>NC_135186.1:20218613-20833113 GCF_041146795.1 Maylandia zebra | reverse complement strand
CATTAACATACTGACAAGTAAAAAATAGATGCTCTAGTGTTTCTGGATCGGAAGAACAGAAAGAACAAGAGTCGGCCTCAAAATTAAACCTTTTATACAGGAATTCTCCAACTGGATAAATGCCGGATATGATTCTGAAGTGTGTTTCTTTCATTTTAGGCGCAAGTGGGTATTTTAGGTAAAAAGAAAATGACTTTTCTTTCAACATGCTATCAAGGTCATGTCTGACATTGACATTGTAGTTGCAGAATACCATTTGCTTAAAGGTATTAGAGATTAACTTATTATTAAATTGTTTGTCCTTTATTGAGGTATTACCTATCGTCAGTGAAGGTAAGCATGTTCTTATTAGTGAATACTTTAAAGTATTTACGATAAGATTTAACAACGGTGTGGGTAGTGCTTTACAAATCTTATTATAATTATTAAATGAAATGTCTATTTTATACTTATCAATAAATTCTTCATAAGATAGCAAGTTTCCATTTTTATCAAGCAGATCAACAACAAAACATACACCGCTATCATACCAGTCTGATTTAAATAAGGACTTCTTATTGATGACTATAACCCTATTATTCCACAACACAGAAGTGTGAGGTGAAAAATTGTGGGTGAAAATTAGTTTCCCAAAATTCAAAGCTTGCTTATAGAAACTAGACAACTTAAGAGGAATCTTAGACATTTCTTTATCACATCTGAGCAGAAAATCCAACCCCCCGACCTTATTAAAGAGTTTGTTTGGAATATGGTACCACATAGATTGAGGATAGGAAATGCAGTCTTTTATCCATCTGAGCCTGAATGCAGCAATAATGGATTCAAAGTCTAAAGCTTTCAAGCCCCCATTTTCATAGTCTTTAACTAATTGTGATTTGCGTATATAATGTGTTTTATTCTTCCAGATAAAGCTGAATATAATAGAATTGGACAGCTTAACCATTTTAGGAGATGTAAAAATTGAATAACAGGGGTATATGAGTCTTGCTTTAGACAGTAAGATACGACCTAATATGGATAAATCACGTGTTAACCAATGATTAAATATTTTTTTAACTACATTTAATCTAGGAGTTATGTTATTATTCTCTCGATCATTAGTATTTTTACTGATTATTAAACCAAGGTATTTTACCTCCTCTTTACTGGAATATTGTTAATAGTACTGTGATTACAGCTGTGTACAGCTAAGATTTCACATTTTTTAAGGTTTAGTGTTAAGCCGGATGCTTTTGAGAATGAAAGAATTTTATTAATTGCAGTAGAGACCATATTTACATTCCTCAGAAATAAGCCAGTGTCATCAGCAAATTGACTAATTTTAAATTCTTTATCAAGAATGTTTATGCCTTCCAGATCTGAAGAGAGTTTGATATAAATGGCAAGCATTTCTGCTGCAACAATAAACAATAACGGGCTAATAGGGCATCCCTGACGAATACCACGATTATTTTTAAAACTATTAGAAAACCCTTGATTGAGTGCAATACTACTTGTCATATCTCTGTACAACATTTTCACTACACTAACAAATCCGGGACCAAAACCCACAGCCTCCAGAGCTTTAAATAAAAAATTATGCTCCAAAGAATCAAAAGCTTTAAAGAAATCAAGAAATAAAATAAGGCTATCATGAGGAATTAAATGATTGTAATCCAACATATCTAATACTAAACGGGTATGATGATGGATATGACGTCCTTTTATAAAGGCTGACTGTGTCTCATCTATTATTTGAGTTATTCCTGTTTTTAATCTGTTGGCATAGACATGAGCTAACAATTTGTAATCACAGCAAAG
Organism: Maylandia zebra; assembly: GCF_041146795.1. Taxonomy (NCBI): domain Eukaryota; kingdom Metazoa; phylum Chordata; class Actinopteri; order Cichliformes; family Cichlidae; genus Maylandia; species Maylandia zebra. The sequence goes on along the minus strand of NC_135186.1, from coordinate 20,831,313 downwards.
AAGTGTGATAGGTCTCCAGTTATCTAAAAGAATAGAGTCCTTGTTTGGTTTAGGAAGTAAAGAAATTATTCCTCGTTTCAGTTGGAGATAGCATCTGATTATTTACACATTCATTAAACACCTCTAGTAATAGATCTTTAATGTCACTCCAGAAATATCTGTAAAATTCAATCGTGATTCCGTCGGGACCTGGTGATTTACCACTCGCCATTTGGGAAACAGCAGTATCCAATTCAGTTAAAGTGATTTCAGACTCATTGAGATTTTTAAAGTGTGTGTCAATTTGAGGAATTTTTCCATGGATAGAGCTAAAAAAAGAATAAGTCTCCGAACTGGAATAATTTGTAGTGTAGAGGGCTGAAAAGAACTCGGTAATATAGTTGTTTAGAGTCTGTTGGTCTTCAGTCAGGGTATTATTAATTTGTAACTTCATTATAGTTTTTTTTTGTTTGTCTAGTTTTCTCCAGGTTAAAGAAATAAGAAGAATTATTTTCCCCCTCCTCAATCTATTTAGCCCTTGAACGAATGAAGGCACCTTTTGCTTTGTCTGTATAAAGTTCATCTAGTTTGTACTGCAACTGGTTTAGTTCTATAGAGTTTTCCTCTGTCAGATGTGATAAATTGCACAATGAACTTATTTTTGCGGTGATTTCAGCCTGTTTCTGTCTCCTTTTATTAGCCATTAATTTTCCTTCTTCACTGGCAATTTTTCTGACATTAAACTTCAACCATTCCCATTTACTAGTAGAAGAAAAATCCTCCATTGCTTTTACCTCTCCTATTAAGAATTTAATTTTTATACAAAAAGATGAGCTTCTTAAGAGGTTACTGTTAAACTTCGAGTGAGAATTCTTCGGTTCTGATAATCTATTATCCGGGGAGATTGAAAGTGTTATGGCACAATGGTCAGTAACAGGGGAGTGAAGAATCTTACAGTTGGATGATAGGGGGAAGAGACTACCAGTTATTAAGCAATAATCCAGTCTTGAGCATTGAGAGCGCTCAGAATTACTCCAGGTGTAATGCAGTTTTTCTGGGTTTAAGTTACGCCAGATATCGATTAGGTTGAGGGTGCAGGAGAAATCCATTATTATTTGGTTAAAATGAGAAGAGTTATATTTAGTTGGAAATCTATCCAGTTTTTCATCTGGTACCATATTAAAGTCACCTGCAACAACGACTTTTTCAATTGAATAAATGATCTTCCATTTTTCTATCATTTTTTTCAAATCAGAAATTAATTTCCGGTTTTTAGCTCTATTGTTGAACCCATAAACATTTACTAAAATGTACTTAGTATCATCCAACTCTATGTTAACCATTAACCAATGACCTTCCTCATCACCTTTATGATCAATAACTCTTCCATTAAAACGATGTAGAAAAATAGCCACTCCTGCTGAATGAGAGGTACCATGAGATAAATAAATATCACCGCTTCCCCACTGCTTTCTCCAAAATATATGATCATCTTTACTACTGTGTGTCTCTTGAAATAAAAAACAATTTGTGTTAGGCTGTTCCTTTATGTTACTTCTTAAACCTCGAACATTTAAAGAAAATATTGAAAGAACCATTGAATATAGCTTGAAAGTGCTGTAATAACTAGAGTAGGGCAATGGAACGTTTTACCTCCTATTAACTAATAAACCCAGTGAAAGTTAAGGACCATTGAGCAAGTTACCGGCTTAAATTTAGTTGAACAGTTATACCTTCTTATCTAGGTCGTTATAAAGTTCTTTCATTCTTTGATTTGACGACCATCGATGACAGCATATCCGTCCTTCAGGAAAGCTTTGAGCCCTCTGCTCCTTGCCTCCTCCACCCTCGGCCACAGACGTTTGCGGGCTTTGTCTGTCTTCCTTACAAAAGTCCTCTCTAAACCGAATCTTCTTCTCCTTGCAGAACTGCGCCTCCTTGGACATCTTCCACACTAGGTCTCGAACAGTTCTCATGGCAAACTGTATGACAATCAGCCTGGGTTTGTCACCAACTCGTCCCTTCTGACCCAGCCGGTGCACTGTATCCACTGTGTTGTATAGCTGCTCGGCGTTCGCAGAAATGATCTTGGTCAGAATTCTGATTATTTCTTCTCTCATGCTTTCCCCCTCCTTTTCAGGAACGCCAGTTAGCAGCAAAGACCATCTCCGTTTGTATCTAGCATGCTCCAGACACATTTCCCGAAGAGCCTCGTTCTCTTTTTTCAGCGTCGCCATCTGCGTTTTAATACGTTTCACATCTTCCACCACAGATTTAATAGCTTCCGTATTAGCATCCACAGACTCCTTTACTTTTCTTACAGCGTCTGTGTTTTCTTGCAGCTGGAATTCATAATTCTTTAAATGTTCACTTTGGGTGTCGAATTTACATACCAGTTTTTGGATAGCGTTGAGGAGAACTGTGTTTGAAACTTCGTTTTGCGTCTGTGATTCGTTAGCCTTCATTTTCTTAGGATTTGGACTGTGAGATTATTCTGTTATCATATGTTATCTTATATTTGTAGTTAAAATAGTTGAATTATGGTAACTGCTGTAGGTCATATAATATCCTTTCGTCTAGATTGTGTGCTGTGTATGTAGCTTAGTTTCCATTATATTTTTGGGTTAAAAGAATGTGACCATTTTTGGATTTGTTAGACAGGTGTACATTACCCTGTACCCTTGATCTACTGTGAATGTGTTACACTGTTTCTTGACATTTCAAGAAACAGTGTAAGCATTCTCTAAATCATGAAGAGAATGTTGTGTGTAGAGGACCTTGTGCCGATAATAGAAGAAACAGACCACATTCCATACCCCCACCTTTACAGAGAGCAGAAAGACAGGGAGCCGAGGTCATAACTTAGGCGCCATAACAGAGAAAGAATGTGAATGTTTAGGCTCTTACGACTAGGTGGGGGCCACTAGAGGCTATAAGAAGCTGAGTAACCAGTCACCATTTTGAGATTTGCTGTGACCCTCTGCATGCATGTCTCCCCATCCGGATGGTTTATGCTCATTGTATGGAAATAAATGATTGTTGATTGAGCATTTATACACCGAGTATTGTCCTTCCTTCAGCCCAAAGATTCAAAGAATTTGGAGATCTTAACAGGACTTTTAACCGGTGTGTGGTGTCGATCAGCTTGCGGTCTGTCTTGTGATAAGTCGTGCTGCTGATCCATCCATTCAATATCTTCTTCGTCGCACGCCTGTCGAAGAGCCGCTAGGTGGTAGCCATGATCTTTGTTAATGTTAGCCATTTCGCCGCTTCGGAGAAGGTGGCCGAGAATGACGGAGAGAAACACAGGGAGGACGTTTTTGAGTTTTAGAGATGAAGTATAACTAGTCTGCTTCTAATTCCGGTTTACTTGATTGCGGTCAAGACATAAAGGAGGTTCTTTTCAGGAAAAGCCTCGGAGCCCACTCAAGTTGAACCGCTCACTCCGCCATCTTCCCAGAATATCCTACTGTTCACAGTAATATCGGTATAATGTTGGGCAATGATAGGAAAATGAAATATCGCGATAGAATATGGGTAAAACGCGCATGCGCAGTGCCTTTGTTTTCATACGCACATGGCGGAAAAAGCATGACGGCAACGGAGAATGTGAAGGGCGAACGTGGATCGTTGAATGAAACGGATGATCAACTGGTCTCTGAATGCTATTGACACCCTTTTCTCTCTTTTTTTTTTTTTTTTTCTTTTTTTTAAATGGAGAGCCTGAGTGCCCTGGAGGGACTTTCCCTGCCGGATACACGATGGACGGGTGGCAGAACTGGAGGATCATGTGCCTGGCGGGACTGTTGATCGAGGACGCTGAAGATATCTACCTATTCGGAACCATGATAACAGGGTTCATGCTGATCGGAGTTGGCTTAGCCCTGGTTTATCGGAGAAATAAGAGAGCGGAACCGGCTGTTCAAACCCCCCCCAAGGCTGCCCGCTGGAATTGAAATGGAACGAGGCGCAACCTCTCACAACGAACGTAATATGGTCAACACCTTGGAGACGCTTGCAGCTGCTGTGAAGGCTCAAAACAACACCATTGAGCGTATGAGGGGAAACATCAGAGAGAGGCCTGCTCAAAATGAGACCCTTGAGCGACAGTTGGAAAACATCGCGGAACGGATCACTGCAGTTGTGAGGTCTCGGAATCAAAAGAACGATAACACCATGGAACAGAAGTTTGATACCATCATGGGGAGGCTCGCGGCTCTCCAACGGGAGATCGAGAGGCCAGTGTCGGAGTGTTAAAGAGCAGCCTGAAAAATTCTCCTGGGCTGCTCGCATGGAAATGAACAAAACCAACATAAACATTGCGGATCCCCATCACGGCGCCAGCTGCAGGCCCAAGGCTGGAGCCGAACAATCACTCCCTGATAATGACTGTGTTACGGCTATTCTTCCCACCCCATGCAAGGACACCTGGATTGGCTGGAGGACTGTTTACTTAGCCTGATAGGCCGAAGGACACTGTCTCAGCTAAACTATGGACACGCACACACATACACTTACACTGATAAGCACTCACTCATCCCCCCTCCCTTTCCAACGCCTTCAATGCTTGTGCCCTACCGGGGAAGATAGCAGTCAACTGGACCAGCACAGATGCTGCAGGACCGGATGCGCTGTCTACACCGGCTCTCTCTCACCCTTTACCCGCCCCTGTTGCTTGTCTTGTGTTTCTATGGTGTATTGATAGTCATGTGCTTTTGTGCTGAGGTGTTTTTTCTGTTATCAAACTGTTCTCCCACTAGGAGCTCAGTCTGAGTGGAGTTTTTTTTCTCCTCCTCTTACCTCATGTAGTGTATTTTCGTTGTTTTTTCCTATCAGCCTACCTTTCTGACATGTCTGCCCAATGTGATGTTTGTGTAAAGTTGGTCAGAAGGTTCCTTTGTAAGTGCGCATGCGCCATTAGCGTGCTGCTCGCTGTAACCCTAATTTCCCTCGGGATGAATAAAGTATTCTGATTCTGATTCTGATGAACCAGAATTGGCTTGTAAAATTGCTGCAACTTCAGTGTGGAACTGGTTTGGCTTTCATCCGTCAGATACACAACAAAGCACTATTTTTGGTAGAGCATGCTAGCGGGCTGTTGTTATTACCGTGTTTTTTGGAAAATACGGCACACTTAAAGTCAATCCTTTGATTTTTCTGAAAGTCGACAGTGCCCCTTATAATCCCGTGTGCCTTATGTATGAACTCTGGTTGTGTTTACTGACCTCGAAACGATTTTATGTACACGGCGCTCGAAAATCTGTCAAATGTTTTAGTACGACTTTGCTAAGCTACGAACCCGCACCGCTAGATGGATTGTCGGAGCATTACAGCTACCGTAGGCAGGAGCCTCGCGGAGTGATACGTACTGTGCTTCAACATAATATTACCATTGTGTGTGTGTATAACCTCTTTTTAAGTTTTGTGGATATTATACATGGTTATGCTGAGGCTATATCGGCCAATTTCCACTGGAAATGCCTTTTGGGTAAACTGTCAGCAAGGAATTTGCATTTGCACTGTTAAATTTTATATAACTTTAATGCACATAAAATACAGCTGTTTGTTTAAGTGAAAATACATAGATGTTTTTTTGTTTGCACTAATAAAATTGTGATGTTGTAAAGTATTTTGTCTAGTGTCAATTATATCATCAGTTATATCGTTATCGCAAATTTTCAAATGTATATCGTGATAAATATTTTTAGTCATATCGCCCTGCTCTAATGGCTCCCCTCACCTCTGGTGTCCACCATTTGCTTGGTGCCTGTCTATGATGTACTGTAAGGGACATTATTATTGAAACGCTCTCACACACAATACATGAGCACGGACACACTCTGGATCTTCCCATATCGAAAAAAAATAGAAAAACTTAAAAGACTTGCATAAGATTTGGCTTACTTCATCTAGTGAATCATATAAGGCTTATATGATTTACTCATGAAAGTGGCCACTTTCATATATTGTTTTAGTAAGTATCCAAAACATACAAGTTTCATTTATATACATTTCCAAGGGCTCTTATATCTGTTTTCACTCTTGTATGCTTTTCATACAAGTTTCACACAAGACAGATACAAACTTTATAAGATTTATATATATCTTTTCCATATGGGTTGTCCTGTCATATGATCTGCCCGTCACTAACCTGGAGATTTGTGAGTGTGCACTTTCAGATCATATGCCTGTGTTATTCAACGTTGTTTTTAAACATACTGCAGTTAAATCTGGCAATTCTGCTCGGCGCTGTCGGGTTATTAATCCCTCCACTGCCGCACAATTTTCTGTTGCTTTTAATCAGCTCGGTGGCCCGTCTCCTCTGACACAGAAGAGCCTAATTCCTGGTTTTATACTTGCTGTCAAACAATCATAGTCTATGTAGCTCCTTTAAAAACCAGGCAGCCCAAGGCTAAACCCGAGCCTTGGTTTAATGAGAGCACTGGTGCTGTTAAGAGGGAATATCATCGAGCAGAATGGAGGTGGGAAAAGGATTAACTGCAGGTGTCAGCTCCTGACTCTGACCCCTCTGTCTCTGTCCCTTGCACTGCCGTTTTTACTCAGTTTGATTTTGTGACACTCTCCACTTTAGAGGATGTGGTTTGCCGTATAAGGCCCGCAGGTTCCCCACAGGATCCTTTCCCTCCAGAATTCTTTAAAGAAATTTTTCCTAGTATAGGACAGTATGTCCTTGACATTATTAACAGCAGTGTGTCTTCTAGTGTGGTTCCTGCAAATTTCAAACATGCAGTAGTGCAGCCATTGCTTAATAAACCTGGCCTTGATCACACAGTTTTAGCCAATTATAAGCTGCCTTTACTTTCCAAGGTTTTAGAGAAAATTGTTTTTAGTCAACTGAAAGATTTTCTAGATGATAATGGCATCCTTGAGGTTTTTCAGTCAGGTTTTTAAACCCTTTATAGCACAGAATCAGGATTATTAAGGGTTTTTAATGACATCCTTCTGGCATGTGATTCTGGTAACCATGTTGTTCTGGTCTTGCTTGACCTAGCTGCTGCCTTTGACACAGTAGACCACAATATTCTAATTTCTCGATTAAATGATCCTGTGGGTATTGGTGGCACTGCACTTAATTGGCTTAGGTCTTATTTGGCCAAGAGAACTGTCTCTGCCAGCCTTCTCGGTTCCGAATCATCTTCTGTTTCTCTGTCATGCGGCGTCCCACAGGGCTCAGTTTTAGGGCCACTGCTGTTTTTACTGTATTTATTGCCTCTGGGTTCCATCCTTAGAAGACATGGGATCTCTTTTCATTGTTATGCCAATGACTGCCAAATTTTTTTGCCACTAAAGCAGAAGGATGACATCTCCATAAACCCTATCTTGACATGTCTACATGACATTAAAGCCTGGTTGGCTCTAAACATTTTACATTTTAATAAAAATAAAACAGAGGTGTTGGTGTTTGGACCCAGTGGTCCCTCTGACTTCTCCTCTGTAGATTTGGAAGTCTATTTTAAACCTGTTGTTACCGACCTGGGTTTTAAAATGGACAGTGATTTTAAACGTGAAACGCTCTCACACACACTACTGAAACGGTCTCACACACATTACTGAAATGCTCTCACACACATTACTGAAACGCTCTAACACAAATTACTGAAATGCAGTTACACACATTACTGAAACGCTCTCACACACATTACTGAAGCACTGTCACACACATTACTGAAACGCTCTAACACAAATTACTGAAATGCAGTTACACACATTACTGAAACGCTCTCACACATATTTCTGAAACACTCTCACACATACATTACGGAAACGCTCTCACACACATTACTGAAACGCTTTTACACACATTACTGAAACGCTCTCACACACACAATACTGAAACGGTCTCACACACACAATTGAAACGCTCTCATACACAATACTGAAACGCTGTCACACACACTGCTTAAACGCTCTCACGCACAATACAGAAACGCTCTCACACACATTACTGAAACGCTGTCACAAACATTACACATTACGCAGTCATACACACACACAAAAGGAAATTCATGTGACGAAAAAATAAACAGAGTAGATACAAAATGGCTCTGGGAGTTTTAGTGCTCGAACCCTAATAAATTTATTCTATATCTACTTGAAAGTTTCTTTAAAAAAAAGAAACTTTCATGTCTGCACATTTATTAGGAAATGTGCACAGGAGACAGAGCCGGTAGGAAAAACAATACAAGTGTGAGTGTGAGGGTGTTCCATTCAGTCATGATCAATGCAATCCATGAGAGAACTATAAAAACGAGGACAACAGTCAAAGCAACATCAGCATCATCACCAATAACCACAATAATGCCAACAATAATGGCAATATCCACGACCACTGACCCACCATGAACAACCACAATGACTACTGTTTACTTTGGATGACGTGACAAAGATGTGTAATTCCACTTTTTTTCCAGGAGGAAACCTCGGTAAGTGTTAGGAGATATAGGGATAATCATACAATTTCAGACCCAGAAGGATGAGTTATAATTATTCATATCCCAGTGGAAAAGTCATTTTTAACAATAGTTCATTTGCACCTTGAGGCGACTGTTGTTGTGTTTGGCGCTGTATAAATCAAACTGAATTGAATTTAACATGAAAGTTTCTAATGAGGTCGTCTCATTCTTCTGACAGTCTAAACCTTCAGTTTTCACAGTGTCAGATCACCTGGTTTGAAACCGTTTGCTGTCTGATGATCTTGTAGAGATGTTGATAAGGATAAGATGTTTTTTCACTTTTTAATAATGATAACACTGCAGACAGAAATCCTGACAACTGGTATGAGGATTTCTCTAGAAAGCTCAAGATATAAGGGTGGAAGCAGGTAATGACAGTTTACTGAGATGTCAATGCAAGATGAAAGTCTGCCTGAGAAATGTGACATTGTTCAGATTAGACGTACCTTTAAAAGAGAAAGCTTGTAGCTGAAGTTTGTTGTTCTCTGAGAATAAGTGTGTGTGTGTGTGTGTGTGTGTGTGTGTGTGTGTGTGTGTGTGTGTGTGTGTGTGTGTGTGTGTGTGTGTGTGTGATAGAGAGAGTGTGAAACAGAGTACTGAACTCCCTCTTGGCAGCTATAAATAACAGGAACAGGATATTACATCAACAGCTGCAGGAGCACACGACATATTAAGACCAGCGTCACTTTGCATGGTTTGTAATGCCCTTGTGCACTTTAGCATCATTATTACTTTTTATTGCAGGGGAGGGTTCAGTGTGCAGAATATGCATGTGTTTCACAGTTAAAGCCCCAAACACAGTGATGTATAATGTGATGACACTGAAATCTTCAGATGTGCTCCTGCAGTTTTAAAAGAAACCACAGCCGACCAGCGTGTGAGCAGACAGAACCTACGCTGTGGTTCTCTTTCATAGCATTCGTTTCGTGTCTCACTATGGGGAACGCCTCCTGCGTGACCTCATCAGAAGCTCAAATACCATTACGCCAGCCCTTACAGGCTGGCTAGGTGACGCCCATGTCAGGAGGGGCCAGTGCCTCCCTATATAATAGGCTGACATAGCGTCAGATGTCATTCAAAAACCTCTTCTCGCTTCTCACAGAAGCCTGTAGACAACTGTGCTATTGGGTGCTAAAGCTAAACTGTCCACAGATTCGAGTGAACAACTCGGTCGCCGGGCGCTTTGTTCCCAGCTTTTCAGTTGTCCACTAGCATACAAGCAGTAGCAATACTGTTCTGTAGCTAGTGCTGGTGCCAAGTAGCAATACTTTCACCCAGGGAAGTAGCAATATTTCCCGAAAGCGAAGTAGCAACACTTTGCTAATAAAGGTACCCTAGCTTCACCATCAGGTAGCGATACCCTTCGACGCTAGCGGTTTTACACATTAGGTAGCAATACCTGTAGAAAAGTAGCAACACTTTTCACCCCACGTTAGCGAGGAATAGCAATATTCTCCGCACTCAGTGTCAGTCTCGCTAACGTGTGCGGCCCTCTAGCTAACCATGGCTACGACGGCCAACGAAGTTGCAAAACTTTGTCCTTGCGGCAAGAAGATTTCTGCCTGGGATACACACCCCGTGTGTGCGGCATGCCTGGGTTTATCTCACGCTCAGGCTGCCTTGACACCCGCACAAGACTGTATCCACTGCGCAGCTTTCCCACGCAAACTACTCCGCCGCAGGTTAGCTCGCCAGGCTAACCTGTCGGCTGGCGACCCTTTGCTGTGTGAGGCTGCTGCGGCGCAAGGAGAAATTGAGATGGCCGATGATTTGGCCGCAACGCCAGGGCCGAGCTGGGCAGAGGCAGACCCTCGGCCCATCGCGACCGCTTTCCCGTCGCTGGAAGCACACGGAGATCGTGTGTTTTTCCCCGATGCTGGAGTCACCTGGGGAGGAGATGCTAACGAGGACGGAGATGAGTCGGCGGACTCGGACCTCCTGCTGTCTGACGACGGCGAGGAGGAAGATTCCACCTCCTTGGCTAGCATCAGCTGGGCTGCAAAGCCCTCGGCTACCGGCGAGGTTGAAAAACCGACACCGCCGTCTCCCCTGGATCTCGACATGCAGGACATGTGCAAGCGCGCAGCCGCTAGGCTCAACATCCCGTGGCCCGCCATACAAATAGAGGTTGTAAAGTCTCGTTTTGACGGTAAGAAATTGCCGAAGGCAAAAAAGACGGGGAAGCATGTGTTGCCTGTTTTTCCCGAGCTACTCGATGAGATAGCGGTGACGTGGAAAGCAAAACCTTACAGCGAGAAACACCCCATCGCGGGGAGCTCCCTGTTGGATTGTGAGGGGATGGAGTCTGTCGGCCTCCGCCAGATGCCACAAGTGGAGCCGTTGGTAGCGAGCCATCTTCACCCGAAGACGTCTCTGTCCTCATCGGCCCCGTCTCTCCCCTCCAAAGCAGACCGCTTCCAGTCTAGCCTTACAGATAAGTGCTACAAGGCAGCGGCTCTGTCAGTAAGAGCCCACAACGCCTCCTCTATGCTAATGGCTTACCAAGCTGAGCTAGAAGAGGACATGACAGCTAACACAGATACCACAGTGTGGGAAGAAATCTGCGTTATAACTGACCACGTCCTTCGCCTCCACAAGGTAGCCATACAGGCTACTGGGAGAGCCATGGGCCTCATGGTTCTTCAGGAGCGAGCACGCTGGCTCGGGCTCACCAACCTGACCACCAAGGAGAAAGAGGAACTCCTCGACACCCCTGTCGTCCCTCAAGGTCTCTTCGGTGCGGCTGTTACATCCATGCAGAAGAGATGTGAGGAGAAAAAGAGAGATGATGAGGCTCTGAAACTCTGCCTGCCGAGGAGGGCCCAGCACGCCACCCCAGCAGCGCCGCGCCAGTCATTCGCGCAGGCAGCGTCTCGCCCGGTCCCCGCTTTCAGGATTCCCAAAGTGCCTAAGACGCAGGCAGCCCCCGAGGCTGCCGGGGCCCCTAAGAATCCATGGACTCGGAAGCAGTCTCCCCAGGCCAGACCTCAAGCGGCCCCTCCTCCTCCCCCCGCTGCCGCGATCGTGAGGAGGAAGAAGCGGCCGGCCTGACAGCCTCTCCTCTAGGCGGGAGCGAACCCAGTTTCCCCCCTTCATGGGCCGCCCTGCCGCCTCCCAGCTCCGTTCCAGAGCGAGTTCAACACAGAGTGCTTAACTCGGGCCGGCGTTCCTGTCACCGGACCCGCCAGAGGGAAAGAGAGCCAAAGTTCACAGTATTGTTTCACTAGCACTTATTTCGTGCATTCTGTATTAAAAAGCCCCGACACGCGCATCCAGGCAGTTTGCCGAGGGCGCTGTCGAGTGTTGCAAAACACATTAAAAAAAAAAATAAAAAAAGTTGAAAAACAAGAGCAACGTCTGCCATAACGCAGCCCGTGGAGACTCGCGTTTCCACGGCTGTGATGACGCAGATGAGCCCGTCACCTCGCTCGCCTGTGACAGAGGTGACGGGACACCGAAATGGCGTATGGTTCGCGCTGCGACCACAAGGGGGCGCCAAAACGCCATCTTCGGTGGAGTGGCCAGTGAGCCCTCTGTCTCTTCGCATGAAGAGCTGGGCCACCTGTGCTCAGTTAGCATGGGTGTTGAAGACACTGGAATAGGGCTACAGGCTGCAATTCAATGTCGCTCCACCACATTTCAAAGAAATCATTTACTCTCATGCTCTGGGCGTCAGTTTTCTCTTGGAGGAAATTTCCACCTTGAGAGACAAAAGAGCTATAGGAGTTGTCCCTCCCAAGGAAATGCACAGCGGATTTTATTCAAGGTATTTCCTTGTGCCAAAGAAAGGGAGGAGGGGGATGAGAGCCATTCTGGATCTCCGTGCCCTGAACCGGCATTGAAGGACATACAAGTTCAGGATGTTGATGCATGCCTCGCTGCTACGGTTTGTACAAGCAGGCGTCTCGTTCACATCGATCGACCTGAGGGATGCTTATTTCCACATCCCCATATATCCCCCACGCCGAAAGTATCTAAGATTTGCTTTCCAGGGGATAGCATAAGAGTGTGTAGCCCTGCCTTTTGGTCTCTCACTGAGCCCGAGGGTGTGTGACGTGCACCGAGGCAGCAGTGGCCCCGCTCATGGAAAAAGAGCACATTGACGCCAACTCAATGCATTACTTTCATAGGGCTCAGCCCAGACTCCCTCCGGGTGAGGGGGGGGGCACCCACGAGGGCAGGACAGTGAATGGGGAATGGGGCCCTCACACGCGCTCCACCCACATAAACTGTCTGGAACTGCTGGTGGTTCACCTGTCGCTAAAACACTTTCTCCCTTGGCTGTGAGGTCATCATGTTTTAGTGAGGTTGGACAATTCCACTGTTGTGGCCTACATCAACAGACAGCAGGGTCTGGGGTCCCCCCAAGTTACACACACTGGCACACAGACTGATAGTCTGGAGCAGTGTCCACCTGCTGTCACTGAGAGCAGCTCACGTGCCGGGGGTCTTGAACTTTGGAGCAGATCTTCTCTCCAGGGGCAACCCACTGTATGGGGACTGGAAGCTTCACCCAGAGGTGGTGAAGCAGATCTGGCTGCGATTCGGTCAGGCGACCGTGGACGTTTATGCATCCAGGGAGAATGCTCAGTGTCCCCTGTTTTACTCGCTGCACGATCAGAGAGCTCCACTCGGGGTGGATGCCCTAGCTCACGAGTGGCCGAGAACCCTCCTCTATGCTTTTCCCAGTGGCCCTCATTTCTCCAACTCTGGCCAGAGTGAGGGGGAGAAGTCACTATATGATCCTGATAGCCCCGCACTGGCCAGGGAAGCACTGGCTGGCGGTGATTTTTCAGCAGCTGTGCTTGGCCGTTACCACTACGCAGAGACCTCCTGTCTCAGACACAGGGGGGAATATTCCACCCCCACCCAGAGAGGCTAGCTCTATGGGCTTGGCCCGTGGGTGGTTTAACCTGAACACGGTGGGGCTCCCTCATAGTGTTATCGACACTATTCAGTGTTCTGGGGCATCGTCTACTAGGACGCTATATGAGCACAAGTGGCGTGTGTTTGAAAGCTGGTGCTTAGAATCACAGGCCATCCCTTTTCAGTGCTCTGTGGCTGTGATTCTTCAGGCCCTGATTAATAGGGGTAAAGCCTTCTCCACCATCAAGGTGTATTTGGCAGCAATTTCAGCCTGCCATATTGGTTTTGAGGGAAAGACTGTTGGCCAGCATCCCTTAATATGCCGTTTCATGAAGGGTGCACGGCGTAAATTGCCTACGTCTAGGCTGTTGGCTCCATCGTGGGACCTTCCCACAGTGTTGGCTGCGCTCTCCTGTTGCCAATTTGAACCCCTGGAACAGGTTGGGTTAAAATTTCTGTCCTTGAAGACGGCTCTATTAATTGCTTTAGCTTCTGCTAAACGTGTGGGAAAGATCCACGCTCTCTCAGTGCATCAGTCATGCATTCAGTTCTCCTCGGATAATACGAGGGTCAGTATGCGGCTCACCCTGCCTTTGTCCCGAAGGTTGTCGGCACATGTTCACCAATAGAACTGCCGGCCTTTTGCCCACCGCCTTTCTCCTCAGAGGAGCAACAGCGGCTGCATACCTTATGTCCAGTCCGTGCTCTGCGCATTTACATGGACCGAACCCAGAGTGTCAGACAAAGTGACCAGCTGTTCGTGTCCTGGGCTAAACCACATATGGAAAAGCCTGTGTCTAAACAGCGCCTCTCCCATTGGATTGTAGGAGCAATTGCCCTGGCCTATACTAGCAGGGGCCTTCAGCCCCCTGCTGGCTTACGTGCACATTCCACTAGAGGTCTGGCGACCTCATGGGCTCTCTTTAGGGGAGTTTCTATTCAGGAGGTGTGTGCAGCTGCATGCTAGACTTCACCTCATACATTTGCTAGGTTTTACAGGTTAGATGTGACAGCACCTAACCTAGCGCGTTCAGTCCTCCGTGCAGGTTCTTCCCGGGTGGGGGCCTCTCCCCTGTGAAGTGCTGTTGGGGACAGTTGTCTTCTTAACAGGCATGTCTGGCAATCCGGGAGTCAGTATTTCTCCCATAGTGAGACACGAAACGAATGCTATGAAAGAGAACTTAAGGTTATGTATATAACCCCGGTTCTCTGAGTAGCATGAGTGAGTGTCTCACCAGACCGCCCTCCTTGCTATGGAAGCGAGGAAGAGGTGGGCTTGTTTTGAATGACATCTGACGCTATGTCAGCCTATTATATAGGGAGGCACTGGCCCCTCCTGACATGGGCGTTACCTAGCCAGCCTGTAAGGGCTGGCGTAATGGTATTTGAGCTTCTGATGAGGTCACGCAGGAGGCGTTCCCCATAGTGAGACACTCACTCATGCTACTCAGAGAACCGGGGTTATATACATAACCTTAAGTTTTTACTAGTATTTGCCTGACAACTTAGATTAGATTAAAACATTCTGACATGCAAATGAAGAGCTTCTGTGATATTGTGTAATATTATGTTACATGTTAAAACATGACATATATTATTAAAATACAATATTACTGGGGGTCTTTGGTCTGATGTTCTTACCCGTATTTACACACTGTAAGTGTATATGTATGTGTATGTTTGTATGTGTATATGTGTGTGTATGCATATATAACTATGCATATCTGTTGGAGGGTTACTGAGTTACAAAACCTTACTAATACTTAACTAATGCTTAACAGTGTGAAATGGTTGTAAAGTGCTACCAAATAAAGCCCAACTGTCACTATCAAAGCCTTTAGGGCTCATTCTTTCAGTTTAGCCAGTGGCTTCTACATACAGAGCTGATGGAACAGTAACTAAATAAACTCAATAATCACTGTCAGATGCCAAGTTAACACTAAGTTAAAAACTTGTTATACATTGATTCTAAATGTATGGATTCACTAATCCCTTAAAATATTATTCTCACTCTCAGATCACGTGCTAATTCACACACCAGAATGTGCACAGGACTCCAAATGCGTACATGTCATGATCCCCCGGTCTGTGAATAGGACTGAGGGACCGTGAATATATGTCTGCCTGTCGAGTATGTGCCCAAGACCAGAGGAGAGGAAGAACAGAGCTCATATTAAAGGTAGTAGTACTTAATAAACTTCAAATTTAAAAATTACATGTAATGTTATCATTTTCATTCACATAGTCGATCTCTATAGAAGGTGTTTTGATTACATCTCAAGTATTGTATTAAATTATAATGTTTAAATGTTCTATATAAATTATACATTTTCACATTGTGAAGTCTCCTGCAAACTGACGTAGACTAACTTTGTTAATCAGTCATGAAAACACTCCGTAGCTTTGTGCTGGATAAACAGGTTAGCTTGCAGTATTATGCACATATGTATGTATATTCTCATTTATGTATTCTAATCTTATTCCCGTATTATTTTATTATTATATTCATATAACACAAAGTTGAATTACACTCTGATGGCTTTATCAGAGTGTAACTTAGGGTCGGTATCTTGCCCATGCAGACTGGAGTAGCTAACGATTGCACCACCGACCTTAGTAGATAACAGATCTACCTGCTGAGCTACAGTCACACAGCATGTAAAAAACATTAACTGCTAACACAGACACCGTTTTCTGCATCTCAGCAGCAGCAGGCCCTTCCTAACCCAGTTTGTCTCGTGTGACGTGTTGACAGTCTCGGTGCTCCCTGACACTGATCCTGCTGGAGGAGTGGAACCTCACACTTGCCATAGATATTCCCTCATTTGGTGTTCTGATGATGACAATGCTGTGCACATCAGTCCACAATATTCAAAGGGTGTTAATTTTGGAAGAGACCAGTCCCATAGCCAGATGAGTTTTATATTGAAAAGCAGTGAAAATGAATGAAAAAAGCAAAACTAACTACCACATTCCCATGCTGAAGGGTCTAGAGTTGATATTTGTTATATAATTTGTCACACATCTATATGTTACCCTAGATCTAGATTGGCCTTGGCTGTCCTGTGAGGATAGAGTGTTTATACTTAGATCCTCTTGCTTTCTAATTGGACTGGCAACTAAATATAAGTATCTTATACTTAAGATACTTACTAAACTCTGCACCTTTTCTGTGCACTTTGAATTTACATGTGCTAGTGGTGTTGCCAAATCCACAAGCTGCATTTGTGTAATGGATGTGATTGCAAGCCAACTTCATTCTGGTTGATGGCAAATCAACAGGACAGAGCAGGAGGTTGTTGAAGCTTGAGTGAACATACACACTGCTCAATGAATGCATTCAGGCCCACTTTACAGCTGTAACAAACAGGAAAAGGTCTCTCTCTTAATTTCATAAAATGCAATTTCATTGCATGTGACTGTTTTATGGATGTCAGTTTATCTTTGAAATTCAAACATTTCCTAAAATCTGATTAAAAAGGAGATGTATATGGGGAAAAGGCCTGGGTTGCAGTTCTGCTCTTATTCAGCCCAAAGCTGTTCTATCTGGTTCAAGGGGCCAGTCAAGTTGACATCCATGTCTTTACGGACCTTGGTTTGTGCACTGGTCCACAGTTATGTCTGAACAGAAAAGGGCTATCCACAAACTGTTCCCACAAAGCTGGGAGCATGAAACTGTCTAAAATGTCTTGGAATGCTGAAGAATGAAGGGTTCCTGTCACTGGAACAGAGGGGCCAACTCCTGAAGCACAGCTCCACACCATAAACCCCCCTCCACCAACCTTTACACTTGGGTAGAGTGTACACTTGCAGTTACACTTGCAGTTAGACACATACTGGCAACTGCTAAACCCAGACTTGTCCATCAGGAGAAGCGTATCATTCCAGACCTGCCACTTCATGACTGAGTTGCCCTTTTCCCTGTTGGCCCAGGGAAAAGGGTAACACTACCTGGGTCTGGGTGCAGTTTCCCCCTCCAGGGGCAAGGGTACCTAGACCTGGGGTATAGAGTACGCTTGGGGAGTGTGATTGTGTGTACAGTGTCTCTTTATGTCTGTCTCCACAATGGGTGAGTGTTGAGTAATTGCATATGAGAGCATGAGGGTGGGAATGGATGTTTGTATCTGTGTGTGCCTGTATGTCTGTGTCTATATGTCAGGTTGGGTATCAGACGCCACATCTCTAGGGACATCTCAGGCCCTCCAAGGTATGGAGGCCTATCTCCCCCCACCACTTCCCCTGCCGGTGGCAGACGCCCTCAGACATCGGTGAGTTGGTGGTTCTTTGTGTCTGGGGATGGGCATCCAGGTACACACCGGCTCACTCCTTCGTGGCTGCTTGTCGGGGCCTGGAGCCTGGGGCTCGCTCGGGGTGGGCTGCCCTCAGCCTCTTGGCCTGGGGCTCGGTCACTCTGGCACAGCTGGCTGCCGGCGGAGCTCACGGGCACGTCACTGCAACCCACCCTGGCTTCTGCTCCGCGGCTGCTGAGTGACCCCTCATCTGGGGCTCTCCTCAGCTCTTTCTGGGATAGTGGCGTGGCTGCCCCTCTGTTGGTCTTCCTTGGTCTCTTGTGTTCTGAGGGCCTCTGGATGTCTGGAGTTTTGATCTCCTCCATACCTGCTTCATGCCCTGGAGGACGGGGCTGTGGCTCCCCACCTCTAGCAGATCATTACATGAAGGAACCTTTTAAATAGAAGCGCGCTTATGCTCACAGGTGTACACACGGGTGCTCACACACACAAACTACACCTCAAAGCACACTGTGCGCTGTCGATCTTATGTGCTACACAATAATGTTTAATATTTAGTATTTACTGTTATATTCCCATAGATCATCGTGATGTTGTTTATTATGTCGCTCTTTTTTTTCTTCTTCTGCTTGTTTTCTCTTTTTTCTTTCTCAACAGGTGATCCAGGTGATTGATATATGTATTTTTTGTCTGCTTATTTTGTTGGTTTTTGTTTTTTGCCCTTTATCCCCATCCCTCTTCCCCACTGTTTTTCTTTCCCTCTTTCTTTCTCCCTTTTCTTTTCTCCAGTCAAGTCTGTTCCGTATTTAGCAAGTGAAAATAAAATAAAATAAACAATAAAAGGTGAATCAAATAGACCGTTACGGCAAGGCTGGGATGGTCCATTTGGTAAAGCAAATCCATTGGGCATCTTTCTTCGCCTTAAGACAATAATTCTGATGGCAAAAGAGCCAAATGGGACAGGGGAAAGAAAGAAAGAAAAAAAAAGACAATGGTTTACAGCCAATCAGAACGCAGAACACAATGTGCTGTAAAAAAAAAAAGAAAAGAAAGAAAAAGAATGCAAAGGCCACAAAAGGTGATCCGCGTTATCGCGAGGGACCACTGTATTTTGATTCTGCATTCTAGAAATAGATTAAAAATGCATAGTTTACAAGGTGCAAATCACTGAGTACACTCAGGACCAGGAAGGTCAGACTAGGGAGAAAACATATAAAATACCTGAAATAAAACTGAATAACATCTTTAGATAGATGAAATGTTGTATCAAAAAGAATGGCTCATGATTCAAAGCATGCCACATAATCTGTCTAACATAGAGCCCACAGTAGAGCGGGCCCACTACTGTTTGTTGTGACAGCTGATAGAAGCAACTGGATGAATTCTGACATGTTCAGGACTACAGTCTATCAGCCAAAACTGCTCACACTGTGCTTCACAGTGCAAATGGATAATGACCCAAAGCATACTTCAAGAGCATCTCAGGAAATAGGATATTCTTCCACGGACATGTCAGTTAACTGATCTCAAGCCAAAAGAGTCTGTTTTTACAAAACTGAATGCAGAAAGAACCACAAACAGGTGTGCTGGAGCAACACAAGAGACAAAACCAGAGGTCACAAAAGTACACACATTACTGTGGAGGAAATGCAAAGGTGCTGGTCTTAAACAGTTTTAGCCATCCTGTCCTGCACACTGGCCTCTCCCTAAAGGACAGCTGCTTTCATAAATGGGCTCAATGGTCTCTACATAGTCTGCAGAATGGAACGCTCAGCAGGTGTGAGCCTGTTTGAAAAAATATGAAAGAAATGAATAAGAACAGAAAATGTCAGACATGATCTAACCCATAACTGGGCAGCTACTGCCAAAACTGTCTGACTCTAAAAGAAAACCTGTCATGGTCTGACCAGCCCTGCTGGGCGACCTGATTGTTTATGTTTGTTTTTATTTTGATGGAGCCGCGCTTCCCCGGAGGCGGGTCCGCCGGTCCTGTTGTAGCTCAGTTCGGAGTTTCTGCACACCGGCGATTGCACTTGCTAGGGAGTTAGAGATCCCATTAATTGCACTACAGGAACCTTCAAGAGTTTCAGCCTTGAATGGGAAATTACTAGCCGAAGTGACACACCGTACTCAGGAGATCCAATTGATACTCTCCGGCAACCATGTTGAGAAGATCGGTCTGCTTTTATTCAAAGCCCCTGGAACTCCTCTGGTATTAGGTTATCCATGGCTACAGCAGCACAACCCCCAGATTGACTGGCTGCGTGACAGGATGGAGTGTTAAATGCCACGAGCAATGTTTAAAGTCGTGTGGATGAGTGGAAGACAGCATTCAACACTCACCTGGGGCATTTTGAGTATCTCGTTATGCCATTTGGCCTCATCAACGTTCCAGCTGTGTTCCAGGCCATGGTGAATGATGTCCTTCGGGACTTCATTAACCACTTTGGTTTTGTCTATCTAGACGACATCCTCATTTTCTCAAAAACCCGTGCAGAACACATTAAACACGTGCGTCTGGTGCTGTAGCGGCTACTAGAGAATTGACTGTTTGAAGGGAGAAAAATGTGAGTTCCATGTGCAGCCTGTCTCTTTTTTGGGCTTTATTGTGGAACAGGAGCAGCTGAGGGCGGATCCTGCAAAGGTTAAGGCGGTGGTGGAGTGGCCGGAACGGCAAAGCGGTCCAGAAGTTCCTGGGGTTTGCTAACTTTTACCGACGGTTTATCCGCAATTTCAGTAAAGTGGTGTCCCCTTTAACTCACCTCACCTCTCCCAAACAGCAGTTCCTGTGGTCACCGGCGGCGCAGCAGGCCTTCGACCAGCTGAAACGCCTGTTTTTTTCTGCGCCTGTTCTCATCCAGGCGGACCTTACTCAACCATTCGTGGTGGAGGTGGATGCCTCGGACTCTGGTGTGGGGGCGGTCCTCTCACAGCGATTGGAAGGTAAATTACATCCGTGTGCCTTCTTCTCACGTCGTCAGTCTCAGGCCGAGCGAAACTATGATGTGGGGGATCGAGAGCTGTTTGCTATCAAACTGGCCCTTGAGGAGTGGCGTCACTGGCTGGAGGGGAGCGAGCACCCACTTCTCGTTTGGACAGATCACAAGAACCTGGCCTACCTTCAAGTGGCTAAATGCCTCAACGCCAGACAAGCCAGGTGGGCCTTGTTTTTCACCCGTTTCAACCTTGTGATCACTTACAGGCCAGGCTCACGCAACACGTAACCCGATGCCCTCTCACATCAATTTTCATCGGTGAAGGATGTAGAGAACAAGGACAAACCCATCCTTCCTGCTTCCTGTACCGTCGGGGCAGTCACCTGGGAGATTGAGAGGCTGATCAGAAACGCCCTGCAGCAGAATCCTGACCCTGGGTCAGGCCCGGCTGGCCGACAGTATGTCCCTGCGGCCGTTCGGGGCAAGGTGATCCATTAGGCACATACGGCAAAGTTCTCCTGCCATCCAGGTGTATATCGCACCCTTAGCTTCCTCCAGCGTCTGTTTTGGTGGCCCTCCCTCGCCAAGAACGTCCGGGAATATGTGGCAACCTGCCCTATTTGTGCTCAAAACAAGGTGCCAAGCTCCCCACCGTCGGGCCACCTGCGACCGCTCCCCGTCTCTAAACGCCCATGGTCGCACATTGATTTCGTCACTGGACTGCCGCCGTCAGCAGGTAATACTACCATACTCACCATCATTGACCACTTCTCCAAGGCAGCGCATTTTGTGGCCTTGCCCAAACTTCCCTCTGCCTTGGAGACGGCTCAGCTGCTCACACAGCATGTGTTCCGGCTACATGGCATTCCTCAAGATGTTGTCTCTGATCGGGGTCCCCAGTTCACCTCCCAGGTGTGGAGGGAATTTTGTTCTGAGCTGGGGGCCCGAGTCAGTTTGTCGTCTGGTTTTCACCCTCAGACTAATGGCCTGGCAGAAAGGGCCAACCAAAAGCTGGAAGCCATGTTGCGGTGCGTTGCCTCCTCCAACCAGTTCTGGAGCAAGCAGTTGGCCTGGGTGGAGTATGCCCACAACGCTAGCACCTCGACGGCCACGGGGGTGTCTCCCTTCGAGGCGTCCTTGGAATACCAACCCCCGCTCCTTTCCATCACTGAGGGTGAGTTGGCAGTTCCATCAGTGACATCAGCAACATCACATGCGGCGTTGCCGGCAGGCATGGCAGACTACCAGGGCAGCATTGCTCAGGACAGTGGAGCAGAATAAGAAGCTGACAGACCGTCGTCGCGTTCCGGCTCCCGTTTACCATGTCGGGCAGCAGGTATGTCTCTCCTCTAAATACATCCCGCTGCGGACTGAGTCTAAGAAGCTAGCTCCTAGATTCGTCGGTCCGTTTCCTGTGCAAGAAGTCCTTAATCCTGTGACTGTGCATTTAACCCTCCCTCGCAATATGCGTATTCACAATGTGTTTCATGTGTCTCAGGTGAAACCGGTCCAGACCAGCCCATTATGCCCACCCTCCAGGGCCCCACCATCTCCCCGGATTATCGACGGCGCACCAGCTTATTCCATAACACATATTATGGATACAAGGCGTCCCTGTAGGGACTTTCAATTTTTGGTGGATTGGGAAGGGTATGGTCCGGGAGAGCGCTCTTGGGTGCCGCGGTTTGTGATTCTTGATGATGGCATGGTGAAAGTTTGACAAGACAAGACAAGTTTGGTAGGTCACTGGGAGGCTCCCGTTAAGGGGGGGATACTGTCATGGTCTGACCAGCCCTGCTGGGCGACCTGCTCATTTATGTTTGTTATTTTGATGGAGCCAAAATAACAAACTGGGAACTCCTGGGAAGCGCGGCTTCCCAGGAGGCGGGTCTGCCAACCCGGAAGTAGCTCCGTTCGGAGTTTCTGCACACCGGCGATTAATCAACACTCACCAGCTGCCGTGAATTATACGCCGTCAGACCCCGATGTATTTAACGCTGTGACCAGGCTTCAGTCAGCTCTGGATCATTAGACTAAGCTCGTTAGTGTTTAGATCGTGTGCTCTTTCAAATGCCCTTTCAGATTGCTTCTCACTCTTTTTTTTGCTTCTCACTTTTTGTCTTTCGTACCAGGAGGTGGAGAGGAGAACACTGGAGTTGAATCACGAGTGGGGAATTAACACACGGAGTGTCGCCTTTTTGCCATCGCGAGCCGGGTGAATTGACTACGGGGAGCCACGGCCGCAGGATTTCACACTGAACTGTTATTATTTCACACTAAATAAATTCACTGTCTCATTGCAAAAGGAGATCTGTGTTCGAGTCCGCTCCATCCACACACCACGACAAAACTACTCTAGATGTCATTTCCTGTTTATAAGTAACAAATATATTCACAATTATTAAAACTGTATTATAATGCACTTTTGGCACACAGGACATTAATTACTCATAAATAATAAAGATCAAAATTTGCCCTTAAGATATATTAATATATATGACCATCTTTTATTGCTGTAACTTTGAAAATAAATCTGTAGGTACATATACGGTTATTTTCACTGCTTCCTCCTCGTTGGTCTTTCACGATTCTTATAATCATCTCCACAGCCAGGAAAAAGAATTCCACCTTGTCTCATTTGGCCTCATCTGCCCTTCTCTCAGTGGTTGTGGGGGATTTTTAGACAAAAGAACTCACTTTTGTGTTTGGTAACAAAAACCTGCAATTAATGTTTGAATGAAATAATGAATTGTATGACAAATATTTCCTAGCTGTATATCAGTTATAATGCCTGATGTGGAAAGTGTTTCATCCTACAGGGGTTTTTACCCATATTTAAGAGAAAGCTAAAAACACTGTCAGGAGGCCATAAAGGCCCCGTGGGGTCTTCTGTGCTATGAAAACTGTTATTGGTGTTTCACTGCAGAATAAATGCCTCCTGTTTGTGACGTTTGCCAACATTCAAATTACTGGACAAACCATTTTGATTAAACGTAACAACTTTAAAACTATTGGTAGTTTTAACATAAAAAATAGTATTTTACTTTTAAATTGCTATAATATAATTACCATTGTAATTGTTTTTTTCAGTTTCATTACAGGGTTAGCCTTAGCTTAACCTTGCTAACATGCTTTGAAGACACTCTGAGTATTACAAACACTGCAAACCTATGAAAGGAGAACATAAGATAACTCATAACAATAAAAAAATGACTCCTCTTACAGCAAATGGGGATTTCTTGAATGTCAGCAGTTACTGTATTATCTGTGTACTCACACTGCATTCTCCAGGAGTACTGTACTATTCACTGTGACAGACATGTCTTATGCCATACTCCTGCTTGTGCTTTGCATCTTTCGTCTCTGCATCGTCTGCGTCACACCATCAGTCGTGGTATGGTTCCCTCTGTTCAGATTCAAATTGTGGTTTGAAGATCGGAAGTGACGCAAAATAATAAATGTCTTAAACCAAAAGTAACCAGAAAGTAGAAAGTACTACATTTATGTAAATAATTGTGTAAAAATGGAGGGAGTAAAAGTAAAAAGTTGTCCTAAAAATAAGTACTCAAGTAACGTGCAGATACCTGAAAAAAAAGTTAAGTATACTAATGAAGTATTTGTACTTTGTTACTTCCGACCTCTGGGAGAAACACAGTATTTGGTGATGCCTGTGGGTTCATACTGTGCTTTTCTAATGAAACTATTGAAAAATGTTTCTAAAATCTCTTGAAATAAAGTCTCAGTTTCAATCACATATTGTTGGATTTACAGTTCACTGTGGTGGTGTGTTGAAGCAAAACTCCAAGATCTGCATATTTGTCCCCCAAATTTTACAGCGCACTGTATTTGGGTATGACAGAGAGGTACTTATGTAGCACTCAGTGTGCTTTCAACCTCATTCACCCCCATTCATACGAGCACATTTTCTGTGCTTTCTATCTAACAGTCATCCATACTCTAGTGCATGCATTGGAGAGCAACTTGGGATTAGCATCTTGCCTGAGGCTCTTTGGCACGCAGACTGGAGTATACAGGGATCCAAAGTCCAACATTCCAGTTAGTAAGTGACCTTAACTTCCTCCTAAACCACAATGTGTTTATTCTATTCAGCCAAATCAGACTAAAGGTCACATGGTATAAAGAAAAGCAGCAGCTGGGTTCAAAACCGGTACTTTATACTTTCAGATATTATCATATAATCATATTTTCCCATGCATTAAATTGTTCATGTATTCCATGATATAAATAAATGCATAAACATTAAATTATGATGACCACTGGAAAATAAATACGTCCATATTACACCCTTATTGATGCCAGTGCTAGCAGCCAACCTTAGGTCAAAGAGCCTAATGAGGGTTAGGAAGCAGCAACTGTCAGAGACACAACAAGTATTTCGTTGTATTTCATTTAATTGTCATTGTTCAGAAATTACATTGATTAATTAAAAATCAAACAAACAAACAGATTTCTTATCAGCTTAGGTTTCAAAACTTGTTTTTGGTGTCTGAGATGCACAAGAATAATTCAGCTACAGAAATTGTTGCTAATTGGGTTTTCATTTTGAAGTTTTTCATTATTGTGTGCTCAAATCAGAGACCTTGCAGAAGTGCTGGAGTTTTTTCATGTTTAAACTAACCAATACTCAGACACTGTTTGATGTATTTGTCTGAGATGATGATTCAATTTGATTACACCCTTATTGTTGAAAGTCATTGGTGAAAACGTCAGGCTTTTATCTTTAAAAATATCTTTGAGATATTTTTGTTCAAACGTTGTTTCGGACTTCAGTCGGTTTTTGGTTCCAAACATTTTTTATGCAAATTGGCGATGGCCTAGCAGAAATGTTGTGCATTACATGCCTTGGTTTTACGCAAGTAAACCAAGGTATTAATCATTTTTTAAACACACACACAAACAAACAAACAAAAAGCCCTAACCTGATCATTTGTGCAAGTGGCTATCACAACTATGTCTTGAGTAATAACCAGGACAATAACCAACATAAGATCACTTCTCACCCCAACCGGTGGCAGCAGATGGCCCCGCCCCTCCCTGAGCCTAGTTCTGCCGGAGGTTTCTTCCTGTTAAAAGGGAGTTTTTCCTTCCCGCTGTCGTCAAAGTGCTTGCTCATAGGGGGTCATATGATTGTTGGGTTTTTCTCTGTTGTATTATTGCATGATCTACTGTGCAATATAAAGCTCCTTGAGGCGACTGTTGTTGTGATTTAGCGCTATATAAATAAAATTGAATTGAATCACCAGAGTCACATATTAATAATAATGAATAGTGTTCACGTCTAACTACCAATACTGAGTCATCATTCAGAATATTATGCAGGAAGATCTGAATAATAAGAAGTTTGCATACTTCCTTTTCCACATGCTCAGAAATAGATTTCATTTACAGTGTCAGGTATTTTAAATCCACACAGCACAATCCCAAAGAGTCATTATCATTCATAGAATATAGAATTGCATTTATGCCTGAGGGAACAGCCACTCACTGACAAATAGTTTATTACGTGTCTTTATTTTTATTATCTTTATTTCTAGAACACAGTGTATAAATGGCACTGTGATCTTGAAACATCCTCTACAGCTTCCTGTTATGGCGTCAGAGATATTCAGTAATATCAGTGACGAGTGGAGTGGACGGGTCCTGAGATAAACTTTGACATGAGTGACTGAAGTGTAAAAAACACAGTTGGTTATTTAAAAAGAGAAAACGCACTAAATATGGCGTTATTTTTATGCCACTTTTCTGAGCGCACGTAAAAGAAAATTGCAGGTGCAAGTGTTGCTTTTTGAGGAGAATTTTATTTTGAGCAAAGAAAAGCTAAATTTGAGTGGACAAAATTCATTGCTGCGTGCAAAAAATGTATTTCAGTGTTTGCTATTATCCATACATACACACACAATAGCAGCCCCTCTCGCTCAGTTTTTGCATTTGCGCTCGCGCTCTCAACATTTCTGCCTGTGCGCGTTCAACTCTTTCTGTACACCATTATATTCGTGCCACACAACCAGCCAATCACAGACTTGGATGCAAAAAAATCTGATTGGCTGTTTTGGTCTCCAATCAGCTCGTAATGACGAAATGCAATATCCCAGAATCCATTTGTCCAAAACTCAAACGAGGCAGTGGCGGAGGAACACAGAGTGGCGGAGTTTGAAATATTTGGTCTTTCTGGGTCACAAAATAAACTTTTAAGATATTTTCATGCCATAATGTAGCTGCGTAAACTTCAAATATCTGCTCGATTTATCAAGACATCACATATTTGCACAAGTGCTCTAACGTTTTCAGAGATGCCTGTTTCTTGTCAATTTATTGAATATTTATTTATGATCCCCTCTGTTAATCCTTGATATTTATAATTTAGTTATCTGTATATATTAGTGCTATTTCTTAAATGTGTCAAATCTGTAACATAATGTATGTTTGGAGTTTAGTCTGTTACTGTTACTATTTTTACTATTTCTTCTTGGAGCAACTGTACCCCACATAATTTCCTTAGGGATTAATAAAGTATTCTGATTCGGATTGTTTCAGGATACATGACCTGCCATTATCCAACGACACATCTGCTCACCTGTATCTTTTGCTCGTTTCTCCTCCTCTTCTTTTCTCTTTTTTCTAAACTCAGCACCTGATGGCTTTGAACTTTTCTTGTCCATCTTCCATTGGTTTTAATTTTGCACTACAGTATGAACACAAATCCACCAACTCGAGGATCACCACAACATAACCTAATAGACCTACACCTTAGTTCACAGATTCACTTTGTCTAGGGTTTATTTCTGGGATTTCGCACAACCCAGGATTCAGATCATGAATACATAACTTGGATTTACAACATTTTGAATGAAATGCTCTATTTGGAAGCAGCCCCCCCCCCTCCCCTTTCGACGGGTTGTGTGTGAGACTTTAAATCATCAAACTGTAAATTATAAATTTTAAATTGTTATTGATCCCTTTGCCACGAGTCCTAAAGTGTATATTTATTTTCTTACTCTTCTTATATTTATTGTTTCCTTGCACTGCTGTAACTGGAGCCTTGTCGTCTCGTCTCTCTATATACTGGACGGTAGCGGAGATGACAATAAAGTTTACTTCAGCAGCGAGCAGGTGCACCGAAGGCTCTCGTGCTCACTTTTCGCATATAGAATTTCGAAAAAACATCGGTGCAAATTATAAGTCTGTATCATAATGTCTGGTGTTTTCATGTTTGTTGGTTTATTTTTATTTTGTTTTATTTTGCGAGTTGGTTGTTAGACGCTGGTCCAGCCAGCCAGAGAATCCCCCGCCGTCCCGCCCTCTCCTCCCTGTGCCGCAAGCAGCAGGCGCACCTCGCCAACGAAGGGCGCCCTTACTGCCAGCAAATGGGCAATAGAAAACCGATTGGTGCCTATGCCATTCCCAATATGCGCTGGCATGATGTCGGGGCAGCATGAGTACGAGTAAAAAAAAATTTTTTGCCGATGCCCGTGATGCCGCCCCCCACCACGATGCCGCCCTGGGCAACCGCACATTATACCTATAGGAGCTATGAAACCCTATGCCATCAGCACAAAAAGTGTTTCTGTGCTGATGCTGATACCACAGGAGATTTGTGGCTTTTCTGCTCAGCACTCAGTGACTCCATCTTTAACATAAAGTGGTAAGCCACAACAACTGCTGTGCTTCCTATGTGCTTTTACCTTCCAGAAATACCAGTAAAAGTTGATCCTGAAATTCACATTCAGGCTTTCAAAAACTGGTCAGTATACTCCTAACGTCGGTGCCAAGCCAGGATAAATAGGGACGACTGAATCAGAAACAAGCATAAAGAATTAAATAATACGAACACAAAGTTGTGAATTATTAAAAACCCTTTGAAAAGCAACCATAGATGAACCATAGATGTTCTTTCAAAAAAAGAAACTGTAGGTGTTAATTGTAGTCGTACAAAGTAGTGGACCAGGCCAGATCAGGGTCGAGCTGTCCCTGCTACATGCCTGCACACCCCAGCATGGAGATGTGGGGTAGGGATTATAGCTGCACCTCATGGCTTTGTGAAATTCTCATTATAGTGTTTGGTTGGTCTTTAGGTTGCCCTGCTTCTGAGAGCCAAGGTGATCCAACACTAATGAGTTGTTCTATGGTTACTGGGGCTTAAGGGAATGCTAGCAAGAGCAGGAGAAGAGGAGAGAAAGGAGAAAAGGGGAAGGAGGAGGCGGGAAGCAGTAATGAGGAGTTGTCAAAGATAAAGGATTTCATCTGCTCGCATCTCCTCCCTCATCTCTCTGTCTGCCCTCATCCTCACTCAGGTTCGAGCGAGGATCTCAAAGGTTCCTAAACCTCACAAAAAGGGAAAGCATTCGATTTCACAGCCTCATCCAATCAAGCTGAGAAAGAAACGAGTATTTATAAGGCCAGGTGTTTAGAGTGACAAAGTCAAGAAGGTGATATGTCTGACAAAACCAGACACATGCTGAAGTCACATGTTGTGTTTTCACCAGAAGTGAGCAGGATGAGTCAGTGGGTTAAATGTGAGGAGAAACTCTCTGTCACGCCTCCTTCTCTTTAACCCCTCATGCACGAGGCGCTCTTCATCCTGGAAGATTACTTCTTCAAAGCTGGTGCATGCAAAGAAAGTATGAATCTGGGACTGTTTGCGTATCTTACCTTTCTCTGGGCACAGGTTGCGAATATTGCTGGATTCGTCCATTGATGTAATCCCAAAAGAGGCCAAGCTCCATGTGTTGCTAAACCCGGGACAGACGGGCTGGTTTCATCCTGATGCCATCTGGAGGGTTGCTACTGCTGCGGACATGCCTCACCCCATGGGGGCTGTCATTTGAGGTGTGACAGAAAACACTTTGGGGGCAACTTACTTACCCTCCCCAATTTCTATTCTGCCTTTGTTGTACAGTGTTTCCTCTCTCCTCGCTTTTTCTCTTTATGAAAGCTCATCCCTCCTGTCTCTATATGCTAATGTGGTGGGTAGCAGCAAAGACAACAGCGTGCTCTTGCACACTTCTTCTGCTTCTTCTGCCTGTACTGTACAGACTGAAAGGATGGGGGGAGGTGTTGCCTAGAGCGCTTTGGGAGCGTGCTCAGCGCAGTCAACCACTCACAGTTCGAGCATGAGAGGGGGAATTGCTTGGTTCAATGCCGATTACCTGGGAAAGCAAGCGTTATTAGATGGAGGAGGGAAGAAGCAGGGAGTAGAAAAGAGAGAGAAACAAGGGGAAGGGAAACTCACTGAGGAGGAGGAGCAGGAGGAGAGAGGAGACAGCAAATGAACTGAGATACATCTGCTAAGAAAAAGAAGGGAGAATAAATTTGCAAGCAGCATAGAGCAGCAGCATGAGGTGCACATGTTTTATTCAACAGGGAGGTGCTGAGAGAGGCAACCAGTCAAACAGGGATCTGTTTGTCCCAGCAGTACACAAAGACAGGAAGTGACATACGGAGGGAGATAAGAGAAAGAAGACACAATAAGATGAACTTCCCATCCATGATTTAGATCTGAGGTACCCTTCAAATTCTCATAGAAAGTGCAGCCTTCCAGTAAATTAACATTTCATGATGTTATCTGAATTCTCAAGTTCTGATCTGCTTAAATAAATAGCAGAATGTTGTGGATTATGTTTATTTTTATTTTCTTTCATTAAATTCAGAAAAATATGATTTTGTTCAATTCCCTTGAAAGTGAGCTCTACCCCTCCACTGGGAAACACTCCTGTTAAAGATCACACCGTCAGCAGCTCTTCTCCGGAACTACTCTGTATTGATTTGTGTTGGCTGAACCGTAAACTCATGTTGTGGCAACTTTACAAACACATGATGAACACCTAATGAAACGGAGATATAACAGGAGAGCTACTAAATTCCAAAGGGAATTTATGAATGCACCATGCAATATTTTTACTGTGTTGCTAGTGAGGAATCGAACAACAACACTCTGCTCTTGCATGACATTTCCAGTTTGATCCTTAAACCCACACTCCTGAATCCCAGAACTGCAACGTTTAATTTTGCGTGCCCGAGTAGTGTGTCATGGTCATGGGTCATTGGACCCAGCATTTTGAGTTTTTTGTATGTTTGTGATTCTTTGAGTTGTACTGGTTTAGCTTTCTACAGTTTAGTTTATTTGTAATATCTGGTTCATGTTTTCTTGTCTGTCTCATCCCTGTGTCCCCTGTGAGAGTCTGTCATGTCCTCTGTGTATGTTTCCTCAGTCATGTCTGAGTTTGGTTTCCCTCCATGTCTCTTGCTTCCTCGTTCTCCAGGTGTTAGTCATGTCCGTGTGTTTCGTCTCCTTTTTTTCCGTTCCCATGTTCCCCTCCTTGTGTTTTATTCCTTGTGTCCCCCGTGTGTCATGTGCATCCATGTGTGTTCTCCCCAGCCCCTCACGTCTCTTGCCCTCTCGGTGTCCCTCGCTCTCTCACCCTCTCTCTGTTCTGTCTGTCTGTTTCTTTCCTCTGACCTGTGTCAAGCCGTGTGTCTTAGTCTGCATTTCACTGTTTTCTGTTTTATTTTGACAGTCTCTCATCCTGTGTTCGGTGTGTTTAGTTTTGCTTCCCCCATATCGTTATATCTGTTCCGAGAGTGTTCCCCGAGAGTGTTCCCTCTGTGTTTCCATATCCCTCGTCACCCCTCTGTGTATATATTGTGTGAATTTCCCTTTGTTCATTGTCAGGATGTCTGCTTATGATGGATCCATGAATCCAGGTTTTCATGTTCTGTGTTCAGTTTTAGTGTTAGTTAGTTTTGGTCAGTTTTAGTTTTCCCAGTCTGGGTTATTGTTTAGTTTGGTCTTAGTTCTCTTTTGCTCTTTTGTTTTGCATGTTTTCTTCAGCCTCAATAAATGGCTCATTTGTTTTGTTCAGTCCATTTCTTGCCTTGAAATTTGGAAATATTTTACAAAGCTAACACAAACGACATCTTTAAGCTTTTGTTTTAGGCAACCAGGCTTATGAATAGTCAGTTACGGAAGCCTTGGTCCATTATAATGACTGTCTGCCACACTGCACTGTATGTCTACATTTAACATATCTTTATATGTTGTTCTGATCAGAATAGACAAACTATGTCTGTCCTGCTAGTAAATTATCTATAGCAGAATATCATCTCTTAGTTTGTGATCTTGCTCTAAACTGTGCAGCTCTTGGTCTATTGGACATTACATTGAAATGAACTGACTGTTCCTGTGTTTAGAAAACAGCCCAATCTTGGTAACCACATGTATCAGCTCTATATGGGGATTGTGCTCACATGCTATTATGCTCCACTTACTAAATCTTGAACACAGTGTATTGAATGAACTCCCATCATGCCCTAGATCTAACCTTGGACAGCCTAATGTGCCTTCTTCTCTAACCCTCTTCCTCTAGAGTCAACATGCTTAAACAACCATTTTTTAATCTAATAGCCCTCCATGTGGAATAACTCCTGTGTCTGCAACATCAGCACAAACCCAACCAGTGCTATGAAGGCAAGCATCAGCTAACACGCCTTGTTATAGAGCAGCCTGTGTTTCTCTAGATATTGCTTCAGTGACATGTCATACAGATCTCCTGTGCCCTCGTTTATTTGCCTTTATCAGCTCTTGTAACTCAGTTGAAGAATGTCAGAAAACTGCTGTAACTAGGGCTGGGCCATATCATACCTTTCACGGTAATACCGGTATAATATTGGGCAACGATAGGAAAATGAAATATCGCGATAGAATATGGCTAAAACGCACATGCGCAGTGCCTTTGTTTTCATACGCACATGGCGGAAAAAGCATGGCGGCGACGGAGAATGAGAAGGGTGAAAGCGGATTGTTGAATGAAACGGATGAACCAGAATTGGTTTTTAAAATTGCTGCAACTTCAGTGGTGTGGAACTGGTTTGGCTTTTGTCCGTCAGATACACAACAAAGCACTATTTTTGGTAGAGCATGCTAGCGGGCCGTCGTTATTACCTTTTTTTTTGGAAAATGCGGCACACTTAAAATCAATCCTTTGATTTTTCTGAAAATCGACAGTGCCCCTTATAATCCCGTGTGCCTTATGTTTGAATTCTGGTTGTGTTTACTGACCTCGAAACGATTTTATGTCGTACACGGCGCTCGAAAATCTATCAAATGTTTTACTACGACTTTGCTAAGCTACGAAGCCGCACCGCTTGATGGATTGTCGGAGCATTACAGCTATTGTAGGCTGGAGCCTGGCGGAGTGATACGTACTGTGCTTCAACATAATATTACTGTATTGTGTGTGTATAACCTCTTTTAAAGTTTGTGGATATTATACATGGTTATGCTGAGGATATGTCGGCCAATTTCCACTGGAAATGCCTTTTGGGTAAACTGTCAGCAAGGAATTTGCATTTGCACTGCTAAATTTTATATAACTTTAATGCACATAAAAACAGCTGCTTGTTTAAGTGAAAATACATTGGTTTTTTTGGTTTTTTTGCACTAATAAAGTTGTGGAGTTGTAAAGTATTTTGTCTCACATCAATTATATCGTCAGATATATCGCTATCGCAAATCTTCAAATGTATATCGTGATAAATATTTTTGGTCATATCGCCCTGCTCTAGCTGTAACAAAAAGAAATGAAAACTGTTACAATAGTCGAGTGGCTGCCTGCTGCCTTACAACTGTACTAATATTTTGAAATCCCCACTTGTAGCATGAAATTAAGTCATAGTGTTATAAACCAGGTTCTTTGACACTAAAGCTGCAACAATCATTATTCATATATACTTAAAGAATAAATGGAGTTTTGCTTACATCCATTAGGTTTTTATGGTGCTTTAGACATTTGTTGTTGTTGTTTTCCAGCCTTCGTAACCTACTGTTATCACTCACACCACCTGGCTTCATGTTGAGATTATGTTGGCCAAGTATTCAATAATGGTATTGTGTTGGAAAAAGTGGAATATGAGCAAAATCTTAAGGGGTCAATACATCAATATGTCATGGTCTAGAGTGTTTATGTTTAAGTTTATTATTATTCTGTGGTTTTGTTTATGTGGGTTGTTTTTTATGGTTATCCCTTGCGTTTTGTGTCCTTTGTACTCTCGTGTTCCACTTTTCATGTTCCTATGTTCTGTCTCCCCAGTCTGTGCTAAGTTTACGTGTGTTTTTCCTGTTTTATTTTGAAGGTCGGTGTCTCTTGTCAGTGTTTCTAGTTTTGCTTCCGCTTGTCTCGTTATGTCCAATTAATTCCAGCCGTGTCTCCCTCCTGTCTACCATTCCCTGATTGTATTTAAGCCCTGTGTTTTCTTGTGTGCATTGCTGATTCATCTGTGTATGTCCCTGCGTTGTTCTGCATCTTTTTCTGTGTCTCCCTGTATCTCTGTTTCAGGTTTGTTTTTGCGTCGTTTTCCCAGTTTAGGTTTTCTCAGTTCTGTTTTTGCCACCCTCGCCTTTGTTGTATGTTCACGCTCCATAAATAAAGCTCCCTCACATCAGTAGTGCCTGCATCTTGGGTCCTTTAATAATTCCACATGGTTTTCCCTGATAACTGTGACACAATATTCAGACACTCAAACAAAAATATACCTGTGTAAACAACTGGAATGAATAAATTAGAATACAAGTGACTGGCAATCTGATTTTTCTGTGTTTGCTAAATCTGTGTCATAACTGTGGGTCTTTGCCCTAGTGTCTTGAGTTTTTGTACTGGCCTCTTTATTCATTCATTTGGGTTTAAGAAATATTTAAGTTAAAGCTCTGTATTAGTTAGTCTTGAGTTTTGTATTACCTAGTCTAAATCCTCTACACAGAATAAAGTGAATTATGGAGTTCCACAGGGTTCCATGCTGGGACCAATTCTGTTTTATTAGAAGGCACAGTATCATGTCTTACAGACATAAAGACCTGAATGGCCGCTAACTTTCTGCTTCTTAATTCAGATCAAACTGAGGTTATTGTACTCGGCCCTGAAAATCTTAGATAGAATATGGTATCTAACCAGCTTCTTACCCTGGATGGCATTACCTTGGCCTCCAGTAACACTGTGAGGAACCTTGGAGTCATTTTTGACCAGGACATGTCCTTCAATGCACATATTAAACAAATATGTAGGACTGCTTTCTTCCATTTGCACAACATCTCTAAAATTAGAAACATCATCTCTCTGCGACCAGGCCCATCAGCATCATCGGTGATGAGGTGGAAGCAGTAATAACTCCTCATTCTAGGACAGGTGAACACACACAGGCATAAGACATAATATTTTTTTAGATTTATAGTGTATGTATTATTTATTTATGCTTTTTGCACTTCTCTCTTACACAATGTCAGTTTTCCTTTTACTGTTTTTTTTATGTTTTTAGCACTGTTGTACATTTATAAATTACTGCACTATCTCATACTAAAAGGCACTTTTATTTTAACTTTGTTGTTTATTTATTTATTTATTTTATTGTAGACTGCACTATCCTTACTCTTTAAAATGCTATTGTGACCTCCAAAAAATTCCCTTCTGGGATGAATATCTAACTACTGTAATTCATTATTATCAGGATGTCCTAGAAACTCCCTGAAAAGTCTTCAGTTGATCTAAAATGCTGCAGAGAGAATAGAGACACAGAGTTAAATATAGAATCCTGCTCCTCACATATAAGGTCTTGAATAATTCGGCCCTGACTTATCTTGACGATCTCATAGTACCATATCACCTCAATAGAGCACTTCAACTTCAACTGCTGGTTTACTTGTGAGGATGTTCACAGTTAATGGGAGGCAGAGCCTTAAGCCTTCACACCCCTCTTCTGTGGAACCATCCTATACTTTGGATTTTCGAAAAAGACACTTCCAGGATAAGGACTTCCTCTGTGACATATACTGGCATATACTGTGGATGAAGTGACCCTGAATCCTCCCTTACTTATGCTGCCGTAGGCGTAGGCTGCTGGGGACTTCACTCACCTTTATTTACTCACTATAGGTTTCTGTAGCACTCTGCATTTAATCATAAGCTATTATTAATCTCTGGCTCTCTTCCACAGCGTGTCTTTCGTCCTGTTTTCCTCCCCACCCCCAACTGGTCACAGCAGATAACTGCCCCTCCCTAAGCCTGGTTCTGCCAGTGGGTTCTTCCTGTTGCTCATCGGGGGTCATCTGATTGTTGGAGTTTACTCTGTGTTACTATAAGGTATATTGTCACTGGGAAAAGCTGTAAAACTTCTGAAAATACAGTTGAAAGTCCAACATTTCTTCTTGTGGCTGTTTTTGATGAGCAGCAGATGAAACAGTTTAAGTATTATTAATGGTGTCAAAGGCACATTTAGGCCTGTGAGACTCATTTAAACATGTCTGCATCTCTGCCATTCAAAGATACTTTGTATGTAGTTTATGTAATATTTAGTACTGAACTGTAACTGTAGTCTTTTGTAGAAGCAATGTTTTATTCAGTGTTTTGTTTTGTTTTGTTTTCAATTTTAGTGTATTTACTACTACTGGGGAGAACACACATGAGGCCTGAACAAGTTTATAACCAGGGGTGCACATAAGTGGAGTTTCCGCTGTCGAAATAAAAGACGCGCACCAGATAAGAAGTTGCAACGCGCGTTTGCACTGTTTTTGTCCGCTAGAGTGGGATTTTCATGGCATATTCTGCACCACATCTCTATGTGTTCATCATTTGTTTGAAGCCAGTTTACCTCCTGCAACCACTTTCCCGAGAATATGCGCTTCTTTTGCGGTTCAGACTCCTTCTGAAATTTCATTGTAGGTGGAGGAACACGAAAGTAATTGCTTAAAGGAGCTTGCTTCTTTAACAACTTTAAGAATTCTTAACAAGCGTCTGTCCTCCTCCAAAAACTCTTATGTACTCAAACGCACGTTGCAACTTCTTATCGGGTGCACGTCTTTTATTTTGACAGCGAATGTGCACCTGCGGACCACTTATGTGCACCCCTGTTTATAACCTTTTGTCCTCCACGTTGGAAAATGTCTGAAAATAAAATGGGCATCACTTTGGCCAGCTCCTCATTTTATCTTTGCAGTCTCCACTATCATTAAAATGCAGCCAGATTCTGCTCATTTTACATTTTCGTCGTTTCTTTACTTTTTCCAGACATGCATGCATTTAAATCCAGCTCCCGGTCTCTCTGTGTACCTGGCCTGTACCACTCCACTTGCTGTCTTTGGAATGTCAACTAGACTTCCTTCTTTCACATAATGGTATGATCCCAGTCTATCTTTGCATTTGATTGGCCACATTATAATCCCCTCTGTTAATCCTTGATATTTATAATTGAGTTATCTATTTATATTAGTGCTATTTCTTAAATGTGTCAAATCTGTAACATAATGTATTGTTTGTTTGTTGTTTAGTCTGTTACTGTTACTATTTTTACCATTTTTTCTTGGACCAACTGTACCCCACATAATTTCGTTAGGGATTAATAAAGTATTCTGATTCTGATTGTTTCAGGATGACCTGCCATTATCCAATAACACATCTGCTTACCTGTATCTTTTGCTCGCTTCTCCTCCTCTTCTTTTCTCTTTTTTCTAAACTCAGCACCTGATGGCTTTGAACTTTTCTTGTCCATCTTCCATTGGTTTTAATTTTGCACTACAATATGAACACAAATCCACCAACTCGAGGATCACCACAACATAACCTAACAGACCTACACCTTAGTTCACAGATTCGCTTTCTGGGATTTCACACAACCCAGGATTCAGATCATGAATACATAATGGAATTGGATTTACATCATTATGAATGAAATGTGCTCTATTTGGAAGCAGCCAGCCCCTCCCATTTCGATGGGTTGTGTGTGAAACTTTAAATCATCAAACTGTAAATTTTAAATTGTTATTGATCCCTTCACCCCAGTCCTAAAGTGTATATATTTTCTTACTGTTCTTAT
Source organism: Maylandia zebra (assembly GCF_041146795.1). Taxonomy (NCBI): domain Eukaryota; kingdom Metazoa; phylum Chordata; class Actinopteri; order Cichliformes; family Cichlidae; genus Maylandia; species Maylandia zebra. Next base: position 20,793,933 of record NC_135186.1, on the reverse strand, counting down.
ATTTATTGTTTGCTTTCTTGCACTGCTGTAACTGAAGCCTCATCATCTCGTGTCTCTATATACTGGACTGTATGTAGCGGAGATGACAATAAAGTTTACTTTGACTTCAGCAGCAAGCAGGCGCACTCACTTTTCGCATATAGAATTTCAAAAAAACATCGGTGCAAATTATAAGTCTGTATCATAATGTCTGGTGTTTTCATGTTTGTTGGTTTGTTTTTATTTAGTTTTATTTTCCGAGCTGGTTATTAGATGCTGCTCCAGCCACCAGTGAATCCCCCGCCGCCCCGCCCTTTCCTCCCTGTGCAGCAAGCAGCAGGCGCACCTCGCAAACGGAGGGCACCCTTCCTCCCAGCAAATGGGCGATAGAAAACTGATTGGTGCCTATGCCATTCCCAATATGTGCTGGCATGATGTCGGGGCAGCATGAGTACGAGTAAAAAAAATTTTTTGCCGATGTCCGTGATGCCGCCCCGGGCAACCGCCTGTGTCGCCCGTATCAAAAACCGCTACTGGTCGTAGGTTTGACACCTCTGAGCTACAAAAACCAGTGAAAGAGTTTCAAATGACAGGACATGTATTTGGCAGCAGTCCATCACCATTGGTTGTCATTTATCGCCTCAGGCGAGCTGTTCTGGAAGCAGATGACTTCACTACCAGCTCATGGCAGGCAATTTTTATGTTGACAACAGATTGGCATTTTTTCCCAGTGAAGCAGAAGCCATTCGTGTCCTGCTGACTTCCCAAGAGATGCTAGCTAAATCAAACATTAAGCTACACAAAACTGCATCCAATATCAGCAGTGCCATGCAAGCGTTCCTCGTGAATATCTAGTCAAGGATTTGAAGGATCTGGATTTAGGAGTGGAATCACGATGTCTCGCAGCTTCACCATCTGTGTTTCTGATAGAACAAATATTCAAGTTATGCAGCAAGCTGTGCATAACAGTAAGCTGAGGGGATGCCTCTCTCTGTCTGTCCTCTTCTCAGGCCTCTTTGTGGCTCCTCCTCATCTGTTATCTGAAGCAGTTACAATCATGTTCAGTACAATTACGCAAAGTGTCACACACATATCTGCTCCCAGGATAACTCTGAAACAAATAAATGATGCGATTGCATACAAGTTCCCTGTGTATGCCTTGTGTTACTCTCACTTCACAAGAGATTTCTTCTAAGGACGAGAAGCCTTTGACCCAAAGGGACATTTAGTCTGCAGTGAAAAGTTTGTTTGACCCCCTTTTAGATGTTGTAGCGCCAGCCACAGTGGGGAGGAAGACATTTAGTGAGAAACCTCTCTGTAGAACGGTATGACTGAGGCACACCGATGCCGGTATCATAGAGAGAACAGTGGAAACTCTGGGGAGACGATATGAAAGATTTAGAGCAGATTCTACTACCTTATATTCCAGTTTCTTTGTCCACACACACTTACTACAGAGAGTTGTGTGTTTTTCAGATGTGTCTGTCATCGCCATAGCTGCTGTGGCTTACTTAAAGACCGTTTCTACAGTGGGAGAAATCCATGTGGCATTTGTTATCACGATAAAACTGGCCCTACACCCAGCTCGTGCCGTGCCCCACCTTGAGCTTTGCACAACTGTCTCGGCAACTGAAATGGCAGATTTTATCCAAGAAGAAATGAATATTGACATTCATTCAATATCACTACTGAAAGAAACCCAGCAGACCATGGAGCTCCAGCTGCTGTGACTCTGAAAAGCATCAACTGGTTTACTGGACTATCATTTCTATTAAAACATCCACAAGTTCATATTTCTCAGACTTGTGTTTTTGAGCTGCTACATCCAAATATGGATGCAGAAGTTCACCCCTGAAATAGCAACCTTTAGCACAATGATTAAGGAAAGTTGGACTAAAAAGGTTTCATGACTACACGGGAGGGCATACTGAAAGTAAACGATGGGCCATTATATTCACTTGTATGAGCACTCGAGCTGTGCACATTGAGGTTATAGAGACCATGAACGCTGTGAGCCTGGTCAGTTGTCTCAGATGTTTCATTGCCATAAAAGGGCCGGATGAACAAATTTCACTGGATCCTGTAATGAAGGCAGATGCGACACAGCAGATCCTTAGTTAAAAATTTATCATAAAGACAACAAGTGCACCTGGATATTCAACCCTCCTCACTCTTCCCACATGGATGGAGTGTGGGAGAGGATGATTTGCATCGCTTATACATATTTTAAATGCTCTTCTTCTCAATTTGAATCCATTGCATCTTACAAATGAGAACCTAGTCACTCTGATGGTGGAGGTTCCTGCCATTATGAACTCAAGACTGTTGTCCCAGTGTCCTCTCACCCAGAATCACCCCATCAGTGTTGTTGACACAGGATGGGGATTTTAACATTAACAACCTTTCCAACAAGATGGAGAAAGGAGTATGTGACAATGCTTCAAAAAGAGAGAAAGCGGAATCAAGTTAAGCCCAATCTTCAAGTGGAAGTTGTGCTGTTGAAGGACTCACAAGTGAAAAGAACTAAGAGGACCTTTAGTAGCCAAGGCAGTAAAGTATAGTCAATGCAGTCAAACACGACACTCCTAAGTTTGTGGCTGGTTTAAGAGATAATTTTACTATTCCATTGAGAAATTGATAGTGTTATAATAAATTATACCTGATGGGGAGTGTGTGGTTTGTTTACTCAAGTTTATATAGTAAAAATGGTCAAAGTTAATAGAATCTATGCAAGTATGAAAGTATGAGTATATTCTGAGTTTACAAAAGGGGATAAAGGGGGGAGGAGTTATCTGTTCCTGGACTGGCCAGTGAAATGGAGGTATTTTGTTTCTTATCCTGTGTACAATAAAAAGACAGAGTTTTCACTTGCTGAGCCAACCTGTTCAACATCTGATTTTAGTGAGCCAGCAACTGCAAAGTATGAAGTGGATTTATCTGAACTGAGTCAGCAGATTTTTGTTTCATCTTGTTTTGTTTCCCTGTTGTGAAAAGATGTTTGGTGTTTCTGAGGCTGCTGGAAAAGATTTTTTGCTTCTGAACTAGAAACTAAAAGGATTATGTCTTATGTGGATGAGCCCTTTGCTTCCCAGACGGCACACTGAAAGACTGTATGTTCAGAACCCACCTTATTCTTTGAATTAGCTGGCAACCCCTAACCTACTCAAGTAAACTTAAGTAAATGTAAGTGTTTGGAAAAATGTACTTCAGTTCTTTTATTGCATCATGTTCATTCATTAATGAGCTGCTGTAACATGAATCAAATGGCTGAACTGCCACCTCAGCATGCAGTCATGTTCTATAGTCTTGCTAATTTTATGCAGGTGTGTTGCCGTAGGAATGACTATACTGCACACTACAGCTCAAATCACATCATCAAGTTTGCAGATAACACAACAGTTGTGGGTGTCATCACCAGCAACAATGAGTCTGAATACAGAGAGGAGGTACAACACCTGGTGGACTGGTGTCAGAATAACAACCTGTCTCTAAATGTTCAGAAGACTAAAGAGATGGTTGGTAACTTCAGGTAGAGCTCAACGACCCACACCCCACTGTACATCATCGGATCTGCTGTTGAGATGGTCAACAGTGTGAAGTTCCTGGGTGTGCACATATCAGCTGACCTCTCCTGGAACCTGAACACCACCGCCATCAAGCCCAACAACATCTTCACTTTCTTAGGAAACTGAAGAACGTCTCCCTCCTCCCATCCTCCCATCATTTTACCAGGGAACCACTGAGAGCATCCTCTGTTACTGCATCACTATCTGGTACGGGAACTGCACCCTCGCTGAAAAGAAGTCTCTGCAGACTAGTGAGGACAGCAGAGGGGATCATTGGAGGCCCTCTTCCACCCATCTCCCAACTCTACGACAGACACATCATCCGATGTGTGAACAGCATACTGAAGGCCACTTTCCACCCCTCACATGCACTGTTCTCCCTCCTTCCATCTGGCAGACGGTTTCACAGCATCAAAACAGTAACGACCAGACACTGCAAGAGCTTCTTCCCCCAAGTAGTCAGAGCCCTCAACTCACTACCACAAAAGGACTGATATACACATACACCTTTACAAACACCTACAATACTCATCAAAAGACTCAAAGCAACAAAAACTTCCACAAATCCACTACAAACTGGACCTGGGAACAATATGCTTATTTGCACACTCAGTCACATCTAAATTATACTACATTTGCACATTTTGCATCGTGCACATGTCTTTGCCCTGTCTCGTCTACAATGCCCTGACCATAACTTGAACCTGGTATTCAATACAATAATCTCACTTTACTGTAATTGCACATGGCCACTTTGCATTGTCTCTGTCCTGTCTTTGTTTATTGTACATAGATATAATTAGTAATAGTACCTTTTCTCTCTTAACCTTACCCAAAGTTAGTGAGTTATTATTCATTTGTGATTCTAGTCTCATATCTCTTGGAGATATATTTTTTTTATTCTTATAAATGAAACGGCATTCCGGTAAGAGATACTGTGTATATTGACAATAAAGACCTTGAATCTTGAATAGTTTCAGGACTCCGGCCTTTGAGGACTGGAGTTCAAAGAGCGTGGATATAATTGTCCGGTGTATTGGTTTGACAGTGTGAGCAGTTGTTGGTAGACGTAAAGCCTATCTTGAACATCCGATGACCTGTATAGTGCACTCTATGTAGTATTTTGTATTGAATTAATTGAAGACTGGGATTTCTAATTAAATGAAAGGTTTTTAAGCATATCTGAGACCAGAAGTTTTGGAGTAAGCAGTACTAGTGTGTGTGTGTGCGTGTGTATGGGTGGGTGTGTGTGCATGCATGTGTGTGTGTGTGTGTGTGTGGGGGGGGGGGGGGGGGGGGGGGGTGTCTGAAGAAAAGTCTGGAGAAAAGATAGATACAGGAAATCCTATTAGAGTAAAGGAGGAGATAAAATAAGCCTTTGTGATGCTGTGGATCTCTGTTCAGCAATAACACTTCAATAACTGTAGCCCATCACTGTAGCTGTAATGCAAGTTTCAGGTATACAATCGCATTCCAGATTGTAAACAAACAACCTGCAAAAAAATATGATCAAAAACCAAGTGCTATAAAAATGCTCAAAATTACAAGTATGGTTATTATCGAAGATCACTTAACTTGAAAACTGTCACATCATGAGCAGGTGTGCAGGACTCAGAAGCGGACTTGCATGTAAAGATTCAGAAGGTTTATTTACAGGCAATGAAACAACACAAAAGTCAGCATAATGTTTCTCAAAGGGAGGGAAGGTGAGGGAGGAAATTGGCACGTTCAATCCAAAAAAAACCCCACACAACTCTCTCTTTACACAGGAAGGCTCTGTCTCACCATTCACCAGGGACAGAACACCGGTGAAGCCCTCTGCACAGGGAAACACACAATTAACTGCCAGAAGTTGCAGGGAGCACAGTCTGTGAGATCAGCCAGGGTGTAACTAACGGGGTAGGCCAACAATCTAGCGATGAATGACTATCAGCCACCACCTGTAGAAGGATGGGTGACTATCCACAGATGAGCAGGGTGGGGACTCAGTCTGAGTCCACGACCATCACAAACAGAGAGAGGGAGAGAGAGAGAGAGATCTGTGGGAAGGGCTGGGACCATGACGAAAATTCACCACCAGATGACACTAAATGCTGCACAGGGGTAACATCAATCACCAACATAAAAAAAACAACTTAATCACTAACTACTTTGGTATTGTAGCCTAGGGTCTTTAAAATTGATTAAAAAAAACAACAGTAGATAAAATCAGAACAGCAGATAAAATCAGTAGTTAAAATGTAAGTTTTGAAATAGTTACTATCTTACCCAAGGATATTATACATACAGGTTGGATCAGCCAAGATCAGGGGCCACTTACCTTACAAAAAGATGACCTGATCTACTACCTGAGCCACAGCCACCCCTTGCCCCAATACCTGCATAACCTACCCTTCTGGCAACATGTTTATAGCCAGTAATAATGTGGCAGCCACAATATTTGCATTTGTTCCCATGCTTGACTGCAGCTGTAGTAGTCATGTAGGTTCACATGGCGCTGGTAAAGGTTTTGTGGGGATAGGGTTAAAGAACAGTACCACCTGGTGATAACAGGCCTTGTGATAACAGGCCAGGTGGATTTGACAGTTAACCAGTGACATTCAGTCAGGACAAGCAAAGCAAGCAGTGCTTGCCTCGTCAAATGTAAAAATAGACATAAATAAAAATGTACCAATGAAAAGTGATCTGGGAGAGCGCTGCCATAAAGCTCATTGCCTGCCACGTATTTATTATGTGAATCTCTTCTTTACATTGCTGTCATCTTGTGGCCTCAGACAGATATTGTTGCTAAAAGCTTTGCTTATTTCAATCATAACATATTAATACTATTATAGCAGGAATAATATGTTACAATTCTTCATTCAGCCAGGAAAGAGTACAGAAAGATGTCCGTGCAGACATCAGATTAAAGGATCATATTGAAACAGTATGCTTTAATCTGATCCATTTTGTCTCATTAGATTGGTAAATAGTGGAGGAAGTTGTTTTTATTTATGTCTGTAATGGGCTGCAGGAGTGGGTGGCGTCTCTTTCTGTAAAAATCACCACACACCACTGCAATGAACCCAGCAGAAGAAATATGTCCTGTTGGAAATATGTGTTGATCCAAAAAAATGTCACAAGTCTTATTATTATTGTTTTGTAGCTCCGATAGACCCCACAATATGACTTTTACATTTTGGTGACTACTTGACCTTATTTTAGCACAGTAAGTAACACAAACTGTGTCAATAACTGCTACGAATTTAACTGAAAATATTCATGTTTGGAAGGACACTTTCAATTTGGGAACATTTATGTTTTTCATTTCAGTGTTTGTTACCTATATTTTCCAGTGTTAATTTTAACAATAGTTTTAATAATTGGATTATAAAGATTATGATACCAGAACAACATAAAAACAAAGATCTATTGTTGCAAGTGTTGTCCCACATTTCTCTGGCATGTTACTTAAACCACGCCATGCTAAATCACGATGATACAATTCCACAGAATGGCCGTCACACAGTCTCCAAGCAGCCAGTGAACTGACTGAGACAGGTTAGGTTTGCAAATGTAATGACGAAAAACCATGATCACATGAAACAGGGAATAAAGGAGCAAAAACTGACAATCTGACAATCATCCAAGCATCTGAAGTATAAAATTAATAAAATCACATTAGCTCAAATTTACAGCCCCAGGGACCCCACGGGCTATGTTGTTGTGGGGCTTTTGCCCCCTGGTAGGGTCACCCACGGCAAGCTGGTCCTGGTTAAGGGACCAGACAAAGACTGATTCAAAAGACCCTTATGAGTAGAACATCGAGGGAACAGTTCACCCTGCCCAGGATAGAGTTAGCCAGGCCTGGGGAAGGTGCCCGATGGTGAGCGCCTGTTGGCGAGGCCTTAGTCCATGGGGCCTGGCCAGGCACGGCCTGAAAAAGGGACATGGGCCCATCCTCCTGCACCTACAGCAGGTGCCGTAGGGGTCGGGTGCAATGTGTGTTAGGCGGAGGCCAGGAACAGAGGCCCTGGCAGACCGATCCCCGACTACCAAAGCTAGTGATTTGGACATGGAACGTCACCTCTGTGCCTGAGTTAGTCTGTGAGGCTGAGAGGTACCAGCTAGATATAGTCGGGCTCACCTCAACGTACAGCTTGGGCTCTGAAACCAGTCTCCTGGAGAGGGGCTGAACTCTGTCTCAGTCTGGAGTTGCCCTTGGTGAGAGGCAGTGAGCTGGGGTGGGTATCCCCTCAGCTTGCTGCCTGTACATTGGGGTTTCTCCAGGTGAATGAGAGGGTTTGTTCCCTGACACGAAGGGGCAGGGAAAGGGTCCTGACTGTTTTCTGTGCTTATGCACAGACAGAATTTGTAGGTTTAGCCAAGTGGCAGAAAGCTCACACTGAGGTGGTCTCAGAATCTCATTTCTGATTTTTGCAGATGTTGTGGTTCTGTTGGCTTCATCTGGTGATGGCCTCAATCACACTAGAATGGTTCACAGCCAAGTCTGAAGCGGTGGGAATGAATGTGAAGCCAAATCTGAGGCCATGGTCCTCGTGGAAAAGGGTGGAGTGCCCGCTCCGTGGAGTAGTTTAAGTATCTCTGGGTCTTGTTTACGAGTGGTGGGAGAAGGGAGTGGGAGGTTGACAGACGGATTGGTGCCGCAGCTGCAGTGATGCGGACGCCGTACCAGTCTGTCGAGGTGAAGAGGGAGCTGCGTGTAAAAGTGAAGCTCTCAATTTACCGGTCAATCTACGTCGCTACCCTCACCTAGGGTCACGAGTTGTGAATAGTGACCAAAAGAACGAGATCGCAGCAGAAATGGGCTTACTCTGAAGGGTGACTGCCTTCTCCCTTAGAGATAGGGAACACCTTGGTGTTCCCTAGGGAGAGAGAGGTCTGGGCATGTCTGCTTAGGCTGCTGCCCCTGCGACCTGGCCCCGGATAAGTGGAAGAAGATGGATGGATGGAAGTTAGAAAAGGTATTAATAATAATTTTACTAATGGTATAGGGATGTGCTGTCTTGCTTTCTCTCTTAGTGATGCATTCAGGCCATTGGAGTCCTGTTTTCTTCCCCTGACTGCCTCAGCCTGCCTAAATGTTCTATTAGAGCGATTAGAACATGCTGTAGGTATTACAGGTACTGCACTGCAGTGGTTTGTATCATATCTATCTAATAGACTCCAATTGTTCATGTAAATGGAGAGTCCTTTTCACACACTGAGGTTAATTATGGTGTTCCACAGTGTTCAGTGCTAGGACCAATTCTGTTTACATTATACATGCTTCCCTTAGGCAGCATCATTAGAAGACATAGCATACATTTTCACTGCTATGCAGATGACACCCAGCTCTATCTGTCCATGAAGCCAGATAACACACACCAATTATTTAAACTGCAGGAATGTCTTAAAGACATAAAGACCTGGATGGCCGCTAACTTTCTGCTTCTTAATTCAGATAAAACTGAGGTTATTGTACTCGGCCCTGAAAAGCCTAGAAATATGGTATCTAACCAGATTCTTACTCTGGATGGCATTACCTTGGCCTCCAGTAACACTGTGAGGAACCTTGGAGTCATTTTTGACCAGGACATGTCCTTCAATGCACATATTAAAAAAATATGTAAGACTGCTTTCTTCCATTTGCGCAACATCTCTAAAATTAGAAATATCCTGTCTCAGAGTGACGCTGAAAAACTAGTTCATGCATTTATTACTTCCAGGCTGGACTACTGTAATTCATTATTATCAGGATGTCCAAAAAACTCACTGAAAAGCCTTCAGCTAATCCAAAATGCTGCAGCAAGAGTACTGACAGGGACTAGAAAGAGAGAGCATATTTCTCCTGTTTTGGCTTCCCTTCATTGGCTTCCTGTTAAATCCAGAATTGAATTCAAACTCCTGCTCCTCACATACAAGGTCTTAAATAATCAGGCCCCTTCTTATCTTAATGACCTTGTAGTACCATATCACCCTATTAGAGCACTTCGCTCTCGCACTGCAGGCCTACTTGTTGTTCCTAGAGTATTTAAAAGTAGAATGGGAGGCAGAGCCTTCAGTTTTCAGGCCCCTCTTCTGTGGAACCAGCTTCCAGTTTGGATTCAGGAGACAGACACTATCTCTACTTTCAAGATTAGGCTTCAAACTTTCCTTTTTGCTAAAGCATATAGTTAGGGCTGGACCAGGTGACCCTGAATCCTCCCTTAGTTATGCTGCAATAGACATAGGCTGCCGGGGGATTCCCATGATGCATTGAGTTTTTCCTTTCCAGTCACCTTTCTCACTCACTATGTATTAACAGACCTCTCTGCATTGAATCATATCTGTTGTTAACCTCTGTCTCTCTTCCACAGCATGTCTTTTATCCTGTCTTCCTTCTCTCACCCCAACTGGTCGCAGCAGATGGCCCCGCCCCTCCCTGAGCCTGGTTCTGCTGGAGGTTTCTTCCTGTTAAAAGGGAGTTTTTCCTTCCCACTGTTGCCAAAGTGCTTGCTCATAGGGGGTCATATGATTGTTGGGTTTTTCTCTGTATCTATGAAGCGCCTTGAGGCGACTGATGTTGTGATTTGGCGCTATATAAATAAAATTGAATTGAATTGAACTAATCTGCTCTGTAAACTTGGCTGGACCACTTTAACCAGCCAGCAGAAGACAAAAGAAGATCATGTTTAATGGGGCTGGCAAAGTATTATGAGCACATTAAAATGTAATGAAGACCAGTACACCACCATTGTTGAGTAAATAATCCACATAAAGTAAATTAATTTTATGTTAGAGTTGGGGAACCTACACACTGAATGAACCAGCGATGGGGCAGCTTAGCCCCGTAGCTGTACTCCAGCAGATGACTGCAGATGTGTGAAGACTAAGCATAGCCCAAAACAGAAGATTGTGTTGCTGACGAAGGGAAGATTACTTAAGATTGAGGCATTTCAACAGATTATTTTAGGTACCCTAACACTGACTATGAACACTATAGCACCAGTCCAACATAGTTCTGTAAATACACCACAGTACAAGCTAAACTATGTACTCTGCACTGAACTGCCAAGTATTTTCATGCAACCTTTGAATAATACAAAGTTAGTACACTTCAGTTTGTTTGAATGACATTTCACAGTATGAGAATACATCATTTATCAAAATCTGAAATCTTCTGAAACCCAATATCCGATTTTATAAAGATTGCATTACATATGAGCTTTAGATTTCTAGGTTATCAGATGTTACTGAACAGTCGTTATATCTAAATGCAACCTCTCTTCTCCCGCTCCTGTCCTTCCTTTCTTGCATTCGTTGTTCCTTGTCTCTCCCTTAGAAATGCAGCAGCTAGAACTGTGAGACAAAATGCACAAAACATTTGTGTGTTTGCTGATATTCACTGAACTGTTAGAAATTGCTGGCCACCCCATATGGAAAAGAAATAGTAAAAACATATATGATTTACTCATGAAAGTGGCCACTTTCTCATTACTTTCATATATTTTTTTAGTAAGTATACAAAACATACAAGTTTCATTATATAATTTTTCAAGGGATCTTATATGTGTTTTCACTCTTGTATGCTTTTCATACAAGTTTCATACAAGACAGATACAAACTTTATAAGATTTATATATATCTTTTCCATATGGGACAACACATTACTCCATTTATGCTGGTGCCTCATCGAACACTAGCTAGATGTTGAAGTAATACAACCAAAACTTACAGACATCTGCACACATCCTGGTCCACTTTAACCCCTGGATATAGTGCTATTAATGATACGGAATGACAGAAGATACACCAGTAAGACCAGTAAGCATTTCTGTGTCACTGTTCCCTCCAGTTAGACTCAAAACAGTTTGATGTTTGAAGGCACATAGGGATTTGAAATATCAAATAACTTAAAAGTTTTAAATTGTCTTAAACAGATATTTGTGCAATTTCTTGCTGGTAAAAGTGAAATGTTGTCAAAAAATACTCAAGTACAAACGTTTGTATGAGTATCCACAGTAAGACTCTGTTGGACTCTGAGGACATAGCGCGCATACAGACTTATCATTATCACTTCACTTCAGAAGACAATAACTCTTTGTAAATGTAATAAAAGTCACATTAAATAATCCCTGGTTCAGTGTTTGGCAGCGTGTGGGACAGTTTTCTCAGCTCTGGCCTGAGACAATGATATGGTACTGATCCTGAAAACTCTAAAGGATCCTCTCCAAAAGGTGAAGTTCTGCACTTGCAGTGTTATGCAATCACAAGTATTAACCCCCAGAACAGCACCCAGGAAAACTGGTGGTAATGTCTTATGAATCCACCAGGGGGAGCAGTGTGGAGTTTTGACATTACCTGACGGATGGCATTACTGCCGCTAATCCTGGGATATTAAATTTGTGTGATTCAGTTTCATACTCTGTTTCAGAAATGTTGATCTATGAAAGGGACAATGCAAATGCAACAACGGACACATGTCCCACAATATAGGGTCCAACCTGCTGCAGTAGTTTGTTTGTTAGCAACGAAAATCACGTGCTGACTATGCAATCAATAGTTTATTAACAACTGATGTTGATTTTATACATTTTGGTATCATTTTTTGGGATTGTGGAATCAAAGCAACATCATCATATGGATGTAGAGGGTGTAAATCCTGCAAAATGTATGACAAACTATGTCTTAAAATGCAGGAACTGGCTGTCCATCCAGGCTTTCTTCAGACTGACAATAAATAAATAAACAACAGTATTAATGACAGGATTTGTAACATGTATTGCGTAGCTGTCTTAACAGCTGTTTTATTAATAGTGTAAAGACTGCATTATTTTAAAATGCAGTAAATTCCCAGCTGTGAATCCCTTGTATTTTCTTCTTCTTCCACACTCTGCACATCTCTGGTGAATCGCTGGAGTAAAAAACAAGTTTTGAACACGGGTAAGAAAGCCGGCCAGCGTCCAAAGAACAACTCTGAAACACCTTCATAAAGCTTCACATAATAAATGACAGTAGTTGTATTTTAGTATTGATTGGTGGCTTAAGGCTTTTGCACAATTATTGTGCACGATTTCCACAATTTAAAAGTTTAAATATTAAGTTGTAACCTAAAATAAAAATTGTAGGTCATGCTCATAATTCGTTATGGTGAAGAGAGAACTGAGCGTAAAAGTGAAGCAGAGATGCCTCCTGGGTACTTTTCTGTGAGTCCCTTCTGGCCCTGAGGAGGCCTCCGGGCAAACCCAGGAGGCGATGCAGAGATTACACCTCTCACCTGACCTGGGAACGCCTCGCTGTATCCCCGCATGGCAATGTTGGCATGGAAGAGGGGGCTGGAGACAGGGAGGTCTGCTGCCTCAGCAACCCAGCCTCAGATAAGCAACAGAAGATAAATGGATTTATTGCATTTCTTTCTCGTGATGTTGTTTTTTCTTCCAAAATCTTTTCCAGTTATGTCTTTCTTTCTTTTTTTTAGTAGGATAAGAATGGGATGATACTGCTCCTTTAAACAAATTAGAGAAGTGTTCAGATATGATTATTTTTTTAATGAAGAATATCCACTCCCTCTTTAAAACATGATTAAAGTCAGAGATGTGTTATAGCAGCATCTGGCGGTTGATTTTTGTTGGAGCTTTTTACTGAGCTTAAAAGAGACCAGGAGCATGACCGTTTATTGTTCCTGAGTGGATCTGTGTTTGTGATATATCTGGGTAAAAAGAACTGCTGGTTAACTAAACTTCTTTCAGGCAGAACCATGCTCAGTGAGGGACAGGCATCTGTGACAACTGGCTGAGGGTAAGAGGAAGAGAAGATGACAAAATAGCAAGAAAAAATATTCACAAATCCCAACTTAGGCTGTATAAGAAGTTTTGAAGCTTTACCAGATAAAACTAGAGAGAAATATAAATGCTTATCCTTATCAGGATCACGGAAATAAAATCCAAGAAGTAAATAATTCTATTGACCCAACAAACTGTCCAATTCAGGATTAAGGCTGAGATAAAATGTGACTCGTTGAGTCTATGGCAGGGCTAATAGAGACAGAGAAATGCTCAAACACACATTCACACACCTAGAGGCAATTCAGAAAAACCAGTTAAGTCCACAGACATGCACATTAGATTATTTCTTTGGTCTGTGCGAAGAAGCCAGAGAAGACCACAGAGACACAAGAAGACCGACATCTCGCTGTGAGATACGTGCTAAACACCCTGGTGGCATTGCTAATTTAATTTCCCTTCCTCCACTACATAGTGCCAGCTATTAAATATGGATGCAACATGTTTTAAATTCTCTAAAACGTGGTACTCTGCGTGCTTGTGGCTTATGGTGCAGTTTTCACACCGATAGTTTATTTACTTTGGTCAGAATCAGTTGATGAATTTTTAAACTTGTAGCTTTTCCTCATGATTTCATTTCTTTTCACACAGAAAAATCCAAGTGAACTCCTAGAAAACCAAAAAGCATGGTCCCATGGCTGAAGGGTGAGAGTCTCAGAGAACCAAAGGCCAGCCACCCGGCACCTGCCGTGAACACAGTTCTAGTGCCCCAGGTGCTCGAGACCTGCCCCCTACACCAAAGAGGCCCAAGGGAGCTGGTCATCACCCACACCAGAACATCCAGTCACACGCCTGAACTGGGGGGGCAGCAACATCCAGAAGGGTGTGGTAGGGACCATAACCATGCCCCAAAAAAGGGCCAAGCTCAGCATCAGTCCTTTGTCTTGCAGCATAAAGAAGTATGTAATTATTAGTTAACACAAACGTTTGGATATCAGAAGCCATAGTCGAGTCTCCAGGCCTATCTATCTGGACTCATACGTGTCAACTTGCATTGAATTTCCATAAATCTAAAGTGAATTCCCCTGCTGGGCAAAGTCTTCAGTTGACATGCTTGCTGTTCTGTCCTGATAGACCTTTATGTTCTGTTGTTGGGGTTGCTGACAGTAATGCTCTTTGTGGTCTTTCAAAGATTGAGAGCCGTCCATTACCGAAAGCAGAGTCAGAGTCAGGAGCTACAAAGGGAGCAAACAGTGTGTCTCTTAGAAACCTTTAGGCTTTTATCAGTGTCTAAAAGTTGCATCAGCATATTGTGGTTGTTTTTACTGCTGCACCACAGGGTTCATGGGTGCCGAGGGTTCGGTGTCTTTCAACTCTGAGGTCGTTTGAACTTAGACAGGAGCGCACAACACAACAGAAATCTGCATGCTCAAAGCTGTGGTTTCAAACACTGTGATCAAATGAAACCTGTTTTTCAAAACTGAGCAAAGTGTCTTCAGTTTTCAGGATGCTCTCGTCCATTTTAAAGCTACCATGATTCCAACACTCACTGTGCAGTACGATGAGCTGTTCAGACTGTTACTGATCATTACGTTATGTGCTAATGTCTTGCAGTTTACTGGCCTTCTTTCGCTACATAGCATTCAAGCTGAATTTGACAGAGATGTGAGTAAATATACAAACCTGTTTCCAAAGTAAGCTGAGAAACTGAATAAAATGTCATTGAAAAGTAGAATGCACTGATTTACAACTTAGAGCAAACAAACACAGTATAGCCAGTATCAGAACTGAGAATTACACAGAACACAGATTTTCAGAGCTGCTTAAAAATATTTTTTTAAACATATATATAATCTTTTTTAATTAGTGATAGCTGTGAACTCTAGGCAGACTCTGAAACTGAGAAAAGCCTGTGACGTGTGGCATCACAGTTTAGTATAAATAGCTTTAAAGCGTTTGAACTTCGATGGGGCGATAAACCTGCTCATGAAGTGATTTCATATTCTGTTTTTTATGCAGTGGTATTAGAGGCGAATTCATGTTTTTGGACTTTTTGGCCCCTAAATTCTTGAACTATTCACACGTAGAGCCTTACACAGAGCAGCCTGCAGCTTCCCATCATTAGTTCTGAAAGACTCGGGTTCTCTGGGGTACTTAACTAAGCAATCTTACTAAGAAACCAAGAAAAGATAATCTTGATTGATTTTTAGCAGTCCATACCTGTGTCACTAGGATCAAATTCAAACTCACGATTGTTTGTTTGTTCTTAAATTAACAAAAAAAACAATACAATTTCTCAGTTTCAATATCTCATGTGCTGTCTTTGTGGGAAAATAGAAATTTCCATCGATTAACTTGATGATTTGCAAGTTATACTGCTACTTACATCTTTGCACAGCTATTTTCAGAATTTTATTTTACACAACAGGTATAGCAGCACATAAAAAATGCTAAATTACATACCTCAACCCTTTGGCATAATGTGGCAACGAGAAAACCTGTTTTACAAGCAGTGGGCAGAAGTTACTGTTCACAGAAACTAACTTAAAGATTGCAACATGACATGATTGTGCATTAGTAAATCCCCTTGTTTTGATTTTTGCATTATTAAGCAAACACAGAATATTATCATGAAATAAGGTTGAAAGATCAGATAAAGGTTAGTGTATGTTGGTCAAAATAAGAGTTAGTAATTGTAAAAATCATTATTGTATGGCCATCAACAGCCACAGCGAAAAAGTAATCTTAACAGAAAATTCTTTTACTGGCAAAAAAGGTTGCAAACACTTGAAAGTGGCGACAGAATGCCAGACACCTTTATAATGAACAATCCGGTCTTTAAGTCTGACGTCATCAGCTGTTTCCGGGTCCAAACGCTGCTTCAGGTCCCAAAGTCAAACAAACACTGCTGCATCACTGCGAGTTAAAAACTGTCCACAAACTTTCATCATAAACTGATCAGCGTTGCTTCTTTACCAGGTGTAAGAGTTATGTTTAACATCCAGGCATCCGTGAAAACAGAATTTATGAAGTTTAACAGAGTTAGAATTTAACAGGAAGTTAGCTCGCTAGTTTCCACTGTTCCACTGTGTTACTGTTCACAACTGCGGTGACACAGAGTCTAACACAAAACTGCATTTGGTTGGTTTCCTGTCTCAATCGTTTCAATTCCTAACTGAAATGGAATCACACATAGTGCATAATAGTTTTTGGGGGGGGGGGCAATGGAAGGTACAGAATACTGTAACCAGAAAACTGATACTGGAGAGATTTGGCAGCCAAAGCTGCTTGCTGGTCTTTACATACAAATAAAGAACCTTGAGTTAACAGTTGTAGTGATTTTGTGCTATAGAAATAAAAGTCATGGCTCTCTGTTTTATCCTTGGATCACAGGAGAATAATAGTAAATCCTGTATGTGCTTGTGCAGAGAAGAAGATTTTATTGGTATTCAAAACAAATCATCAAATATTTAAACTGGGAAAATGTACCAGTGGAAAGATTTGGTAATTTTTAATCTGATGGCAGCAACACTTCTCACAAAATCTTGGACATTTTCTCACGGTGCACCCTCTCCTTCAACAACAATCTTTAAATGTTATAATTTTCATCTTTACTCCTGAGAAACTCTCTAACGTGCTCTTTTCTATACCCTGTCTTCTTAATGACCTGATGTTTCTTGTTAGCACCACTACTTTGTTCCACCTTGTTGTTTTTTGAGATGTGTTACTGTCAAAGTCAAAAGGTCCTAATATTTTTCATGACATAATAAAATGTTGCAGGTTAAACAAATTAACCTGATACATTCTGTTTGTTATGTTTTAATAAAATGCACATTTTAAACTGAGCTTGTATGTCCTGCTCTTCACTGTCACTTGATGACCAGTTTGTCATATTAAAGCCATTTAGCATTCTTGCTCTCAGTCGAACACCTGTACTCTGTGACTCCAGTTTGTCTGCCTCAGCCCGACTCCTGTTTCACTGCAGCTCTAACTGTCTTCCTAACGGTCCCTCTGGTCCTTCATTGTTTTTGCTCTCTAGAATAATGATCCTAAGGCAGCTGGCGCCTCCATTAAGGATGTGCTTCCTTTCAAGCCTGACTTTAGTTGTGTTGAAATCTACTGGTGAGCATATTACAAAGACTGCTGTACAGTTATCCAAAAGGCCATAGGGTCCTGTGGGAAATACACTTATCAGGCAACATTTATCATCAGCCTTTTTCAGATCTGTTGTAGTTTAATCATTTAGTGAAAAACAGAATAATCACATTAGTGCCCACTCTGATGTTGATGGTGCTACAGGAACAGAAGGGTTCAACAAGGGTTCGATCCTGTCAGTCTTGTCTCTGTGTTTCATTCTTTAGCGTCCCCCTCCCCTCCTCTTACACTCACTTTAGTGTCTTCCATGTTAAATCTGTCATGTGTCCGTGATTGCTACCTTCAGTCTTCCGAGCCCATCATGTCGCGGTGTCTCTCTCTTTCCCTGTCTTAAGTCTGGGTCTCTGTTTGTTGTTTCCTGTCCTATTCTGATCCTCGTTCCTTGTTATTATGTTCAGTTTTGCTTCAGTTTTTGCTTCCCCTGTCTCATTATGTCCAATTTTGTGCCCCCCCTTCCCTGATGTCTTTTGTCACAGTGTCTGTGCACTTGCCCTTGTGTCTCCAGGTTTCAGCGGGCCTAGTTTTCTATTTTTCCAAGAGGTTAAAAAGGGTACCTCTCATCACAGGACACTGATGGATCCTGCTCACACTGGACTGAGTTAGAACTGGATATATTCAAATGAAAAGATATGCCCATCCCCCTAAAGTCATTCTTTTAATTTAACAGCCACACTCGCATGAATGGCTTTCATGGTAAATGGCCTGTATTTATATAGTGCTTTACTAGTCCCTAAGGACCCCAAAGCGCTTTTCACATCCAGTCATCCAAACAACTGGTGATGGCAAGCTACATTGTAGCCACAGCCACCCTGGGGCGCACTGACAGAGGCGAGGCTGCCGGACACTGGTGCCACTGGGCCCTCTGACCACAACCAGTAGGCAACGTGTGAAGTGTCTTGCCCAAAGACACAACGACCGAGACTGTTGGAGCCAGGGCTCGAACCGGCAACCTTCAGATTACAAGGCGAACTCCCAACTCTTGAGCCACGTTCAAGGATGTCAGAGCCACAACACAAAGACTAAGTTAAAACTGGAGCCTCTGAGACTGAATAATAAAAATCACTGTGTGGAAACAGAAATATGAGTAATTTCTGTGTCTGCGTGACTCAGTCAATGTCAGAGAGAACGCCAACATTATATCATTTGTTCTTAAACTGAGTTTAAGTGCTTGCAATCCATCCTGCCTTTTTATGTAACACAAAACTCACCTGTTTCATCTGTATAGTTTGTTATCAGAGTATACTGTCCATGTAGACAAATTAATGTTTTTAATTTATGAGTCTGTTGTTATATAAGATGTGTGCCAGCTCTGAGAAACCTATGATGTGAAAGAGCATGGATAATATTCCATGTGGCTTTTAAATGTGGGACATGGTTGCATGTTGCCAGCTGAGCCAGCTTTGCACAGAGAGCATCTGCAAACCACACACTCGTGCTCGGTGCTGGAGCCTTGAGCTCTGTCACCTTCTGTCTCCAAGGGTCATGTAGTCAGAACAGGTTAGGTCCCACAGTGGGAAATGTTTGCTGCACACAGAGGACACATTGGGGGTTGTACCAAGGCCCAGTAAAAAATAAATGAGGATTATTTTGAATTGTGAATCATGCAGATATATAAGTCCACATATAAAAGAAACTGATCTAAAAATGAGCAGAATACAACCTGTTTAAGTACGTTTTGATTCAGAGTCTGTGTGGCCAAACTTGGACTGACTAGTTTCTCCATTTCTTTGGCATTATGAGTATGATTTGAAAAGTGTTTTGACTCCTACTCATCTGGATGGGACATCTCAGATTGCAGCAATTATTCTTGAATCAGCCCTGCACACATGCAGCTATGTGAAAAGCAACAATTTAAAAAAAAATCACAAAAAAGTCAAAAGCATTTGTCTGCTTTCTGATTTTCTTGTTTTTCTTAGTTTTTGCATATTTCTCACACTAAACTGTATCAGATAATTCAAAACATACTAATACTACACAAAGACATCCTGAGTCATCTCAATCTGATTTTAGTGTGGACTCCAAAATCATAATTTGTTTTTATTTTTTTTAATGTTTTAGCCATTTAGAGGCGGACTTGTGTTTATTGATCACTGTCCTGCTGCATAACCCAAGTGAGTTTGCGTTTCAGGGGATGAATTGATGACCCGACATTCTTATTCAAGAGATTCTGGTCGAGACCAGAAGTCATGGTTCCATTAATTACGACAAGTCATTCCTGAAGCAGCAAAGCAGCTCCAGGCCATCACACCACCATCACCATTTCTGACTGATATCATTTAGTTGCTGTCGTTAGTTTAATGCTAGATCTAAAGGACATGAACTCTGGAAAAACTTCAACTTTTGTCCACAGAGTGTTTTTCCAATAGTCTTGGGCATCATTGTGTTTCAGGAAGTGTGAGAATACCCTGTGTGTCCTTTTGGGTGCAGCAGTGGTTTTCACTTTGAACATTAACACGAAGAAACAAGTGTTTAAAGTTTTAAAAATAAGCCATCTTCTGTCAGTATGGAGGGTGATGTTACGTGTGGTTGGTTGCGGTTGCAGGGCCCAAAGAAGCCGTTGTATTATTAATCCAGGATAATTAACCTAGGGCCTGGCATCCACATATGTGGACATCACATTTTGGGTTGTCTGTCAATTTTGCTCTACAAGCGCCTGATATCCACTTACGAGGACATTGTGCTGCCACAGTTCTATCCAAATTTAAAACGAATGTCCTCAAATGTGGATCTCATTTTTCTTAGAAACAAAAATCTGGTTAAAAAAATTCTGGTAATTCTTTGTTTTTACATTCATCAGGTCCCAGTCAGCCCAAATAGCAAAGAGAAATTAAAAATGGATGCTGTGACAGAGCTGCGAGGTTAATGGTGTGCCCCTGCACACCTGCACACTTTTATGTGCATGCATAAACACCCAAGTGTCAGAGTTTCAGCTCACATTTCTGAGTTCAGTTTCAAAAAGCAAACCCACTGGGTAGAGAATCGCACAACAAACCAGCCATCAGCACAACCTTTATCTTGCTCTAACCTGACTATAGTAACGCAAAAGAAAATTTTATGAATGACTGATGAACTGATGAATAAAGGTGGTGCTGTGTTTGTTTATTGGCCTGTCTTTTTTCATTTCAAGTGTCATGTGACACAGAAGATATATATAGATATGCGTGTGTGTGTGCGTGCGTGTCTCTGTGTGTGTGTGTGCGCGCGCACGTGCGTGCGTGTGTGCGTGTTCTGGTTTGCCCACATTCACACACTTGCCTCCACCAGTGTGTGAATGTGAGAGTGAATGAATAGTGGTATTGTAAAGCGCTTTGGGTGCCTTGAAAAGCGCTATATAAATCCAATCCATTATTATTATTATTATATTCACTATTTCAGTCACAATCTTTTTAGCATTTACAGTCTTCCTCCTTTCAAACCAAAACAGGACATTAAACCAAATAGAACAGCACCCAGTTATTGGAAAAGCAGCCAGAAAACACAAACTGTGTTCCTGCAGCAGCTGTCAGCTCAGACAGTCAAATTATAGCATTTAAAATCACATCATATATCAACACATACATGACCCTGTGTTGGTGACAACACAACAACCAATACAGGCAGCATTACAACTGCTTGTTTGCTTCTGTGGTGGGGTTTCCCCTCTAAATATTAAATTCTCTCTTATTTGAATTATTTTCATGTCAGAGAAAATACATAAAGCAAGCCAACAATTTTACACCTGCATGTAAATTCACCAAGCCATGCATACAGAGAAGCATTCAGCCATGTCAGAGTGCCTCCTTTGCTCGCGCTGCATCAATTTCATGCTTACTCAGGTAATCTTTGCTTCCATGACTCACTCTGACTTTTGACAGTTCTGAGGTGGATACCAATGGATTGACTGGCCATCACATGATTGGTCGCTTTCAAATGACATACAAATGACAAGGTCCACATACTCAAGGCCTTGAATTTGAGTGACAGCTGTTGGAGTACTGACTAATGGCAGACAAATAAATGATAAATGCTGATAAATGGTTTTGTCCAACAACTCCGAACTTTGCTAACTTTGTCCTTTTGATTCAACGTTAAGATGGTTACTGTGAGCTTTGTTACCTGCTGTTCGACATAGTTTATAGCAACTAGAAACTAATGTAACTGCAATTGTTTCATGCAGCAAGATAGTTAACTAGCATTTGGTTGGTGTTAAAAGAAACTTTGTTATCAAGTCTGGTTTGCTTCCATGACTCACATTTGAAAAATGAAACTATGACACATCTTTAAAAAAGAAGTGTTTGGCCATGTTTCAGTCAATATACAAGGCTCCTTTATTTAGTCATAAATATGACTTCAGGATAATGTAAACATGGCTCATTAATCATGTCTTTCTTTCAACGGGGTGTTCTTAGAAATTAGAGTATTTCAAGAATGTGGGGAGGGCTGTAATGTTAATGTTCACCCAGAAATAGTACAGGCCTTAAGAGTCTCTGGCAAATGAGAATATCATGTTTGAAGCATGCTGGGTGTTTACTGCACCAGCCACAACCATTTACTCCACAGATTAGAGTTGCTAATTATGTTTCCTCCTGTTGGGTTAAAAAAAAAAGTGCCTTTGAAGCAGGGCTGGGTATCGTCACTGATTTCTATAATCAATTCGATTTGATTCAGTTTTGACTCAGACACTCAGCTTTTATAAAGGCTGACCCTCTGCATGCTTACAAGGTTTAATCCAGCAATTTCCTGAGAAAAACTAGAGCAAATATTGGAATGCTTTGGCACTAACAGAGTAATAAGGAATTGATAAACTCCTTCACAAAGTTAGGTCCCAAATTAAGGATAACAACACAGTACCAACCAAAACAGTTATTGAGTAGCTCAACGATCTCTTTGTTAAATGCCTGGATGAGTGTAGACAGTGGCAGCACTCTAGGTGGGCCTCGGGAGACCTTTCTGGTCACGTTCCAGGCTACAGTGGAGGAATGTCAATGACTGGAAGAGTTGTTCAGCCTTCCAGCAGCGTCTCCAGGTTGTTTTGCACAATGTTGGTGAATTAATTTTCCTTTTTCATCTTCAATACTAATATTTGTTTCTTGGGGCTGATTCTTCACTAACAGTTTTTCCTGTGTCTCATGACAGTCACTGATCCTTCCAACTAATGACAAGCAGATAAATGAACATTAATATGTAACATAAATCCCTTGGCTTTGTTGTTTTGTGGAATTCTACTCTAGCTTCTCGCGAGAGGAACATCTATAATGACAAAAGATCTTACAGTGAGATTGTGTGACTAAAGAAGAAATGATGCATTCTTTCTCTTCAGGATATGTAATAGCTTCAAGATTAATAATTACCCTCAGAGTGCTGTTACGCTAATTGCACCAAATAATCAAAGAAATGTAGTGTAATATTTTTGAATCCATTTTGGTTACTTTTTAACAAGTGCTTTAATCTGGGCAAACACACATTACACTGCACAGTGATGGTAGAGTCCTGCTTTCACAGGGAAAATGCTGATGAATTCCTAGCGCTGAAAGGTGCATGACTTTACGGCCCCCTACTTTCATGTATTAGAAAGCAGACCAGTCATTTTTCCAATCTTCCACTGCACTGGAGGTTGCCAGGACTATACTGCTTAAATCAAATTAAACTTAAATTGTCCCCTGTGTGAGACATATTACCTGGCTCTAAGAAACAAAAGGAAGAAGTGCTACGTTCTCTGTTATGCTTTCAGTGAACACATAATAAGGAGTGATGCACTGCCTGTTGACACAGCAGACTCTGGTTTGATTGGCATAAGAGAGGCAGTGAAAATTCAATCAAGAGTAAGTGAGCGCTGTTGGGCTTAAAGTAGTTGGACTTTTCTTACCCATGTTTTGTAATAATATAATACCACATGAAGAGATTAATCCAGACTAATCCAACTGGCTTCCCTCTGGCTTACCTCTCATTACATCTGAGAGAGGGTGAAAGGACTAGCTTTTTATTATTCAAGTGATCCACAGTGACAGAGCAGAGTTTACCTATATGTGCTTTTGCTGTTAGATCATCTTTACATTTCTCATTCATCATGTTAATTAGACACAATTAGAAACCCAGAAAACAATCCCTCTCCTCTTGCAGTTCCACTCCTGGAGGATCTCTATATAAATATCCCATAGGGGTCATACAAGCTAGGTCCCGTAGCTTTGGGTAGCTGTTGAAAGGATACAGTTGTGGTATATCAATGGTTAGAAATACCATTATTATTTTAGGATTAGTTCAACACAAAGTCAGGGCTGACCCGGGACCATTGCTGTGAGTCACAGTGTGCAGCATAAAGGCCCTTTCACAGTGGACATAGCATGTGCTGCTAATGCTAACTGCTAACTAAGAGCCAAGGATCCAGAATTTATTACGTTGGCTGCTGAGCTCTGTGGGTTTTTGCGGCAGCTCTACCTGTACTAGATGCACCTGCTCCTTGTCATTTCTATCTCTGACTTTATGTCCTCTACGAGAGTTTGTGTTGTTTTATCTTCAAATGTTCAATAAAAACATGAAAAACATGTATCGCTAATTCATAATGAAGAAAGCTTTGTAATTATCCCCACTAATGAAGACTGTGTCATTTCTACAACACTCCCCCGCAGCGCTGTTGAAAAGGCTCTGGAGTAGCCCATACTGGAGGTCTCCGTATAAGCACGTAAACCTGTGATACCAAAATCACCGAACACGGACACACACAGACTGTTTTCATGGTAATGAAGGAAAACACTGGGCTGGCATGTAAAGGGGCATTTATTCTTCCAGGACCTAAAGCTCAGTAAAGTACCCCTCCAACAGCTAAAGCCGTCTGTTCTCTGATTGGATTGTTAAAGTTGTGATTGACATGACATTGACCAATCAGCTGAAAGGAAGAAAAATCATGTCAAAATTTGTACTTGTATGTTGAGAGTCACACACAACCAGGGAACCTGAGCTCAGGGTTTTACACGTAGTTTTTTGCTTTGTATCCGTGAGCAGACCTTAACAAAAAAATTTGGAACTCATATAAATATTTTTTACAGATGCACAAACATCAAATTTTCACATATTTTGCTTTACAAGATTACAAAACTCAGTTCTCAAATACACATTTGATTTACAAGTACAAAATATTTATGACAACAATTTGAGCCCACAGCATTCTCTGTGTGAATTGTCCCTGTGTAAATAAAAGCTTGTAAATAGTTCATCGTCTGCATTTGGATCCAAAGCAACCAGAACCTGGAGTTCGTGACAGCAACTAATATAACAAATAAAAAATACTATCTTCATAAGAAATGTATTCTTATAGCAGGCCTCTCACTGAGTCTGAGACCTTGCAGGCTATGTGAAAAGGATGGGAGGGGGAAGTGAGCGTGAGGAGACCATCAGTCTCAAAGGATCTCTGACTTTAACATGTGTGTGTTTAAGAAAGAAATTACATAAAGCATACTGTGATTGATAAACACAAGTCATGACGAGAAAAAGTATTCCTATTTTACTGGGTTAACGATTTTATTGCTTGTTTTTAAGCCTCTTAATGGACGCTCTCCCATCTTTTAACAAGAAATTGTCATGGTCCTGGGTCGTGCGACCCAGTGTTTTGAGTTTTAGTCTATTTTGATGTTTATTGTTTGTTTAGGTTCATTAAGTTATTCTAGCTCATTTGTAATTATATTACCCTTGTGTTAAGTCTCCCTTGCCCTTCATGTGTTTATGTCTGTGTGTCTTATGTTGCCAAGTTCATGTTGTCATTTCTGTCATCTTCCCCTGTACTCAGTCTCCCTGGTTCGTGGGACTACCTGTCATGAGTCATGTCTGCGTGGTTATGTTTAGCTTATGTCATGTCTAATCTCCATGTTTCCTGTTTTACTTTGAAAGTCTGTATTCAAGGTCAGTGTATTTAGTTTCACTTCTCCTGTCCTGTCTTTAGGTTCATGTGTGTCAGCTGTGCTCCCATGTGTGTGTGTGTGTGGTCACTTCCCCTGATCATCCCTCATGTGTATTTAGTCTCTGGCTGTGTCCCAATTAAGAGACTGCACGCTTGAAGTACGCATTTTAAGTGCGGTTACGTCACCGCCACGCGACGACGGCTGTCCCAATTCGAAGTGTGCTTCAAATGCATGCTCCAAATGCGCCGTCGATTTCCCCAAATATCAAGCATGGTCCGGTGCATGCTTCATGGTCCCATATATCCCACAATTCATAGCGCGGCGGTGGGTGTGGAGAATTGTGCCGCAAAATACGGCAGAAGGGAGCGGCTGAAGAGGTTGTTTTTTTTTTCCCAAACTTTTTTGAAATCATAAAGCGAACAGTCAGTCATTCCAGTTCAGTTTGTGCAGTAGACATACACGGCAAATAAGAGTAACAATATACAGTACAATGAAATAAGAAGGATAAATAAATAAAGGATAAAAAAAGAAGAAAGGGGGGAATGTGACAGACTTCATAACAACTTTGTATTTGACAGTTGTGACAGCTCATTCGTTAAACATTTCTGAATGAATTTCAATCAATGATAAACCTTTTTTATTGAAAGTTAATTTAAGAGAGTTTAAGTACTATTCAGTTTCAATCAAAAACAAATTAAATGATGGGGTTGAGTTTTGAAATTTACATTTATGTATATGGAATTTCCCTAATAAGATGGAGCGGCCGCAGAGTGAACTGTCAAAAGTACTGAATATGACGTCACTTATTTATGTGCGAATGTTTAATAATTGAAGTCAGTCATATATCCACAAACACAACAAGCTGAAAGTCAGTGATATATGTGTGTGTGTGTGTGTGTGTGTGTGTGTATATATATATATATATATATATATATATATATATATATATATATATATATATATATATATATATATATATTCATAAGTCTTGTTAATGATCTCACTGAGGGGGTTCAGGCCTATGCAGAACAGAACAGAGGAGAAGTGTAGTCGGATGGTAACAAAGAGAGGGAAGGTAGTCAGGACTGAGGGCATTGAACTACCAGAAGGCAACATTGCAGACATAGAGGACAGTTACAAGTACCTGGGGATCCCGCAGGCGAATGGGAACCATGAAGAGGCCACTAGAAAAGCTGCAACCACCAAGTACCTGCAGAGGGTCAGGCAAGTCCTGAGGAGTCAGCTGAATGGTAAGAACAAGATCCGGGCCATCAACACGTACGCCCTGCCCGTGATCAGGTACCCTGCTGGGGTAATAGGCTGGCCAAAGGAGGAGATAGAAGCCACTGACATAAAGACAAGAAAGCTCCTTACCATGCATGGAGGGTTTCACCCCAAGTCCAGCACCCTGAGGCTGTACGCTAAGCGGAAGGAAGGGGGCCGGGGACTGGTGAGTATCAGCACCACAGTCCAGGATGAGACAACGAACATCCAAGAATACATTGGGAAGATGGCCCCAACTGACCGAGTGCTCAGTGAATACCTCAGGCAGCAGAAACCCAAGAAAGAGGAGGGAGACGAGGAACCATCATGGAAGGACAGGCCCCTGCACGGTATGTACCACCGGCAGATAGAGGAGGTGGCTGATATCCAGAAATCCTACCAGTGGCTGGACAAAGCTGGACTGAAAGACAGCACAGAGGCACTAATCATGGCAGCACAAGAACAAGCTCTGAGCACAAGATCCATAGAGGCTGGGGTCTATCACACCAGGCAAGACCCCAGGTGCAGGCTGTGTAAAGATGCCCCAGAGACAATCCAGCACATAACCGCAGGGTGCAAGATGCTAGCAGGCAAGGCATACATGGAACGCCATAACCAAGTGGCCGGCATAGTGTACAGGAACATCTGTGCCGAGTATAACCTGGAAGTCCCGAGGTCAAAATGGGAGACGCCCCCAAGGGTGGTGGAGAATGACCGAGCTAAGATCCTGTGGGACTTCCAGATACAGACGGACAAAATGGTGGTGGCTAACCAACCGGACATAGTGGTGGTAGACAAACAGAAGAAGATGGCCGTAGTGATCGATGTAGCGGTTCCGAATGACAGCAATATCAGGAAGAAGGAACACGAGAAGCTGGAGAAATACCAAGGGCTCAGAGAAGCGCTCGAGAAGATGTGGAGGGTGAAGGTGATGGTGGTCCCCGTGGTAATCAGAGCACTAGGTGCGGTGACTCCCAAGCTAGGCGAGTGGCTCCAGCAGATCCCGGGAACAACATCGGAGATCTCTGTCCAGAAGAGCGCAGTCCTGGGAACAGCTAAGATACTGCGCAGGACCCTCAAGCTCCCAGGCCTCTGGTAGAGGACCCGAGCTTGAAGGATAAACCGCCCGCAGGGGCGTGCTGGGTGTTTTTTTTTTTTTTTTTTTCATAATAATCTGACAATACTATAATATTGGCCATATTATATTTACATTGCCACAGTGAGTTGACTTTAGTCTCATGAACAACATTAACTAATTGTTATTTACTAACTAATCTTAAATGACTGTTCAGCACAGAAATGAAGCCCAACAATCATGTTTTACAGTCCCGTGGTCTCAGCCTCAGATACTCAACTAATCAAAGTGATGTCATGACAAAAATGAATGACCAACAAAACATTTTTCTCCTTCATTTCTGTCAAACAAAGCTGTATGTAACGTGTCTCGCGGTTAGTATCATGGTTGCTAGGCAACCTGAACAGCGCAACGAAGCGTATACCGTCCCATTTCACAAGCCTCTCACTTCCGCACTTCTCGTACTTATAGTACGCACCGTACGTAGTACGCGTAGTGCACGTACTTCAAGTGTGCAGTCTCTTAATTGGGACACAGCCTCTGTGTTTCATGCAGTCTGTGTCGCGTCGTCTGTGTTCCCACCTCCATGTTTTCACGGTCAGTCTTTGCAGTTATCACCATAGTCTCTGAGTCTTCTTAGTTTGTCACAGTACTAGTTTTCCCAGTTTAGTTATAGTCTAGTTAGTCACGCTATCCCTGCTGTGTTTGTACACTTTGTCTTCAGCCATAATAAAGGCTCGCTTTCTGTTAAGTTCACTCCCGTCTACTCACTTGTGTACGCACCTGGGTCCATCACACACACCACCACACGGCCTGTCTCCGCAGACCGTGACAGAAATACTCCAAGCAGAACTCTGAGGTCAGCTGATTGTTGCTTCTGATTGTTCCTAGAAGCAGACTGAAACACAGAGCGGCCTCTTCAAGTGAGGATCTGTCCAACACTCAACATCTTTGAATCCCGTCTGAAAACTTTTAATTGGGACTGAGTTTTTGTTTTGTGTTTGCTTTACTTTTTACTTTGTACAGCACTTTGGTCAACTTGTGTTGTTTTTAAATGTGCTCATAAATGCATTCATTGATTGATGATTTTTATGAGATTGAGCTGATGAAAGTCAGGTTGATGGAGTTAATGATGGACCATGTTAAAGTACAACATAGAAAAGGAGAAAATGTAATGAAGTGATTTTTAATGTTTGGGCATAGCTTTAAATCATGTATGAGAAAGGTGACACAGAGAGAGAAGCAACAGTGTACGACCTGATGTAGATGTAAAATTTCAAATTTCAACAGAGACACCAGAGGGATCGAGCGCTGCCAAAACTGTGCACTTACAACTTTTATCCTGGTCATTTTTGCTGTATTCAATTATAAATTTAAGAGGATTTGGATTTCCATTGGTTTCCCAGAGGATGGAATTTTCAGTTGATGCTGGTTTCCTGTAGGACTGTATCTACATGGAACACAGATTAGTGTGTCTAGAGTAGGTAACAACTACTGGAAAAGTGCATAAGGAAGAAAATGAGGAAAACCATTGTGCCCCATACCATACCATTCAGGTATGGTTTCATACAATGCCACGAACATTTCAACATTTTTCCAATAATTCAATGCACTCCTGCACTGATTATCCACAAAACAAAAGGAGTAATATATTTCTTACTTTCCTGTATTAATGTTT
Source organism: Maylandia zebra (assembly GCF_041146795.1). NCBI lineage: Eukaryota > Metazoa > Chordata > Actinopteri > Cichliformes > Cichlidae > Maylandia > Maylandia zebra. The sequence goes on along the minus strand of NC_135186.1, from coordinate 20,764,603 downwards.
TATTTTATGTGTCAGTGCAGATGAAGAGCTTATACGGGTAAAATAGTCATTTCTGGCAAAAACAATTTTACATCATGTACAACATCAGGTGCTGCACAGCCCGTCCAAATCACTTCATACTACAAACAACTTTGTTTAAATTATGTAAGAGGAGGAAAAAAAAGAGGCAGAACGATTCCGAGCTACAGTTTTCCACTTCATTAAAATTTTGCAGTGAGCTCCTAACAAAGACTAAACCACAATTTCTGATCTCATCATCCACTGAACATAGAACTCGTGTAGAAGATCAAGAGGAGGCAGTAGAGCATTTCCTTTACTGTCGTACACAAGAGAAAAGGACTGGAAGCCTTCAGAGCTCTCCATTTTATCAACAGAATTGTGTAAACGAACTTCCAAAGCATCGCAGTTAGCTTTTTAAATCTTTCTGCAGAGAACTAGGAAAAAATAATAGGACTGCTCTTTATTAATGGAGTTTTTCCCCCCACTGTATGTCTTTCCCTTAGACTGCTGTATAAATGAATGCCAGATTAACTTTAGGACTAATTCTGCATCTTACACACTCGCTCATTATGCCATTCCAACTGAACACAGCGCTTTCAAACAGTGTGGCAGCTCCTTCCCACTAGGCGTTCAGATGTTAATGTCATTTGCTAACTTAGCATTCGATGAATCAATTGCCTATACAGCTTCTGCTGCTAATGTGGAAAATATAACCGTCAGGTGGTACACCTCTGTGTATACGTCTATGAATGCATACTCCTGCAGACCACAGTTGGATTGAGACACAGGTTTTCAGGATCTGAATAATAATCGGAACCCATCTTATCTTAAAGACCTCAAAGTCCTATAATACCCCAATAGAGCACTTCACTCTCAGACAGCAGGACTACTGTAATTCATTATTATCAGGAAGTCCTAAAAACTCCCTGAAAAGCCTTCAGTTAATCCAAAATGCTGCAGCAAGAGTCCTGACAGGGACTAGAAAGAGAGAGCAGATATCGCCTGTATTGGCTTCCCTTCATTGGCTTCCTGTTAAATCCAGAATCAAATTTAATATCCTTCTCATTACATATGAGGTCTTGAATAATCGGGCTGTACTTTATCTTAAGGATCTCATTCAATTCAATTTAATTCCATTCAATTTATTTGTACAGCGCCAATACACAACAACAGTTGCATCAAGGTGCTTTATAATATAAGGTAGACCCTACAATAATACATACAGAGAAAAACCCAACAATCATATGACCCCCAATGATCAAACACTTTGGCAACAGTGGGAAGGAAAAACTCCCTTTTAACAGGAAGAAACCTCCAGCAGAACCAGGCTCAGGGAGGGGCGGCTATGTGTTTATTATGTGCGTTGAAGGACATATCCTGGTCAAAAATGACTCCAAAGTGTTACTGGAGGCCAAGGTAATGCCATCCAGAGTAAGAATCTGGTTAGATACCATATTTCTAAGATTTTCAGTACAATAACCTCAGTTTTATCTGAATTAAGAAGCAGAAAGTTAGCGGCCATCCAGGTCTTTATGTCTTTAAGACATTCCTGCAGTTTAACTAATTGGTGTGTGTTATCTGGCTTCATGGACAGATAGAGCTGGGTGTCATCTGCATAGCAGTGAAAATGTATGGTATGTCTTCTAATGATACTGCCTAGGGGAAGCATGTATAGTGTAAACAGAATTGGTCCTAGCACTGAACCCTGTGGAACTCCATAATTAACCTCAGTGTGTGAAGAGGACTCTCCATTTACATGCTCAAATTGGAGTCTATTAGATAGATATGATACAAACCACAGCAGTGCAGTACCTGTAATACCTACAACGTGCTCTAATCACTCTAACAGGATATTATGGTCAACAGTATCGAAGGCTGCACTGAGGTCCATCAGGACAAGCACAGAGATGAGTCCACTGTCAGGCCATAAGAAGATCATTTGTAACCTTCACTAAAGCTGTTTCTGTGCTGTGATGAACTCTGAAACCTGACTGAAACTCTTCAAATAAACCATTCCTCTGCAGATGATCTGTTAGCTGTTTGACAACTACTCTTTCAAGGATTTTTGATATGAAAGGAAGGTTAGAGATTGGCCTGTAATTAGCTAAGACTGCTGGGTCTAGAGATGGCTTTTTGAGTAAAGGTTTAACTACAGCTAGCTTGAAGGCCTGTGGTACATAGCCGATTATTAGAGATAGGTTGATCATATTTAAGATTGAAGCATTAATTAATGGCAGGACTTCTTTGAGCAGTTTTGTAGGAATGGGGTCTAAAAGACATGTTGATGGTTTGGAGGAAGTAATTGTTGAAGTTAACTCAGAAAGATCAATTGGAGAAAAAGAGTCTAACTTAACATCAATGGTACTAAGAGTAGCTGTAGATAATATTACATCTGTGGGATGATTATTGGTAATTTTTTCTCAAATGATAAAAATGTTATTTGTGAAGAAGTTCATGAAGTCATTACTAGTTAACGTTAAAGGGATTGTTGGCTCAAAAGAGCTCTGACTTTTTGTCAGCCTGGCTACAGTGCTGAAGAGAAACCTGGGGTTGTTCTTATTTTCTTCAATCAGTGACGAATAGTAAGATGTTCGGCTTTGCGGAGGGCTTTCTTATAAAGCAGCAAACTATTTCTCAAGGCTAAATGATGATCCTCTAAATTTGTGACACGCCATGTCCTCTCCAGCTTACAAGTTATCTGCTTTAGGCTACGTGTTTGAGAATTATACCACGGAATCAGGTACTTCTGATTTGAGGCCTTAGTTTTCACCAGAGCTACAGTATCCAGAGTCGTACGTAGTGAGGAGGTAAAATTATTAACAAGATGATCGACCTCTGTTGGAGTAGCATTCAGGTAGCTGCTCTGCTCTGTGTTGGTACAGGGCATTGAAGATGATAAGGAAGTTATCATCTTCATAAGTTTTCAGGAAACACTGTTAAATGTTCCGTTTCTATGCCATATGTTAAAACAAGATCTAGAGTGTGATTAAAGTGATGGGTGGGTTCTTTTACATTTTGAGAGAAACCAATTGAGTCTAATAACAGATTAAATGCCATGTTGAGGCTGTCAACATGGCAAAATCACCCACAATAATTATTTTATCTGAGCTGAGCACTAAATCAGATAAAAAGTCTGAGAAATCAGACATAGTAAGATGTCACTTCAAAGGAGCACTTCGCTCATGCTGCGGGCTTACTTGTGGTCCTGAGGACATGAGATCCAAAGCCTTCAGGCCCCTCTTCTGTGGTACCAACATCTCCAAGATGGCACGGGCTCTTGAGGCCAAAACAATAGTGAGAAGCTGCACGGTGGATTTTGAGCAGAAATGTCCCCAGCTTCTGACAGACAGTTTGTAAAATTGACAAAGTTGATGTTCCAGTTCATAAGTTTAACCTGGTTTCAAATAAGTTCATTAATTAAATGAAATAAACCAGTTAAAGAAAAACAGGAAAATGTAAAATAACAACAAAAAATACATTAAATTGGACTGACTAAATGAATAGGCTCACACATAATAAATCGTGTTTGTTTTGTTGATAACAACAACAATGTTGATATTAAATATAAAAAATTACATCATAAATGTAAATTTCCTGCACCTGTCATCGATGTCCACATGACGTCCAACAAAATTACCCAGTCCAAAGGTCAAATGTTGAGTTGGGTCATGGTTGGACGTCCAAATTGTGGACCTGGTTTGGAATCGTATAGACATCTAGAATTGTTCATTAAGCAACAGAACCAATACAGATGTGATGTGCATGTTTCACGTCCTGTGTTTAGTGGGATATTACTAAATCACATAAAACCAGTACTGTCCTGGTTCTGATACATGTCTCTGCTGTCAGGCCAGGGTTGAATTCATTATGCAGCTATCACTGAAGCACAATGAGGAGTGAGAGCAATCACCCTGACTGTCAAATGAAGGCGACCTTAGCTGGCCTGGTCAAAGACCAGCAAGTTGGCCTTTGAAGGTTCAGATTTAGTTTTCTGTGACGTAGTGGATGATGGAGTCGACAAATACTTCACCATCACTGTTAATTTTCTTTATTAATTACTAATGTTTGGTGCATTTACTCTGCTGTGTAACTTTATGACTGGGTTATCTGCTTCATATACAGGGAGTGCAGAATTATTAGGCAAGTTGTATTTTTGAGGAATAATGTTATTATTGAACAACAACCATGTTCTCAATGAACCCAAAAAACTCGTTAATATCAAAGCTGAATGTTTTTGGAAGTAGTTTTTAGTTTGTTTTTAGTTTTAGCTATTTTAGGGGGATATCTGTGTGTGCAGGTGACTATTACTGTGCATAATTATTAGGCAACTTAACAAAAAACAAATATACACCCATTTCAATTATTTATTTTTACCAGTGAAACCAATATAACATCTCCACATTCACAAATATACATTTCTGACATTCAAAAACAAAAGAAAAACAAATCAGCGATCAATATAGCTACCTTTCTTTGCAAGGACACTCAAAAGCCTGCCATCCATGGATTCTGTCAGTGTTTTGATCTGTTCACCATCAACATTGCGTGCAGCAGCAACCACAGCCTCCCAGACACTGTTCAGAGAGGTGTACTGTTTTCCCTCCTTGTAAATCTCACATTTGATGATGGACCACAGGTTTTCAATGGGGTTCAGATCAGGTGAACAAGGAGGCCATGTCATTAGTTTTTCTTCTTTTATACCCTTTCTTGCCAGCCATGCTGTGGAGTACTTGGACGCGTGTGATGGAGCATTGTCCTGCATGGAAATCATGTTTTTCTTGAAGGATGCAGACTTCTTCCTGTACCACTGCTTGAAGAAGGTGTCTTCCAGAAACTGGCAGTAGGACTGGGAGTTGAGCTTGACTCCATCCTCAACCCGAAAAGGCCCCACAAGCTCATCTTTGATGATACCAGCCCAAACCAGTACTCCACCTCCACCTTGCTGGCGTCTGAGTCGGACTGGAGCTCTCTGCCCTTTACCAATCCAGCCACGGGCCCATCCATCTGGCCCATCAAGACTCACTCTCATTTCATCAGTCCATAAAACCTTAGAAAAATCAGTCTTGAGATATTTCTTGGCCCAGTCTTGACGTTTCAGCTTGTGTGTCTTGTTCAGTGGTGGTCGTCTTTCAGCCTTTCTTACCTTGGCCATGTCTCTGAGTATTGCACACCTTGTGCTTTTGGCCACTCCAGTGATGTTGCAGCTCTGAAATATGGCCAAACTGGTGGCAAGTGGCATCTTGGCAGCTGCACGCTTGACTTTTCTCAGTTCACGGGCAGTTATTTTGCGCCTTGGTTTTTCCACACGCTTCTTGCGACCCTGTTGACTATTTTGAATGAAACGCTTGATTGTTCGATGATCACGCTTCAGAAGCTTTGCAATTTTGAGACTGCTGCATCCCTCTGCAAGATATCTCACTATTTTTGACTTTTCTGAGCCTGTCAAGTCCTTCTTTTGACCCATTTTGCCAAAGGAAAGGACGTTGCCTAATAATTATGCACACCTGATATAGGGTGTTGATGTCATTAGACCACACCCCTTCTCATTACAGAGATGCATATCACCTAATATGCTTAATTGGTAGTAGGCTGTCGAGCCTATACAGCTTGGAGTAAGACAACATGCATGAAGAGGATGATGTGGACAAAATACTCATTTGCCTAATAATTCTGCACTCCCTGTAGACTGCTGGAACAAACCAGGAACACAAAGACAACAGTGATCCAGAAGAATCTGCTAATACAGAGAATATTCTTCCAGCTGTATGAAAACCACATGAAGTGCCCTATGGAGGGTTATCTCTCTATGGTCAGGTGACACAATGCCACCAACTAATCTGAACAGAATAACACAGTCTGTCTGGTGCTAAGGGGCTTACATACAGGAGACTGTTCCACAGAAACCCACAGAAATACTCGTGAATAATTTACTGTGATAGTAAGGTCTATTTAAGAGACTATGTTTCCCATTTTGCAGTTGAGTAAGGAAGGTTTTGTGTAAATGTTTTGTTTGTTATTACAATATTCAGACCTCTGTATTGGGTGTACAACTGCATTCTGGGAAATGAAAGGTAGGACAGCTTGATCCCGTCATGTGTGCTTCACGTTGTTTCTTTGTTTTATTCCTGTCACTCAAACTAAATCATCTCTCTACAGCAGCGGTCCCCAACCTTTTTTGCACCATGGACCGGTTTATGCCCGACAATATTTTCACAGACCGGCCTTTAAGGTGTCGCGGATAAATACAACAAAATAAAACTAGTACCAGTACCAAAAAAAAGATTTATTTGTAACACACGTGAAAAGACCCAGGAAAACCGAGTTAACGATAAAAACGATAACAAAATAGCGCTGAAAACCGATAAAAACCCTGAAAACCACACATTTCACACCTGAGCCTCTACTCTTGCGGCCCGGTACCAAACGACTCACGGACCGGTACCGGTCCGAGGCCCGGGGGTTGGGGACCACTGCTCTACAGTATTGTCAAGTGTGGTCCTGTCCCTGAGGTAACATTCATCTGGGCTGATTCTACTTAAATAACACTGAAACAGATAAATATGTAGTATCTCATTACAATAGAAGCATTACTCACAATAGAAAAAGTGTTTGAAATTGTGTGTTTATTTAAATTTAATTTAAAAATCGAATTATTAATTAGATTTTTACTAATATAATCTAATAATGTAAAGAAAAAGTCATATTTCCCACCCTATTTTATTTGATTTCAGGAAAATAAACAAAACAAAACAGAGGTTTCTTCAGTAAACCAGTTTTGTAAAAGTCAACATCCCAGCAGGACGCTTCAAGCTTCTGCAGAACATCCAGCGAGTAAAGCTGATTACTTTGTGTGAAAGAAATGAGAGAACTGCACCATAACTGTGTTATATATATCTGTGTGTGTTATAATGCTCAAACACCACATTGAACTGGGTTTGGGTTGGGGGTGGGGTGGGGGCATCTTCAGAGCATCTTTAATACTGCCATTGTGCCATCATTTGCATCATCCATCCTTCCATTAACACATTATCTTCTTCATCTGTCACTTATCTTTTCACCCATCCATTATTAGAACTTCTTTCTGCTAACTCAGTCTCCAAAGACTAACCTTCGTCATTTCTCCCCCACTCTGTCTCTGCCATCATCTCATCAGTGGGCTTGAGACTGATGTAATATCAAACCTCTCTACATCCAATAAAGCTCATCTCCTTCTCTGCCTCTTTGTCAAACAGATCAACACTCCATCAGAAACACATACAAGGTGGAAAAGACCTTTGACCTTTGTGACCTGCACAGCACAGTGTGGTCTTCACTGCGTACTGCCATCTAAAACTGAGCTCAGTGTCACTGCTGTCTGTTTTTAAACCACAGTGTTACTTGGTGTCAGTGATCAGTGCTGATTAGCGTGAGGCTAGAGCAGGGGTCAGCAACCCTGGGCACGGGTTAACTGATGGCATGGCCATAGCTGGACTGGCCATTGGGCCACCGGGTATTTGCTCGGTGGCCTGATGATTTTTGTTTGTTTGGTTTTTTGGGGGGGGTTTTGTAACGGTATAAACAATGAAAGGTGTTGGATTAGCCAGATGCTGGCCGGTGTGTAAAAATAACTCAGTTGTTTGGTGGTGGCATCGCGGAGGTTCCACAGATTCAGTAAAATTAATAAGTGGTGGAGGCCAGCAGGTGGATGAGGGAGATCGGAGGCAGGAGGAGCAGAGACCCAAGGCGGCCTCCGGTCCAAGTGTCAGGTGAACTGAACTTCAGGTAAGAAGTTATGACCTGCAGTCTGTCTGGGTCAGATATAAATCAAGTTTAGGTGGAGTTTATTTTCATTGTGCTGACTTTTACAGTCAGTTACAATAACTCATACTGCATACTAGCTAGCATGATGGAGTTTCTATACAGTTGGGTGGGTGCTTTGATGTTACTGATGTTGAACTTTATTTAATTCATAAGGTTAGTTAGTAGAGTTGCCAACCGTCCCGTAAAAAGACGGAATCGTCTCGCATTCAGAGAAATCATTATGTTTCGTGTTTTTGCTGAGAGGGGACGCAGTTTGTCCCGGACTTCAGCTAGAATGAAAAAGACACAAAGGTGGAGTTATTCTTTGTCTTTGCTGCACAGCTGCCTCTTCTTCTCTCATTCTCTCCCCTCTCTCGCCTGTTGCTACTTTAATCATGAAACTGATCAATGATCAGCTGATTGGCTTTTCTCTCTTGTTTGTTTATCGCCCACTTTGCGCCAGAAAGAGTCAACCAGCGGATGTCGCGCTAAACAACAGCAGCACGTTTAAGCTTGATCAGCTGTTATTAGAATTTATTTAATATTAATTTCTAGTATCAGCTGATTTTTGCTGGAGCCACAGCTGCAAAAAAGCTGCTGGTCATGATGTCGGTTTGGTTATCTGGTGGATACCAGGAGATGTTCTTACTGAATCATCAGAGCTGAACAGGTGATGGAGAAACAGGTTTACCTTTTAGGTGACATGAATGAGTTGAAGGGACGTTATGAACTGTTTCTGAGAGACAAATAACACCAGGATCCTTTTCTAAATAGCTGACAGCTGGTAACTGTGCAGGGGCGGGTCTAGCAAAGTGTTGCCAGGGGGCCAGGTAGGGCATTAACAGGGAAAGGGGGTCACAAAGAAATACTTTCTTATTTTCATTTAAAATGTCTGGCTGTTATTAAATAATTATCTGAAGCTTACAACCAAAGTTTTTATCTGATGTAAAATGTATAGAAATCATACATATATCAACAAGACTGTACATCACAGTCACAACAGCATTTGTTTTCATTCAAAGGCTTTATGGCTTTAATACCTGGTGGGCCGGTCTTTAGTCAAAATGCCCGGACTGTTTTTTTGTCCCAGTCCAGCCCTGTGCATGACACGCAGTGAATTAATCTGAGAAGGTGCATCAAAAAATAAATGGTCGTGCCAGCGGTGCACATTGCAAATCAGCTCGCATAGACACATTAGTTGTGCCTCTTCTTAATGACGGTATCTTAACTAACAACCCCAAGTACCAGATTCAATTCAATTCAATTTTATTTATATAGCGCCAAATCACAACAAAAGTCGCCTCAAGGCGCTTCATAGATACAGAGAAAAACACAACAATCATATGACCCCCTATGAGCAAGCACTTTGGCGACAGTGGGAAGGAAAAACTCCCTTTTAACAGGAAGAAACCTCCGGCAGAACCAGGCTCAGGGAGGGGCGGCCATCTGCTGCAACCGTTGGGGTGAGATTCAACTTGTAATTGGCTAAAAATAACTTGGCCTACTGGTAAGAGGGACGTTGTTAGCTTTCCACATTCCGACACTTCAAAAGCTTCAGGAGCTTTCCGCTCAGCACATCATCAGCACCACAGAGAGACACGGATACATCCGTAGACTTGACACACAATGCATTTTTGGGACGTATGGACCAATGTTTTATTTTCTGATCAAACCAGAAATCTTTAATGAGCAGCTGGATTTGTCTCGCATTAACTGACTGAGTTAAAGCCAGTTAATGCAACATCGAAGCAGCTGGAATCCACAGCTGTGCGTGTTCATGGAGCTGCATTTTCACCTGCTGGACATCACTACCTGACAAGTTTAACTGTCTTCAGAACATTGCAGAGGCCTTATTGACAGTATTTGGCTCTACATATCTGTGTGAGCAGATTTTCTCTCACATGAGTGTCCTCAGGTAGCCGTCTGAATGCTGGACACTCGGAGACCTGTGTCTCTGAGTGGGAGACCAGAGATCAGAGTGTATTAACAAACATGCCATATTGGCCCAGTTTATTTTTCTTATCATTCTTGTGAGGAGACCATAAATAGCATCTGTATTTCCTGTCTACAGTCCATTTGCTGTTATGGAGTTCTTGTTATGGATAAAAAGTGTCTTTTTTTGTTTCAAAATAGCTGATAACTATTCACTGATAGCTGCCAACATCTGCGAACAAATATAATTCTATAAAGTGGTTCTATATAGTGTATAACTGTTATCATAGAGCGTTATTAAATTTATTGCTAATGCAATCATGGCACACTGACCTCTGAGGAAATTTTAAATGGCACTTGCCATCAGAAAGATTGCCTACCCCTGGGCTAGAGTAATGTTTGGACTGTTTCTTTGTGTCATGATGGGCTCACACTGAGCTCTGGACTGACAGTCAGCATATGCTTATACTACATGTGTATTTGCTAAGCCTTCTGCTCTTCAGCTGCAAGCAAACATTTCACTTTTGGGTCCCAAATTTTTGTAAAATTAGTTGATTTTTCTTTCAAATCGATTTAAAAAAAAGTTTGAGTCTTAAACGTTAAACTGTGTATGTCTTTATATTCAGATAATTCATAATTCAGAGGATGAATATAACTGAAAAAAGACCTTTACACAACCAAAGAGAGAAGCAAAAGGCAAGCCTCCGCCTAACCTCATGCTGAAGCTCAGCAGGCTGAAGACATAATGAGCAAGTGATGGATTCATCAGAAATGTATGAATCTCCATTCGTCTGCACATTCTCTCTCTGCCTCTCTCAGTTTTAGGTCATTACTAGATTGGAGGCAGGAGTAGACTGTACACATCTGATGTACTGACACGGATAAATGAGCATGAATGGTAACACATGAAAAAGAACTGCAGCCAACCAAAATCTTCCACAGCATCAGCCAGTTTTCTGATGTTAACAATCAAACATAATAATTAGACATCTCAACCATCATGTTACTGTTTAAGCACACCGATAACTTTTCATTATGCCACGCAGCCCCAGTAAACCAGTCCAACCAATTAAATTGTAGCCAAATGCTTCAAATCAAGTACAAATTATATCTGACTGCTTGATGAGCCATAAAAGGAGCAGCAAACAGAACCAGGAGCAGAAAAGAGGAGCAAAGGCTTACTTACTGAATCTCTGAGGCTCCAGCTCCATGCTGCCTGCTGCTGTGGCACTGAGACAACTGACACCAAAACAGACTGAAAGCTCTACGTAGCTCCCTCCCTCACTCGCTCACTTGCTCGCTCTCCCTTTGTGTGTCTGTTGTGGTCAATGACTTCTGCCATGATAGCACAAAGCTCATTTTTCTCTCTTTTTCATTTTGCGTCCCTGACTGCATTGAGGCTTCTTCACAGCTCTCCTTACTCCCCATCACCGCCCTTCATCTCTCTGTACTCTTCTCTTTCTCATCTCTCTCCAGCCTTGGTTGCTATGCTCACTAGCTGTGTGTAAAGTCTGCATACTCCCATGTTACAAGTGGCAAACAGAAGAAGAGTTAATACAACATTCCAGTTGTTATGTGCAATGTTTAACTAATCGTGGCTCAAAGATTTGGCAGTTCGTCTTGTAACCGGAAGGTTGCCGGTTTGAGCCCCGGCTCAGACAGTCTCGGTCGTTGTGTCCTTGGGCAAGACACTTCACCTACCGCCTACTGGTGATGGCCAGAGGGGCCGATGGCATGATATGGCAGCCTCGCTTCTGTCAGTCTGCCCCAGGGCAGCTGTGGCTACAACTGTAGCTGCCTCCACCAGTGTGTGAATGAATAGTGGAATTGTAAAGCGCTTTAAGGGCCCTGAAAAGCGCTATATAAAAGCAATCCATTAATTTATTAGACCACCTGTAAACAGTGTGTAATACATTTATTAGACCTTCTGTCATAACAACAAGAAAACACAGCTACTTATTCTCAGAGGATGCTGTGCTGTAGTAACACAAGATGAACCTTGAGAGGATTGAATATGGTGTTGAGCGACTGATTACAAATATTTCACTCATTAGTTCTCTCCTTTAATTTCTAGAAAGCCTTAAAGGAACAGAATTCCAATAAGGACAGATCATTGGAAGGAACTGCACATGATTTATTGATATACAGAATTCAGTTATGCTGTCTGGCGATTACATTCTGATAACCCATCCCAGTGGTGATAGGAGCCTACACCCCCAGAGTCTAGATGCTGAAAAGGAAAAGAACTGGAGGAACGAGAGGAAGCAGACAGCACAGACACTAGTAGATGAAAAACTACACCAGTTAGCTCTGTATAAAGCACTGTAAATCAAGTACAGCACATCATTTAATGCTTCGAGCATGAGTCGTACTTCCACAGTGGTGCTGAAACCCAGTCCAGTGAGGGATGACAGAGCAGTGACCAGCACAGCATGTAGAGGTGCTGGCCCAGATGGTGGCAGAGCTTCTCTCTGTTTGTGCTTAGCGAAGTTCCAGGTGGAGGCTAGCCATTGTTGGAAGACTGAATTATGCCGGCTTTAAATTGTGACCCATCCGAACCGGCAGCCGCGCCTACTTCCTGCTTCCAAACAAGCTGTGCATTTAGCCCTGTGTCTTGTGGTGTGCTGCGTGAACAAGTTTACCTTTTGAAATTAATAAAATATCTGGTTGTTGTGAAACTGCAATCCTGTGGCAGCATTGGTTTTTTTCCTTGGGAGCAGGGAGCGGGCACGTTATCCTTCCTTCTTTTTTTGTTTCCCCTAGGCCGGGGTGTAACAGGGATATACACAAATATCCCACAGTGCTGCTAGAAAAAAAAGTTTAAGGGCAAAACACATAGAGTCAAGGCTGCAATTGGCTTAGCGATGTGCGTCATTGGTGCGCGTCCTTCCAGCAGTCTCAGCTAGTGAACCAGCTGACCATTCCAAGCTCTTTTGCACTATTACTGTTAATGGAGGTCCCTTTGAGTGCATTGGCAAGACCTTATCACTTTGATTTAGTTCTGCTGGATTATGCAACACAATATCCTGAGGCAGTGCCATGGCACTAGTTTTCCAAGTCGGCATTCCTAAAAAGATACTGACTGACCGCGTCTCTTAATTCATGTCTCGCACAATAAAGGCGCACCTGTCATAGACGCCCACATGACATCCCAAAAAACTACCTAGTCCAAAGTTCAAATGTTGAACCTCATGTTGACGTCCATGTTGGTCATGGTTGAACATCCAAATTGTGGACCTAGTTTGTACCTGGAACGAAGGACCAAGTACAGACATGGTCTGCAAGTCTATCCAACATCCGGTGTTTAGAGTGGCCAAATTGAAAAGCTAAACATTCTGAATATGTCTATTTTTAGCATAATAAATAATTTTACTGTACTTTAAATATATGTTCATTGTAAACCTTTGTACTGTTATGGCAAATGTTAGTATTATGACCTTTGCGTAAAACAGTTATTCAATACAAAACCATTTTTCATATAACACGATTGTACCAGGAAACATGGTAGAACCTGAAAATTGTAGCAACTGCTTTATGCAAAACAGTTTCTGTACAGTTTCTCTTTGGTCTTGAAAACCTCCATGTTTGTGTCTTTGTACACATGAATTTCTTTTTATTTACTCAAATCTTTCCTTTGGGACTTTTTACACAAGAGTGTATGACACTTTTCCTCATAGACAACCTCAAGAATAGCAATGTACTACTCTCTGTTTTACAAGACCTTAGGAGTTTTTATTCAATGAATGAATACACCCATTTGCAATAACTGCTGTTACAAAATCAGAGACACCTCTGATAACTAAAACCTGCATGGCCACACCGACAGCTCTGATAATCCATTCATGGTTTTGCTGGTGTGTGGATCAGCAGGGACACCTGTGCTTGTGGTTCAGACTGAAGAATTTTGGTGTGACTGACTTGTTTAACTTTCAGTGGTTTTCTAAGCTGTTTGAGGAAGAAAGACGTGCATACATAAACAGACACACAGCAATGATTGTTCAGTTCAGGACTGAAATTCATTAAATTCATTTGAGAAATGGGATAGTCACTTCATATATCAGGAGCTAGATGTTATAAACCCAAAACCAAAGCAAAGAAACACCATGGCTCTTTCTTTCTTTCCCAATCCCCCTGCCAACCACACAGCACATGCAGACGTGATGGCATCCACTGAATACACCAAAGTTCAAAATGTTTCATGAAAGTGTCCCTCACATAGTGTGGTGCATTACTCTGTCCCTCCAGTTTCATCGTCTCTGTCATGACCCTGTGCCTTCTCGGCTGACTCTGTATGGCTACAAGTGTTTTTGTTGTGCTGCATCTCTCTCCCCTCCCGCACACTGCGCTCTACCGGGGCGGAGTCATGACGGCTCCAGCCCCTGGCTCGGACAACTGCAAACAATCATCTCATCCACTTCTTAAGGCGGCTGCTGAGAGTGCTTCTTCGCTGGATTATTGTGTAACACTCGTCAGTGTCATCGCTAATCTGAGCTTTTTCCCGAGTTTCCTCCCTGTGTCAGATTTCTCGCCAACCTGAGGACCGCCGTTTGGTGAGCTAAAAGCCGGAGTCCAAGCTACCTGAGCTTCAGTGAAGGATTGTGTACTTAGCCATCCCCTTCCCGTGCCTGTGTTCCCCGGAGACCCTCTTCCTGTGTCCCCTCGCCTGTATATATCCGCACCTGGTGTCTGTGTGTAAATAAATTGTGAACTGAAGTGACGGACTGCCTCCGAGTCTCTCCTGAGCCTGACAGAATAATCCAGCCATCGCTATGGACTCGGCAGACCCAGCCTCGGCAGCGACAGCCCCCAAAGCTTCTTCAAGCTACTGCCGTCAGGGAGGAGACTGCGGAGTCTCCAGGCCAGGACCAGCAGACTGAAGGACAGCTTCATCCATCAGGCTGTCAGGAAGCTTAACTCCCTCCCGATTCTGCCCCCTCTCCCCTCTTCTCCTCCATGGTCTCACTGAACTCTGTCACATACACACACACACACACACACACACATACACACACACACACACACACACACACACACACACACACACACACACACACACACACACACACTCTGGCTCACTCACTGGCCTGCACCAGTTACCAGTCACTTTGTGGAGCATTGGACTGCCACTACCTCATAAGACTTTGTTGTTATACTATCTCTTACTGTACATTACTAAATCTCCATTTGCACTATTTGCCTATTTGCACTACTCTGCCTGGTTTACACTCAATGTCATTTACCCTTACCTGAATACTGTATATTGTATATTGTATAGCTTTCTTGTTAATTTGTATTATATTTATTTAAATTTTTACTTACTTAGTAAGGCTCAGCGGAGAAGTGGCATCTCTAACTCAGGCTTTCGCCCAACGGACTCCACTGGCCGACGATCCGCTTCCTGCGGCTCCTCCCCAGGTAACACACGCTCCTGCCGTCACTACAGCAGCCACAGCAGCCACAGCTACTCCGGCTGCTAGCGCAGTAGCTTCAGTAGCCTCCGCGGTTTCGCTGGATAAGCTTTTACCTTCACCTGAGGTTTTTTCTGGGGAGATGGGAAAATGTGCGGGATTTTTGTTGCAGTGTTCCATGCAGTTTCAATTACTACCTCATGTGTTTGTTACTGACGGGGTTAAGATCGCTTACGTCACCCAGCTACTACGTGACCGAGCCCTGGCCTGGGCCCAGGCCCAGCTGCAGGCTTGCCCCGGAATGTCTTACGATGACTTCCTGTCTCGCTTCAAGTCGGTGTTTGATAAAGGCTCTAGTACGGAGGCTGCCGGCTATCGTTTGATTAATCTGAAGCAAGGTAGGCGGAGCATGGCTGACTTTTCTGTTGATTTCTGGACCCTAGCTGCGCAGACCAAGTGGGGACCTGAGGCCCTGAAGACCACTCTGCTAAATAATATCCGCGAAGAGCTCAAGGATGAGATAATGATGCGGGAGCTTCCTGCTTCTCTAAATGCTTTAATGTCCCTGTGTATTCAGGTGGATGATCGCCTGCGGGCGCGCCAGAGCTCACGAAGACAGCAGTTTCGTGAGCCCCTGGCTTCTCGGGAGCCCCAACCCGACGCACGAGAGGCTAGAGCTTTTGGAACTGAGGAGGAGGTACCCATGCAGCTGGGACGTTCTCGACTCACTCCTGCGGAGCGACAACGCCGGTTTTCCGCGGGTGAGTGTTTGTATCGCAGTCGCATGGGGCATTTCATCTCTGCCTGCCCGGCGCTGGCAAAAGGAGGCGCCCGCCAGTAATTGAGAGGGTACTGGTGGGCGACCTGTCCAGCAACAAGCCTCTTCCCCGTCTCTTGCTGTCTGCAAAACTCACCCTCCGGTCGTTGTCCCATTCCCTCCCTGCGTTAATTGACTCTGGTGCAGAACAAAATTTCATTGATGCGTCGCTAGTCTCAAAGTTCAACATTGGCACACGGCCACTGCCTCATCCTCTCCGCGTGTCCGCCCTGTCCGGTCACCGGTTGCCTGACATAACGCACATCACCCTACCTGTCACACTCACTCTCTCCGGTAACCACGTTGAGAACATTTGTTTCTGTGTGTTTAAGGCACCAGTGACCCCGCTCGTACTAGGTTATCCATGGCTTTCACAACACAACCCACACATCGACTGGAAGAAAGAGCAAGTTATGGGGTGGAGTATGGGCTGCCACATGACCTGCCTTCGGGCCGCCACGCCTTCTGCCCTTTCTTCCCTCCCCGGGAAGCCTTCAAAGTCGCCGGAGCTATCTTCGGTTCCTTCCGTCTATCATGACCTCGCAGCAGTTTTTAGTAAGGATGAGGCGAGCTCTCTTCCACCACACCGGCCCTATGACTGTGCCATCGATCTTCTCCCTTGGGCGCCTCTCCCCTCTGGCCGCCTCTACAGCCTCACACAGCCCGAAAGGGAAACCATGGAGAGATACGTCAATGACTCTCTGGCTGCTGGGATAATTCGCCCGTCATCTTCCCCGGTGGGGGCAGGTTTCTTCTTTGTTGATAAAAAAGACAAGACGCTCCGGCCGTGTATTGATTACCGCGGCCTCAACAAGATCACTGTAAAGAACAAGTACCCTCTTCCCCTCCTGAATTCAGCTTTCGAGCTACTCCAGGGGGCCACGGTGTTCAGCAAACTAGACCTGCGAAACGCTTACCACCTGGTGAGAATCCGGGAAGGAGATGAGTGGAAGACCGCTTTCAACACGCATATTGGACACTTTGAGTATCTCGTCATGCCCTTTGGCTTAACCAATGCGCCCGCGGTCTTCCAGGCCCTAGTTAACGATGTTCTGAGGGATTTTATTAATTGATGTGCTTTTGTGTACCTAGATGACATTCTCATTTTCTCTAAGTCCCAGGCGGAGCACGAGAGTCACGTGAGGCAGGTCCTGCAGCGCCTCCTGGAGAACCGGCTGTTCGTGAAAGCAGAGAAATGTGAATTTCACGTCGACACGGTGGCCTTCCTTGGCTATATCATCTCTCGGGGGGGATCTCAAACCTGACCCTAAGAAGGTCCGGGCCGTGGTGGACTGGCCTCAACCGCCGAACCGCCAGAGGATTCGCCAACTTCCACCGACACTTCATAAAGGACTACAGTAAGGTTGCCTCACCTCTCACTGCACTTACCTCCCCCAAAGTTCCTTTTCAGTGGGACCTCTCTGCTCAGAAGGCCTTTTCCCTACTAAAGGAGAAGTTCACTACCGCCCCCATCCTCCGTCAGCCCAACCTCAGGCAACCGTTCGTGGTGGAGGTGGATGCTTCGGACTCTGGAGTGGGAGCAGTTCTGTCACAGCGATTTGAAGGTACGCTCCATCCCTGTGCGTTCTTTTCTCGTCGTCTCTCACCCACAGAACAGAACTACGGCATCGGCGATCGGGAGTTGCTAGCGGTCAAACTGGCCCTGGAGGAGTGGAGGCACTGGCTTGAGGGCACGGAACACCCGTTCATCGTGTGGACCGACCATAAAAACCTTGAGTACATCCGGTCCGCCAAACTCCTAAATTCACGACAAGCCAGGTGGGCCCTCTTCTTCACTAGATTCAATTTCTCCATCACTTACAGACCAGGGTCGCGCAACGTGAAACCCGATGCACTCTCCCGTCAGTTTTCCAGTACGGAGGGGGACTCCGATCCAGAACCGATTCTTCCAGCTACCTGTGTTATTGGAGCTGTCACATGGGAGATCGAAGCTCTCGTGCGAGAGGCCCAGGATACTGACCCCGACCTGGGCATGGGCCCCCCTCGTCGGTTGTTTGTCCCTGCTGCTGTCCGACCCAAAGTGCTCCACTGGGGCCACACTGCCCGGTTCACCTGTCATCCAGGAGCCCGCCGCACCATCACCTTCCTCCAGCAGTTTTTCTGGTGGCCTTCCTTGGACAAGGACGCCAGGGAGTACGTTATGGCGTGCGCCACATGTGCCCGGAACAAACGTCCCAACCAACCACCCGCCGGGCTTCTTCAACCGCTCCCCACGCCAGGACGGCCCTGGTCCCACATAGCGCTGGACTTCATTACGGGGCTCCCACCGTCATCAGGTAACATCACCATCCTCACTATCGTTGATCGTTTTTCTAAGGCAGCTCATTTCATCGCCCTCCCGAAGCTCCCTACGGCCCTGGAGACCGCCCGGCTGCTCACCACCCACGTCTTCCGGCTTCATGGCATTCCAATGGATATCGTTTCCGACCGGGGACCCCAATTTACCTCTTGGGCTTGGAAGGAGTTCTGCACGCAGATCGGCGCCACGGTCAGTCTCTCTTCGGGCTTCCACCCTCAGAGCAATGGACAGGCCGAGGGTACCAACCAAGAGCTCGAAGCAGCACTCCGCTGTGTCGTCTCTCTCAACCAGACCACTTGGAGCGAGCAGCTCCCCTGGGTTGAGTACGCCCACAACTGCCTGACCTCATCAGCCACTGGACTG
Organism: Maylandia zebra; assembly: GCF_041146795.1. NCBI lineage: Eukaryota > Metazoa > Chordata > Actinopteri > Cichliformes > Cichlidae > Maylandia > Maylandia zebra. The sequence continues at coordinate 20,745,984 of NC_135186.1, read as the reverse complement.
TCGCCGTTCGACGCCTCATTGGGCTACCAACCACCCCTGTTCCCGGCCGTGGAAGGTGAGCATACCGTCCCATCAGTACAACATCATTTCCGCAGGTGCCGCCGGGCCTGGCGGTCCACCCAAGCCGCTCTGCTGCGGACGGCGGAGCGCAATAAGGCGCTCGCCGACCGCCGGCGGGTCCCTGCACCTGCCTATACGGTTGGGCAACAGGTATGGCTCTCCTCACGCTTCGTTCCCATTCGTGTTGAGTCAAAGAAGCTTTCCCCGGCATTCATCGGTCCGTTCGAGATCGAGGCCCTGGTCAATCCGGTATCTGTCCGTCTGAAGCTGCCTCGCAACATGCGTATCCATAATGTTTTCCATGTCTCCCAGGTCAAACCCGTGCTCTCCAGCCCGTTGTGCCCTCCTTCCAGGCCCCCTCCGACCCGCCCGGCTCGTGGCTGGGCAGGAAGTGTTTGACATCGCCCGCATTATGGACTCTCGGCGGCGGGGGAGGGGCGTTCAGTACCTGGTGGACTGGGAGGGCTACGGGCCAGAGGAACGTTCCTGGGTGCCCCGGTCGGCGGTTCTGGCTCCTGGTCTGCTCCGCGAGTTTCACCGGCGGCATCCGGGTAAACCGGGTGGGTCGCCGAGAGGCTCCCGTTGAGGGGGGTACTGTCATGACCCTGTGCCTTCTCGGCTGACTCTGTATGGCTACAAGTGTTTTTGTTGTGCTGCATCTCTCTCCCCTCCCGCACACTGCGCTCTACCGGGGCGGAGTCATGACGGCTCCAGCCCCTGGCTCGGACACCTGCAAACAATCATCTCATCCACTTCTTAAGGCGGCTGCTGTGAGTGCTTCTTCGCTGGATTATTGTGTAACACTCGTCAGTGTCATCGCTAATCTGAGCTTTTTCCCAAGTTTCTTTCGTGCCGCAACTTACCTTTTTTCCTCCCTGTGTTAGATTTCTCGCCAGCCTGAGGACCGCCGTTTGGTGAGCTAAAAGCCGGAGTCCGAGCTACCTGAGCTTCAGTGAAGGATTGTGTACTTAGCCATCCCCTTCCCGTGCCTGTGTTCCCCGGAGACCCTCTTCCTGTGCCCCCTCACCTGTATATATCCGCACCTGGTGTCTGTGTGTAAATAAATTGTGAACTGAAGTGACGGACTGCCTCCGAGTCTCTCCTGAGCCTGACAGTCTCATTGTTTGTTTTTTAATGAACAAACATTTTCCCCTCAGGCACTTTAATCAAGTCTTCCTCCCTCAGTGTCACTGTTATCACAGATAAAGTGCCTGTTTTCAGTGCTGTTACTGTCAGTCTCGTCTGAACTGAGCTGAAAACAAGCACCAAGGTAAAAAACAACAACAACAAGCTTTTACAAAGGTACAGCTCCTTTCCCAGCAAACATTGTGATGATGATGAAAAACTATGTTTGTTATGTTCTGTGCCGTGAGGTCACTTTGAAAATGTTGGCCGTTTGCTGTTCAGTCTGTTTCACAGTGAGTGCTCTCTTTTTATTTCTTCTTTATTTCACCAAATAAAACCCATTATTCAAAAAAACTTTTAACTTTTCATAAAGTTCTTCTTCTGTAACGAAACGATTTACATGTGTTAGTTTTTGTGTTATATGTTGTTGCCTTTGTTTATTTTGTTTGTTCTAATGTGTAACTTTACTTCATAACGCCTAAAAATTCAACTTAAATTCTTGTTTTGTTAAATCTGATGAAAATTAACAACCTTTTCAGGTAATAGCATCTCTGCCATTTGTTGCAGGACATTGTCAGTCTGGCCTAATGTCAAATGTGCTGTCCTGTTACTACTTATTATTCCGTCATGACTTAGATTGATATGACAGGTTTGTTCTGTTATGTGAGATGACAGCAACATCAGTGTTACGGAGGCATAGCTAAGGTTGTTGCAAGTGAAGCAGGAAGGGAACACTGATCATTCATTTCACATCTCCCGACAAATGAAACAGCACCAAATATTTGAATCAGTCACGTCACCTCTGGTGTTTCGTAGCCTTAGCGTCGTCGGTCATGTGATTACAAAGATCTGACATAAGCCCCGGCACAGTGAGACAAGACGCTTCGGCTGAGATGAAACAAGCTTCAGAGTCTCAGTGTCAAACATCTTTAATGACGCCTCGTGGACTGTAGCACGTTCCTCTTACTGCATCCACATTGTGTTGGCAAGATGTTGATGTGTCGCTCAGTTGTGCCATCTGCTGGTTGCAAAAAATATTGCAGGCGACCCGGTTAAAAAGCGCTGTGGAGACTAAACTCTGTTCATTCATTCTGACATCTGGACACCAAATGAGTGATAAGGCATTATGCATAAACAAGAATGATGTGCATCATATTTGTGTGTGCAGTGTATGATTTCATGGGGTTACAAACATCACAGTTGTGTGACTGCAGGTGTGATCATCACATGACAGAAAGTGCTTTAAGTGCTCAAAGTGTTTGTTTTTAGGGCAGAAAGCACAGAATACAAAGAAAAAACTAAAAACCAGCTTATAGCAGGACTTCACATATACTGTAGTGTGCATCCATGTGGGTTTACTGGATATAAATACAGGCTCCATATTTATGCAAAGGTGTAAAGAAGGTTGGTTTTAGGAGTGATTTATGAGGTCAGTCGCTGATGTTGGACAGTCGGGCTTGCATTCTCCACTGGAATTTATCCCAGAGGTGTTCTATCAGGTTAATGTCTGAGTGGGTGAGTGATTACTTTTGGCAGTACAGTTTAAGGTTATGACATATTGTATCACAACTTTTTGGCAGCTGGGCAGACATACCAGTGTGTAATATTACAGAAAAACCAAGGTGAAAGAGAATCGATTGAACTGATTGTCCTGAATTCCCTTCTTTGGTTGTATTCAGTATTTTATTTTATTTTTTTGGGCCCATTGGTGTACCCAGAATAAAGTTGTGCAATATCACCTGTGCAACAGCAGTAGCATGTACAATTGGACTGCTAAATGAACTAGTCGGCCAGTTGAAGGATTTTTCCTTTTTTACAATTGTTGTGTTGTAATCTGGTCAGCTTTTGCTGTTTTACATTTCGAATTCTTGGCATGTGATTTAAAGATCAGCCTGTGAGTGAATATGAAGGGAACTCATTTCTGAATCCAGTGTTCAGAGAATATCCTGCATATACTGAACTCAGTCAAACTGTTTGACATGCAAAATGACCTCAGTCTTTTTTTATCGCCCTCATGTGAACTGACCAGTGTCAAAGTCTTTACTCAGTAACAGTAAAGTATTACTCATTACTTTACTCTTTACTTTTAAAGTAATGCAGTATGTTCTTTACTATCACCAATGTGAGTCACAGATAACGTGTCTAACAGTCACGTGTGCTTGCTCAGGCATTGTACGGTGAATGCAAACACCTTCTTTTGATCCATGATGCCATTAAAACCTTCACCTTCACTGAGTCGCCTGTAAGCTGTATTATATAATTTGACTGTCAGAGAACAGATCTGTGCATTTATGAATCTTCAGCTCATTGACTGAGCCATCATACACTGTGCACTGTCTCAGAAACCTGTTTGTACACAAACACGAGGTTCATGAAACATGACATGTTTCTGTTGTAACTGTGAAATCTCAGCCTCTCTTTGTGTACTGCTAATGATTTACTCCTTCTCACACCTTCCTCTTTCTATCAGCAATATAGTGATGCTATTAAAAAGGTTGTTGTAGTTTAAAAATGAAAATCTTTCCCTTTAAAGATTAGATGAGGCCAATTTGGCATCCAGACTCATATATTTCAGCATTAATGGTGCTTTCACAAATGTGTAACTCATGCCGCATGTCTGTGAAGGTTCTCAGTCAGCCAGGTCACCGTAGTCTAAAGCAGCGGTCCCCAACCTTTTTTGCGCCACGGACCGGTTTATGCCCGACAATATTTTCACGGACCGGCCTTTAAGGTGTCGCGGATAAATACAACAAAATAAAACTAGTACCGGTACCGGAAAAAAAGAAGATTTATTCATAACACAGGTGAAAAGACCCAGGAAAACCGAGTTAACGATCAAAACGATAACAAAATAATGCTGAAAACCAATAAAAACCCTGAAAACCATACATTTCACACCTGAGCCTCAACTCTTGCGGCCCGGTCCCAAACGACTCACGGACCGGTACCGGTCCGAGGCCTGGGGCTTGGGGACCACTGGTCTAAAGAGCTTGGAAAGAAGTCCAGAAGTCCTTTCTTTCCAAGCTTCTTAGACTAACTCATGCCAAAATATACACATTAGCACGAATGTTGGCTTTTGAACTATGCTATGATAACTAGATGGATGGTCACCCATATTTTTAGCTTATATAGCACAGCATCCATGGTTTCCAGAGGATATGTCTAACTGTGCCCGAGTCCATCAGTGAGTCACGTGTTCCTTCAGTCAGACCTGTAAGTACTTTCACTGTGTCTAACTCATCTGTTTGATGTGCACACACAGATCTCTACAATATCAGCTTTTTAGAATTTTGATTGTTTCCTTCAGTTGTTTCCACCCTGTACATGAGCACTACAATGCACACTGGCTCTTCTGAACATGTGCTTTCTGTTGCTCAGTTTACAGGGTCAGGTGGTCTTTTACTGAGTTTTTGGCTGTCATGGTTTGGTTAGGAGTGTATGTTTTAAAAGCTGAACACATAATATAAGACGACAGCTTGATACCTTGTTAAACACAATCATATGAAATCCAAACCTTGTGCGCTTGTAATGCTCCTCCCTGCCCCTGAGAGGCGCTGTGAGTTATAGTGTTGGCTGTCTGTCTCCAGTAATGTTTCCTGGAGCGGCTCAAAACTCTGCAGCTACTCTGAACACTCTCAGTGGATGTTAGTGGACGCGAGAGTGTGCAAAATGCAGCCCAGATAAGAACAAGCGCTGTTAAGTTTGTTTTCAGCCCAGTCACGTTTTATCTCGTGTAGTGACCGGACGACTGGACATCAGCCTGCGTGTGAATGAAGAGCAGTCCACTGGACGGTGATATCTCGGTGTCACAGCGTGTGACCGGCTGTACCGGACGATGCCCCTGGCTCCTGCGACTCGGGCTCAGCTGATTCGGTCCAGTCAGAAGGACGACTACTATCGAAGCTCTCTGAGAAACAGCGCTAACGACGCCTTCCAGACTCTGGCCGGTAAGAGAAGCACAGCTAAGCTGGCACTCAGTCATTCTGGTATAAGGAGGACTGAAAGTCTTCTTTTTAACTCAGTTCACTTTTGGGCTCGTCCTGCGATGCGACAGGTGTTTGTCTCCCGGTGTAATCACGGTCTGCGACTTCAGGTGCTTCTGATGTCTTTACTTTTATAGGGAAACAGCCTTTAGTGAGCAGGATTATTTACAAAGGGGTTTTATATAAACTGTAGATAAGATCACTCTTAATATGTATATGTGTATATGTGTGTATATATATGTGTGTATATATATATATATATATGTGTGTATATATATATATATATATATATACATATATACATATATATATATATATATATATATATGTATATATATATATATATATATATATATATATATATATATATATATATATATATATATTAGGGCTGCTCGATTATGGGAAAAATGATAATCACGATTATTTTCACTGAAATTGAGATCACGATTATTTGACGATATTTATTTAACCCTTTAAGACCTACTATGGAACCAAGTCCACCAGAGCTTATATTATTATTATTATTTTTTTACATGTTGTAGTGCCATTTAGAATAGAATAGAATAGAATACTTTTATTTGTCAATTTCTTCAAATGTACTTGCCATACAAAGGAATTGAAATTACGTTTCACACTGTCCCATGCGTAGACATTGACAACAATAAGGTGCAGATGCACAACAAAAAAAAAAAAAAAAAAAAAAAAAAAACAGCCCTAACAATAAAGTAATAAATAGTAATATAATAATATAAATAATATAAACAGTGCCAAAAGAAATACCAAAAATATATATATAGCTGCAGGTGTGTGCAATTGCAATGCAAGTCAGGAATGTTTTCAGTTCCCGGTTCAGAGAGTGTTTCCTTGCTGGAGAGTGTGCGTGGGTGAGGGGGAGTAGAGTCCAATCTGTCTTCCTATACTTCTGCCAATCTGGTGATTCTGCTGGCTGGGAGTCGGGAGGGAAGAGAGTTCAGCAGTCTCACAGCCTGGTGGATGAAGCTGTTGGTGAGCCTGGTAGTGCGGGAGTGGAGACTTCTGTATCTCTTTCCAGAGGGCATTTGTGGGAGCATTTCAAGTTGCTATACATCAATACAACTGTTATAGCCCATATTTTAATAATATGTATGCATTAAGTCCATAGTAACTACATAAATTGCAAAAAAGTGCAATAAACTACAAAAAAAATTGAAAATCGCTTTTGTTTTGTTTACATATATTTCTACTTGGAGAAATTTAAGAGGTTTATCCCTCAAAACTTTAAATACAATAAAGTTGCAAAAAATAGTTTACAACAACAGGAAATTTATTTTGAGTGTCTTCATAGTTTTATTTTGGAGATACACCAATTTTTATACACTGCAGGAAAAACAAAAAACAATCCTATGATGCAAATTTGCAAAGAAAACAGCATGTGCCTCATTTCACTGTGGGAAGTGTTACGAACAGCTGATAGGAACGGCAAAGCGTGTTTCTGGAATATTATGTTTTTGTTCCTGCAAGCGCTTTTTATGCAATTTTTGCAAAGCTATATGTGGAAGGAAACCGTGACCGAGGACAAGCTGATGGCATCAGATGTAAGTACAACTCCTCCGGTTTCATATGCAAAACAAATTATTGCGCTAGCTTACACGGTTCAGGTTCTACTTAGCTTTCCGAGCTTCCCTCGGGTCCTCTTAATCAGCGGTCTCCAACCTTTTTTGCGCCACGGACGGTTTATGCCCGACAATATTTTCACGGACCGGCCTTTAAGGTGTCGCGGATAAATGAGGGAGGGGCTAATAATCGGCTCAGTCGGCCCAGATCGTAATCGTGATTAAAATTCGATTAATTGAGCAGCCCTAATATATATATATATATATATATATATATATATATATATATATATATATATATATGTGTGTGTGTGTATGTATATGTGTGTGTTAGGGCTGAACGATTATGGAAAATAATCTAATTGCGATTTTTTGCCCCAATATTGCGATTGCGATGCGATATGCGATTATTTTTTAAGGTCTTTGTCTTCTGTATTATTAAACAAAGACAAGCAATACATCATATAGTATGGCCAATACTATATTACATTAATTTTAAACTGTTCTTTCCTGGAAGACAGACCTCTGTTATGATGACATGAGGTGATGCATGAATTGATGACTGACATTTTTATTTAACTTCTTCAATCACAACAGTATATTTGGACATACACAATAGTTTATTTTTAGCTTACAAACATCTGAGCATAAAGTGCTGACAAGGAACCCTGGTGTAAACATTAAAATGAAAGTCAGTACAATGTGCAGATTGCAGAAATATACATAAACAAAATCAGTGGCTTTACCACACTCAGTTTTTCGACATCTGTGAACTACTAGACAGTCATTCAATTAAAAAATAATATTAAATAAATAAAACTAATAAATAAAAAATACACACATCTTACTGATCTCTGCAGTCAGTAACATTACACATAAAGTGCAAACATAATAGCAATTGTATAAACACACACACAAACACGCCTTTAAAATTTAAAGGCGTGAAATTGGACGGTCTAGTTCTGATTAGTGTCACCGCTGTCTCGGTGGAGTTTAATAAACTCGGCCGTCTGCTTCTTGCTATCTAAAATATAACCAGACACTGGTGTAAATTCTCGACTGTCTCATACTTCTGTTTAATAAGTTTTCTGTTTGACGTTTAGTCAGCTGTGTGAAAACCAAGGAGGAACCCACCCGGGGGATTAATAAAGTTTTATTTTATCTAATCTAATAACTTTAATCTCAGCCAAACCGATTTACTCACGAACAAACAAAACACTGAAAAAAGCCCAACAATAACACTTTTAGGTTGTCTAAGTGACTTATATATTACGTTTAACCCGAGCAGCGAAACTCCGCGGTGATCTGAAAATGATGTGCCGGGAGTTGTGCCGTTCTCGGCCGCATCAGTAACCCTCGAGCTCCCGGCTAGCTGTCGAGCTGGTGGGTAGCAGACGCCTCTGAAAACGTCGAAGCACTTTTGCAAATATGGGATATCTTGATAAACCGAGCAGATATTTGATGTTTACACAACTACTTTCTCGCCTGAAAATATTTTAAAAGTTTATTTTTGTGACCCAGAAAGATTAGTATGAGTAATTTTAAAACTTAGTAGCGGCCGCCATTGCTGGAAACTGGAGTTTGGCTGGGCCGCGCTATTAATTCTGGGATATGGTAGTAATTTGGACAGCCTTCGGCGCGTCGCTGTGACGTAATCGGTCTACAAATGCGGCCTCAGGAGGATGCAGCCCATGAATTTGGACATGTCCAGAGTATAATCGCAGCCTTTGCGGTTAGAAAATTGCACTTGATCATGTCGCGATACGTGTGTATATATATGTATATATACGTATATATATGTATATGTATATATATATGTATATATACGTATATATATGTATATGTATATGTATATATATATGTATATGTATATATATATGTATATGTATATATGTATATGTATATATGTATATGTATATATGTATATATGTATATGTATATATGTATATGTATATATGTATATATGTATATGTGTATATATATATATATATATATATATACATACATACACACACACACACATATATGTATGTATGTGTATATATACTGCTGCACGTGTGTGTTTTGACGTAAGCGTTTGGTGTTTGTATCGTCTCTGCTCTGTTGGACTGTTTAGCCAAAATCAGCCCATCTGACCTAAAACTGTTATGATATAGTGAGATTTTCTCATCCAATAAAGGAATATTTAATTTATAATCTACTCTTTATTTGATCAGAAACATGCAGCTTGTGAGTTTTCTTTTTACCCATGTAAGCAGAAGCTGAAGCTGTCGGACAAATACAAGTTTGTCTCCGTGTATAATCCATGTGTATATGCACTGTAAAGATATTTGTCTGTGGGATGATATTAATCAAACATATTTCATGCTGGGCATTATATGATATTGCCAAAGTGAGGTGACTGTAGCCTCCGTATGTTTTCTTCATCTCCCTGTAGGATCCAGACGATGGCTGGAGTGGAGGAAGGAGATCGAGCTGTTGTCAGATCTTGCATATTTTGGCCTAACAACATTCTTGGGTAGTCACCATAAACCATGTTTAGTTAAGGCATTTAGCAGATTTCCTGTTTTGATCGATGGTTCTCCTCTCCAGGCTATCAGACTCTGGGTGAGGAATATGTTAACATTGTCCAAGTGGATCCCACTAAACGTCAGATCCCCTCTCCAGCCAGACGAGGTGTGTTTGTCCTCTGCCACGCCTTCGTTCCTTATCTGTTGGACAAGCTGCTGGTGTGTCTGGAGAACGAGCTTGAAGGCGGGCAGGAGAGCCGCCGTCGGCAGCAGGTGGGGTCTGTGCCATGGAGCCTCGAGTCTTGGCTGAGGAGATGGGTCCAGAAAGCGGCGGCGCTGTGTTCAGAGCCCCAGAGGAGGGCGTGTCTGAACGCTGTGTTTGTCCTCCAGCAGAGCCTGACCCTCCTCTATCGCCTCCACTCGGCTCTGTTTTACGTCAGCGGGTCGTTCCATCACCTGTCCAAGAGAGTGGCTGATATTAGTTATGTAGGTAATTTAAAAAAATCCAGTGCTGTAGGAAATATTTGTCCCTGATTTCTTTCGTTTTGTTGATTTTTGCATATTTGTCATACTTAGACGCATCAGATCATCTTTGGTATCACTGTGGATGAATTCTGTGCTACTCTTCTTCGCAGAATTGTGACCCTGATTTTACTTGGAGTCCAATGAAAGTGACATTTCATCCTACAGCTCGTATCTTCATGAATGTGTGTGTGTGTGTTTTAGATGCGTGTGGTAGGGCTGAACAGTAACGACAGCACCGTCGGGAGCAGTTACAGGTTACTGGGAGTCATGTCCCTCCTCCAGCTGCTCATCACTGTGTGTCTGCAACTCAACAACTTCAGACAGAGACAGAGAGCCAGGCAGGAGTGGAGTCTCCACAGGAAGCTCAGGTACACACTGGTGTGACAGCTTAAATCCCAGCACCATGTGCTCATGTCGGGGCATCGTTCCTGTTCCAGCAAGATTTAATCTACAAAAAACGCATTCTAGAAATAAAACCTGATGAAATTCATGTCTTTATAAAAAAAACAAAAAACAAACATTTAATTGAAGTATGTCTGTGTAGTCCACAGCACAGACAGAGCTCCGGCCCCAGAGCTGCCCTCTGCATCCTCTGCCTGGAGGAGAGGAGACACTCCACCTCCACCCCCTGTGGACACCTGTTTTGCTGGGAGTGCATCACAGAGTGGTGCAACACCAAGGTCAGTGTGCACCATCTTCAGTGTTATTGGACAAACAGCAGTGTCAGCTGTCATTAAGTTCCTGTTGCCGTCTTGTCAAAATAAAGTAAGAAAGAACCAAAATGCTTACTAGATTACTGACACTAATGGTATTTGTAGCCAAGCCAATGTCCTTTTACTGGCTTCTGACATGTTTGATAATTAATGAAACGCACTGTAAGCGCACATTTTTAATAACTTGAACATTAAAATGGGCAGAAATAACTGATCGAAAATTTTGAAACTTTGAATGTAGACATTTTCCAGTCTGCCCACAGTGATGCCAGTTCAGTCGTGGTGGGCAGCATTGCTTACATTTACACCAGTAAGACACTTAACAGCTGATTAAATCTACAAGCTAGCTTGTTTAACCAATGAACACAGGGGAATCCTGGAACAGGAGTACAGGTAGTTTTTGAGGGTCAGCATCCCGGTGTACCCTGGACGGTCTCTGCAGATGTTGTTCCTATAACAGGAATTCTGCTGATTTGTGGTGTGTGGTCGTGCTATGCTCCTCCCACAGCTGGCTTTCACAGACGGCTGCCCCTCCCTGAATGTTCTTCATGATGCTCATCAGAGATTGTTGAGATTTTCTTTTAATATAAAGTCTTACAATACTTGACAACTAAAATAAAAAGCAAGTGACCAAGTTTTACAGCAGAAAGAATGCAGTTTTCTTTCTGACGTGAGTCCTTTCTGTCCTCTGGAGGTGCCTAAGTGCAAGTCTTACTTTTCTATCTAATTAAAAGATAGAAACAAGAAATGGGGGAAAAAAGATACATTTAATTTTTAATTCCTTTTTTTGGGCACGTCATCCAACGGATAGTCCTATAAACTGAAAGTAGGCAAAGACAGACACCAACTGCTCCACCATGCTTCCTTCCTGTTGGGCTGCCTTCCTGTGGCACCGTCGGCTTCACACCTTCAGCTACTAATGCAGGCTTGCTTGCGGTTTGTGGGTGTATATAAAAAGAGGCACTGTGGTGATCTGGTACCGTGGGACATGATTATTCAAGACCTTGTGTGGGAGCAGATGTTAAGATTTAACAGGGAGCCAATGAAGAGGAGCCAGTATAGGAGAAACACGCTGTCTCTACTCACTGCAGCATTTTTTACCTGCCCTCTGAGACAACCTGATAATAACTCGTAGTTCATTGTTATCAGTCCAGCCAGAAGTAATCATTATATGAACTCGTTTTTTTCAGCATCACTCTATATTGTGCAGTCTTACATATTTACACATCGTGGTCGTTAAAGCCATCCAGAGTGTAGTTAGACAAAAGGTTTCTAAGATTCTTAACATCATCTGAGTTTAGACATCAACTGACATCAAGGCCTTTGTCTTTGCTATGTAATGAAAATGTGTGCTTCTGCATGCAAGAGCTTTCTGTAAACCTTTCAGTCTGCTGTTTCACAGCACAGGAGTCTCTTTGAAATAGAAACTAAAGGCCTGAGATCGGTCCATAACTGGCTAAGCTAGGCTGGTCAACTGACATCTTAAATCTATGTTTAATTACCAGTAAGTGCAGTACATGGCCATGATTAAAGATAGACTGATGATACTTAATGTTGAAGCATTAATAGATGGTAGAGCAGTCTTCACCTGACCTCATGTGTTTTACAGGCAGAGTGCCCCCTGTGTCGGGACAAGTTCCAGCCTCACAGACTGGTGTACCTGAGGAACTACAGCTAGAACCACAGAGCCTCCACTGTAATCAACTCAACTGCAGAAAACACAACTTGTTCTTTTTTCTTTTCTTTTTTTTGCATTATTAAAAGAAAATTGAAAATATGTTACCAATAAACATTAAGTATTAAAATATGAATACAAACATGTACATGATTTGTGTTGCAGCCTCTGTTTCTGTTAGTTTTTGCATTTCTGTAGTAGCACGCTCCTCGGATAAAACGTAGCAGCTGATCCAGTGACAGGTGTCAGATGAGCCGTATCCTGCTCATATTTTGGAATAAGGCTGCAAATATGACGAGACACGGAACCAGTGAAGGGCTCTACGTACTCTATGGCTGAAAAAAAAAACGACCAGTCTATGATGGAGCTTAGTGTCTGTGGTCTTTGCTTCGATTCTAGTTGTGCAAGACTTCTCGAAGAATATGCAGTATTAATACTGCAAACCTGGGCCCATAATACTCTTGCAAAATACTTTTTTTAATTACCAAGAGGTTCACTTCTTGGTTAAAAGTAGATAAATAAATAAAAATATAATGCTACAGAGTTCAGAAGCAATACAGGAAGTGCAGAATAATTAATTGTCAAATATTAGAAAACGTACAACAGCAAACAGTGGTATATAAATATTGTACATCCACCTTCTCCAAAGCCCTTATCTGACTCAGACGACATGCAGAGCATAATGACGAGCACAGCATCTGCAAACATTGCTGGTTTAAAAAAAAAAAACAAAAAAAAAACAAAAAAACAACCATGCGCGCGCGCACACACACCCAATAAAACAAGTCATTCTACATCAGTTTCTTTAAGCCACCACATCTACGGTTTGGTTAAAGCATGCAGAGCTGGAGCATCATAACAGACTGTTAAAAAAATGGAACCCAGCCATTCAAATAAAAGGAGCACTGTATCCTAAAATGTACTGAGATTTATCTACCCACTACCTGTATATACTATATTACATAGAAAAGTCAAATCTTTGATTTAAGACTCGCAGAAGACCATTCCAGCAGAAACATGAGAAACAAACCAAACATTTAGTTTTCACAAACCAGTCTAACATCCGTGATATCTTTGGATACAGCTTCAACTATACGAGCAGAGTTTCATCTTGGAAATATTACATCTGATCATTTAAAAACACAGCATTAATCTGATCAAAATACAATTTAACAACATTGCTAAGAGTTTGGATTCGCTGAAGTTAAAAAGGGGGGGGGGGTGGGGGGGGTCTACACCTCATTCAAACAAACAGCATTTTGAAACTACTGTGGCAAAAAGCACTTTCCCACAATTCCAAAAAAGTTCATTTACATTCACTTTAAATGACAGCATTCTGGATATTGTGTTCACTGAAGAATCATTTAGCCCTCAATGTGGATGGACCGACTCCCCACTGGTCCTGTCTGCTCTTTAGTGGAGACAAACTCATGTTCAAGCCATTTCACCACCTCTTTATCACATCAAATAGATTTCAAGCTGCAGCAAACCAGTTTGAAGGAAAATCAAACCAGTCCAAAGTGCTTTGAAAGCAGTGATAAGCGCAGAGGTGGCAAAGAACCATTAACAGAGCTGGAGCACAATCCTGGGGTCAAAGTGTTAACACCATTTAAAGCTACATATTAATGGACCAATAATCATGTCTTAAAACCCTCACTTTTATGCATAATACAAAAGTTTCTGAAATTGTTAACCGACTAGTGTCTGGTAACAACTAGTCAGTCGCACATCCATCATAAGACTGTTAGTCAATCACTCAAACAATTATTCATTCTTCAATTTAATCTTATAATCCATTTTAATTAAAATATATTCCCCTTTAACTAAAGATGCTTGCTGGTTGGCTCTCCTGAACATTTGTAACATTTGTCTCTATAACTCTGAAAACAAGTCACCAATTCAAAATGATTAGTTGCACATTAAATAATGAGCACAGCCATTAGTGGGCGTTTCCTTCCCCTGCCCTGTCAAACCCAAACTATTATTTTAAGCACGCAATATAAGGAGCTGGAGGCTTGATTATACTACAGCGACATCCACATCATTTAAGGTGCAGAAGGCAGACATGATGGGGTCAAATGTCACATGATCTGTGTGTGTTTGTTCCATAAAATTCATAATTCTCAAATATGCACGCTTTAACCTAAACAAGCACAACAGAGTTAGTGGAAGTGAAGAAATGGAGAGATCAAACATTCAGTTCAGTCTTTGGTTTGATCTTAAGAAGCCAGCAGCACTTTAGACAAGCCCAGAAAAAGGAAACATAAGAAGGGAATCCCTGAAAAGCATCTATTTCATGTCACGTGACGATTTGATGCCATCTTCAAGTTGACATGTTTAAAAAAATAATTTCAAGGAGGGGGATGTGCTGGTTTGGAAAGACAAGAGCACTTGGTAAGTCCAACAACAGTGTGCTCATTTTACACACAGGGAACATCAATGGTGCTATCAGGAGTGAAGAAAACCATCTGCAGCCACTGGTGGAAAATACAAGTGGACATATTATTCCCAGTTCAGTGTCATTGTGAGCAGGAAGTAGAGAAGTACCCTCGGAAGCATTAGATAGAGCGAACAGCTGCAGAATGATTGCAGCAGTTCCTACTAGTGAAACGAAACATTCCTGTGGAAAGCAACAGAGGAAAAGTAGTCCCCTTTTTATTTGCAAAGAGCTGTGTGACACCACACAGACAGTTCTTTCAGGACTCGAGACAGCTCCTTCAGGATTCATGGAGGAGTTGGACAAGCACCCGTGTGGTGGTGTTCATCTTTTCCCCGACTTCATGTAGGACGGGATGGCACCTCGAGCCGTCAGGCCTTCGAAGCGTTTGTAGGTGTAGTTTATGAAGACCCAGTCCTTGTTCTTCAGATCAGCTTCAGCCTGATTGGACACCTGAGTGGCTGGAGTAACACAACAAGTAGTAAGGCATTTTAATAATCTGAGATTTCACAACAAAGCATGAAATATTTGGAGCTACACTGTATGTACCTGTAGGTGTGAGGATATCTGAATCAGGGAATTCGTCAAAGTTTGAGGTGTCGTCAATGCTTCTGATATTTATGGGAATGGCAGCAGGCCTCTCCCTGGAAACATCAGTAAAGTTACAAAACGAAAGTCAAAGTTTGCATTTGAAAACAGAATCAGCAAATTGCCTGAATGGCTAACGGTCCTCTCCACAAATCGCCGCATTACTTTGTTGGAGGGTTTTGTGTGTCCCAGTGATCCCAAGGGCCATGCTGACCTCTGGTAGGATCTCCCAAGGCAAACGATGAAGAGCGATTCAATTGACCCCTACTGATAAAAGATGACCAAGGCACCAGTGTACCCTGTCCGGGATAGAGTTACGGGGGCCCCGCCCTATGGAGCCAGGCCTGGGGAAGAAACTGGAGAGAGAGCATTTGGTGGCTGTGCCCAGCTTGGGCTACCCTCTTTTAGGCCCAGCACCTACAGGTGGCGCAGTAGCATCAAATGAAGTGTGTGTGTCGGTGGCAGAGGCCCGATCCCTAGATACAGAGACTGGCTATCGGGAAGTGGAACGTCAACCTTCCTGCGTGGAAGGAGCCTGAGCTAGCGTGTGAGTTTGAGAGATGTCGGCTCAGTTGCGCTAACCTCAACGCATGGCTTGGGCTCTGGAACCAGACTTGTAGAGAGGGCCTTGACTCTATTTCAATCTGCAGTCAAATATAAGGATGTCCATAAGTGCACATGGCACCACAACACCCTAGGGCACAGGTCGATGATTGATTTTGGAATTCTTTCATCGGATCTGTGGCTGTATGTTCTGAACCTTCACGTAAAGAGAGAGACTGACAGGGTGCACCCAAGTGTATAGTGAGGGATCACTGGGAACGTGTTGCAGAGGCCGAAAGTATGTCTGTAATCCCACTGACACGCTTTCTATAGAGGAAACAGCGTCTCGGGATGAGGGGAGGGTGACCCTAATCCTTGGCTGACATGCCTCTGAAATGTCACGTGGAGATCTGGGGAGGTGCCTCCGGACTGACAGACTGGGGTAGTGGTTCCTATGTTTAAGAAAGGGGACTCGAGCGCCTGCCTGTCAGGGAAGGTGTACGCCAAGGTTTGCCTGTTAGTCAAACCTTAGATACGGGATAAATAATGTGGGGTTTTTTTGTCCTGGTCACAAAACAGTGGACCAGGGTCTTCATCCTCAAGGACATCTGAGGGTGCACAGGACTCCAGCCAGACAAAGATCATCTAATGAAACTCATTTTTAAATGCCTTCCTGTTGACCTGTAGGCACATTCACAACTCTCAGAGATTCTGGGTTCTTCTGTTTATGTTAAGTTGATTATTACAATTTAAAATGAAGACATTTGAGAATTCAACATGTCAGCACAACCATCTTTAACGTGCGTGGCAAGTATGCCCACCTGATATGGTCGTAGTCTACGCCCTCAAAGAAAGGATTAGACTTGATCTCCTCCACGCCCGAAGCCCCAATCCTGTGCTCCTCCTCACAGCAGAACCTGTAAACTCACGATCAGTTAGTACAATGCAATACAAACACCTCAGGTGTTAGAAGCCATTAGAAAGTTGACATTTTTGAAACCTCCATGGTCCGCATACAAAACAAGAGTGACAACAGCATGAACTACTATGACAGGATGGGAGATGAAGGAAAGCAGAGGTGCACTTGCCTGAGAATGAGGTCTTTGGCCTTCTCCGATATAGGCACCTCTGGAGGAAAGACGAGTGTTTCTCTCCAGTTCATCACTTTTCTGTACGTCTCCTGTGGCGTCTCTGAGCAAAATGGAGGATAACCTGCACAGACCAAAAAACAGGAATCAGATATTATAAAAGTCCATCTTATAATAACCTCAAAAGGTGAATAAGATTCATTTCCTGAAAAATTACCTATCAGCATCTCATACATGATCACACCCAGGCTCCACCAGTCACACAGTTTGTTGTATCCATTTTGCATGAAGACCTCTGGAGCAATGTAGTCCGGTGTTCCCACTGTGGAGAATGCCTGATGGATAAAGGAAGGGGGTCAATACATAGGATGAAAGGATGGGAAAAGCTACCACCTTTGTTTAAATGTTACACTTCCCACAGACAGGCTTCACAAAGACATTGCTTTGTCTGCACCGGGTAAGATCAAGATTTAACTCAGGGCTGATCTAATCAAAACAAAAGGAAGTGAGATTGTAATTCTAGCCACACAATGTCATGCTTCCTTTGTGCCATACATTTACATTATTATAATAAATGAATATGAGCTTTATATGTCGGTAACATGCAGGACTTTGACCGTGAAAAGCATAACACTGTGCTTTCATCCTTCAAATGCTGCTGTCGACATAAGTTTCAAGAAGAGCACATTATTACACTTTTTCTGTAGATTCAATGAATTAATAGTTTAAATAATGAGCATTTCATTACAGCGGGGGCAGAGGAGTGAGGGGAAGACATGCGGGGTGGACTCGAACCCGGCCGTCCGCTCTCAGCCTTATGGCATGTGGTCGCCCGCTCCACGCACTGAGCATTTCTTTTTTACATTTCAAATTGTACAATCAAATACTCCCGTGGGTTTCTCTTTTTATTCACAACTAGTAACATTTGGCTCTGGGGTTTATCGTGAGCCCCTGACTGTGGCGCCATGTACGATTTCTAACAACTATCCCAATGACAAAAATATTTCCATTAACATTGTTTTTGTGGTGTTACCAAATCCAATCGAGCACAATACCAAATAGCAGACATTTTCTACACTTTCTAATCACATGTGTGTTCAAACCTACCAGCTGCCTCCTGTTCCTCTTCCAGGTCTCTGCTTTCCTCTTAGAGTTCATGTTCTGGGATGCTGTGTAGGCAAGACAACTCCATATTAAAAGCTACGACTCCATCACTGTGCATACAAACAGCGAGGCTCTCATCAGTCATTGAATACATAACATTTGTGCCACTGAAGGTGAGTGCAAGTCTTCCTCACGGTCAGGCCTGCTGTTTCAGCATGATGTCTATGATCACTGTGTGAACACAACTGTGAAAAGGCTGAGGTGTGCCAAACTATACAAGAACCAGACTGAAACCAGTCACAACAGCTCATGTTTTGAGGCTGCACTTCAGCCAATGCTTCAATACACAGAAATGTACCATCTGGTACACCATCTGGAAAGTATCTGATTGCCAGTGGCTTAATTTGTCCAGCATGACAATGATTTCACCCACACTGCCAAAGCAGTGAAACCATTCTTGGATAGACAAACACACAATGGAATACACTCAGACTGGCCTGCCCAGATCCCAGCATTATGGAGGCAGAGTGGGATCACGCTGAAAGGATGATACAAATGGGCAGCCATCATCCAAATAAGAGCTTTAGAGTGTTCAGGAGAAGTACTCCTGAAGACTCCTTACAGAAATAATTAAAGGGCGAGAGAGAGAGAGAGCGAGAGAGAGAGAGCGAGAGAGAGCGCGCGCACCTGTGCTGAGGAATAAAAGTGTCCGACTTTCAAGTAAGGCTGCAGCGATTCATCAAGTATTTGGAATAATTCAACACATTTGGAGCTAAAAACAAACCTGCAATAGAAACGTATTTAGAAGCAGCGCGTGAATAAAACGTATAACGAGCCCACACAGCCGCTAGTTTTAAACAAAAACACTGATGAATATGATGCTGTCATAGTTTGATCACACACACACACACAAACACAAAGAGGTGGAGTCCTTACAGACAGTGAGTGAAAGAAAGTGTTTGTCGTCCAAAACAGCAGCGCTGCTCCTGCGATCACCATTAAAACCTTTACTTTGAAAAAGTAAGTGTCCTTCATCAAAGCAGCTGATCAACAAACTCCAACATGAAGAAAAGCAAACTCAGCAGCTGCTGTTTGTTTCACACAGAAATCTGCAGTAAGCCTCCAGAGATTGCATTTAAACCTGCAGATGAACTGCTAACTTAGCCTGTTTGTACAGCAGCTGTCCTATTTGATGCCTGCAGCAAACGGGGGGAGTCTAAAGGGGGGCATTGGGTGTACTGGACCATATTAAGCCTTTGTAACACTTTTCAGATTAAAAGTGTTAATTGAAATGAATTAAACATTAATATTTAAAAATAAATAAACACCTTTTCACAAGCCAGTAAAACTAAGACACTGAGCCAAGCAATTTTAGGTTGTTATCAGAATGAATGAACATCTGCATCATAACATCTGTTTCAGCAGCACAGCAAACTGGCCTTCCTTCACTGCAGCCAGCACACGCTCCGTGTAAGGCTTACAGTCATTGGCTGCACACAAACCCACACACAAACACTGAACATGTGCACACCAGATACCTCATCCACGAGATAAAACACTGTCAGAGAGAACTTTAGAGCATTTATAGATTTTGGCACTTAAGGAAGTGTTTTCTTTTAAAATTTTAATGTAATATTTTATATAAAAACAGCCTAAGGGTTGAGTTAATGTTACAGTTTCTAAAATGGAAACCACTGAGCAGTTCATTTTAAAAGACCCGTGTTTATTCTCTTTGTATATTAAATATTTATTATTGCAAAGCTATTTCTTATACGATTCATCGATGGAATAATCGATAGATTACTCAATTACTAAAATAATCAATCGCTGCAGCCTGACTTTCATCCTTACTAGAACTGTACAAATTCTGTTGTGTGCACATTTTAATAAAAGTCTTTTGTACAGTACTGTAGGCCCAGATATTATAGTCACCATGTCAAATGTGACTGCAAACACTCAGACACTGTGTAGAAACATCCAACTTATAGCAGTATTCCTAGCAATCCTGCACATTTCCTGTCATCTGATTTATGGAAAACTGAGCAGAGGAGGAAGTCTGCTCACACTGACCGTGGTCAAACTTCTGAGCTGTGAGCACTGTTTTTAAGGAAACAAGTTAAATGCAAGCAAGTGACGGGGGCTGCATGCAAGCCATATTTGAATTAAATGAACTTTGCTGACTTTGCTTACTGAGGTCATTGGGCAGGCTGTGGTTCAGGTTCTTGTAGAACTCAGTCCGATGAGCCCTCTTTAAGCCTGTGCACAGCCCAAAGTCAGACAGCTTCACGTGACCCTGAAACCAAGAGCACAACATTACACATAGCAGCAAAGTATGACGTCATACCAGGGTCACAAAACCAGACGTGTGCCCCACTGTGACCAAAGGTCAAAGTTCCTCATAGATAAACAGACCAAACAGAAACTCAGTCTAGCTATGGTCACATGTTCTAATCATTTTTAAAAAAATGGTGTTTCCACAGAAAACGTGAGTGTAGTAAAAACGAGAGCTCGGACGCACCCTGGAGTCCAGCAGCAGGTTGTCTGGTTTGATGTCTCTGTGGATGAAGCCCAACTGGTGGATGGAGTCAATGGCCAGCACCGTCTCTGCTATGTAGAACTGCGTAGCCTCTTCTGACAGAGTGTCCTTCTTCATCAGCAGGGTCATCATGTCGCCTGCACCACAGCAGCAGAGAACAGTCATTCTACAGGACGGATGAATACGGTTTCCAGCACATTTAAGCGGGTTTATTTTACTAATTAGCATCAACGTCTGTGCAATGCATCGAAAAAACAAAAACAAACAAAACACAGAGACATGAGAGTGTTGTTAATGTGAAGCAACAGGATGACTAGTTTTTTCCCCTAAACTGTTTTTGACTGTGAGTGATGAAATCATAACTGACTGCCAGACTTATAGAGGGGTGCAGCTACAGTACTATTGAAGATGACAACAGCATTCTTGTGTCACAGCAGTTTTTCATGCTGAGCAGCGCCCCGTTCGTACCTCCAGGTAGAAACTCCATGATGAGGTAAAGGTTCAGCTTATCCTGGAAACTGTAGAACATTTTGACCACCCACAGACTGTCGGCCTCGACCAGAATGTCTCGTTCAGCACGGATGTGACCAACCTGTACATGGACAGGAAGAAGGGGTTACACACAGATGTCAAAGGGCAGCACTCCAGGGTGTGTATCCTGTAGCTCACCTGTTCTTTCTCAAGCATATCAGCTTTGCGGAGGATCTTCATAGCATAAACATGACCGGTGTCTTTCTTCTGCACCAAGCGTACCTGCAAGTAGAAATCAAGAGTGCTCATCAAAAAGCTGATGATGGGTGTGGGAGCTTCTCCTGCCCAGAAGTTAGCCTCTCTTCTTCTTTCACTGATTGACTGCAGGATGGATGGAGAGGACTATGGAAACCCGTTTTTGCCACTAAAAAAAATGTATCCTTAACTCCAAATTTTGAGTTATTTTCTCAAAAATTTCACTTATTAACTCAAAATTTCGAGTTAGCTCTGCCAATCTGCGTGAACGAAGTCATTTTCTTGTTACCCAGAAGCATATGGCGCAGAGTAATGCGCACTCAAAACCGGACCGCAACAGAGTTTTCGAGAGTACGTTTGCTGATTTTAACGCCATGTGATTCAGCTAATAACACAAGGATTTCATCATTTGTGAAGCCTGGCTGAAAATACTCAGCAATTCATTCATGTGCATTCATGACTGGCTGTAATACTGGTAGCTTAGCTGTAGCAGTACTTGAGGGCTTTAACTTCCGGGTAACAAGGAAATGACATCATTAACGTAGATTACTGATTGGCAGAGCTAACTCGAAATTTTGAGTTACTTTTCTGAAAATTTCGAGTTAATAAGTCAAAATTTCGAGAAAATAATGTGAAAATTCGAGTTATGGATACTTTTTTTTTTTAGTGGCGGAAATGGGCTTCCATAGAGGACAGATCTACTAATGAAGCAGAGATTCTTTAAATGATGGAATTTTTTTTCTAATCAACCAGGTGAAGCGAGTGCACTACACTCTGCAGTGATATGCTGAGGGACCAGCACTGGAGCTAGTAACATGAGGAATCAGCAACATGTAACAGTCAAGACGTGGTTACTTGTTACATTTGGTTTTTTTAAATGCTGTAACAAAAAATATCTCAAATGTGGACAAAAATAAAGTATTTCTTATCTCATGTTCCGTTGGAGTAAAGTTCTATGTTCACTGAACCTTTAAAGCAACAGTTTAAATCAGAATGAGCTCCCCTCAGTCTCCTAGCATAGACCAGCTACAGTATCAGTTTCAAAATCCCATGTGGGCTTTTTGCCTAGCTATTGCATTCACAAGATTTTTACAAGACTTGACGTCTAACCTTCACCCTGAGGTTTAGGTCACCGACATTTAAACTCATCTGAAATTTTCAGCAGATACACCTACACTATCAATTTGAAACTTCGTCACCTCATTTTAGAGTTATTGCATTAGCAAACTTCAACGTGTACGTCAAAATTGTAATTGGTGCATTTCTACACAGTGATGAGCAGAGTTAGAATTGTTTCCGTTTTTTTCCATGTTTCAAAACAACAGCATCAAATGCTTTTTACCTCTCCGAAAGCTCCTCGGCCAATCACCTTCAGGGATTCAAAGTCCTCCAGACCCAGTCGAGTACGTTTCAAACGCAGAAATTCGGTCTCCTTCCTTGCATGCTCAGAGCGCCGGATACGTTTCTGCAGAGGACACAGCACTTTAAATACACTATACTGTTTAATTCACACTTCAGAGGTGTCTTATTTTAAAGCAATAATTAAAATTTACTGTTAAGCAAATTAAGATGTAAGAAAGAAAAATGACTTCCAACAGCCCAGCTTAGATTACTGTCTGGTGGATTTTCAGTGCTTCTAGCTAAAAGAATGAAGAACTGTTTACTGTTTAAGGGACTGCCAGTGAAAGTGGACGGTATAGCCATGATTTTTTAAACATAAAGCTCATTGTTGCAGCCCGAGGTAGCACAAAGGTGATCCCTTAGACTGGTTTATAGTTGAAATCCCCCTGTGTTATTGGTTCTGTTACCAGTTAGTTAACATAAACAAATGGAAGTCTACTGACCAAAAGCAACCAGACTCATTTTTAAAACTTTAAGTTCCGATTTCTTTTTTAAATGCAGCTACAGAGGCTGTTTGAGAGCAGGGCTCCATGCTGTAAATTAGCCTTTGTACATGAAGCGTTTCATGTCCACTGTGAGACTTTATTATACTCTGGAGCAGACACAGACAGCTGGAGATACAACAGCTGATTGGTTGTTCCCGTTACACTCTTTGAGTATAACATTTGAGTGCACTGATTCTTATATAGTGTTTGTCTACTCTCCCGGAGTACTCAAAGCGCTCTATACAACATGCCTCATGCCAATAACACTCATTCATACAAGCACTTTCTTCTATACTTTAGTGCTGTGTAGCTAACATTCATACTCAGATGGTTAGTATCTTGCCCAAGGATATTTGGCAATCCCTGGTAGGGCCAGGGATCGAACCACCAACCTTCCAATCAGTAGCTGACCTGCTCTACCTGACCTACACCAACACGGAGATTACACACACTGTGACATAAGTCTCCAGAACACACGGGTCAGTAAACACCTTACTCACCTCTTCATCAGCCAAGCCCTCCTGATCCATAACTTTCTCCAGCTTCTGCTGCCTGAAACCACAGCACAGCTTATTACTGGTTACAGGCATAAGTTATTATGTTTCTTTATTAAACACATGACAAACACAGAACAAAGCTTTAGTGCACTTTTACTACCCTATCATTTTCATATAGCAAAAACGTTCTGTACTAAAAATGCAATAAACCAGTCAGGACGAGGTTATGACTATACTGTACTGTGAATGTCACAACAGGAAGTGACCCCTCCTCAGTGTAATACTGACAGGAGCCACATCCTGATGAACCAAAACAAACAAAGTGGGTTGTCCAAGCATTAGCCATCAGGTTCAGTTGTGCTGCGAATTCAGTGGTTAGTTGTTTTATTTGGAGGACAAATTAATCGGCCCACTGTTTTTTTTTGTAGCTCATAACTAAAGCTAAAATGGCAACGTTAGCCTTTGTTCATGTAAGAAGCACTAAAGCTTGTGAGCGTTACCTCATCTCTCTCTCCTCATGCTGAGCGATGAGGTTACTATAGAAGTTCTCCAGGGTGACTTTGGCCATGGTGACCCTCTCTTTGGTGTGGTTACTCATGGAGGGGTACGAGGTCTGGCTGGTCATTGCCATGCTTTACCTGAGACAATAAAAAGAGCAAAGAGTTGTGCACTGAAGGATGCAGAGAAGACATCTGCTCTATTAAAACATGTTTCGTGTTATGGTAATCTCAGATTTCCCACATCTAAAAATACTAAACTATGAAATAAGAAGACCGTTGGTCCACAGAAAGAGGAAGGAAAGTAGCAGGCTCTGCTGCCTGTGACAATGCTGCTATGAAGAAACAATGAGGAAATCTAACATGTAAAAAAACTGACACCAGACCAGAGGAGGATATTTTAAATATTATGTGGAAGGGCTGGGTTAGAGTTGCATTTAAGTCAGGAAATTGAGCAACTGTTGATTATTGTGCTTTAACACAACTGTGCAAAAGCCTTTTCCCACATGTCACTTTATGTTTTGCTAGGAAACAGTTTGGACCATTTGAACAAGCTTGAACAGTCATACTGATACAACCAGGTATCTATATTACCTTTGAAAACAGCCTGAACTCTCTTAAGCAAGCTTCCAACTATTTCTCTCAGTCATCTTCAGGTTTATCAGGCTTCCTGATGAATATTCCAAAAGCTTTCTTTGGATGATGTCTGCTAGTGATGTGCGCGACTAGTGGACTAGATGATCGTGGACGGTAGGGCAGGGCGATATGGCCAAAAATATATATCATGATATATATTTGAAAATTTGCGATAACGATATAATTTCTGCGAGACAAAATACAACTCCACAACTTTACTAACGCAAAAAAAAAAAAAAGCTCATCCATTTATTTTACTTAAACAAGCAGCTGGGTTTTTTTTTTTTTTTTTAATGTGCATTAAAGCTATATAAACATTTAACAGTGCAAACGCAAATTCCAAGTTTAACCAAAATGCATTTCCAGTAGAAATGGGCTGAGATATCCTGAGCATAACCATGTATAATATCCACTTAAGTAAAAAAAAAAAAGAGGTGCTTTGCTACATTAAACTGCAGTGTGCCAAATAAAAAAGTCAAATACGTATTTTTAGGGCTACCACAAACGATTATTTTGATAGTCGACTAGTAGGGCTGCTGAATTAATCGAATTTTAATCACGATTACGATCTGGGCTTTCAACGATCATTAAAAATGACTGCGCCGATTATTTGCACCTCCCTCGTGCTTTACTCTCGCGCTGCTTGAGCAAATCAAGCGCACCTCTCTGCATTTCGAACACGCGTCACAACAATTAAGAGAACCCAAGCAAAGCTCGGAAAGCTAAGCAGAAGTTATTTGGAGAGGAGAGAGTGACTGCTGTTGGTTGAAAAGAGAGGTATATATTAAAAAAAAAAAACAAAAACAAAAAAAAAAACAAAAAAAAAAAAACACCAACACTTCAGTGGTGTGGAAACAGTATGGGTTCGCGGAGTTAGACGTGGATCAAGTAGACACAGTGTGTAAACTTTGCTGCAGTGTAGCTGGACCACAGAGCAACACTGCAAAGTTAACTAAACATATATTGCAAAACATTTGCACTGTATTTGCAAAGTATTTGCACACTATTTTATATTATTTTTTTAAAGTCATTATTCAATACATTGTTATTGTTAACCCTTTAAAGCCGGTCAGAGCAGCACGCTCCGTTTTGCGTAACTATTTTTAAATCCCTGTAGAACCGGAACCGCGCAAGCTAGCGCAATAATTTTTTTGCATATGAAACCGGAGTTGTTGTACTTACATCTTATGCCATCAGCTTGTCCTCGGTCACGGTTTCCTTCCACATATAGCTTTGCAAAAATTTTATAAAAAGCGCTTGCAGGAACAAAAACATAATATTCCAGAAACACACTTTGCCGATCCTATCAGCTGTTCGTAACACTTCCCACATTGAAAAAGACGTCAGCGCGAACTATCGCATGTCCGCCATTTCCTGCCCGAAACCGGAAGTGACGTCATTTTCGCGGAAAATGTAGTTTTTTACTTGTAGGCCTTAAAAGCCTATACTGGTGTTTTTATAAGTCATGTTTGACTCTATACTTTTCTGAATAGTTTCTGGGATGCTTAGAACTTCAATTGCACTGCTGGAAAAGTTTATTTTGATGCACCTGCTGTTTTCTTTGCAAATTTGCATCATAGGATTGTTTTTCCTGCAGTATATAAAAATTGCTATATCTCCAAAAAAAACTATGAAGACACTCAAAATAAATTTCCTGTTGTTGTAAACTATTTTTTGCAACTTTTTTGTATTTAAAGTTTTGAGGGATAAACCTCTTAAATTTCTCTAACTAGAAATGTATGTAAAAAAACAAAACAAACGATTTTCAATTTTTTTGTAGTTTATTGCACTTTTTTGCAATTAATGTAGTTACTGTGGACTTAATGCATACATATCATTAAAATATGGGTTATAACAGTTGTATTGATGTATAGCAACTTGAAATGCTCCCACAAATGGCACTACAACATGTAAAAAAATAATATAAGCTCTGGCGGACTTGGTTCTATAGTAGGTCTTAAAGGGTTAAATAAATATCGTCAAATAATCGAGATCTCAATTTCAGTGAAAATAATCGTGATTATCATTTTTGCCATAATCGAGCAGCCCTATCGACTAGTCACCGATTATTTTTGCGATTAGTCGACTAATCAGATCATGCATCCATTGGACGTAAAACGTACAGCTTATTGCACCAGCAGCATCTGCTCTTATATAACTATCATTAGCTTACAGCTTTAAGTGTTTAAGGTATGTGCTAACTAAAAATAAAGACAAGATGATAGTTTATTACATTTTAATGAAATTTGCAGATTGTTTCCGTGAAGTTTAATAAACTCCTTGCTATCTAAAATATAACAGGACACCGGAGTATATTCTCGAGCATCTCACACTTCTGATAATCAGTTGTCTGCTTGATTCAGCTGTGTAAAAACTTTAATCTCAGACAAACCGATTTACTCAGGAACAAATAAAACACTGGAAAAAGCCAAACAATAACATTTTTAAATGGTAGACGGCCTGCATTTGTATAGCGCTTTTCTAGTCCATAGGACCCCAAAGCGCTTTACACTATTCAGTCATTCACCCATTCACACACACATTCACACACTGGCGATAGCAAGCTACATTGTAGCCACAGCTGCCCTGGGGCGCACTGACAGAGGCGAGGCTGCCGGACACAGGCGCCACCGGGCCCTCTGACCACCACCAGTAGGCAAACATGGGGTTAGTATCTTGCCCAAGGATATTTGGCATGCAGCCAGGATGCAGCCTGGGATTGAACCACCGACCTTCTGATTAGTGGCTGACCTGCTCTGCCACCTGAGCTACAGCCAGGTTTAAGTTATCTAAGTGACTTATATATGTTTAACCTGAGTAGCGAAAGATTGCGGTGGGTTTGAAAACTATTTGCCGGGAGTCCGGTGTTCTCACCGGCTCTAGTGAGCCTTGCCCCCGGCGAGCTATCGAGCTAGTGGGTAACAGATGTCTCCGAAAACGTCTGAGCGCTTTTGAAAATATGTGTTCTTGATAAACTGAGCAGATATTTGAGGTTTACACAGCTACATTCTCGACTGAAAATATGTTAAACGTTTATTTTGTGACCCAGAAAGAATAATAAGAGTAATATTAAAACTAACTAGCTGCCGCCATTGTTGGAAACTGAGCTGGGCTGCGCTATAAATTCTGGGACACAGCTTCTTCTTCTTCTTCTGGGTTTAACGGCAGCTGGCATCCTTGTACACGCAGTGCTGCCATCTTCTGTTTCAGTCCGTTATTACACTCTTAAATCCCACTACTTATTCCTGCGTCTTTTGTGACCTTACAAAGCTTCAAACGACGCGTCGACTATTAAATCAGTCGTCTGCGATTTTGATAATCGACATAATCGTGACTAGTCGACTAATCATGGCAGCCCTAGTATTTTTCGGACTATAAGGTGCACGGGGTTATAAGGCACATTAAGCGAAACAAAGCAGTCAGATAAATCAAACTTTATTCAATTCATTCTTCTTGCTTCCTCCACTTCTGTACCATTGATTCGTTAATGCTGTATTCTATCACAGCTGCTCTATTCCCATGTTGTTGTAGTATATTAATGACTAACTTCGTATTGTGGCTCAGAATAGAGCTGCTACTCTAAGGAGACAGGAGGCAGTCGAGGAGGTCGCCTCCTGGGTAAAGTATTCCAAAAAATCCCAAAATCCCGAACACCGCTGAAATGGAGCCTCAAACCATGACAGACACTCCACCGTGTTTACAGTTCGCTTTAGACACTCTGAACAACTATTTCTTTAGATTCATTGTACAATCAGACTTGTTGCCACTGATTTTTAGTCTAGTTTTTGTGTAATTTGGCACAGCTCAGCCTTTTCTCCATGTTTCCTTTACTTGAGAATGGCTACTTGACAGCCTACTCTTTCATTCATGCCTGTGCATCTCGCAGGTGCTATGTTAGGGCTTTGGTAGGTCTTTTAGATAATGTTCATCTGTAGACAGTTTTGTCATACTGGGGTTTTTTTTGTGTGTCTTATCAAGTTTCCTCAAATTTTTAAGGAAAATCTGCAAACCTCGCTGAGATTGTGAGTTTTTCAGAATCAAAAGTCAATCAAAAATACTATTTCATTCCTGCCAAACTGTTATGGCTGACGTACAGCTAAAGAAGAAAATAAATCATACATTTGTGACATAGGCTGCTAGTGAAGAAAAAAAAAAAAAAAAGAGCCATACAATTTAAAATTGCATTCAAGTTGTTTGGTATGTGTAGATGAAACACTGGTTCATCCCTTTTGTTTATGATTGAATGATTCATAGGTCAGTTTGTGACACACTGGACCTAAAAAAAAAAAAAAAAAATGCAGCTAACATGTTTCATGAATCACTGTTATGACCTGAAATCCAAATATAAAACTGTCATATTCAAATGTCATGCAGCAGTTATATACAACCATTTATATTAAAATGCATTAAAATGCTGACAATGCCTTGTGAGTTTTTGGGAAACAAAAGAAACAACTAGACTGCACACCAACTACACACTCCAAACACATTAAATGTCACAAATCTCGCCACTGTCACAACTTTCCTCAGCAAACAAATGTCAGCACAATCAGCTTGCCTCCAGTATTTCCTTAGACTATCGCCTTTTTATTGTTTCTTTCTGCACGTATTATTAGAATCAGGATTGTCGTTATTTAGCCAAGTTTGTGCACACGGACAAGGAACCTGACTCCAGTTCACACTTTGCTCTTCTGCAAGGAAGAAGACTCTAAAGATGTAAAATTATTGCATATACTGCTTATTTATTTATTAATTTATTAATTAGGGATGTTCAACGTTTCCTCAGATCTCTTAGTCTACTACACGAGGAAAAAATTTTTTGACTAACTGACTAGTCTAAAAACCAAGAAACACGCAGGTATTAGGTTGAATTTGATACGCAAGTAATGGAAAGTGTCAAACTAACAAAGGCACCTGACACCATGAATCACATTCTTCAATAATGAATCATGCTGCTTAAATGCACAGCACCTCACATCACGCCTTGCCAACACTGCACACTTACTGCAGACCGACAACGCAGAAGAAAAATGATGAAAACAAATCGACGTTTAACATGACATGAAAACACAGAACGCGTTCACGCATTACTAAAATATGACATCCGAAAAACGAATGAACTGTGTAGTGTGGTGCTTAGTGCTGTGCACACTGTTTGAATGTTCATGACAGCCACTGAATTAAAAGTTTAAATCTAAAATAACAAAATAATAAATCATCCGCTTATCTGATGTCGGGTTGCAGGGCAGCAGGGAAGCCCAAATCTCCCTCTGCCACCTCCTCCAACTTATCCGGAGAAACATTGAAGAGTTCCCAGGCCAGCCAATCGATATAAGCTTCCCAGTGTGTCCCAGGTCTACGCTGCGGCCTCCTCCAAGTAGGACATGCTTGGTCTAAACACTTTACCGAGGAGGACACAGCTTTAGCCGTGTCCTTTCAATGTGGAGGAGTAGTGGGTCTACTCTGAATCCCTCCCAAATGACTGAACTCTTTATCTGAGGGAGAGCTCATCCACCTTTTGGACAAAGCCAATTTGTATCCGCAATCTAATTCTAATATTGTTAACAAAAAGATTACGCCTACATTTACAGATTCATGGTGTTTCTCAACAACAATGTGTCATCTGGAGGCAGATGGCTAACATTCATGACACAATAATATATCGAATCGTTAGTCTGCCTGCCTGTTGATTCTTGCACTCTCACTACGATCAGCTGATTTCAGTTTGGATATGGACATTAGCTTTATTGCACAAAAGGATGAGAGCGCAATGGTAAAGTGGAGGACAGATACAAATGCCTCATACTGTTAACACAACTTTGGCTCTTTGAAAGCACCTGCACAGCAAGCATGCTAACGCTAAGCCGAGAGCCCACAGTGATGTTAAAGCTGAGTAAATGCTGACCCCAGACCAGCACCGTGATAAAGTGAGCCACAGCTGAACATCAACAGGTAACAAACTGATGAACAGCCAGGCTGCAGCTTCCGTTCTACCTGTTCATGTTCCTACAGTAGAATCTCTGTGGATCACTTTAAAGTGTCTTATATTTGATTTGTGTCATCAGCTCTGTTTTCATACCTAAATGCTCTGAGAAAGCTCAGGTGTGTCCTCATTAGGACAGGGATTTGTGTTGGTTGTAGCCTCGGGTCTATATTGTTAATTGGTCATTATGAGACAGTATTTCAGATCATTCAACATGAAAGTAATGTAACAAATCCTAGGTGTAATCAAGTAACCTACTGCATTACCTTCAAGGAAAGTGTTCTGTGTAATATGTGCATTAATTACTTATTTGAGTAATGACAGGAACACTGATCACAACAAAGAGTGGCAACACCTCCAACATGCACAAACATGCAATTCATTTGCATGAATATGATGACTTTGATATGCTGCTTAGAGATGGTGGTGACTCAAAGTGGAGCCAATGAGAATTGATAAGTGATATCTATAATGGAGTAGAAACTGCTCACTTCTTCCCCATCCCTGATGATTACAGGACCAGTGCTGCTGTTTTGGATGCTGGAAACATGTTTCTCACTCAGCGTCTCAGTAACAGCTCAGCCTCTTTGCTCTTAGTGGTGTGCACGCTCCATGTGACAACATCATATTCACTATGTTATCAGTGTTTTTGTTTATAACTGGGGGCTGTGTGGGCATAATGTTGTTATTCTTTTTATTCACACGCTGCCCCTAAATACTGTTGCAGGTCAGTTTTTAGTCGCACATGTGGGTGAAGCACTCATGCTACAGAGTGGCACATCATTGAAGCAAAACCTTTTACAATTGAATTACTTGATGAATTGTACACTATACTGTTACATAGTTTGTGACAAAGGATTCAAATATGTATAAAGAAGGAACTTATACATTGGACTGTTTAACAATTTGTTAGGAAAGCACACAGGCTTCCACTGTGGGAAATCAGCACATCTCCAACCTCCAAACCACCACTAATCCCTAAGAACCACAAGTATTATCTCACCAAGTTTATAATGGTAGACTGACAATGTCATGATCCCCTGCAGCCTGTACAGCTAACATTAGTAACTTTAGTTACATTTGGTGCGTGGGAGAGTAAATTATTTTTTATGTGTAGTAAACAAATTCTATGAAATTATGCACCACGTAACACAATTAGAGAAAAACAGGGGGGGGGGGCTATGTCATGTTTTGTCAGACGTTTATGACGTTTCACTGAAGTCCACACCGTCTGCCTTTTTCCGCAAGTTGCATCTGCTCAAAGTTTTATGATCTCAGATAAACAAGTGCATTAAAAGAGGAAATAAATAAAACGCGACGGTCAAGAAATAGCATTTAGACCCGACAGGAGCCAACAACACGTAGTTCCGGATGCACGCAGTGCCGAAAGAGTAAAGTATTACGGATAGAGAATGACTTAAGCCAACACTCACGATCCTTCCTCATTCTCTTGAAGTTTAGAACTTTAAATTTACAAAGTTTCATTAATCTCACTCTACTACACTAACTTGCTATCATTAGTTAGCTAGCTAGTTTGCTATTAAAGTTCCTGCCAGCGTAAAGTCAGCGAGGGAAAACATAAGCGATACCCAATACTTCCTTCAAAATAAAACGGCCCTTTTTCGAGGAAATGTTTCGCCTCAGCTTTGAATGTATGCGTCTTTATTTTTTTAAAGCCTTGACCAGAAAACACCGGCCTTCGTATCCACTGCTTTACAACTTGACTTGAAGTTCTCCAAACCAAACAGCTAAGTGAAAGTTAGCTAGTTAACGTTAGCTACTTATCTGCTCAAAGCGCCCCAGTCGTTTGTCACAAGTACAATAAGGAACAAAAAAACATATTCGTTACTTGTTTCACAAGGCAGCGAAAAAAAGAAAGCAGCTACTACAGCAACTTGTCGTCGTTTAATTCCACGTTTTTAGAGTTACTCTTTGTTCGCTTACCTTGGTCGAAGGTGCGGTAGCTGTCGCCTCTTGCTCTGCTTTGCGATGAGCGTTGCGTCACCAGCAGTTTGAACTCAGCGGACACCTAGCGGCGCATCATGCCCTCCTCCGTGAGCCAGCACAGGAAAGAGTGGATTTCTCCACTGCTCGTCACATACATGACACTTTGAGCGTTCACTCAAACACGTGGCGACATGTTAATAATTTGATTCTCATAAGACGACCGAGAAACAGCTCAACGGCATTACTGCACTGTACTGTAAGCTAGCAACATTATTTGACAGCAGTAACAAAGCTCTTTATAGAAAATAACAATTTTAAAGGAATATAAAAATAATAATACACATTTAAAGGAAATCAAGAAAGCTTTAAACTCAGCAAACAATAAAGTTACAGCTATAAAATAATAGGCTATTCTCTGCATAAAGAGAAATGAGTGGCCTCAAGTTTCGCAATAATATTTATTTTTGCTCTGTCCGGTATTTAAAGACTCCCTGTGGCCTCTTTTGGATCCTCAAAGTCCAATTTCAGGATAATGTATTGCTGGTAATGCTGGGAAAAGTTTCACACAAGTGTAAATGGATAATTAAAGATTCATAGTTAACTGTATAATTAACCATGAAAAAGTTCGGCTGCAAAGTTTTATTAGAAATCAACCAAGAGTTATTTTTAGGTTTAGTATCACTCACAGCACATGTATGTAGGGTAGACCTCTTGTTACACTATCTACGCATGAATTGCTAATAATTGATAAGTCTTTCAATAATCATTTCTTCATTAAATCAGAGCTTAAGGTGCTGCCTCCAAATGGGAAATGTTTTCATTTTTGCATTTAATTGGAACTAAAAGCCATTACCGTCAACAACAGTCTGATACATTGTATTGTAAGTTTCTGAGAGTTAATAGCTTGAGTGATAGGCGGCTCACAGGACAACTCCAATTCTTTATTTGTACTATCCTTTCATTTCAGAGTGCAATGAGACATCAAACTTCATAATTTTCAATAAAAGAAAAACTGGAAAAATTGGGGTGTTGTTTAAATTTTGACCATAAAAAAATTATTAAATTATTTATGTATGTTTTTCAGATAGAGATGTCAATAAGTTTAAAAATGAACACCACCTAATGCCCCCATGAATTTGAAGCAGTGCTAAATATTATGAAATATTTTACATACAAGCAGTGAAAGGAATGAATTTACAGTACTATATAGCTATTGTTAAAGCCAAAAAACCCAACTGTGGACAGATTCCAAATTCCATGGCTGTATTTTTTGTATTTCTAACTGATGTGTCATTGATATCATTTTAAAGGAAAGAGGTTCCCAACATCTTTTTTGCAAGATTGAGAATAAAAATGAAACACGTCAATATTAAACTGAACTACTCTCCATTTTAAAATCTTGATGCTCAATCATCCAGGTAAGGAACGTCTTATGTTCTCTATTTAAAGGTTGCTAGTCTTGATCCAGTAACTCTATACAGTAACTCACTCAAAGTCACACAAGTCAGTTCTGACCCTGGATTTCCAGGAGTACAATCTCTGTGAGATCAGTTTTGGCAGACAACACATCTAAGCCATTCTTCCTTCTGCTGGCTGTTTGTTTATGGTTTAACACAAACTATTGTGCCAAGACATAAAGAAACAAAAACCCACTGCCTTTCCCCATGCCCTCTTGATAAACATTTGAACCTAGCTAACATATGGCTTTAGCTTTTAATAACTGCCCTTAAAAAAAGAGACTAATATTGTGTTATCTTTTAATATAACAACAACAAGGTGAAAAAAGACCCTGACCCATAAAAAGTACAAAGTACTTTCTCTCCTCAAACTTTTGTGTTTTCCACAAACTGACCACTCGAAAACACAGACAGACTGTCAGGTCAACAGTGTCCTCTAATGTGGCATCCAACCCAACTCTACCCCACAGTGTCGGTGTCCTGCATAGGCCAGTTTAGACTAGGCCTGGGTATCGTCACTGATTTCTAGAATCGATTCAATTCCGATTCACAAGGTCCCGAATCGATTCGATCCACGATTCGATTTAATTCGATTCGATTCGATTTAAATCTGGGAAATTTTGACAGTCAGAAATATTATAATTCAGATCAGTACATTTACATATTTTTGTATCAATAAAAAGGAAGCTGACACAC
This sequence comes from Maylandia zebra, assembly GCF_041146795.1. Classification (NCBI taxonomy): domain Eukaryota; kingdom Metazoa; phylum Chordata; class Actinopteri; order Cichliformes; family Cichlidae; genus Maylandia; species Maylandia zebra. The sequence goes on along the minus strand of NC_135186.1, from coordinate 20,711,177 downwards.
GCAAGACTTTATCACAGGTGTAAGCGTCACAGCAGAGGCCTTTGTGTCAAAGTAGCTGAAGATAAAACACAGAAAAACATGAAGGAGATTTTCCTGGCCTGGGATTTTATAAAAATATTCTGCAGTACATCAAAAACGAAAGAAAACCATTAATCAACATATGAACATTACCTCTGAAGTTACAGCGGTTTTATTAGAGACACGGCTAAGCGTTTTGCATTTTGAATAATTTTAAAAAGTTTAAATTTGTTCAGTATTGAACAGCAGAAATGAGGTTTTCTTTTCGGAAGAATGTAAAAGGGAAAAAAACAGCGGCTGACAGCGCTGTAAACAACAGTAGACTTGTGCATAACAAGTAAGCAAATAATGAAGAAAGGGAAACTGTTCTTGAAGTACAGAGAGAGAGAGAGAGGGAGAGAGAGAGAGAAAGAGAGAGAGGGGGAGGGAGAGAGAGAGAGAGCTGTGCATCGTGGTGGAAGCAAAACAGTAAAAGTCAGAGTGAATTCATGACGATGTTTATTCAATATTGTTTGGAGAGAGATCAAACTAACAGCTTTAGAATCAGCGCATAAAGGGCGTGAACACAAAGCGCGGACCCGCCGACAGATCAGAATCAGCGAGCTGTCGGCTTTCAGCCCCGACCGTGAGAAAGGCAACATCTAACTGATTCTGATCGAATTCGGGTCGCGCTGTGTTTAAGTCTATGTGCAGAATCCGTGTACCTGCTCTCATTTACTGTCTTAACTGTTTGGTGGTTCTTGAAATTTTGTGAGGTTTCACCAGAGATTCTGGCATTTCGGGTAAAATAAATTTATATTAAAAAAATCGATTCAGGATTTTAATGAATCGATTTTACGTTATCCAAGCCAGAATCGATTTTAATCGATGAATCGATTTTAAAAACCCACCCCTAGTTTAGACCCTTCTTTGGGTGCTGAAGTGCCCCCAAATTGTATCACAGCACACCTAAAAATAACTATCAGTAGTAACAGTAATGTATAGTATTAATTTCTGGCTTTGTGTTCACCTACAGGATAGAAAGAAAACAGGTTTAACGATCCCGTGTTGTTGGTGTCATAGTGTTACAGTGCGCTCACACAGAGGTGTTTTGGTTGCATTTGTTATCTCTTGAGTTTAAGATTCATTTTTCTTCCCCTACTCTTGTTTCTACCAGACAGACTGTTAGGGCAAATATGTGATATCACAGAATTACACAGTACTCTCTAATGTGGCAGTAACAAGCAATGTGACGACTGACCCAGGTCAATCATCCTCCAAGCTCTAGTGTCTGCTTATTTCCTCTCCTCTAATACAGAACTGCTCAAACCTGGGACTGGTGCTTGTCTTCTTTTTTATCTTTGTCTCTTACCAGTGAAAACCTCTGACAGGGACATGCATCACAATACACACAAGTATATTCTTATAATGTTTCTTCACATTGCTCTGCAGCATACATTTATTATACCAGCAGAGGTCGCTGTACACCCTCCTCATGTACTGTGTGCTGCATTGATTGAAATGTAAATAATCCATATTTGATTTTTAATTGTTTATTGTGATGTCATGATATTTGCTGTAAATCTGTTCCAAATGTTTTTTTCTTCTTTTTCAGCAAACAAAAAAAACTTTGAGGAATTGATTTTAACATTTTAGAACCTTTCATGTCATGAACCTTTCAAGTTCTTCATGTCTTGGTTTCAAAAATATACTAGAACTGCTTTTCCTGTACAGACCCGCAAATCCTGGACCTGCTTAGGGACAAATGAGCTTGAAAGACATTTCATTCTTAATCTATAGCAGGGGTGGGCAACTCTAGGCCTCGAGGGCCAGTGTCCTGCAGGTTTTAGATCTCACCCTGTGTCAACACACCTGAATCAAAGGATTAGTTCATTACCAGGCCTCTGGAGAACTTCAGGACATGTTGGCTGTGTCCCAATTAAGAGACTGCACGCTTGAAGTACGCATTTTAAGTGCTTCAAATGCATGCTCCAAATGCGCCGTCGATTTCCCCAAATATCAAGCATGGTCCGGTGCACGCTTCGTGGTCCCATATATCCCACAATTCATAACGCGGCGGTGGGTGTGGATAATTTTGCCGCAAAATACGGCAGACGGGAGCGGCTGAAGAGGTTGTTTTTTTTCCCCAAACTTTATTGAAACCATAAAGCGAACAGTCAGTCATTCCAGTTCAGTTTGTACAGTAGACATACACGGCAAATAAGAGTAACAATATACAGTACAATGAAATAAGAAGGATAAATAAATAAAGGATAAAAAAAGAAGAAAGGGGGGAATGTGACAGACTTCATAACAACTTTGTATTTGAAAGTTGTGACAGCTCATTCGTTAAACATTTCTGAATGAATTTCAATCAATGACAAACCTTTTTTATTGGAAGTTAATTTAAGAGAGTTAAAGTAATATTCAATTTCAATCAAAAACAAATTAAATGATGGGGTTGAGTTTTGAAATTTACATTTATGTATATGGAATTTCCCTAATAAGATGGAGCGGCCGAAGAGTGAACTGTCAAAAGTACTGAATATGACGTCACTTATTTATGTGCGAATGTGTAATAATTAAAGTCAGTCATATATCCACAAACACAACAAGCTGAAAGTCAGTGATATATATATATATATATATATATATATATATATATACAGCAGGAATGTCAACCAGATCTGTCGCCCGTGCATTGAATGTTCATTTCTCAACCATAAGCCGTCTCCACAGGCGTTTCAGAGAATATGGCAGCACATCCAACCGGCCTCACAACCGCAGACCTTGTGTAACCACACCAGCCCAGGACCTCCACATCCAGCAGGTTCACCTCCAACATCGTCTGAGACCAGCCACCCAGACAGCTGCTGGAACAATTGGTTTGCACAACCAAACAATTTCTGCACAAACTGTCAGAAACCATCTCAGGGACGCTCAACTGCATGCCCGTCGTCCTCATCGGGGTCTTGACCTGACTCCAGCTCGTCGCCGTAACAGACTTGTGTGGGCAAATGCTCACATTCGATGGCGTCTGGCATGTTGGAGAGGTGTGCGCTTCACGGATGAATCATGGTTCACATTGTTCAGGGCAGATGGCAGCTGAGAATGTCCCAGTTCTTGCATGGCCAGCATACTCACCGGACATGTCACCCATTGAGCATGTTCGGGATGTGCTTGACCGGCGTATACGACAGCGTGTACCAGTTCCCACGAATATCCAACAACCTCGCACAGCCATTGAAGTGGAGTGGACCAACATTCCACAGGCCACAATTGACAATCTGATAGACTCCATGCGACGATGTGTTGCACTGCATGAGGCAAATGGTGGTCACACCAGATACTGACCGGTTCTGGGTCCCCAGACCCCCAATAGAACAAAAAACTGTAAACTTCCAGGGTGGCCTTTTGTTGTGGGCAGTCTGAGGTACACCTGTGGACTACTCATGGTGTCAGATCAGCATCCTGATGTGGCACACCTGTGAGGTGGGATGGATTATCTCAATATAGCAGATGTGCCCACTACCACACATTTGGACTGATTTGTGACCACTGTTTGGGAGGGATGGTTATATTGTGTATCTGGAATGAATTTTAGGTCTCTACGTCCATCCCATGGGGAATGGGAGCAAAAACAAAAGTGTTGCGTTTATATTTTTGTTCAGTGTATATATATATATATATATGTATATATATATATATATATATATATATATATATATATATATATATATATATATATATATATATATATCTCAATCATAATAATCTGACAATACTATAATATTGGCCATATTATATTTACATTGCCACAGTGAGATGACTTTAGTCTCATGAACAACATTAACTAATTGTTATTTACTAACTAATCTTAAATGACTGTTCAGCACAGAAATGAAGCCCAACAATCATGTTTTACAGTCCTGTGGTCTCAGCCTCAGATACTCAACTAATCAAAGTGATGTCATGACAAAACTGAATGACCAACAAAACATTTTTCTCCTTCATTTCTGTCAAACAATGCTGTATGTAACGTGTCTCGCGGTTAGTATCATGGTTGCTAGGCAACCTGAACAGCGCGACGATGCGTATACCGTCCCATTTCACAAGCCTCTCACTTCCGCACTTCTCGTACTTATAGTACACACCGTACGTAGTACGCGTAGTGCGCGTACTTCAAGCGTGCAGTCTCTTAATTATGACACAGCCGTTGAGGAGGTCATTTAGCCATTTAAATCAGCTGTGTTGGATCAAGGACTCATCTAAAACCTGCAGGACACTGGCCCTCGAGGCCTGGAGTTGCCTACCCCTGCTCTATAGGGTTTAATAAGATGCTGGCTCACCCTTTTTCATGTATAACAGCTTCAAGTCTTTTGGGAAGGCTTTCCACAAGGTTGGAGAGTGTTTAGATAATCTTTGAGCATCTGCCAGAAGCGTATTTGTGAGGTCAGACACTAATTTTGGATGAGAATGCCTCGTTTGCAGTTTAAGCTCTAATTCATCCCAAAGGTGTCCTGGCAGGTTGAGGCCAGGACTCAGGCCGCACACCAAACCCACCCGTCTTCATTGACCTTGCTTTTTTGCATTAGTGCACAATCATGTGTAAACAGGATGGGGCCATCCCTAAACCATAAAGTTGGGAGCATGAAATTGTCCCAAATGTCTTGGTGTGCTGCATCCGACACTTTGCATTTGATGATGTTAGGCTTGTATGCAGCTGCTCGTCCATGGAAACCCATTCCATGAAACTTTCTAAACATTGTTCTTGAGCCAATCTGGAGGTTACATGAAGTTTGGAGGCCTGTAGGGATCGACTGCAGACAGTTTGTGACCTCTGCATATCCCTCAGCATCCGCTGACCCTGCTGTCATTCTCAGTCACTTCCACTTTGTTAAAATACTACGAACAGCTGCCTTTGGAATATTTAGCAGCAATGATAACTGGACTTGTTGCACAGGTGGCATCCTATCATGGTACCACGCTGGAACTGACTGAGCTGCTGAGAGCACTGTGGGAGTGTATATAAAAATATATAAACGTTCATATATGTACATACATGGATTTTTTATGTTAAATTTCAGTTATTCACTAAAAATCGGAATCATTTTATATCTTATTCTAATTGTGATATTGCACAGGAGTCTTGATTTAGTCTTAATTTTTTTATTTACGTTTCTGGGAAGCATGAGGCAAATCAGTGGAGCTGATTCAAAACACGTTACCTAAAACGTTAGCAACCACAATACTGATACTACAGTTAACGTGACTTACAAACTGCCTGCTCGTGTACGTTTGCCCACTAAATTAGTGATGTGTCGGTCGCGAACGAAACGGCTTAGAGCCGGGTCTTTGATGTGAACGACGCGAGCCAGCTCCTTATCGCAAGCCGAGGGTTTTTGTTTTTTTCTTTCTCTCACCCGCTCTCTCACACTTTTTTCTGCTTTACTCCTCATACCAGCCTTGTGCTTTGCGCTGGGAAGAGGGGGGAGGGGCGGGAGTTACACTCTCAGTAGCACAGGAACATACAGAGCAGGAGGGAGAGACAGGTATAGTAATCATCCACAACTATTTTCAGTTGCAGCTGATAAAGGATTTAGAAAGTTTATTCATGCAGGCCCATATGACAGAGAATGTGCATCTTCTTTTTGTTTTATATTTTAATTTACTTAATTGTGTTGTGGTTTGCTGTGTTTTGTGTTGTTTCATTTTAAATTTGTTTAAAAGGAAAAAGCTGAAAATTTAAATAGTTAAAAGTTAAAATGTGAATATTTTGTTTTTGTATTATATGATTTATTTATTACATTTTATGTGGAGTGAATAAATAAAAGTATATTTACGGTGGCCCCTAGAGACAAAGCACGTAAAAACACCAAAACACGTACAAAGGACAACAGAAGTGCTCAAAGATGCTAGGGGCAGTGTTGAGCTTTTGTTACCTAGTGTGGTAGTAACAGGTAAATGAACTTTTTTTTTTAATTATTTGAATATATATGAGTGCTTGTGTATAAATACACAAACAATACACATATGCTTTCAATTGTGTAATTTAAGTGATCTAGGTAGCTCTGTTTTGGAAGTTCAGTTAACGCTAGAAATGTGTTTTGGAGTTTGTACATGCTTTTTGGAGTTTTTGGAGCTGGTTCGGAGCCGAAAGAGTTGTCTTTTTAGTGAGCCGAGCCGAAAGAGCCGGTTCTCTAAAAAGAGCCGGAAAGCCCATCACTACACTAAATAGAGTTAAAATGATTCCTAACACCGGCTGGATCACTAGCTATCATTAGCTAATTTTAGCTTTCAGAACTGCTAGTGTGGTACAGCCCGAGTTCCAGCACTAGCCAAGGAGCCCATATTCAGTTATAATCTGTTCTAAACTTTACTGTCAATGATGTTTCACCTTTTACAAAGACAGAGAGCGAGCAGGGAGGAGAGCGGTAAGAGGTGAGAGTTGGCACATAGTCAAAGTGAACACTGCAGTTATAATGCTAAGCTAGGTTTAGCATTATAACTGCAGTGTTTGTGCGTTTGTGGCAGTGCAAAGATGAAACAAGGACGAAGGAGAGACAGGAGACACACTGAGGTGGAAAAATAAATGTTGAACAAAAAATGTAAAAAAAAAAAAAAAAAAAATCACAAAATAATTTGAACATTCATGGATGCTTCACTGCACAGTGAACAATCTACATAGAAGCATCCATGGATATGATCAGTAGCCATTAACAGGATTCACTGCACTCCAAACACAGCTGGAATACAATGGAAAAGTGGGGAAATCGATTTCCCCACTTTTGGATACGGTGTACCCACTGGCCCGCGTTAGTCTGCACAATAAAGTGAGAGTCTGTGTGAATCTGAAAACTTTAATTTAATAAATGTAATGAATGTAATATCTTAACAAGGAATGGAAGCAATTTCTCCAAACTGACAAAAATCAAAGATCCACTTCACAATGACATTGTGTGTTTTGTGAAGAGGCCATTACTAAACAGATGTAAAATCACAAAGCAGCTAATTATTAATCATTTGATAATTTATTCTGTACAACACTGGCTGATGGTTTCTGACTGTCTCTGTAAAAATAAAATAAAGGTTGGGTCAAATGGATCTGACTACAAACAGGTAGAGCAGTCCCCGCCAACAGCACATCCCTAAAAACAGACATATATACACTATGCATAAAGACATATGTACTCTTTTTCCTGTGCATGCGTTGGGAGTACATGTCTACTTTGAACATTATGCAGAGACAGCCACAGTGTTGGATACAAACTGCTGCTCCACCCAAATATACATCTTCTATCAGTAGCCTTAAAAACAAACTGCAGGTTCATGAACTTAAAAAGCTCGTCTTTATTTGAAATGAGTTCCTGATTATCAGAAAGGCTAAAAACCACCACAGAGAATTTAAGTCCTGCATTCTGCCAGTGTTTCACATTGTGAGGAGCAGTCACACAGACATACAGTAATTCACACATGAGAACATAATTAATATACTCCAAACTACACAACACAGAAAACACAGTGCAATATTCACATCTATATACCCCTTTATACAGCCATATTTCTATGCAGACAGCTAGTGTTTCTTTGTCTTCTCCTTTTTCTTCTTCTCTTGATATTCAAGGATCTTTTTGTGAAATATTCCTGCAGGACAAAGGAAATGCAAATCAGGTTGGACTTTTACTGCAGCACAATTACCAAAGAAGTCAAGTGCATGACTTAACATAAGTCACAAATGTGAGGACTTGCTTGACTAATCTTAAATAAAGACTTGACTTTGTATTCATAGCACAATATTTCTCTGTTTTATTATTGGAAAGCACTTTGGTCAACTTTGTTGTTTTTAAAAGTGCTATATAAATAAAGTTGGATTGGATTGGAATATTTGGGCATCAGACAGACTTTAACTTTCCACCATTTCAAATAAAGAGCTACAAACTTTAAATGAATTATATGCTTAACCAGAAGGAGAGTGACGGAGCCTAATGATCAGAGAGCAATCCTGTACACACACACACAGATTATATATCTACATGTCAGGAACTCAGTGGGGATGTGGCGTACAACACTAGAGGCCAACTTCAAGCCCATAGCGCAAGTCACCATCAAGTGTGGGATCTAACAATGAGACGCTCTATCATGTCATCATTTCGTCCTTTATTTTGCTCAGACTTTTAACACACTGGTGTACATGGTTGTGGGTGTTGCACCCAACCTCATGTGGCTCTTACTCTATTCCAATCAAATGACTGGTTCAGTGAAGCACACAGGCCTTTCCCTCTCCTCCTGTCATTTGTTCTTGAATTGTTGACTGGATTCTGGTGGCGGTGCTCTCACTTGGGTATTGTATCACTTCCTTGTTATCACTGTATCATTTATACTCCAGGGTTAAACTGGGCAGAACAGTTCAGGTGTCCATGTTACATTTGTGGTAGTTCAGCATCAAGCTAGTGCTACTGAAGAGAAACAAGCATGAAAAGAGTCAGGGGTTTTTTAAATTTCAAAGCAAAGTTTCACAAAAAGCTCAACAAACATCAGCAAACACACACTGTGTGTTTGCAGACGTGTCCCTCCCTCACTTTTATGCTCATTGTGTCAGATGTTTAGCTACTCCTCGGCCTCATTTACTAATAACAAAAAGTTGAAGCCTATTTGCAGCTCTGGAGGCCAGGATTAGTGACTTGACCCGGCTTAGCACCCTGGAATATCCTGTGGTAGCCAGGCCCATGTAGTCAGTGGGGTCAAAGGTAGCTGTGGCAGGGGTGTGGTCTCTGACCCGCTGCAGTGAGCTCATCGGGCGGTGCCGGGATGACAGAGGGACAGGTGATTACGATGGGACTAATGACTCTCTACCCTTTTATAGTAAATGGCCTGGTAAATGGCCTGTATTTATATAGCGCTTTACTAGTCCCTAAGGACCCCAAAGCGCTTTACATATCCAGTCATCCACCCATTCACGCACACATTCACACACTGGTGAGAGAGCAGTGTGCAGTGGAGGAAGCCACAAGGGCACCACAAATGTGATAATCTGGAAAAAAAGAAGTAAGCCTAAGGGATTAAATGTTCCACTAGAGAAGTCTTGTGCTGCTACGCTCAGCCTTTGACCAAGTGACAGATATTGTCACTTGGTCAAAGGCTGAGTGCACCCTGGTGCACCCTGAAGTCATGCAGGCACTGTTTTAGGTCGTCTCCCGGGTATCCCGAAAGAAATACTGAGAGCACGTCGTTCATGTCTCACACACTGAAAGAACTGCACGAATAAGTGGGCATTAAAGACTGTAGACTGAAATTATACAATCACAGCTCATATATTTAACAAAACATGCACAGTGAAAAGTGTAGAGTGTGAGTCCCTGGGATTGGGATTACTTCCTTTATTTACGAGCTGTAGTTGAGTACTAACCTTGCTGTGGTCCAGGCTGCTGCTGCTCCACCTCCTGGATAAACAAGTCAAACATCTGCGTCTGAATGAACTTCTTGACAAAGTGTCGAGTGACCTTGGGCTCGATTGCCTTGTAGAAGCTTCTCTTATCAAACACCCCACCTTCTCCAGCTCGTGCGTATTTTACATATGAGGCATAATGGCCAACTGTTTTCACGAAGAATTGCAGGAAGGCTTCAGAAACCACTCGGTTTAGCTCCTCCCCCACTGAAGGAGAGGACAGAAAGCATTTAAGAATGATTGAAGAAACACTGTGCTACATGTGTTCATGTGCTGCTGTTCACCCACCTGATGCATTTTGTCTTGTACTTAGAGCCACTAATATTTCAGCCTGGAGCTTTGGAGGCAGGATAGTGCCTTCATCACCAATCTGCAATTGTGACAGAAGCCCTTTTGTTAGCTACAAATCCTGACCTAAGGACTTTAACATTTTAGGTTTTTCATCATTTGACAACTCTTACTGAAACAATGAATGGGTCCTTTTTATCCTCAGACAAATCAACCACCAGCAGCTGTGTTATACACAAAAAAGGACCAGAGTAAGGACAGAGTGCCAATATTAACACCGTAATATTAACACCATCTTTTTGGTTGTTTTTATGGTCTCCATGTTAACTCACATCAGTCTGGTCAGTGACTTGGTCCAGCAGGCGCTTCTGGACTCCCAGTAGATAGGGGGTAGGTGCCATCACTACATCGATGAGGATTTCTGGAACAATGGAGATGAAGGTATGCTGCCAGGTGAAAGGGTAGAGCAGGGCTGCTACTGCATGAATGACCTGAGACAATGTGCTGCAGACAGACAGAGTCGACATCAGAGGTGGTATCGCGATGGTAACACATGTTTGTGATTAAAAAACAATTTTTCTCTTCTTCTTTTATAGCTTAAGTACACGTAGCTGCGCCTCACTCAATGTTTTAATATGTTAAGCAGTAATACTGACTGAAAGGTGTAGATACAAAAACACACTGCTTCATGTATTTATACGAGTTTTCTTTTCAAACAATAAACATGTATTATTATTTGAAATTTTGTATCCGATGCAACAAGAACTAAGATGTCAGGGATGGGTTAAAGCTGTGATTGGCTCTGTCCAGTCCCAGTGTTTTCACACAGCAATGCTAGAATCTAATGTAAGAGTGGGATGTAAAGTGGTGCATCAGAGGTGCATAGATACCAGAGACACTAAACTGAGCAGTTGGCAGTGTTTCGTGTTGTGTAATCAAACTGAGCACAGATCAGTTAATTATAAAATCTACAAAGAGCATTCGGTAGTGAACACAAACATAACATTTGTCAACAAGAATCTATTACCCAGAGAGATCTTTGTGTCTGTGGTTAATATCTAAATGTTCGGACTACGGTCGTTTCAGATTTTGGAGAAACTATAAAATTCATTCCTTTGACTTTAGTCTCACATAACATGGCCCAGGATCTTCTTCTGCACATCCTGAACTGTTACTACTATTACACTGTTGGTAAATTACCCACAAATCTTTCTAATCCAGTCGTTTTTGCAGCTGCAGGCCTTACACTGACTTCCCCTGTTTATAGAGTGGTACGACCGGGGCTACGCTGTGCAGTAAATGACATAAAAGTATACCTTGGTATGATTAAAGTATGTGTCTGAGTGTATAGACGATGTGATCTACCCAAGTTCATCTGCGATGAAAATGATCCGTCTCTCCAAGACAGCCGCTGCAAACACCAGCAGCACTTGCTGGTCCGTCAGGCAGCTAAAGAGCGTGGCAAAGTTGACGTGTTCCAGCCAGGAATCCAGCGGCCGGGTCAGACTGATGATCTGGTGGAAAGTCACCACTGTCACAAATATGTCAACAGTGGTGCCAGCATGTCATCACTCAACTGACAGGGCTCTGCTTTTCAGCTCTTTCTATATCACCGTTTCTTTATATTTATTCTTCTTCCACTTTAAAAAACTGCCCATAAAAATGTCTTTACAAAGCCAGAGAACCATGTTGTCCCCCACCCTGAGGTCTGGTCACAAAAAATGACCACCATCAGTGAATACCTGAGATGACTGTGAGCTGTTGAAACATGGTCTATGACGGGTGTCAGGTTTCTGCTCTGAGACAGAGGCTGGGTAATGCAAAACATGTTCAGACAAGTCCTCAGAAACATGCCAGCCTGAGGGATCTCTTATAGTCCCTGGGTTACTGCTCTGTGTGACCTGCCTAATGTAGTTTTAATACCTTTAACTGCTCAACATATATATTATTTTACAGATAGAAGTGTGTGGTTAGTGGGTTTTTCGGCTCTTTGATGTGTGCCGTTTCGTTGTTGATATTGAGACATCTACTCGACGACTGTAAAAATCTCCTTGATCACTGCAGAGGGCGTTCCTACCAGCATGCATCATTTTAGGCTGTCTGCAGTTTGCTTCCAGACATCGTTTACTGCTGCTTTGTCTCTAAATGCTTACTGCCACACTGACACTTATTTTCAGTGCACAGGGGGCTTACATGACGTGGCTATATTAAAAGCACTTCAGATCACTCATTACAATCAATTTAGCTGTGAACTCTTGTCATTTCTTGACCTCAACATTCACATTTTGGCTACAAAAAGAAAAAAGGAAGGTTTTTTTTCTCAGCACTAATAATGCTACGAATGCTAGGTATGTGGTTAAATTATTTGAAGACGCTGACATTATATGAAATCACTAAAATGTTTGTGAGGTCTGAACTTTTGCCAATTTTAATAACAACGAATGCTACGTTAGTCACATTTGTTGTCTTTGTCCCAAGTTTAACAAGTAACACCTGTTGAAGTTACGGAATTCAGTCCTGAACAGTTTACATGTCTTTAGGCTGTTCCAACAGCATTGCACTGAATATACCTCAAAGCTGAGAGAGAAGCTCTAACAGGGCATGAAAACAAACAGTCCAATGTCAACACATAGGCTTACTTCTTTCTTTCCAGATTATCAAAACCGTTTACATCAGGTGTGGGAAACGAGTCAAACAGCACGTGATGTACGTCATTATGTGACACGACCACAGAGTGACCAGGAGAATATTACACGCGAGTTTTCTGGTGAGTTAATAGCCAAGAAGCTGAAACCTCAGACTTTTTTTGGTTTTTCCTTTTTGCATCCCTAGTTATGTGTCCGTAACAGTATGGCCCTCGGAGAACAATATAAAAATTTAAATGGCCCTTCACATGAAAAAGGTTCCTCAGCCCTGATTTAAACAGATGAAGAACTGAAATGAACCAGAAAACACAGATAACAAACTCACAGACATGACAACCTGAGCTACACACATTTTAAAGGATCGTTGTACTGTGTTTTGAACAAAAAGAGATATTCTGAGTCTAAATTTACTAATGGAGTTAGAAGATGAGATAAATGAGAGTCTTTTCTTTATAGACATCAAAGAGGCGCTCACTCTGACCTCAGTGCCCGACTCAGGAATGAAGCTCTTAATCTCCACTGTGTTCCCTGGTGCTGGGAATTGAGCTTCTCTAAGTTTCTGCATGAATGGATAGATCATGGCCATGGAGATCTGCCGGCGCTTCTCCACCTCGTCGAATATCTGCACACATGGGAGAGAATAGTCACAAACTCAAAGTACGACATATGCTAAAGCAAGATTATTTTATTTTACTTGTGTTGTTATTGACTTAAATATCTAATTTCAATTTGTTCCGTTTTATGGACAAGCTGTCTCAAATCCTCACAGTCAGTAACACAATTAGTTAATCATTTAGTTTCTACCTTCACACTTGAACATATGACATACTTCTGCTTTGGCTCTCGGAGGAGGTGGACGCGTCTTTCACCCCCTCCTTCCCTTATTTTCCCTGCTGCTGCCTCTATGTCCTTGTCTGGTCTCGTCTGACTCTAACCCCGAGAGAGCCTCTCATTCTCGCTCTTGTTCTCTAAAAACTAAAGAAGAAGAACTATGGATTTGATCAACTGGTCCCTGAATGCAATTGACACTCTATTCTCGACGAGAAGCCTGGGTTCGGGAGAGCCTGAGTGTCCTGGAGGGACATTCCCTGCAGGATACACGATGGAAAAGATCTGGGAGGAGCTCACAGCTCTTAAACGGGAGATACACCTGGAGACCAGTGATGGACACTAAGAACAACTGTCTGTTCGTTCTAAAACAACATATCCATCATCTTTCATGCAGCTACCCTCCCCCCATCCGATGTGGACAGTGGCTCAGCCGGAGGCACGATCGCGAGATTGCAGCGTCCCAGATGCAGCTGTGCACACTGGCATACTCCCCCATGTTGCTTGTCTTGTGTTTTTATGGTGCGGTGATATTTCTGTTTTTCATGTGCTAGAGTTTTTGTCTTCTCCTCATGCCGACTCCTTTGGGGATCAGTATGAGCAGACATTCTTTTTCTCTCCTGATCTGCCCTTTTGTGTTACATATTTTGTTGTTTTTTCCTTTTGCGCCCTATCCTGACCTGTCTCCCCAATGTGAAGTTTGTGTATTGTATGTACGGTCGGCGAGGTCTGTCATCTACTTCCCATTAACACTGTTGGCATCTTCTGTCGTTGATGGAGAATGAAATGTAAAAACAAAGCTAACTTTCCAGTTTAGATGATTTATCAGCAACACCTTCCCAAGATACTGTAACTTGCTACCTTGTATCCTCGCTGTGTTGATACTGGTACACATGAAATCCCATCTCATCCCAACCTTTGTCTTTTATAGGAATGCCATAATTACGAAGCAGGATTTCATCTTCAAATTCAGGGTTCATTCTGGGTTTTTCTGTACCGAACATGTTTCTCTTCTTCCTCACTACCGGGTATATCGCCATGGTAACTCATGCTGCAACCATAACCTATTGCGGAGCAGATTATGTTCCAGATTAGAGGTCAACAGGTATGAAATCACTGACTACTGACCAGTAATTTCTCTGGAAACTAGTATCAGCAATCCTATAAGACAGTACTGTAGTATAATATATAGTATATAGTAGGATAGTAAGAGGGGCTAAAGTCTTTATAGTCTCTTAATATTTTGTTGTTTCCCAGGTGATCTGTAAAAAAATATAAATTCTTAAGCACAACTTTATTGATTTTTTTCCAGCTGGCTACAAACTATTGTTCTATAATAAAAGGACAATAAAGCAATAAAACACAGAACATCAGCTCATCTGATGTTCTGTGATTATAAAACATCTGTTTGTGGATGACCTAATATCACATTTGCATGTTGAATAAGCTGCTTTTAGATTTTTATTTCTACTGCAGCTGCAGCTCAAAGAATACAAACTAAAACGACTGTTTAAAATCAGTTTCAATGAAAAATTTCAGATTCACACATATGTATAAATACAGAGTTGTGATATTGATTAGTCAGCTTTCTTTCTTGGCTTCAAATAGCTAACATTTATTAAAACAGCACCGGCCTTTTTAACCAAAGCATGTTGCTTTCAGACTATGGGTTTAACTTCCTCATGTATTTCCAACAGTATAGTTTTATCTTGCTTCATATAAGCAGTTGCTTTACTGAAAGTAATAATAATAATAATAATAATAATAATAATAATAATGGATTGGATTTATATAGCACTTTTCAAGGCACTCAAAGTGCTTTACAATTCCACTATTCATTCACTCTCACATTCACACACTGGTGGAGGCAGCTACAGTTGTAGCCACATAAGTACACATAACTGTGATTGAATTGAACTGAATTTGACCAATTTAATTTATAATCGCACCAAATCACAACAACAGCCACCTCAAGGCCCTAAACCCCAACCCCAACACTACCCCTTTCATGTGAATACACAGGGAAATCCATAATGATAACCAGCATTGTGTGACCGTGTATTCTGACTGCGGATGTTAGGATGATGCCCTGGGTGTGTTTAACCTGCTTACAGGGCTTGGTGCCAACTAAACCAAGTACTATTAACTGCTACCAAAGTAATCTGACTACGCACAACCTCTGCAACAAGTTTCCTAAAATTCAGCCAATTTTTCTTCCAGAGCTGTTGTGCTGAACTCACCTTGGAGAAGAGCCCAAAACAAGCCAGTGTACTAATGATGCAGTAAGCCTCAGGTGGTCGCGCTCCTCTCCCTCCTGGCTGTGGATCAGAGAGTGAAACAAATATCAAACAGCAGTTTCCAAATGAGGACACTCTGCAAAGGACAGCTTCTGAACACTGACCAATAATCTCCTGCAGTATCCATTTCTTCTGCTGCCATCGATCTCAGTCAGAACAAAGGAGAAGGTCTCACTGAAAATGGACAACAACAACTGAAAACAGGGGCTGTAGGCTGGTTTACACAGAACAGAACCCTGAATACTGCTCAAAGGTTAAAGACCACCTGATTGACATGCATTACCTGTGGTACTCTGTCAAAGGAGCCCAGTTGATGCCTTCTGGGAAACAAAAAAGTGTGATTGCCTTTAAAGTCTTCTCCTCCTCCTCCTTCTGAGATCTCGCCATTCCATCTCTCTGCAAGTAAATATAAAAGTTTAAATCACTGTTTCCAAATAGATACATACATCATATGTACAACTGATTATAACTGTACAATTGTACAAAACAAAATTAAAGGAATACTTTTTAATCAGAGTATATCATTACGTTAACTGAACCTCTCTGATATAGATTTGGACAGTTAAGTAGCAGAGCAGGTCGTTTCAGCTGCTTTGGTGTTCATTAAATTAATGCAACAATTCCCAGAACAGACATAGTTTTTTTTCACTAGTTTTGCATTTAGCCAGGGTCAGTGTCAGCACTGTTAACATGTCAGAGAGAATATTATGCTGCCAGTAAAATGACCAAGTGATGGTCTGGCACGCATATTCATGGAGGGACACACAGACCGCCAGAGGCTAGGCAGCGCCACCCCTGACTACTATTAGGTATCAGAATGAAATCCATGGATCCACTGTCAGAACCCTGCTTTGGTGCTCTCCTTAACCAAATCCAAAATAACTCCAGTGAGAGACAAATATATTTTGAATGACTGCTCTATCTACCAGTGGATAGTTTTGCCCCTCTGGTGTTGGTGCCAATTCTTTTCTGGGTCCTTCTCATGTATTGCCATTCCATATACCTGTTCATCTTATCTGCTATAATGGCTGATGTTAGCTTCCATGTTGTGCTGAGACAGATTTTAGCCGGTAGTTGGAAAAGACGGGACCCCTCTGTGGGGATCAGGACTGTCCGGGCTTTCAGTTAGACAGTGGGTTCATGCTCATTTGGGCTGTCAGATGTTCATGGAGTGCAGTTAGTTTTGCCGCATGATGTTAGAGGCAGTGCTGTCCCTTCTCTCAAATCCTTTCTGAGTATCTTCAAAATATACACAGCAATGACATTAGAATGTCATTCGGAGGCCGGGGACTGTGAGTGTCAGCACCACAGTCCAGGATGAGACAACAAACATCCACAAGTACATCAGTAAGATGGCCCCAACTGACCGCATGCTCAGTGAATACCTCAGGCAGCAGAAACCCAAGAAAGAGGAGGAAGAGGAGGAACCATCGTGGAAGGACAGGCCCCTGCACGGTATGCACCAGCGGCAGATAGAGGAAGTGGCTGATATTCAGAAATCCTACCAGTGGCTGGACAAAGCTGGACTGAAAGACAGCACAGAGGCACTAATCATGGCAGCACAGGAACAGGCTCTGAGTACAAGATCCATAGAGGCTGGGGTCTATCACACCAGGCAAGACCCCAGGTGCAGGCTGTGTAAAGATGCCCCTGAGACAATCCAGCACATAACAGCAGGTTGCAAGATGCTAGCAGGCAGGGCATACATGGAACGCCATAACCAAGTGGCCGGCATAGTGTACAGGAACATCTGTGTCGAGTATAACCTGGAAGTCCCGATGTCAAAATGGGAGACGCCCCCAAGGGTGGTGGAGAATGACTGAGCTAAGATCCTGTGGGACTTCCAGATACAGACGGACAAAATGGTGGTGGCTAACCAACCAGACATAGTGGTGGACAAGCATATTTGGCCTTCACGATCATACTGACCTTGGGAAACTGGTAGGTAATCTGAGGTTCGTAGGTATTGCTGTCCTTGGCCTTCTTGAGGCTGACCACCACCAGATACTCAAAGAAGTACTGACCACTGGCATAGCGGTGCTGCCTGGTTGTGTTCTCTGCTGCCTCCAGACCAGGTGGCTCTGTAAGCTCAGGCTCTTTGACTCCTATGTGAAGATAAAAAAGAAAACACAAACACATTTAGTGTGCTTGATCATGCATTTCCCAATAGTTCTTATTTGTATGAATACAACACACCAGTTAGAAATTGGAGAAGTTACAACATTAAAGACCATATATGATACACACAAACACACTAATGAGAGATATAAGAGAGAGAAATGCGAAACACCAGCTACTGTTAGACAGAGCAGTTCCTTGAGACTATAAGAGTAGACTGACGACCCTATTCAACCTATGACTTGATGCCTCACACATGGTACCTGGAATGTCTAGAACTACAGTCTAAAGAGCTTGGAAAAAAAAGTGTCTGGACTGACCTGACTGAGGGGTTCAGGCCTGTACAGAAAAGCAGTGGGGACAGAGCAGCTCCTCCTTACTAAATCCTGCACTTCATGCAGAGTTGTGCTATTGAAGTTGGCCTGTAGTGTTGTTCGCCCCATCCCAGTCTGATGAAAGCTCTTAGATCATGTATAGTTCTAGTCATTCCAGGCTTTATGTTTGTGACACAGAGTCATAAGCTTTCTTGTAGTTAATCTAGGTTGTGCACAGTTGGTCAGTCTGGTCTAAAAGTCTAAAGTGACTTTTCTATCTACCAGAAGTAGTTGATAAGTAAAATGCTTGACCTTGTCTTCAGCAGTCAGTTATATCAGTGGATACTGGATTTTCTCAGTGACAGTCCACAGATGGCAAGACTTGTGCCCCACACCCCACTGGTGGTACTCATCTCAAATAGGAATAAGGTGAGGTGCACAGTCTGAGGGGTGCTCCCATAACAACTTCTCCCTAAATCATCATTGCTTTGAAGTAGCAGAGATTGAGCATTGTGAAGGATATCACACTGTCACAATCTTTTCACCCAGCTCCCCTCTGACAAACAGTATAGCTTAGCAAATCCACGAACTGCCAGGTTCATGAGGAACAGTTTTTATCCAACAGCCATCACTAAACTGAACTCTGCCCATCACCCTGTGACACCAAAAACAACTCTCTCCATCAGTATAGATTTTTTAGACATTGTGATTCTGTTGTATGCAACACATGCAATGACAATAAATGTATTGTATTCTACTGGCTGGTAGCTGAACTGGACTTAAGCACTTCGAGGCGTCTGTTGTTGTGATCTGGCGCCATATAAATCAAATTTAATTTAATTCATTTTTAATCATTGTCACTGTTTCCATCTTCTCAAACTTACATTGGAAAAAATAGAAGCTCCTTTCTATAACATTTTATTCACATCCTCACTTTGCAACTACTTTTAGTCCATCCATCCATTCGCTTCAGCTTATCCTTTTCAGGTTCACAGGGGGCACCGGAGCTTATCCCAGCTGGGGTATGTCACACAGTGGAAATTTGTATCTATCTTTTATATTGGACCTGATTTTAGTGTTTACTTCTGAGTGTAGTTTTTATTTGCATGATTTTATGATGTTCCACTGTGGACCTGCTGGGTATGGGACAATTAGCTGATAGTGATCACCTGCTGAGGCATGGGTGTGTCCAGATGTGGCCTATCAGCTGTTTAAAAGACCTATTAAAAGGAAGCTAGGTGAGCACTGGGGGGAGAGAGGCCCCAGAAGGCCAGCGTGGAAAAGAGGGACCTGCTGCCTGATCGTGGGGGTGTGACGACTCATTTGGAGACCGATCTGTCAGCATAATGTGGCGGCCCAGTGCCGACAGCGGGAATGGCGCCAGCAGGGCACCTCTGCATGCATTTGTGAGTAGTGTCTCCACTGCTGTTCAAAAAAGGGAAATGCTAAATGGACTGGTTCTTTGGTTCTTATGTAGTGCTTTTCTACTCTGCTTCAGCACTCCAAGCACTTTAAACAACACGCTACATTCACCCATTCATACAACACTTAAGTGCTTTCTATCTAAGATTTACACATACTGAACACATCAGGAAACAACCTTCAAAACTGGATTCAGTCTCTGGCTGCAGACTGAGGGAGCCAGAGGTTGAACCACCTGGCTGTAATGACAGTGTTCAGGCTCAAACATAAAACAGCTGCTCTGATGCTGAAAACCTTTAAATGTCTCATTTTTAAACAATAGCCTTGTATGTACAATTAATAATGGCTTTAAAATTATAATCATTCTATTATTAATTATTCAATTATACTTAAATATTATAATAAATATAGAAACATTTCACTGCCCTGATGTCTGGTGGAGACTGTACTGCACAATATTAAAATCTCTGCCCTTGATGCACTGGGTTATTTAACCAGTACTTCCTGTGTTGTCACAACAAATGCGCGAGAGGAAACGAGATTTAACGCTGGCCAAAAAAGACCTAGCATCTGCAACAGAACACTGCTCACATCAGCTCAGCGGTGCACGTGAGGTCAACCACGACTACAGTCACACATTTGGAAACTGTGTTGACATCTAATCACGACGTGTCCAAATGTCCAGCGGCACCTTCAAAAATCAGTTTTCAACAGGATAATACTCACTGTCCCTTTTGCCTTTGCGGAAGGAGGACCAGATGGCACTAAACCTCTTGAAGGGCCCTTGTCGTCCGTCATCTTCGCCTGATGGAATGGCACCTGGAGAAACCAGCAGCTGCTCAGTACTGAAAACATACGTCGGTGCTCACTTCCCCATACCTCCTCTGCTCGTTTAAAGCCTCATAAATCTCTGTCCTCTTTTCCAGCACTCTAGCTTATCAGATTTCTGTTCAGGTTAAGTCCATTAACACCATTATGCCTGAAATAAATGTGAAACTGTGACTAACATGTCCTATGAGTAGACTATAAAACTCACAAGGCAGTTGTTTTAGTTGAGCATTCTTTAAGACTGACTTTCAGTTATGAAACCATTACTTGAGTACCCAAAGGAAAGATGATCTGCACTTACCATGCTTCTCAGAAACATCCGTGATGATGTTACCCATGGGTTGTTCACCTAAACAACACAACAGAATACGTGAATGAAGATGTCCGAGTCAGCTTCTGTCTATGTTCTGTGCACGTACACAAAAAAATGACAGCTACAGGTATTTGGATTGTATTAATTAAAGTATAAGAATGCAGTGCACTACAACAGTGAGACGTTAGAAACCAATGAGCTGGAATTGAGCCCTTTAGACCCCACGCCTTAAGTCGCCCTGTGTAAATAACAAGCGTAGCTTTATGATTAGCAGCTACGATGTACTGAGACAACAGCCCCTAACATGTTTCTGTTACCTAGCAACAAAGCTTTTGCTACATAGGTCCTCTTTATTAATCCCGTGTTTATACTGCAGCGCTGACAGTCTGCTGAATCATCTGTTTGTTTTACACTCTGAGGAAGGAATTTCCCCCAACTTGTGCTTCACATCATCTCAGAATCAAAAACACTGGAGAGCAAGCCTTTTTGGTAAATAGACAGCATCAACAACAATGTGTTAAATACCATTTAAACTGTACATCACTTAAGAACTTGGTGATAGGCTGGTTTCTATCACCAAGACAAACAAAGACAAAGCTCAAGTTTATCAGTTTGTTTCAAAATCAAAAAGTATTAAAGAGGCAATCAAAGGCAGGGAAAGAAGTGCTTCGGACAACAAAATACATTTAAATATATAGTTAAACAACATTTTGTCCTACAAACTTTGGAAGCTTATCTATCTCACATCCACAGCCAAATAAAAGTGAAAGTCAACTATACCAGTGTTATTTCTGTGGGGTTTTCTTTCTATATTAAATAGATCCATCACCAAGTAAGCAGTTACCATAAAATAAGTAAATCTTTGTGTCTAAAACACAAATAATCATTGCATGGAAGACAGTTAAAGTAAGTCAGAGACATCAGCATCCGAACAAAGACTTAAATTAGTTCCCAGTGGGTTTGTAGTCAGCGGCTCTAAACACCAGTCTTTGTCGCTCCTAAGCTCCCATCTAGTGTTTTTAAGCTGCTAACCCAAACATAGCAGGCTAGATACAACCCTGTTTCCATGCACAACTGGCAGACTAAAGACAAAGGCCAAAAAGAGAAGCCCTGGCTGCAGCAGGGTCACTTGCCTTGGGAGACCAGCACAGCAGCCATACGACGACGAGTGATCGAGATGTGAACCTGCCAGCTGGTCAAAAAATAGAAAAGTAGACAGACTGTCTACTGGCTCACCTATGAAACCATGAAAGTATCACTTCCTCTAAATAGATGGTGTTCACTGAAGGGTCCCTGAGCTCAGATAAACAGAGTGAATTTGGCTCTTTTCTAATCACACTAACCACTCACAGTACTTCAAACCACTGTTTGACCATACAATGAAACTGAGTTTTGTCCCGGAAACTTAAAGTTATCCAAGTTTATCTACCTCACATCCACAGCCAACAATTAGAATAGTATCTGGAAAAAACTCACATGCACAAGGCGATCGTGTAAACTACCAACTGAAACCCCCAGCCAATCAGAGTGTTCAAGCCCTGAACCATTTCTGTCAGTCAAAAACACTAAGTCACATAAAGAGGGGGGGCTCTCAGCAGGGAGCAGGTGCTTCAAGAGTCAAGTTGCCAGCTGAACTCAAGACTTCAGGAAGTAACTAGTTTCTATCTTAAGCAAAAAAGTAAAAGTAAAGTTAAAATGAATACATCCATTATAATTCCCAGTCTCTCACACACGCTTATTATTATTATTATTATTATTATTATTATTATTATTATTATTATTACATGCCAACTTTAAGCCAATTGCACAAGTCACCATGAACTGTGGAAGCGATAGATCGATAGATATACACATAATGCAATTAAATAATCATTTTGAAAACATATCACATCATATCAGGAGGCTAAAGTATACGCTGACTGTGTGGTTGGTGGAAAAACAGAAACAAACAAAAACAAACCAAAGACAGTTTCTAGGTTAGATTCAATCGATCCGTCTGAGCTGAACTCTGTTAAACCAAAGTTCACTTTGAACACCACAGCTCTTCTAAATCATTTTGAGCTAACTCGTTTGTGGTTGTCACTCCACTCTTTGCTGCATGTACATGTTGAGCGACCACACTCCACACACAGACAAATTGCAGCCAGAGCAGATTAAATAAGCAGCTGCAGGACACAGTCCAGGTTTCACTTCAGTCTGGCCAAGTCCCTGACAATGTTTACTGAGTCTGCAGTACACAACTTTGGCATTTACAATCTGTTGTCCTGTGTAAACACCAGTGGCAGTGCCTTCCTACTCAGTAACTTGCAGAACTGTGCTGAATGAGCCCGCGGGACAAAAACACGTCTCAGGTTGTGTTTTAGTGTCAGTTTGACTCTTTCTTGACCCTACACACTGCTGCGTTTTTGAGCTACTTCTTTTCAGCTCTGATGTGATGTGGGTGTAAAAAAAAAAAAAAAAAAAAAAAAAAAAAAAAAAAAAACAGCCCTCCCTCGGGCCCACAGGGTCTTAAACATGTTATAACAAGATGCTGTCAAGTCAAAGGAGGTGATTAAAGCAAGACTAACTAAAGCGGCCTGATATCCTGTTTCCATGTTCTTGTTCATTCCTGCAGCCTTTATATCACAAATCTGCCAATTTATCTGTTTACCCAATGGAAAGTTTTATCCATGATATAGACTGTTTCCCTTCATAAGCACCATGTGTTTTCCACCTAAGCCTGCGCTGAAAAGGTGTTCTTCCAGCAGCTAATGCAGCTAAAAGCAGCCTTTCAAACTGGCTGTCATTTCACCTCCTGAGGCTACAAGGCAATCTACAGCAACATCCACAACATGCGCACAGTAGATGAACTAAAACAGATGTGAGGGCAAGCTTACAGACCATCACAGTTCAAGCTGACCACAAGCTAAATGATCATATGTGCACCTGACACAGCCCCAAACAACATTTTAGGCTCATACCATGAACACAGCATCACGACAAGCTCAACAAGTTTCATGTCACGGACTGTAAACACATCACAGAGGTCAAGTATTTAGGTCGTAACCTCCACGCTGCACTTTATGTCAGCTGTAAATGAACAGCAGAGGTTTCCCTACAATGAAGTGGAAAAACACCGATACACACATGGGCGCAACCTGTTCGAGATAAGTTACTTCAGCAAGTTTCGGCAGGTACCGTGTTTGTCGAGAAACTACACCGCTCAGTAACATCATGATAATAACTTAGGTGGACTCGGGTTATCCAGCGGTAAGACTTCTCTAATATCCAGTACTCACTCCATCTGTTTTTGGGGTTCGTCAGTCGGACTCCTTTCCGTCTCTTCTTCACAGTCTCACTCATTGCTGCCGCTCTACTGTCGGGGGTTCCTATCAGCACACTCAGTAACAGCACGGCAGTATTTTACCATCGTCATCCCGCTGCATGCTACACACATAGCATTTTAACCTCGCGCTCAACTACTGTGTACGCTGAAGTAGGTTACCGCTGTAGGTGCTGCGTTCGCGTTATGTGGGACAAACGAAGTGTTGCGTGTTTCGTTCGGTTCTTCGCGGTTTTATCGTCCCACTCTTGAGGACCTGATTTGCTTCTAGAAACTACCGAGCCAAGAATAAAAAGCCAACAAAAATACCATAAAATAAGTAGAAGAAAGTTAATGAGCGGATGTTGGAGTCATGTTGTCGCAACAAACCCGATATTCTTGAACGCAGCACTAGAGCCCTCAAACATTGCTTCATTTAGTTATTTTTCGACGGAAGCGGTTAGCTCTTCCAGCTGTATGCAGCAAGCAGGCGGTGACTTGAAACAGCAGCGTGCCAACTCAACTCCAACTCAAACTCACAAAGCACAGTCAGGCCTCCTTAATTGGTTTTCTGTCAGAGACATGATGAGACTGGATGACAC
The DNA here is from genome assembly GCF_041146795.1 of Maylandia zebra. Taxonomy (NCBI): domain Eukaryota; kingdom Metazoa; phylum Chordata; class Actinopteri; order Cichliformes; family Cichlidae; genus Maylandia; species Maylandia zebra. The sequence goes on along the minus strand of NC_135186.1, from coordinate 20,686,779 downwards.
CTCTGAGAAATACTGTTTGTTAGTGAGGGCGCCTACGGGAATTAGTGATCAGGTCAGGTACAATTAAATACGACCTACTCTTTTAAAGAATTCAGAACGCTCTAAAACTGAAAATTGCTCTTTCCACAGGATGAATCCATTTTAGATCAAAAGTGTACAACCACACCATGGTACTATGTCAATTTCAAGTCATTCTGATTTTGCCTTCCAAAATAATGGCCTGTTGAAAATGCCCATAACTTACCTAACTTTCAGTGATTTCAGAATGCTCTAAAAAGGAAATTTTCTGTTTCCACAGAATAATTTCACTTTAAATCAACAGGATACAACCTCACGATGTTACCATGTCAATTTCAAGTCATTCTGATTTTGCTTTCCAAAATAAAAGCCTTTTCAAAGTCAAGGCTGGCTTGACACAAGTGGGAAAACTGGGATGTTGTGAAACACAAAATATAAATGTTTTAATCACAGGGAATGTTATCTTCTGACTGTAATCATTGAGCTTCATGCCAATATGTCGTGTATGAACTATCGTATTTGTCTGAAGGATTGTGTATAGTCCGTGTAATAACGATGCAACCGTAAAATATAAACATTAGTACGCTTCGTTATATTTAATATTACTGTAGGCATAAGGATAAATTATGTTACAGGCTCCTGGGACGAGTTAAAGCTGGATATAATGTACATCAACAAATGAGAAACTTTAGGACATGTTTTACTCAATTACCTGCAGTGTTGGGGAGTAACGGAATACATGTACCGCCGTTACGTATTTAAAATACAAAATATGAGTAACTGTATTTTAATTTTATTCTGCAACCTAGACATCCACATTACTCACTCTCACGTAACACATACTGTACATATAGGGCCTTGGGGGTGGACACGTTTTACAGCATCCAGAGGATGGTCGGTGTACTCCAACCCACCTCTGGCGCTGGTGCCCTACCCTCAATTTTAAATGCATTTAGACACTAAGGGTTTTCGGGAAGAGCTGTGCTGCTCTCTGAGAGGAAGCAGGAACCATGCTCTCCTGAGTTTTAAATGCACTTTAGAACAGCACACATCAACACTACATATGAGCGGGCGTAGGGAGGTTTGAGGTCTTCACTCACCCCGGTTCTGTTAACCGTCAGGGCTGGGGGGCTGGGAGGAGGTGCTGGCCGTCAGACTGGGGTCTGGGATGCGGGGCCTCCCTGCTACTGCAGATAAGGAGGTGGTTCGCTTGCCTCCACCCCAGAGAGAAGGGTTACATCTCCTGGGTCTAGGTGCGGCTTGCCCCTCTGAGGGCGGGGGTACCTGGACCTGGGATATAGAGTATGTTTGGGGAGTGCGACTGTCTGTGCAGTGTCTATTTGTGTCTGTCTACACGTTGGGTGAGTGCCGAGTATTTGGTTGTGCATATGGGGTGAGAATGCACGTCTGTGTCCGCGTGTGCCTGTTCGTCTGTGTCTATATGTCAGGTTGGGTCTTAGACTCAACCTCTCTGGGTACATCTCAGGCCCTCTAAAGTACGGAGGCCTATCTCCCCTCACCACACTCCCTGCCGGTGGCTGATGCCCTCAGACGTTGGTGTGTTGGTGGTCCTTGTCGTCTGGGGCTGGGCGCTCATGTATGTATCGGCTCACTCCTGGTGGCCGATTGGTGGGGCCGGGCGCCTGTGGCCCAGCTGGGCTCCTTCCGGGGGGTGGGATGCCGTCAGGCCTCTGGCCTCTGGGCCTGAAGCTCGGTCCTCTCTGGCACAGCTGGCTGCCGGCAGAGCCCGCGGGCACGCCACTGCAACCCCCTCTGGCCTCTGTAGCTGCGGGGTGACCTCTCCTTTGGGGCTCTATTCAGCTATTCCCAGGAGGGTGGCATGGTTCCCCCCCCTTTGGTGGTCCTCCTCGGGTCCTTGTACTCTGGGGCCTCTGGATATCTGGGGCCTGGATCTCCTCCATACCTGCTTCATACCCTGGTGGACAGGGCTATGGCTCCCCACACTCCCTAGCAGATCGTTACATGGAGAAACCTTTGGAATACAAGCATGCTGATCCACACAGGTGTACACACGGGTGTTCACAGACGCGGACTACAGCTTTCTTGGCTGCTGCCTCAAAGCACATCGTGCGCTGTCTATCTTGCGTGCTGCACAATATTGTTTATTATTTAGTATCTACTGTTATCTACTGCTAGCTAGTTTATTGTGATGGTGCTGTTTTTTTTATTATGTTGCTCTTTGTTGTTTGCTTTCTCTTCTGTTTTTTTTCTCCATACAGGTGATCCAGGTGTTTTGTTTGTTTGTTTTTTTTTTTGTTTGTTTTTTCTTCTCTCTCTTCCCCCCCTTTCTCACCGTCTCTTCTCCCCTTTGGTTTTCTTTCTCCCTGTCCTATCCCCCAGTCATGTCTGTCCCGTTTCACAGCAAAATCTCCAGTGTTAAATTAACACTAGAGAGTGTCTATATGGGTCCACACCTCTGAGTGTTAAATACAACACTGTTGAGTGTTAAATTAACACTTTTGACAGTGTTATATGTTTAAAAGTAATGGAATACATTTTAAAAGTAACCTTTCCAACACTGATTACCTGTCATATTCAAAAATACGTGATTTTAAAAGTTAAAATAAATTGATATTCAGTAAACTTTCACGTATTAGTTTGATCTGGTTTACGATGGTTTACTTATCTACAAATGCCCTGTCATGCAAAGAAGAAGCCCGGTGTGAATGCGGCGTCTCCTCTGGGCTGAAGTAGAAAACTCTTCTGACTACAGGCGAAATTTTGCTGTTTGTATTAAAGAGGAGAGAGACCACCCGGCTCGTTCTCAGCGCTCACTTAAAAAACCTGCATCTCTGGTGTGGGTATGCATCAGTGCATCAGTGACTGTAGAATTGTCCACTGAAAGATATATACATGTTTCAGAGCAACGTATCCTCCCATTCAGTTTGTCTGTTTGAAGGAAGGGCTGGCAGATTTCAGCAAGATAATGCTAAACTGCACACTGTATCTCTCACAGCAGCACGGCTTCATAATTTTTAATGCACAGGTACAATACACAATCTTCACTTTTCTAATTATTCTAAATATTCTTTGCTATTTAAACAGCTTTCAGTAACCTGCTCTGCTCTGTTTGCACACTACAACCTGGGTTTGCCACTTATCTGCACTCTAATTTTAATAACTGTACAGTACTCTGCTTTGGTAACTATTGTCCACGATGTAAATATGTAAAAATTGTGTTTCTGTTCTGTGTCCTGTTCTGTTTGTATATGTGTGTGGGGTTTTTTTTTTTGGGGGGGGGGGGGTTTGCTGCTGATACAACCAAATTTCCCCTTGTGGAACAATTAAAGGATTATTCTATTCTTTATTTGGTTTAGATCTACATTTTACAGTGTCGCAACACGAGCTTTGTATTTATTTTAATCTAATCTGACACTCTGTCTGGTTCCAATTAGCTTTTAAGCATTGTCCACAAATTTTCACTAGTGTTAAAGTCACAGCTATGGAAGGATTTCCAAAAGCTTAACATTCGTCTGCCAGTCAGCAATTGCCAGCCGCCTCCCTCCTTAGGGACTCCATCTGTATGGCCTCCTGAAGACCTCTGTCTTCTCAGTCACCACCAGCCTGTTAGCCAGAGGGTTTGTCTTTTATTCTGTCATCACCAGCCCGGGCACCTAAGGAGTCCTGTCACTTCCACAAAAGTAGCCCTCCTTGGCCTTTCTTCCATTTATGGTTTTCTAAGGGGTCCTATCCCCTTTGCCGATGCCAGCCTCCAACCAAACCACTGGAGGTCTTTTTCATCTACACCAGTTGGCCACCTGTGCGGCTCCCAGAACACCTCCTCCGTTGGGCTCCTGGCCGACCCGTCGAGCTGCTCAACTCTTGTCATGGATTATCTAGCCATCACCTGAACTCTTTTTCTGCCTTGGTTTTGTATACGTCTGTTACCTGTTTTTCATTTTGTGTTTTGGTTTCAGTTTTGGTCATTTGACTTTCTCCATTAGTTTCAGCAGTGCTGCCAGGTTTCCCCTCCCCCCCGTGTTGTCTCCTCTTCTTTGTGATGTCCGTCCTCGAGGTTGTTTGTTTTCCCACCCTGCGGTTCCCTGGTGTTGACCTGCATTTGTCTTGGACTTTTTGTAACTTTGTGAATAATCAGCATTAAAACTACATTTCTATCATTTACACCTGGTTTCCTGAGTTCTGCATGTATGCTCACCACACAGCCATTTCCTGACAGCGTCCTCCTTAGAGGGAGTGGATTTGTTGAAAATAGGTCAACCTTGTTTTATGATGATTCATGAAACAAGACCTTTCACATTGTTTTCACTTCTTTTTAAAAATGACTTTCATTTTCATTCTGTATCCGAAAGCTTTTTCTTAGATTCAAACCACCAGTATTTGTGTTATTTGTCTAACTGTGTCTGAACACATCTGGAGAGAAATGCTGACAACACAGCTGCAGTACTTTTGAGGATTGTCTTTATCCACAAGAATTACAACCAAAAGTAACAAGCAAGGCCATTTTTATATACTTTATATAGTCCAGGCTGTTTAAAGACAGTGTTTGAGTGCCATGAGTTTACATTACTGACTCTGCATATTAATGGGGAACCTCTTAGATCAAAATTCCCAAATAAATTGGCTATTTAGGAATACTGCTCACCTTTGTCGGTGAGCAGTATGTTTGAGCTCAGTCATACCTAGCTAAATTTCATCAACAAGAATGACGAGTACCAGAAGCAGTCATGCATGCTCAGTCAACTAAGCATGGGGGAATCATGTGACTACATGATCTCATCTAGTCACATGACTACTTGACTCCTCCATATTTCACACATGAACTGGAAGTATTTGGGTTGTTGCTATGTCCCTTCTTTCCCCACCTTTGGCTTTCTTGGTAAAGATTTTGGTGTTTCTTCACACCTGCATGTTTACCTTGCTTCAGTGTGAGCAATGACATTTCATCTAAAATTCCCTATTTACTGTGTGTGAATAAAATTTTGTATTGTAGAAGTAGTTTAAAGTGTAAATAAAAAAAATTGTCACACACTGCATCTGCAGACGACTCTTTAAGTCAGCTGGTAGTAAGCAGTGTTGGTCAAGTTACTTGAAAAAAGTAATCATTAACTAATTACTGATTACTTCCTTAAAGTAATCCCGTTACTTTACTGATTACTTATTTTCAAAAGTAATTAATTACTTAGTTACTTTTTAAAAACACGATTTACAACCTGAATAGGTGATAAAGTGATAGATCTTTCAGCCCAATTCTACTTTTTCTACATAATCCATCATACAAAATGTAATCAAATGGAAAAGTCCCTTTTTAAAACTTGTTTTATTAGTTTTAATCTTTTAACTTTATGCATCAAGCAAAAATTTAATTATATGCAACATTCTCTGACTGGAAGAAATTTGTTTAATATTTAAACCGATTTTCTGCACATTCCAGCATATAAAACATATCTTTTTTTGTGTGTTTACACTCACTCTTTCAAATAGATGCAAGTAAAACACAGCAGAAAATAAATAAAGTCAAAGACTCAGTGGTCCTTTTGCTCTATTTGCACCTGCAAAGCAGGAGTAGGGTAGGCGGAGGTTTACCCTGGTGCAGGTGTGCCGCAGTGGTCAGTGGAAGAATCCACGAGTTTCTCTGAGTTTCCCCATTACGTCATAGCTACTCGGTGCTTGCTCGGAAGTTCAGGGGTTTTTTTCGCTGTAAAAGAAGTTTTCTTCCCACGCACAACGGACACTAATGTTTTGTCACTTTTTATGGAATCAAACTCAAAGTAAGGTCAGTACTTCCACGCTTTAAACGCTGCACGCTCATACTCTCTCCCGCACTAAATACATGATCCATTGTTGATCTGCACACAGCTGTTGTCACGAACGTCGCACTTGCTTACGTCACTGTCGTGAGACATTCTCGCAAAAAAAATCACGATTTTAGTAACGCAGCGTTCCTACGGGAAAGTAACGGTAATCTAATTACCATTTTGCAATAGTAATCCATTACTTTACTTGTTACTTGAAAAAGTAATTGGATTACAGTAACCCATCTCTGGTAGTAAGTGAAGGAGGTTATTGTGGAGTGTGATAAACCGCTGATGGTGATTAGCCAGTTCTGGGCACATGAAGATGCACAGGTGTTGAAATATCCATGGGAACAATACTGAACACAGAGCTGCCCCAGTGAGTCCATCACAGTGTGAACATTAGCTAGAACTTGTAGTAGAAGGAGCTTTGCATGTTTGAGTAGAAAGGTGTTATATTAGTACCAGTCCACATTAGCATTCATGTTAAACACATACCTGTCTTCATCATGTGTTTCTCACCACCTGAGAGCTGTGAGTCCCCATCGTCATCTGGAACAGATTCTGGGATTGGAAATGAGTTTGGAGATTATTATTTATTATAAAACATAAAATCAATCAATCAACCCTGACTCAGTTTCATTCTTTACAATGTAATGTCTTGGCACTATCCTATGGATGCTGCAGTTTGATTTGGACTTGGTTTCTCGTCTCGGGCTGACTGTTTTTTCTTTTTCATCTAATCTTTTTTAACATCAGCATTGATTCTGGTTTTCCCTTCATGAGTGAATGTCTGAGGGGAAATGTCACTTTTATGTAGTTGGACCTAAAACACTCTTATTGAAGTTTTTACAGTCACCTTTCTTTGTTTGTTTTTGCCTTAAGGGCGCATGCTTCTCTTTTACAGCATTGTCACTGCTTCACCTCCAGGCAAAGGTGTTTCCTTATTTAGAGAAATGTGACTGTTCTTATATGCAGGTGGTATGCCACTTGGTTTATTTAACTCTGATTTACTAACACAGGTATGATGGGCAGGTGTGATAGATTCTTCCTTAGCCTCCCCTCGTGTGACTGAACTGCCACTGCCAGAAGGTAAACCTGTGTAAACCTTTATTTGTGAGTTACACTGCTCTTGCTAGAATGCTGGTGATTGTTTAAATGAACAATCTTCATCTTTGTTTGTTTATACACTTCTAAATTGTACACTTTGACCAGTTTAGTGATGTAAGTATGTTGGCTGAGAGACACTGTTTGTTCACTGTGGGCCCCTCAGGCTGGGGCCTATCAGTAACACTAACTCCGATGTACACAACAACAGATGGCAACAGATTAGTGATATTACTGATTTATTACAGTTAATTGGTACATTATCAAACATGGATTGATTTAATTGTCAACTTGAAAGGGCTCAGAAAACACTGTTTTCTTTTAGTGCTGTGACACTGTAAATATAAGGCCTTATTTATGAGAATATCTGTGCCTGTGTTTGCATAATGCTGCATGATGGTAGTCAGACTAGCACAACAGGTTTCTGACCTTTTCTTGATGACTCTCGCGTCGATGAAAAAGACCTGAGGCCCCTTCGCCGTGTAAATCCACCGTCTTCACTGTTGATCCTTTCTGGAGGCACAATACAAACCGACTCAATGAAAAAGTTATTACTAAGCTGAACAGAACATTCTTGATTACATGAACACATCTATGAATTTGTATCATCACTGTCCTACTTTTGACTCGGAGAGACGAGAAACCAAAGCTCCTCCTTGTGTTTGTAGACAGTTGCTGCTCCAACTTCTATAAAAAAAAAATCAAATGACAACTAAGAAGAAACGACATCTTTGTAAATGTTCAGTACATTCACATTAATGCAGGAGCTGTCAGTGATGACCTGTAATAGTGCAGTAACAGAAGTCAACATGTAATAAGTTTGTGGTGTGTTGCTGAAACATCTTCAGTACGCTCTTGAGGAATGAGGTTTGTGGCACTTTTGTCTTCCTGCAAGTCCTCTGCAGACATCTGTGTATACGTAAGTGCACAACATGTCACTTTGGGGTCATCTAACTAATGAATGTATTTCTCATGTTTTAGTTACAATGACTACTGTAGAGGGAGAGGATGACACACATGCACACAGCTATCTGTGTTTGGCAATCTTTGTGAGATATTTGCTGCCATTGTTAAGTATAAGTCTAACAGCTCAGTGCCAAACTCATTCCTTACCAAGACTTTATTTAACCTGAAGCAAATCTCGACACTCAAACAAGACTTTTAAGGGGCGTAAAAAATTTAAAAACTTCCAACTCTTATATTTCAAACACTATTATTATTGAAAACAAAGATATTTAGATATATTTATAAATAAATTGCCTCACTCTAGAGCAGTGGTTCTTAACCTTGTTAGAGGTACCGAACCCCACCAGTTTCATATGCGCAGTCACTGAACCCCTCTTTAGTGAAAAATAAAATATGATTTTTTTTCAAATTCAGATATGTTTTTTTACTGGTGCGCAAAATAAGCCGTGCATGTCATGGCAGAGGCTCTGCCGAACCCCTGAGACCAACTCACCAAACCCCTAGGGTTTGATCGAACCCAGGTTTGCTCTAGAGAAAGCTGCAACCTGCAATCAGCCATTCTGCATTGCTTTTTACTTTTTATTTTGCAAGCACTGAAACTCTGGGTGTATGTGTTTGGTTTGTTTCTGTGTGTAGATAACTGTTTTAAACTACAGATTAGGGGTGGGTTTTGGTTATCGATTTATCTATTAAAATCGATTCTAGCTTGGATAACGTGATATCGATTCATTAAAATCCTGAATTGATTTTTAAATATAAATTTATTTTGCCCGAAACGCCAGAATCTCAGGTTAAACCTCACGAAATTTCAACAACCACCAAACAGCTAAAACAGTAAATGAGAGCAGTTACACGGATTCTGCACAAAGATGTAAAAGCACGGACCCCACGAAACATCAGAATCAGTGAGATGTCACCTTTCTCACCCGACAGCACGGGCACGGTCGGGGCTGAAAGCCGACAGCTCACTGATTCTGATGTTTCGGCGGTTCCATGCTTTGTGTTTGCGCCCTTTCTGAAACTGCAGGTTTTTATCTCTCTCCAAACAATATTGACTGAACCAGCAGCAAAAGAAGATCCAAACTATGGATCACAATTCGCTTCACATAAACATCGTCATGAATTTCCTCTAACTTTTGCTGTTTTGCTTCCACCACGATAAAATCACACTTCCTGCACAGCTCTCTCTCTCTGTACTTTTTTTTTATAACTTAAATGACCTTGGACAAGAGAGACTAATTTCTGCTGTTCAGTACTGAAGAAATGTAAACTTTTTAAAATTATGTAAAATTGCAGAATATGTTTAAGGTTACCTGCTATAAAAAACCGGGCCAGGAAAATCTCCTTCATGTTTTTCTGTCTGTTATCCTCAGTTACTTTGACACAAAGGCATCTGCTGTGATGCTCACTTTTGATAAAGTCTCGCAAGTGTCAGCTTTCTTTTTATAGATATAATAATAATATGGAAATGTACTGATACGTGATCAGAATTATAATATTTCTGACTGTCTGAGGCAAAATTTCTCCGAATTGAATTGTGGATCGAATCGATTCAGGACCTTGTGATCGTCACTCGAATCTAATCGATCGATTCGATTTGAATCGATTCTAGAAATCAGTGACGATGCCCAGTCCTACTACAGATCCTGGGTATCTTCATTGGGATATACATTTTGAGAGACAAGCTTGCTTATAGGATATTAAGATTCATCCTTCAGTTAATCCAAAATGCTGCAGCAAGAGTCCTGACAGGGACTAGAAAGAGAGAGCAGATTTCTCCTGTTTTGGCTTCCCTTCATTGGCTTCCTGTTAAATCCAGAATTCAAAATCCTGCTCCTCACATACAAGGTCTTAAATAATCAGGCCCCATCTTATCTTAATGACCTTGTAGTACCATATCACCCTATTAGAGCACTTCGCTCTTGCACTGCAGGCCTACTTGTTGTTCCTAGAGTATTTAAAAGTAGAATGGGAGGGAGAGCCTTCAGTTTTCAGGCCCCTCTTCTGTGGAACCAGCTTCCAGTTTGGATTCGGGAGACAGACACTATCTCTACTTTTAAGATTAGGCTTAAAACTTTCCTTTTTGCTAAAGCATATAGTTAGGGCTGGACGAGGTGACCCTGAATCCTCCCTTAGTTATGCTGCAATAAACGTAGGCTGCCGGGGGATTCCCATGATGCATTGAGTTTTTCCTTTCCAGTCACCTTTCTCACTCACTATGTATTAACAGACCTCTCTGCACTGAATCATATCTGTTATTAACCTCTGTCTCTCTTCCACAGCATGTCTTTTATCCTGTATTCCTTCTCTCACCCCAACTGGTCGCAGTACATGGCCCCGCCCCTCCCTGAGCCTGGTTCTGCTGGAGGTTTCTTCCTGTTAAAAGGGAGTTTTTCCTTCCCACTGTCGCTAAAGTGCTTGCTCATAGGGGGTCATATTATTGTTGTGTTTTTCTGCATATGTATTATTGTAGGGTCTACCTTACAATATAAAGAGCCTTGAGGCAACTGTTGTTGTGATTTGGCGCTATATAAATAAAACGAATTGGACTGAATTATAGCCATCTGGCTGCAGTACACAGTAACCCACCCCAGGTTTTAAAAAATTATTGAAGAAGAAGATGATGAATGGATTGTCCATTTTTGGCTGCCATTTGGAACATTACTTGGAATTCTTCAGGTACTAAGGTGAAAATATAAACTTTGTACAGTATTCGATGTAGACTGACCGCCATGTTTTGTCCTTCTATGTAGCACGTTTCCAAAAATAGCACCTTAAGTGGTATTTATGTTTAACACTTGTGCGTGTGTGCGCGTGCGTGTGTGTGCGCGTGCGTGCGTGTGTGTGTGCGTGCGTGTGTGTGTGTGTGCGTGTGTGTGTGTGCGTGTGTGCGCGCGCGTGCGCGTGTGAATAGTAAACTGTCACTACTGAATCCCAGTTGTTGATGAGTTTTTCTGACTGTCGACTGAACATACTCAGCTGAGCTGCACATACTGCATGAACATTATTGGTCCTGCATGGAAAGACAGCCACTATTTATAACAGAGCAAAATGACAGGACATGATTAGGCCCTATGGGAAAACTCCCCAGCAATATAAACCACATGTGTAGAAAGGAATGCATCGCAGTAGGATCAGTGGAGCATGGTGGAAAATATTTGAAAAATTAGGTTGCAGCAGTAAAACACAGGTGTTTTTCTTCTTTTGCCAGTAGTCGAAATGATCCCTTATTAAGCTCTGCAGCAGAATGTCCAGGAAGGCTGTTCAGACTGGGGATGATACACAAAGGCAATCAGTGCTTATTTATTATGAATAATTAGAGCTAATGCATAAAGGTGGAAATACAAGTTGGAATTTTGCTTTTTAAAAACAGCTTCTGAATCAAATTGTCACATTTAGCTGACTCACTGATCCTCTTCAGTATAAATATGTGCAATTAATGCAAACATGGTCTCCTCTTTATTTTATTACTTTATGTAGGAGGCAGTAAAGGTCTGTTCAAAGTCTAGAACAAGTCCTGCTAACATCTGTAAAGCTAACAATTACCTTTATCTTTACAATCTATTTTGTTTGATATGTACACAAGCTCCAGCATAAATGTCTATATCTCTCTTTCTCCAGTGTTAGTTTCACATCTGTTTCTCTTTGGCTTTTTATGTTTAAAGTTCAATTTAAAAGCCTTACAGTCTCGAATGATCGAGTCCTTTCATATCTAGTTCTCATGGTACCATATTATCCTGACAGAACACTTTACTGTGAGAGTGAAGGTGCACATGTGGGTTCATGAGTGTCCAATATGGCAGGCTTTCAACTATCAGCCCAACGTGTCAATGCACACATCAAGCAAATATCTCTAAAATTAGAAACATCCTGTCTCAGAGTGACGCTGAAAAACTAGTTCATGCATTCATTACGTCCAGGCTGGACTACTGTAATTCATTATTATCAGGAAGTCCTAAAATCTCCCTGAAAAGCCTTCAGTTAATCCAAAATGCTGCAGCCAGAGTGCTGACAGGGACTAGAAAGAGAGCATATTTCTCCTGTATTGGCTTCCCTTCATTGGCTTCCTGTTAAATCCAGAATTCAAAATCATGCTCCTCACATACAAGGTCTTAAATAATCAGGCCCCATCTTATCTTAATGACCTCACCGTACTGTATCACCCTGTGAGAGCTTGTGGCTCTCAGAGGCAGAGCCTTCAGCGTTTAGCTCTTCTGGGGAATCGGTTCCTAGTTTGCATTTGGGAAACAGACACAATCTCTGCTTTAAAAATGATTAAATGTTTTTTTATGAATATATAACATCTGCAAGGTATTGTGCGGTAATTTCACAGATAGTGTATTTTATTTGACCAAAATTGCTAAAAAAAAATGACAGAAAAAAATAGAAATGTATAATTTATATTATTCTTAAGATATCCACAAACTTGATGACTGTGAAAAAGAAATGCCTGTGAAATTACAGGCTTACTTCATTCAAAATATAATCAGTATTAGTTTATATTACTTTATTTACTTTAATTACTTAGTTTTTGTACTATAAAAAATGTTAGTAAGAAGGCAAAGGGTTAAATTACAAAGCTTCCTGCAACCAATTTTACATTTGTGCAGGGCGGGCACTCAACACTGTTTTTATCAGCAGTTATCTTTCAAATCAGCACAGACACACATTGCACGTTATTCTACAAGGATACACTGTGGAATTTCCAACCTTTTGAAAGAGAAGCTGAAGACTTTTGTTCAATAACAGCAACAAGAGAAAATTCAGAGGAGGAAAACTTTATAGTTTGTACCAGGTGAAGAATGAGAAAGGGACCAGACTAAGCAGTGATATAAGCACCACGGACACTCGAACACTATAAAGTTCTTGCAAAAACACCAACAATTATTTTGAGGGAGGACGAAGACCACTCACAGTGTGCAGCAGGTACCACGGTACATGTTGCATCTGTAACCAACTGTAACACACTCAAGCTAAATAGCAATAGCATGCTAACATAACACAGTGTCTTTACGCCAGCTTGGCACCAAATCGTTGTGACCCGTCATATTACACAAATTTAACAAAGGTGTCAACTAACGTTTATTAAACTGTTGAACCAACTCATCCCTCTCATGAAATTAAGATCAGAGTGGGCTCGTTGTTTTTCCAGCCACCTGTACAGCACCAGTGGTAATAATTAGGCTAACGGAATTAAAAGTAGCAGCACAGGAAGTGTCCTAATTGTGTTCGATTTTTTTTTCTTTTAGATGTTTTTAAGGACAAGGGTAGCCCTGCGACAGACTGGTGACCTGTCCAGGGTGTACCCCGCCTTTCGCCCTATGACAGCTGGGATAGGCTCCAGCGCCCCCCGCGACCCTGAAAAGGATAAGCGGAAGCGAATGGATGGATGGATGGATGTTTTTAAGGAGAAATATAGCAAAGTGAACTGTGTTGTTGTTGTATTACAGCAGTACTATGGTACTATAAGTGTAGCTAGTGTTTTATTAAGCTCTATTACAGCTCTATCTTAAGCTCTTAAGCTCAATACTCAAATCCATCAGTATGTGCATCTATAATTAACAGTATATTGTTTACTATTACATTTTATGGATATTTAAAAAATGATAATTCCATTATGTTTATGTCAGACTATACATAAAAACCATTATACAGTTGATACAATAAACGGTAATGAACAGTAGATACTAGTTTAATAAAAGTATTTTTACTATTTTTTTTATTTTAGTTTCATAGGCGCTGTATCATATTATTACAATCACTATGAAATAAACAACATGAATGACATAATAAGCCCCACTAAAGAGGACCTTTCAGTGATTTTAGGCCTGAGTAATTATACCAGGACAGTGTTCGACCACATTATTGGATCATTTCATTGTTTTAACACATCTAAGTACATTTTATTTTGTAAATACAGAAACTTTTGAGACTGTTTGGCCTCCCAGTGTATGTATACAAAACACCGTAACAACAAACTCTGCTAACACCCTTATTATGCCACTAAACATATGTCTTTAAAGAACACATAGAAGCTTTGAATAAACACACCTGATCCAGCCCTAACTATATACTTTTTCAAAAAGGACAGTTGTAAGTCTAGTCGTAAAGGGAGAGAGGGTGTCTGTCTCCCCAGTCCAAACCGGAAGCTGGCCCCATAGAATAAGGGACCGAAGGCTCTGCCTCCCTTTCTCCTGTTACGTACACTAGGAGCCACAACAAGCTCGCCGTCTGAGAGCCACGGGTTCTCAGGGATGATGCGGTGCTATAAGATTATTACGATAACATGGGTCTGATTAGTGAAGACCGTGTATGTGAGGAGCAGGATTCTGACAGAAACTGAACAGTATTCCTGAAAAACTCTGTTTTTGTCTGATCATTTCTTAATAACAAGTAATGAGCACGTCACTAATTTTATATAGTATATGCAAAGAAATCCGACCATAAATTATATGTAATAATCACAAATGACTTTCATCTCTGCTACAAAATACGTACACTGAAGGGGGTTAAATTTATCCTCAAGAAACAAACTGAAAAAGAATGAAGTTGACATCAAGGCGTAATGAGTTGGTTGTAAACATGTAAGACTCCATTCAGTCCCCACGAGAAGGCGGCAGCAGGGAGAATCTCAGGGTTTGACTCAGGAACTGAAGCTGTATGACGACTGTTGTACATATTTCAGGATGTCGGTGTGGCAGTTTGAGCTCCAGCTGATCTGGCTGTCTGGGGTATTAATGCTTAATATCTGGAGTTAAGAGCACACTTGTTGCCAAAAGCTGTGATTTAATTGGTCAGATCTGTTCATTTGCATCAGCAGAATCTGATAAAACTAAGATTAGTTAATAAATAAATAAATAAATGCAAAAGTAACAAAATTTTTTCACAGATTTTATACAGCCACCGTAGCCAGGCTGATAAGTATTAGTCAATCATTAGTGAAGATCTGCTTATGTCCACAGTATTTTATAGAAATATTTCATAAGAGATTAGAACACGCCCGGGTGGTAAACTTTGAATTATAACTGTGTAACTTGGTGCAGCATGGTGGCCCTGTTTGCCTCACAGCAGGAAGGTCCTGGGCACAAATCCACTATATGCCTGTGTGGGTTCTCTCTGGGTATAATGGCTTCCTCTCACAGTCCAAAGACATGCACTTAGTTTGTTAATAGTAGGTTAACTAGTGATATTAAATAGGTGTGAATGATTGTCAGTCTGTGTTGGCCCTGCAACAGGTTGGTGACCTGTCCAAGGTGTGCCCTGCCTCTTCCCTTGGACCTGAACCTTTTTAATAAAGTATGGCTGTTGAAAATCTCTACCACAACAAGGTAGTAAAATATATGCACTGCGTACATGTACTTTAATGTATAACAGCTCCGTTTTTTCAGACACTAACCACCATTTAATACATAAACATTATACAGGAAGTGGCAGAAATAAGGGTTAATAAGTTCTCCAGGCTGCACCTGTCGTGATACTGCAGGTTGTTACAATACAAAGTCATCAAAGGTGGTTTTTAGTCAGTGAAAGGACAGCGTAAGCAGGGTAAAAGTCAAACCTATAACATTATTGCTGTACCAAGCAGCTTTATAGTAAAAAGCAAGTAAAAAGTTGTAGTGTAAAAGCTGATAGCTGAAGTTAAATATAAATATTTTGTGGCTTCAAAAGTCGCAGACACTCAGTCAAAAACCTTGCAGGCGACTGGTGTGTTATTGTGATGTAATTCATGATTGTCAAGGTCAAGATTTGATTTATTTATTTAAACCTTATATATCACCCGTCTTTTCCCCCAGCCGGAAACAGACTACATTTAATCTTGTGCAAAATTAGCCTGAAAATGTCAGGTTAATCAAAAACAGCCACACAAGTGTTGCAGTCCTTGAACTTTAGACACAAAGACGTAATGGAAGTAACAAACTCACCACCTGCGTTTGCTGGGATATCTCGTCCATTTTTCCTGATTTATCCACTGCTAATATTAGGTCTCTGACATACGGTTGATTTTATTTCTTCCCCGGTAAACAAGAAAATGCTCCTCTTGACAGCATATGTGTCAAACAGTAATGAAACAGCAAGTGCACATGCATGAGGAAGTGCAGCTGTTGAAACGTGTGGTTGACGGACTTCACTCTCAGACTGGGATTTCCTCTTTCAGTGTTAAACCACGGTACAGTGACGCAAGCAGCACAATGCTGTTGTGTGCCGTGCAGTCAAACCTGTTCTTTAACTGTATAACTGGTTAAGCGTTGTATTTCTTGGAACATTTATTTTAAGAGCGTGTATAGACCTGCCAGGGTTGTAATCTAATACTGCACAATCTGTCGGCGAGCTTTACGGGCCTGGTGAATGTTGTTTGTTGTAAAAAGTGCTTTGACTTCTCTGAATGAGCCAAAAAGTGCAACAGGAATTTTACTTGTACAGCACATGTCATTATGTTCAAATCGAGGTAACTTAAGGCAGCTTCAAACAAACTTGGATCTAGTTCTAGGACTAGGTGGGACAAAATGTACAGGGTTCAAACCACAGAGCTTTGTGAATTTATACAAAGATTTGAAAGGCATTTCTTAAGGCATTGGAGGCAAAAGAACAGAACTCAGTGCTGAGGTAACATGGTCACATTTCTGTGAACCTGTAAGCACTCTGGCTGGTGCTGATGATGAGTCCTGCAAAAAGTGCATTTTCTGTCCCTCTTTTTCTGTTGATGTAAAGATCAACTGCAATTTGAGATTTTTTGATATTAGCAAAATATTCTAAAATGAATTTCTCAAAATGCACTATGGTGACAAAAGCATTTGCTCATCTGCCTTCACATGCGTATGAATTTGAACGATATCCTGTTCTTAATCTGCAGGGTTTAATAAGATTTTGTTCCAAGCTTTGCAGATATAACAACTCCAACTGTTCTGGAAAGGCTTTCCACAATGTTCAGGAGAATTTCTGGCCATTATGCCAGAAGCGCATTTGTGTCATCAGACACTGATGTTGGATGAGAGGGCCTGGCTCGCAGGCTCGTCCCCATCGTGTTCTACGGGATTGAGGCTGCGCAGCTCCGTCAGTTCTTCCACACTAATCTCACTCATTCATGTTGTTTTGGACAGCTTTGTGGACTGGTGCGTAGTTATGCTGGTGCAGGAAGGGGCCAACCCCAAATTATTCCCACTAAACTGTGCATGGTGGTTCGATCCCTGGCCTCTTCAGTTTGTATGCCAAATATCTTAGGGCATGATACTAACCTCAGGTTGCTCTCTGATGCATCCATTGGAGTATAAATATGGCATGGTATGAATGGCTAGTAGTGAAAGGTGCCTTGCTTGCTCAGGTACAGTAGAGAAGAGCTATATAAGGTCCATTTACCATTGATCTTGGTATGCTGGTAAGCACCGACCATTTTGCTCGCTGTGTCAGACGCTGATCATGACCCTCACCTATGGTCACAAGTTGTGGGTAGTGACCGAAAGAACAAGATCGGGGATACGAGCAGCAGAAATGGGTTTCCTCTGAAGGTTGGCTGGCCTCTCCCTTAGAGATAGGGTGAGGAGTTCGGCCATCCGGGAGGGGCTCAGAGTAGAGCCGTTCTCCTTCACATCGAACGGAGCCAGTTGAGATGGTTCGGGCATCTGACAAGGATGCCTCCTGGGTGAGGTGTTTCGGGCATGTCCCACCGGGAGGAGGCCCCGGGGCAGACCCAGGACACGCTGGAGAGATTATATCTCTCGGCTGGGAATGCCTTGGTGTTTCTCCAGACAAGCTGGAGGAGGTGGCAGGGGAGAGAGAGGTCTGGGCTTCTCTGCTTGGGCTGCTGTCCCCACGACCCCGCCCCGGCTAAGCAGAAGAAAATTGATGGATGGATCATGTGTCTTTGTGGTTGGTCATGCAGTTCTAGATTTTTGTAACCTGGCACATTGCACCGCGGCCGGGTTGAAGACACGGGCGTATGATCGTGTCAGTTTTTCCCAGCATTTTATGATGTTCCAGTACAGAAATGTAGATACATACAGATATACAGAGGGAGACGTTGGAACAGTTTGAAAACTTGAGTTTGTAAAAAAAAAATGTAACAAAGTCTTGGTTTGTGTTTTAACTTCCTCTCCTCCCATATCATTGCTTATGTGGCATCTAAATGGTGACAACAGAGGCTTCCTTCCTTAACGGCAGGTGTAAGTACAAGTGACTGTGAAACGAGGTTGTGGTGGCGAGCAACCGTTGTGGCGGGATTTCCTTTCACTCCAAATTCACTGCCAATACTGAAAAACATCGCCACACCATAAGTCCCCCTCTACCAAACTTGACAGTTGGCACAGTGCAGTCAGACACGTTCTGTTCTCCTGGCAGCCACCAAACCCACACTGGATTCGTCAGTCCAGAGAACCATGGCTCGAGAATCCAATGGCGGTGACATAAGCACAGGATGCAATGGCTGCAGCTGAAAGTGACTTCTATCAGGTAAACATGTTTGCTGAGGGCTTTTTTGGTGCATGAATACAAAATTACAAGTTCTCCATAAAGTGACTTGTGCTGCTGTTAAGCCATTAATAATTGAAAAAACTTTGGCAAAAATGTATTTTATCTACTGAGTGAGACCTCGTACAAATCCGTAACACATATATTATGATATATTTTTTTTTAAAAAACCCAAAAAACTAGTTTGCACACGCTGGGGTTAGCGTGACACTATAACTAAAAGAATGTAATTTCTATATATACATTTCTAATATACATGAAATTCTCTCTTACATTCATGATAAATAAAAAAAGAATAGGGTCAGCTTATATTTCCTTCTAATCATTTATTGGATTGTGTTGCAGTCTGAAAAATGTGGAAGTTGCAAACACACTTCAGTCAGATCATTAAGACGATTAACAGAGAGGGACTTTTTACTGATGATGTGATGCTTTCAAGTATTAATGATTATTGTGGTGTGCTTCATATGGTATTCGTGGTTAGCACATCCTGGCCAGGCGGTACATGTTCTCATGGCCTCCTTGTGGTGCTCTCCAGTTTAGTCCCAGAGTCCAAAAATATGGCAGGGTAAGTGATGGTTCTAACGTTAATGTGAGCTTAAATGATTGTCTGTGTCTGCCTCTCACTCTGTGGCAGCTGAGATGTCACTATGAAAGAGAAGGGTGCAAATTAAGCATTTATTTCATTTTGTTTTTAATATAATTATTTTAGCTAGATTCATATTTTTGGTATGTTCCAAACACAAACATGTCTTGCAAAAATACCTTAAAACTGGTGAAAATTAAACACAGATGAAGGATAGCTGGTTCCTCCATACACACATAGCTACCACAGAATTTGATTCACTGCAACTGAAGCATGAACCTATCACAGCAAGGCATTTTTTATCAACCCCAGTATCCAGAGCAATGAGTTATATGTGTGTGTGTGTGTATATATATATATATATATATATATATATATATATATATATATATATATCCATAGGTCCCTCATCCTATTCATGTAGCCCCTTCCGCCGGGGTTACTTGCGTAGTAGCATTCCAACAACGCCCTGTTTTCGTCCCTTGCCCACCGATGCCTTCTTGTTCCAGTAGCCCACTTTTCGTCAGGGTGCCCTGGTTCCTCAACACCTGACGCGGACCTTGTTGATCCGGGCGACGTCCGAGCCGGCATGCCTTCATATTTATCTGTCTCGCTCATGTCTGCGGTAGGCTTGCTTAGCATAGGGGGTCTTAGCCTTAGGACCCTTACTGGATACAGACGCCCCAGGCAGGAATCGAACTTGCGAAGAGAATGACCGAGCTAAGATCCTGTGGGACTTCCAGATACAGACGGACAAAATGGTGGTGGCTAACCAACCGGACATAGTGGTGGTAGACAAACAGAAGAAGACGGCCGTAGTGATCGATGTAGCAGTTCCGAATGACAGCAATATCAGGAAGAAGGAACACGAGAAGCTGGAGAAATACCAAGGGCTCAGAGAAGAGCTCGAGAGGATGTGGAGGGTGAAGGTAACGGTGGTCCCCGTGGTAATCGGAGCACTAGGTGCGGTGACTCCCAAGCTAGGCGAGTGGCTCCAGCAGATCCCGGGAAAAACATCGGAGATCTCTGTCCAGAAGAGCGCAGTCCTGGGAACAGCTAAGATACTGCGCAGGACCCTCAAGCTCCCAGGCCTCTGGTAGAGGACCCGAGCTTGAAGGATAAACCGCCCGCAGGGGCGTGCTGGGTGTTTTTTTTATATATATATATTTTTTTTTTTTTTTTTTTTTAAAGCTGAGTTGCTTTGGAACCAGCCTGAATGGCAGCTGGATGACAGATGGTTTTTGCATGTCACCTTCATTCTGTATGGATTCTGGATGTAGACACTTAGTCAAGCACATAGTTAAGTTACTCAGAACATCTCCATTACATCAGGATTTCTTCACTAATACTGTAAATACTGGTGATATATATCCCGCACAAAACAGTGAATCAGCAGATTTAGTTTTTAGTATTATCATTTTATCACTATCTCATTATTTGGGACGTTACTTTAGGGAGTAGCAACATCCAATAAGTTCATGAACTGACCAATCAGTATTGTCCAGACCATAAAATATACAGTGGCTTGCAAAAGTATTCAGCCCCCTTGAACAGCCTTGAAACAGAATTCCACGTGAAAGACCAACACAAAGTGGTGTACACGTGAGAAGTGGAACGAAAATCATACATGATTCCAAACATTTTTTGCAAATAAATAACTGCAAAGTGGGGTGTGCGTAATTATTCAGCCCCCTTGGTCTGAGTGCAGTCAGTTGCCCATAGACATTGCCTGATGAGTGCTAATGACTAAATAGAGTGCACCTGTGTGTAATCTAATGTCAGTACAAATACAGCTGCTCTGTGACGGCCTCAGAGGTTGTCTAAGAGAATATTGGGAGCAACAACACCATAAAGTCCAAAGAACACACCAGACAGGTCAGGGATAAAGTTATTGAGAAATTTAAAGCAGGCTTAGGCTACAAAAAGATTTCCCAAGCCTTGAACATCCCACGGAGCACTGTTCAAGCTATCATTCAGAAATGGAAGGAGTATGGCACAACTGTAAACTTACCAAGACAAGGCTGTCCACCTAAACTCACAGGCCGAACAAGGAGAGCGCTGATCAGAAATGCAGCCAAGAGGCCCATGGTGACTCTGGACGAGCTGCAGAGATCTATAGCTCAGGTGGGGGAATCTGTCCATAGGACAACTATTAGTCGTGCACTGCACAAAGTTGGCCTTTATGGAAGAGTGGAAGAGTTTGCAGTTTGCCACAAATCATGTGGGGGACACAGCAAACATGTGGAAGAAGGTGCTCTGGTCAGATGAGACCAAAATGGAACTTTTTGGCCAAAATGCAAAACGCTATGTGTGGCAGAAAACTAACACTGCACATCACTCTGAACACACCATCCCCACTGTCAAATATGGTGGTGGCAGCATCATGCTTCTCTTCAGCAGGGACAGGGAAGCTGGTCAGAGTGGATGGGAAGATGGATGGAGCCAAATACAGGGCAATCTTGGAAGAAAACCTCTTGGAATCTAGAGACATATCCTAAAAGACTGGCAGCTGGAATTGCAGCAAAAGGTGGTTCTACAAAGTATTGACTCAGGGGGCTGAATAATTACGCACACCCCACTTTGCAATTATTTATTTGTAAAAAATGTTTGGAATCATGTATGATTTTTGTTCCACTTCTCACGTGTACACCACTTTGTGTTGGTCTTTCACGTGGAATTCCAATAAAATTGATTCATGTTTGTGGCTGTAATGTGACAAAATGTGGAAAAGTTCAACGGGGCCGAATACTTTTGCAAGCCACTGTATACAGAGTAAATACATAATAGTGTCTTAAACCCTACATTCTCTTGTTTCTTTGGCCAAGTGTTTCTGTTGACTAATGATAGAGCATGTTCTTTTCTGTCACTCAGCAAACACACATCTGTTTATGGAGTTAAAAACTACATGTAGCTTATTTTAAATGTGCTACTTTCTCCAAACAGTGTGTGTCTGATGCAATATTTAATACTATTAAATAATGCAAAGCTTACCCTTTCCTCTCTAAATTTGTCACACACTTATCACATCTGCCACCACATCCTGTTCATCAGGCATTTTAAAGTCTTGTGTTCTGTGTTGCATTATTGGCACTGTGGCTTTATAAAAGCTCTTCACCCTGTGAAAGATGGAACTGTTTCTCTCTTCATTCTGACTTTGACACTGGACGTTTTGTCTTTTAAACTAACCACAATAGATGATAGCGTGCCAATAAGGTGATGGGTAGCAAATGTATTATGATGCATAATTTGCATTTTCTTTGGAGCAGATCTGTTGGTATGATACAGGAAGTTATGTAAATGACGAGTTGTTGCAACTATGAGATGGGTGGGTGTGCCTGGGTATGTGCTGTGTGCGTTTATATGTTACACATCTCTGATGGTTTAAAGACTTTGTGCTGCTACACTTTACAGCAAACAATGTCATTGCTCAGCCTGTACCAAACATGATGAATGCTGCCAGAGAGTAGAGCTGTTCTAAAGTTTTACATGGTGGATAATATATCAAGCACATTGTTTGTAGAAAGATTTTTAAAACAACTGGTTTCAGTCTAAAGTGTTTTATCCTCTAATGATCTAGAGTTTAGTAAGCTTTTTCTCAGTGGTAAGGAATATAAGGTCCCACTTTATGTGACGTCTGTGTGATATTTACTAGTCCATGATTGAGATGGAGATCTGAGTACAGTGAGCTCACTGTTATGTTCTAGAGACCAGCTTGAAATGTTATGAGTTTTGTGACATGATGTACATGTAAATGGAGAGTCCTCTTCACATGCTGAGGTTAATTATGGAGTTCCACAGGCTTCAGTGCTAGGACCAATTCTGTTCACATTACACATGCTTCCCATAGTATATACAACCATGAAGCTAGATAACACACATCAATTAGTTACACTGCAGGAATGTCTTAAAGACATAAAGACCTGGATGGCCGCTAACTTTCTGCTTCTTGATTCAGCTCAAACAGAGGTTATTGTACTCGGCCCTAAATATCTTACAGATATGGAATCTAACCAGATTCTTACTCTGGATGGCATTATCTTGGCCTCCAGTAACACTGTGATGAACCTTGGAGTCATTTTTGACCAGGATATGTCCTTCAATGCACATATTATACAAACTAAACCCTTTGACACAAGCCAGGGTGGGTCAATGCCTTCATGTTTTTTTTACGACAAAATTCTGACCCTACCATCCAAATATTCTAGAGCAGATACAAAACAGTTATTAGGCTTTTAAGTAAGTTATTAATTAACAGAAAACCCCCTCAAAAGTTTAATAAGCTAAACCTTTATTATTTGTGTTAGCTTATAATTTTTGTTTCTATTAGTTGTACACAGTCTAGTAAGAATATTAACTTCACAAACTTCACAAAACATCCCCCTGCTTAGCCTACATAATATATTGATTGCCAGTGATAACAAAGCAGATTTTTAATATTTGGTGATTAATCCTGTATTACCGTATTTTTTGGACCATAAGGCCCTCCAGATTATGAAGCACATTAAGCAAAACAAAACAGTCAGATAAGTAAAACTTTACTCAACTCATTCCTCATTGATTCAATAATGTTGAATTCTCTGGCAACTGCTCTATTCCCATGTTGTTGTAGTATATTAATGACTAACCTCATATTGTGGATGGATTATCTCAGTTGTTCTGCTGACTGAAGTTTGGTCCATTTACAGCATCCTGCCATGCGATTGCATTTGTCCCTAACCATCGGGAACCCTCACGTTAACTTTTATCGAGTAGAAAAAAGTTAGCGTTCATCCTCCAGCTTCACTATGTTTATGTTATGCTAGAGCTAGCGATCACATAGCACAGCGGTCCCCAACCCCCGGGCCTCAGACCGGTGTCATTTGGTACCGGGCCGCGAGAGTTGAGGCTCAGGTGTGAAATGTAACGATCGTTTCTGTATCGTTTTTATTGTTAACTCAGTTTTCCTGGGTCTTTTCACGTGTGTTATGAATAAATCTTCTTTTTTTTCGGTGTCGCGGATAAATACAACAAAATAAAACTAGTACCGGTACCGAAAAAAAGAAGATTTATTCATAACACACGTGAAAAGACCCAGGAAAACTGAGTTAACGAAAAAAACGCTAAAAACCCTGAAAACCATGCATTTCACACCCGAGTCTCAACTCTCGCGGCCCAGTACCAAATGACTCATGGACCGGTCCGAGGCCCGGGGGTTGGGGACCGCTGGTCTAGACCACAATACTAAATTTTGCTCTACAAGGGCCTAATATCCACTTTTCAGAAACTACATTAGGTAAAAAGATAATTCTTTGTTTTTATATTCATCAGGTCCCAATCAGCCCAAATAGCAAAGAGAAATTAAATATGCATGCCATGAAAGAGTTCAGGCCTTATGAGGTTCAATGACACATGATGAAAATACTCATGTTAGTGTTTAATTTTAAAAAAAATCATCTGATTAGAAAAATAATAATCTCTTTCAAGTTGTTTTGTTCACCATAGGTTCACAGCCCATCACACTCAAATGTCCACATCTTTTAAGACTCCCCAGCTGAATAGGCTGTGCCTGTTGACCCTAGCTGGCTGTTTATCCCAGATTAGCGTCTCCTCAAACATGGTGAGAACCTCCTCACAGAAAGGCCCCCGCCACATGGTTGAGTCAGACTCAGGAACTTCTTGGCGTGAGACAGTAGTGCTAACCCCTGCACCACCGCAGAGTCATGGGATAAGTACCTTTAAAAAAAGCCCCTAAATATTAGCCTCAAATCTCAAACATGTTTCTTTTACAGTAGTAGGGGGAAACTACAGCTCAGTACATTTCTTTGACTTTGTCTCAGGCTGCCCTATCCATTATGGGTTTGGGGTACCAGAGAAGCTATAAAGATGGTCACTGTGAAAGAAAGTTTTTCACGCTGAAGGAAACTATGATTTAGTAGCCTGAATAAAGGATTTTGCCCCACGCACAATACACAATGATTGGGAAAAACACCAATCATAACCCTATGAAACATATAAGACAAAACACACACACACTTAAAGTCTATGCTTTTTACAAAGAAAATGACATAAAAGTGTACCAGCAACTCACAAACTATCATTAGATTCTGATTCAGATGTTGATCAGAGCTTGCTGCTGCACATTTTGTCAGCTTGTCTTTTCATGCTTCTTTATAGCAGGAAGTGTTGAATGTAAAGAAGCTAGGTATTTGTTCACTTTGTTTGACACTTAATAACTTAACAACATGAAGCTGTAAGCTATGATGCTCTATGAAGAGCCTTTAATTTCAAAAATTCAACTGATCCTCCAAGCAAAGTGTTAAAGTTTTGATAACCTTAGAGAGCTAAGCCAATTTCAGAAGGTGAATATAAGATGGAGACCCCTGGTGGCTCAATCTGGCACTTTCCCCTGACTATGCAACAATCTTTTTCCTCACAATCTGCTGGATTTATTCCTTCAATCATCTGTATACATGTCTAAGGAGCTTGAAAAGAAAAGTGTCTGGACTTCTTTAAATGTCTTGAAAACTTTTCGTCCAAGAAGCTTCTTCAGTTCTAACAACAACTGGTGAAGAGTCCCTGATTTTATGTCCTATTGGGAGTGTTCCTCCAGAGGGTTGTCGACCCAGTATTGATCATGTGCCTAATCACATGAGCATAGGTGTAAACAGGTGCAACAGCTGTTGCAAAGATTCTTGTTTTTTCGTACCCTTTCTTCCTCACACTCCCTCACCTCACCAGATTCACCTTGTTTCCTTTTCTCACCTTTGATTGGCTTTGGAGTTTGCCCTTAATTGCACTCACCTATCACACACTGACTATCAGCCAAGGTTTTGGGTTAAGATGGCTTCTTTCACTTCTTTTTCAAACATTCTGTCTTTTCTGTCCAACATGTGAACATTGGCGTCCTCAAAGAGTGACCTTTGACCTTTAAATGCAGCTTGACAGCCGAGTCTTGCACTCTTCACTACACTGCACAGCTACGCTGTGTTGTTTACTTTGTGTTTAGGATGAACCAGCATGTGTCTGAAGTACACTGAGATGTCGTGCTTGGAGAAGAGTTTCCTGAGATTCTCTGATAAACCTGAGATAAGGAATGACGATGTTGTTCCGTTTGTCCTTCTGTTTCTCCCTAATTGATGTGTGACCAATACGTATTAGCTCATCCTGTTCTATTCTATTTCAGATCTGATGATTCTGAGACGTACTATTTGCTAATCATTCCAAGATGGATCCAGAAGGCTTTTGTTCGCTGGAGTTGGACTCAGTGCACATACTTCACCCTGACTGTTTGATCACACAGATCTGTGTAATTTGATTGTTATGTTTAATTAATCTATCTGTATACCTCACGATATCAGATTAACAATATAGCTTCTCACAGGACCTGTTGTTTTTCCTGCTGTCTTTTAAACTGCATTGAAACAAATCCCACAGTTCATGTTGACCTGCTGTTGCTTTCACACACTTTGTCTTCCTTTTATGTACCTGAAATCACTGACTCTGTTTGAAGTGCAGTTTTTGGCACTTTGCTCAGGGCTATATTTTTCAGCTACTGAAGCTGCTGCCTGCATACACTACTGACAAGAGAAGAAAATAAAATCAGCCACAGAAAAGCAGTAAAATTAACTGGTTTCGATTTACTCTCCGTCTTCTGGTTTCAGTCCAGCAAAACACAAAGGTGGTGCTGTAACCAGTATCTGTTTTGTTTGCTGTGTGACATGTAAAAACACATTGTGTCAGAGATGATTAAACAACAGATTAAACAGAAGTCGGAGACAAAATGGTTCCGAATGTTTGTAATGTAACACTCTCCTGGATACGCTAAACAATGATCTTCTTGTTTATGTAGGTAGCGTTCTGTACAGTGCAGCCCAGCACTCCCATTTTAGATCATCACAGGCCTTTTGATCCTTTCTGTAATAGAACATCGAACATCTTTGCTCTCATCAGTTTTAGTTTTTGTCTCTTTTGATGATATCCTTCTCTGGTCTTCTCAGTTTTCAGTAGTTTTATTATTTTTATCAATAGTATTCCTTTAATTTAAGTTTTCTTTTCTCCCCTCTGTTTCCATGGTTAAGACTGTCTCTGTTGGATATTGTCATGTGTCATGTGTACATGACATTTAGCTTCCTCTGTCTCATCATCTTTGATCTCTTTCAGATCTGTCTTGTTACCTTGGTGTTTCCCATCTCCCTGAATTCCAACTGTATTTACGCCCACAGTTTACCTTAAACTTTGTTGATTGAAACTGGTGGGAGGAGAGATGCTGACGGTGTTGGGAGTGTGTGGCGTGAAGTTTCTTCAGTTTGATTAACTATAAAAAATTGGACTTGATTTGGATAATGGTTATTAGATTTGATAAACTGTACAGGAGGACAAGAGGAGGCGGGCAGGTTTCAGCCAAAGGCCTGTACAGGCCTGGTAAACCACAAACTCATGGCCTACCTCTTGGCCTCGGTTATCGTTCAGGAAGTATTAAGAAACTGCAAACAAGAAGCCACCACTGCCATCATTGTGTACTATCAGAGCCAGCCTCATGCCTGCAGCTGGTGAGTGGAATTTGGGAGGGTGGAGCAGAGGCAAAAGGAAAGAGTGTGGAGATGCTTCTCCAGATAGTGAGAATCTACCTCAAAACAAGGAGGAGGGATTTAAAGTGTTTGTTAATGTAAAAGAAGGTGGCAGGTTCTCTTCTGCCAATCCTTTGAAGTTTGTATGGGTAAGAGAGCGAATGGTAGAGGGTCTACCCCAGTACTCCTCACCTTTAAAGATGGTTTTTTACCAAAATAATGCTGGCATACAGAAGCTTCACTGTGAAAGAGTGTGAGAAGGAGGTAAAGCAGACTGCAGACAGTGTGACAGTGTGACAAACAGCGGCTACTCCAACTCTCTATACGACGGGTGGCCCAGTTGATATGGGGATTGTGGCGCTTGAACCAAGGATAACCCAAGACTTTGAGAAATCAGGGGATGCGAAAACAAGAAACCGGAGAAATTCGCGATGATTGCCCGAGAGAATTAATGAGACCGGTTCCATTTCATGGGTGACCGAGGGCAAGGGCTGACCATTGAGGGCAACAACTGAAACAGGGACCTTTAGAAGCCGTGTTTTAATACCAAGGAGACGTACCAGACCGCTGCCAATCAAATTTTGTTCAGCCTCGGAGTCTAAAAGAGCTTGAATAGAGTAGGTCTTGGTGTTATTAGACAAGACAGTGGAGAGCTGCATGCGGGGAACCTGAGACCAAGAAAAGGTGCCACCCACCAGTTACTGGTGGGCCCCGCCTTTTAACCGAAGCTGGCAGGACCATCGCGTTCAGTTACAGAGTCGGTGTGTCCACGGTGTGCCAGATCACCCCCCAGGTAGCGACGGCCATCTGGGACTGTCTAGTGGACAACTTCATGGCTGTGCCTTCACCTGGAGACTGGCGGTCCATCGCAGAGGGATTTCAGGAGCGCTGGAACTTCCCTCTGTGCTGTGCAGCTCTGGATGGGAAGCACGTCCAGACAAAGGCACCCCATGTATCATATAGGAGACACACACATTGATATACACTAAATATTTATTCCATTTCTTTTTTGTGGTGCCCAAATGTATGCACCTGCTTCATTTTGTTTAAACAATTATTGCACACTTTTTGTAAATCCAGTAAACTTCTTTTCACTTCTCAAATATCACTGTGTGTGTCTCCTGTATGATATTTAACTGACATTTTTTATTGTAACAACAATTTATACAGGAAAATAATGTCTATTAACAATGTTGCCCAAACTTTTGCATCCCACTGTATTAGTATGTTTTGTCATTAGTATAATATGAAATAAATTCTACATGTGTCAAGTCATGTGCCAACATTTGCTGTGTAGTAGAACTGAGACATTAGTCATTATAAAAATTTATTTGAAAAAATATTAAAATTCTCACACAGACAAACATTAAACATAAATATATAAAATATAAGTATTTACAGAGAGACAGGAATAAAAAGGACCAGCTGCTCTCCAGAGCAGGAACAAGGCTGAGGAGGAAATGCTCCATTGGAGACTGATGTGGCCTCTTCAGGGACACCAGGATGGCCAGCTCCACCACCGATGGACCGTCCTGGGACCCGTCCCTCATCTGTGTCGGAGCTGTCCTCCTCTGTGGGCCTGTAAAACAGCACAAAACACAAAGAAATGAGAAGGCTGCTACTAGATTTTAATTTCAACATCGAAAAAAAAACAAAAAACAGGATATAATCAGATTGGTTGTAGATATTTAGTAATGGTGATCACCGAGTAAAAAGCTATCAGTGCTTGCTGTACATACCTGTGGGTGCGCAGCAGGAGCTCAGGGACTGGGGAGCCAGGAGAAGCAACAGGGGATGCTCTGCTGCAGAATCAGTTGGTTCTATCAAGACTGTATTACAGTTTTTTTCAATCGCTAACAAGCGCCTACCCATACTTCAGATACTTTTTCTAAACTCTTAACACAGACTCACACCTACAAAACACAATTGGCCAAATTGATAATTTTCTTCTCAAAAATACATTTTGTTAAATATATACTAACTCTTCATTTCAAAATAGAACACATCTTTCTCTGCACACACTACCTGTACAAAAACACTATAAATCTGACTCAAAATGAAATTAGTCTGTCAAAGAATAACACTTGTTTTCACTTCACAAGGTACATGCAGTCAATCAAAGTACACCAGGTTTCAAAATACTGGCTATTATTGACATTACAAAAACTGCATAGACTTTTATGTTTCAGTTTTACAGGTATTTGCATGCGAAACATGCAATCCACCATTTTGACACCAGAAATGTCTTGGTTGGTAACTGTATGTCCACATGTACAGTAATGTTCACATTCAAAAGCATTCCAGTAAAAAGCAAACAAGTTTGTTTCTTTACTGTTTACTACAGGAGGTACAGTAGAAACACGGTATGATAGGACAGAGAAAGTTTTACAGTATTGCTTACAGTGAACAAAATATCCATGAAACACACAAGAGCATTCTGAACAAAAAAACAACAGCAAAAAGCCAAGATAAAAAGGGGGGAGGGGGAGGGGGGCTAAAAAAAGGCAAAAAATTTGCATCTAATCTCTGCGATCTTCAGGGTTAGGCCACATGTTTTCATCAACATCACATCTGATGTTATCCAAGTCGATGCACCTGGGATAAAACCGCCTGGTATGTCGGATCCACCCTTGGCAATCGTCAACTGTGATGTCCCTGGAGCCAGCATCCATGGCTTCAAGGAGGGACATCTGGTTATGTGGCTGATGGTCATAAACCTTCCACCTCCATGCAGAAAAGAACTCCTCTATGGGGTTGAGGAAAGGTGAATAGGGTGGAAGGAAGAGATTTACCAGTCTTGGGTGGACTTCAAGCCATGTTGTTATTGCTTGCGAGTGATGGAAAGCCACATTGTCCCAGGTAATTACAAAGGTCCTCATGTTTTCACCCTCCGGACCCTGCTCTGGAACCAGGCGCTGGTGGAGATCATTGAGAAAGGCAAGCAAGCGCTCTGTATTATAGGGTCCAACCTGACATCTGTGAAGGAGTAATCCTGCATTTGCAATTGCTGCACACATGGTAATGTTTGCCCCTCTCTGTCCTGGCACATCAACTGTGGCCCTTTTTCCAATTACATTTCGTCCACGTCGACGCCTTTTGGCCAGATTGAATCCTGCCTCATCGATGTATATGAATTTATGAGGGGCCTGGTTGGCCTCCAATTCCATAACTCTCTGAAACAAAGTTTATGTAAGTCATGTTATTACTGTATACCATACTGTACTGTAACCTAGTATTGTGTAGGTTACCTACTTGCAAAGTGCAAAGCTTATAGAACTGGACATTGGATTGAATATACACTATACCTGGACATATTGTCGTCGTAGCTCCTTGACCCTCTCACTGTTCCTCTCAAAGGGAACAGTGTAGAGCTGCTTCATCCGCACTCTGTGTTTGGACAATGTCCGCGTAATGGTTGTGAGGCTGATTCTATCGATATTGTCGAATATCTCATGGTCCGCCACAATTCTAGTTTGAATTTCACGCAGTTTTATTGCATTATTTGCAGTAACCATTTCTACAATGGCAAGCTCCTGATCATTACTGAGGAGCTTTCCTCTTCCCCCAGAGGGTGGAAGACGTTGCATTCTTTAGAAAGACAAAAAATTCAACATATGCATTACTGTATGACCATATTGACATGTCAAGTGAGAATAGAAACAATCCATGTAAAATGCAATACTTACCTGTTGGTTTGTTGAAAGATGCGTATAATGGAGGCAACCGTTGACCGCCTCAAATTGGGCTGCACTCTTTCACCAGCCTCTCTTAGTGAAAGACCATGGTTGATTACATGGTCAATGATAGTGGCACGAATTTCATCACTGACTACTGTTCTTGCAGCCCTTGGAATGCCACCACCACGCATTCTTACACCTCTACCGTGCCCTCTCCTTGGGCCTTCTCTTCTCCCTGGGCCCCTTGCTCTTACTCTTCCTCGACCAGACATTATAGTGTTTGTCTTTTTTTTGTTTCCAAAAACATCACTCCTCAAGGTCTTGCCTTATAAACCCCACTGAGTCTAAGCCAGAATGGAAGAAGCTGTGGTTGGCCCAATTTACCCAACATAAATCAGCTGTGTGTCAATTATTCAATTGTTTGTTTATTATCAGCTGAGATATATTTTTGATATTGATATTGTTTTTGTACTGATATCATTGCAGAAGCAGAGGTTTTTATACTGTATCTAAGGTTTGGAATATTGTTTTTGCTATTGTGGGATGTTGTGTGTTAACATTCGTAGATACTACAAAAACAGTCCATAATTTTGTTGGGAGGTATAGCTTGTCTGTTAAGAAAATGTAAGCATTGTGGAAATGTGTTCACTGACTGCATATTGGGTGAACACGACATGAAATGTGTGAATGGTATGGCCACAACAGACCGATGCTGTGCTAATTGTGTTTACAGTTTTGCAAATGTGACAACTGTTTGGACAAACGCTTGTTAGCGACTGAAAAAAACTAAATGTTAACAGGTTGAATATAATAATCATAGAGTAGACAGTGGTCCCTCATTTATTGCAGCAGGGGTTCTCAGAATAACTAGCCCCTCGCCACGGACTTTATACACTTTTTTCCCCACAAACATGAACATTGGTCACAGTTCTCACAAGTTGATTCTCAAAGTGCAAACCTTTGTAGATTGCAAAACGTAAAAGTATTATTATGCCGCGTTTTGTCTTCATCTGCCTGCCACTTTCGTGCACCTTTTTCCCTCGCGGTGCATGTACATGTCAACATATCTCACAGTGTCCATATCACACTGGTTTGTAGGGAAATGATCCTTTGTTGAAAATCCTCCTGCTGTACTGTGTTGAGCAGAAAAAAATGATAGTGTGCAAAATGTGAGGCTGTTATCCAAGCCAAGTGTAGGAAACACACATTCAGTTTCATAATAAGACAATGGTAATCATAAACAAATGAGACCTGGCAAAGCTAAATGTATCCCATCAGTGTGTGACCAGCATCTTCCCGTAGTTAAAACTGAACTGAACCTGATGCATCTGGTTTCATTACAGGAAAAAGGAGTCGGAGAAATGTAATGTAACACGAGTATTTAGGAATGTAATTCAAACAGGAAGACCGGGTATGTTCTCATGGATATTAACCAGATTACCCATCATAAAGATTCCTGTGGTTTATATACAACATCCACTGTCTGAAATGAAGGGTAATGCTTAATGTCAATGTCCGTGACTGTATGAAAACTAATAGAAACATACCTTTATCCAGTGGCATTCTGTTAGGATGAACAGTGAAAGCAGTGCTTGTCTCATCAAATCTAATAATAGAGATAAATTCAAACATTTAAAGTAAAGTGTTCTCTCTCCTTTCTTCTCAGTCAGTGCTGTCATAAAGCTCCTCGACTGTTTCCATTCTTTACATTACTGCCATCTCGTGGCTGCAGTCATGACTAACTCACTACCCTGGTAGGAAAAACATTACTAAACATTATTATTAATCCTGTAGGACAAAAGTGTTGTTGTTTTTTTTCACTCGTCTGGAAAAGGGTTCTAGTAATACAAACTCTGACAGAGAGGCTCGGACCATGTCTGGTTCAAGAAAACAGGACCAGACCCAGGTGCAGGCTCAGACAGCGCTTTCAGATTACCATCTATGAGAAATCACTAGCTTGACTCAATGTAAAATGCTTAACTCCTTAACACTGAGTGTATCATATTTGATACATACAGTTTTTTGAGAGTTTGTGAGACTTTGATGTCATCAGTATGATTTCTTTCCCCCATGACATGTCCTTGTCTAGGGGCAAAGGAGGGCAACACAATGGTAAGCAAGGGTGTCCCCACCAAAACTGAAAGCATAAAATCAAGGGTGAGCAAAGGTAAAGAAAAAACAAACAAACAAACAAAAAAAACAAAACAAAAGAAGGTATTCCAAAGAAATGCTACCTAAGCCCTGCGTGAAACAAAAACCAAAAGACAAGCACTACACCTTGTGATGTTACGTCTGACACTGAAGACCCGAGGCCTGTGTCGAGTGCAAATGAAGCTCGTGTCCAGGCCCGCATCAGCCTTCAGAATATCACGTGACCAAAGATCAACAAGTTAATGGTTAATGTGAACTGGATCTGAGGTGATTCTGAGGATTGTAACGACCAGATTGTAAACACATTATGGAGCCACCAAATAGTATCAGGAGTTAAGGAGCATTTTGAAACACTATCACAAATCTTAATTCAGTCTGGTAGTTAGGGGTGTGTATGTATATTTATATATATCCAGGACCTCATGTAGGTAATCTGCTACTGACAACATGGTTACATATCCACTGGTATTTAGCCCACATTTGGCTGCTGTACATCGAATGACCAGCAGATGTCAGTACTTCCAAACGAGCTGTTTAACTGAGCTTTGTGTGATCTGCCTTTTAATGAAGTAATTAAGACACATTCATGGGGCTTCATCACACCATCACTAACTACACCTCCCTAATTTAATTAACAAGACAAAACATACAAAAAATAAATACCTTCTTCTTCAGAAGGGGTGGACAAGACTACTTACCATCAAAAACAGCCCAAAACAGCTCCCCAATCAGAAGGAGGACCTGTAGAGACTCTTAAAGGCACAGAACACAGTAGAGACATACTCACACACTCATTTAAAATGTGACCAGGGCTGTAACACCCCAGAAAAAAAGTAAATAAAATTGCACAATACCTTTTTTTTTTTTTTAGCAATTATAAAAAACTAAAAAACCAAAAACAGATGTAACAAATCTGATTTAAATTTAACGTAATATATGGAAATCATGGAAATTTTGAACCAAGTAAGTTCCAGTGATCCATGTCATTGGTCTGCTTGTCTGCAGCAAAGTGTTTGCAGACTTTCTTGTTCATCATATTTAGAAGAGGCTTCTTTCTGGGACGACAGCCATGCGATGCAGTGTGTGGTGTATGGTCTGTGCACTGACAGACTGACACCCTACTCTTCAACCTCTGCAGTGAGGTGGCTGTGGCTCAATTGGTAGAGCTACTACCTGGAAGGTTGGTGGTTTGATCCTTGGCTTCCCCAGTCTGCATGCCAAGTATCCTTGGGCAAGATACTAACCCCAAGTTGCTCTCTGATGCGTCCATCGGAGTGTGAATGTGTGTGAATGCTGGTTAGATTGCCATTAAATATAGAAGGAACTGCTTGTATGAGTGGGTAAATGAGGCATGTTGTATACAGCGCTTTGAGTACTCCATGAGAGTAGAAAAGCGCTATATAAGAATCAGTCCATTTACCATTTAATACTGGCAGCACTATCTATTTTCAAAAGACAACCTCTGGATATGACGCTGAGCACGTGCACTCAGCTTCTCTGCTCGACCATGGCGAGGCCTGTCCTGAGTGGATCCTGTTTCAGGCTGTTGGGAATCTTCTTATAGCCTAGGCCATCTTTATGTAACAGATGTATCTTTACCATGATGTGCCAGGTTAAACTTCCAGTGACCAGTATGAGACAGTGTGAACAATAACACCAAATTTAACACACCTCCTCTCCATTCACACCTGAGGTTTTGTTATGCTAACGCGTTATTGTTTTCTATATTGTCCTCTGTTGTCCATTCTTGTTGTCATTGTTTGCTCTAATATGATGTGATCACTGTTTTTGTCCTTGTCTCTATATACAAGGTCTATAAATAGTGTCTCAGTATGTTGCTATTAACTTGTGTGTAACATCAACCTGCCAGAGGGTCTACATATGGAAATTAGCCTAAGGCTATAATCTGGCATATTTACATTTGTTAAAATGTTCATTAATAGGTATTGTCCCTCTTTCTGATAAAAAAGGAAATATAATATAACGAGTCACATGACACTGGAGAGGAAAAATGGCAAACTGGGCACAATTTGGACCTTTTCACTTAGGAGTGTACTCACTTTTTTGCCAGGGGTTTAGACATTAATGTCTGTGTGTTGAGTTATTTAGAGGGGACATCAAATTTACACTGTTATCAGAATCAAACTCTTGTAAGGTTCCCTCAGACAGCCAGGTTGAAGGAACCTGTTGCTGAAACTGCTTTTGTCCAGTGTGTTATGGAGGAGGCCATTGTTATACAAGCTGAACACTGATTACTTTACATTATATCAGTGTCATAGCTTCAGTGATGTCACATGAACGGATATGATAAGATATTTACAAAAATGTGTATGATGCTGTAAAATAGTTGTGTTTATCTACATTTCACACAGCAGACTTGGGTTTGAAATTTCCACGTTCATTTTTCTCATTTCAGTTTTTTTGGCCTTTATTGATAACAAAGAGCTGACAGGAGAGCAGAGGGAGAGACAGGAAGGCCGCGGGTCAGTCGCTCTCAGCCACATGGCTCATCGCAGCGAGCTAAACTAACGCCCATATCTGTTTATAAAGATTTAATTTGAGTTCAGTTCAGTGATTCGTTATTATGGTATGATTTTAAGAAGTTTAGACAAAAACATAATACAACAATAAATATTTTGAATAAATAAATGTTGCCAGAGAGAGAGAGAGAGAGAGAGAAATCTGAAACCCTTTAAAAATATTTTGCTCAGTGAAACACTGAAAAAAACTTTTATTGTGCTCTTCAAGTATAGCAGTGGTTCTTAACCTGGGTTCGATTGAACCCTAGGGGTTTGGTGAGTCGATCTTGGCAGAGCCTCTGCCGTGACATGCACGGCTCATTTTGTGCACCAGTAAAAAACATATCTATGTCTTGAATTTGAAAAACATATTTTATTTTTCACTAAAGAGGGGTTCAGTGACTGCGCATATGAAACTGGTGGGGTTCGGTACCTCCAACAAGGTTAAGAACCACTGAAGTATAGCAATGTTTCTGTGACCACTTCTTACTGCTGCAGATGTGTGAGATGTCTGTTGGTCACACACATGTCCACTGTGTAAAATGTCACAAATAAATCGTCTTCCACTCACAAAAACAGCTCCCTCATGACCATGAGAATCAAATCAAACAGGCGGCCTGGGAAGAGATGGGACCGAATATCGTTATCTGTCAGTGACGCAGGTTACAAGGAGAATGCGCTCCCTCCATGTCTTATCAGGCCGACTGTGAACAACTGTTACTGTGTTATGATGTCAAAAGGTCACAAACACACTCCTATCTGAAAAAAGAAGCGTACTTGCTAGCACCTGCTGTAGTAACAATACAGTTCTCTGAATTTAACAATATTTAATAGATTGTGAGCACTGACAGAATTAGAAACTATAGCCACTCCAGCACATACCATGATACATTTTCAAGCTAAATGTTGCATAACCGAGGTTTATTTATTATTAGATACTACAAATATTGATATAGTTGTTGAATTGTTTAATAAATAATACTATTTTACTTTACTTCTACTACTGTTTGTATCAGACTGTGTTTGGAACAGTTTCCATGAGCCAA
Organism: Maylandia zebra; assembly: GCF_041146795.1. Taxonomy (NCBI): domain Eukaryota; kingdom Metazoa; phylum Chordata; class Actinopteri; order Cichliformes; family Cichlidae; genus Maylandia; species Maylandia zebra. The sequence goes on along the minus strand of NC_135186.1, from coordinate 20,649,928 downwards.
GCACACAAAAAACTGTCAAACCTGTAAATGATCAAAATGTTTGAAGATGTTTGTTCTGCACCATCTGCAGGTCAGCAAGTTCACTGAAGCACTGACCATGGTAACTAAATCCATCCACTCTCTTCCACTTACCCTTCTGGGGAGACACGGGGGGCTGGAGCCTGTCCCAGCTCCATTGTGACTCATTTGAACAAACTTTAACATCGTCTTGAGTGTTACTTCTACTACAGTGAATCCACTCAGAGGTTTAAACCCACCTATTCAAATCAAATTTTAACTATTTATTTATTCTATAATAGAAGACCACAAAAAATTGGTTTAATTATCTATTTAAGTTTCCAGCAAAATATTTGCTACTGTAGCCTTTTCTCACACACGCACATGTTTCTAAGAAGGCAGTGCCAAACTGAATCAGTTGTATCAAATACAGGGTTACAGCTGAGAGCACACATCAGCAAATAAATGCATGAGCGATTCAACAGCTACATTTATGCCGAATTTGCTGAATAAATAGTCCAATCAGCAAATTTCCTCCAAGATTAAACTTGTCTATGGTGAGCTTAGTCCAAGACAAAAGCTGTCCAACATGGAGTGGCTGTAGCTCAGGAGTAGGGCAGAAGGTTGGTGGTTCGATTCCTGGCTGCTCCAGGCTTGCCAAATATCTTTGGGTAGGATACTAACACTGGAGTTGCTCTCTCATCATGTGTAATTGGTAGCATTTGTGAAGAAGTAAGTGTTGGAGTGAATTATACGAGTCATTTAAAGCACTTTGAGTGCTCGGATAGAGCAGGAAAATGAACCAGTCCATTTACCAACATAAAGGAATAGCTGTGTGCTTAACCCAAATGTGTTATAATACATAAATGAAATAAATACTGAAGTCAGTTTTATTCACATAGTGCCAAATCACAACAGCGGTGGCCTCAAGGCCCTTTATATTGTAAAGACCCTACAATAACAGAGAGAAAGCCCCAACAATCAAACAACCCCTGGCAACAATGTGCAGGCTGACTCAAACATGGGTTTATTCATCATAAACTAAGGCAGCTTAGTGATGGTCCAGTTGGTGCAGGACCAGATATTTCCTCCACAGATTCTCTCTGGGATAATGCTCTTTTAGGAAAAACACCAGGACTTCTAGGCAGAGGAGAAAACAAGTAGGTTGCAGGGACTGAGAAAAACAGGATGATGGGCCGTTTGAAGCTGAAGCTTTAGCGTGGTGCTTTGGAGGCACTGTGTTGAGGCTTTGTTTGTCTGGCTAGAGTCAAGTGATCAGTGACGTCTGAAGCTTCATTCGGTTCGTCACTGTTTCAATACCTGATTCAATGGTTTCTAAGGGACTGAAGTGTTTGCAGGATTTGTAGTTTATTTTTTATGTGTGAGAGAGAGTGAACCAGTGTGTGACATAAAAAGACATGGAGCCAGCAGTGAACCAACAGCTCCAGCCCCAGGTCAAAAACATACACAAGAAATACACTAAATAATATATTATATATTGGTGTATGTCCACTGGTTAATTACAAAAGCAAGCATACGCCCGACCTATTGTAAGAGTTTGTTGTCCGTGTAGGTTCTCAGGGCTGACCTGTTTAAGTTTCTTGAAGACGTTTCATCTGAGAAGCGTCTTCAGAGTTAATGGTGGAGAGTCCCAGATTATAGGATAAGAGTGTGTTGTACATTATTATTTACAATGTTTGTTTTTAATCTATGACTATCACAAATAAAGAGAGACCACACCATGTTTAAACAAGGAAAGTTTATTCACGTAAATGACGTATCAAGCAAATAGATATAACATTTTACACAAAAAAAACCCATGTTCAAAGCACCACAACTGTAGCCCGATATCACACAAAACTGCCACATGACATTAAACAGAAGCTGTCAGTTCAGCTCTGCAGAGTGAATAATCATAACCAAGCAGTTCGTTTCAAGTTGCAGAGTCAAACTCTGCACTTCATATTTTTGGTAACCAGATGGCACCAAAGAGGACTGCGTTAAGAAACTTCAAGTAATAAACCTTTCAGTGCTAAAGAAAGTTTCATTTGGCCAACACTAACAGGATCAGAATTTCTACGTGACAAGCTGGTTTCACTAACATGGTTAATTCAACGCTCGGGTAGTATTAACAAAGGGCGGGAATCCAGAAGGGAGGTTCTAGAAGTGCAGCCTTCTGTCGGGACTTGTTGGGGATGATGGGAGGAAGATGGAATAAAAGACAAACTGTAGAAGAGACCCAGAGATTAATAATAATTAATTCAGGTCACCTGATCCAGCCCTAACTATACACTTTATGAAAAAGGAAAGTTTGAAGCCTAATTTTGAAAGTAGAGAGGATGTCTGTCTCTTAAACTGGGAGCTGGTTCCATAGAGGAGGGACCTGAAAGCCAAAGGCTCTCCCAACCAATCTATTTAAATTTCATATGAACAACAAGTAAGCCTGCAGTTGCTGCTATAAGGTCTTTAAGATAAGATGGAGCCTGATTATTCAAGACTTTACAATGGAAGAAAGGATTTTAAATTTAACAGGAAGCCAATGAACAGAAGCCAATATCAGAGAAATATCTCTTTCTAGTCCCTGTCAGTACTCTTGCTGCAGCATTTTGGATTAACTGAATGCTTTGCAGTGAGTTTTTAGGACATTCTAATAATAATAAATTACAGTAGTCCAGCCTAGAAGCAATAAATGCATGAACTAGTTTTTTAACATCACTCACATCACAGACTAGATGTTTCTAATTTTAGAGATTGATGAAAACGTGCTAGAACAGTTATGCAGTAGTTGAATTCTGTAAGTCCGTTGTGCCATACCACATATGATTAACCAGCTAAACACAGCACACACACACCTGTCATATGCATATTGGGGTGGCTGGCTTCCCCTAGTCTGCATGCCAAAAACCCCAAATTGCGCTGCGATGCGGAGTTTGAATGTTAGTTAGAAAGCACTAAGAAAATGTGCTTGTGCGAATGGGTGAATGCACAAGTTCTGTAAAGTGCTTTGAGAGTAGAAAAGCGCTATATAAGAACCAGTCCATTTACCATATGCACGTTCACCACCACTAGTTCATCTGTTTAAACAACTCCTTATATGGGGGAGGGATTTCTTTTGTTGTGTCTTATAAGGGGGACACAATAAGAGGGTGTAAGTGTATAAAGAGGGATGGACAGACTTCCTCGATTTGGTTTCTGCATTCCCAGCGTTACTGGAGGCCAGGGTAATGCCATCAGAGTAAGAATCTGTTTAGACACCATGTTTCTAAAGTTTGTACGGCTAACTACAATAGCCTCAGTTTGAACTGAATTTACAAGCAGAAAGTTAGCGGCCATCCAGGTCTTTATGTCTTTAAGACATTCCTGCAGTTTAACTAATTGGTGTGTGTTATCTGGCTTCATGGATAGAGCTGGGTGTCATCTGCACAGCAGTAAAAATGTATGCTATTTCTTCTAATGATGCTGCCCAAGGGAAGCATGTATAATGTAAACAGAATTGGTCCTAGCACTGAACCCTGTGGAACTCCATAATTAAAGTTTGTATCATGTAAATGGGGAGTATTTAAATTTAAGCATATTACACACATGTGATGATAAAATATCTTTAAATAATGTTAAGTGTTTTATTCTTACAGTTTTATAGCATGCTTTTATTGTGACGTTTGTTTGACTTGTTTCCCGTGTCGTGCCAAGGTAGGTATCCTCGACAGCATGTGGTTCCCCTGTGTCAGGAGCACGCACTGGGCTCTCCAAATCACGACACTTCTTATAATGACTTATAATGACTCCTGAAACTTTGGATGTCTTAGCCCTTTATACAGTAAAGTTACAGGAGGATACAAATAATTAATGGGCAAATGTCATCAGTTTGTTGAAATAATCCAGTCCAATAACGCATGAGAAGAATACATGTATCATTTTCTGTTTGTAACCCACAAACTGAATGGCAATGTGACAACACTCAAACCTCATAGTAGGGGCTGGATCAAGTGACTTTGACTACACTACTATTGGCCAAGCTACAACAGGTTTAGGCTGATGGGGACTGGGTTTTTTTTTTCACTTGTGGCTTTTCAAAGCCTGGTTCTCCCTGGTTCTCCCAGTATCGTGGTGTCTTTACTCTAAAGTTCCATGTTGGTGGGGATTAGAGATATTAAGAATTTGAATGGAATCATACTGAATAAAAGTGAAGCCCTGAAATGTGCACTATTACAAAAATCGTTCCTTGGTTGAGAAAAAATAACCTGTCAACACTCTGATGGTAGCAGGCATATCATTGTCTACAATGAAGAGAGGTTTAATGAATGCTGACAACAAGGTGCAAACCGCTGATTATACTCAGTTTGAGGAAAGCCAGAGTAGAAGAAAACATCTAAAAGAGCCTCTGGAGAGAGATGAAACCAAGGATAACTCATACCAAAATACTGGGGAGATGAGTATTGTCAAGGAAAGGAAATGGCTCCTAATCTGAAGGACAAACATCAACTATCATAAATGGTGGTGGGAGTATTACGGCATGTGTAGTTGAGGGTTCTGCACTCTTCCGGATACAGCAGGAGGCGCTCTTAAGAGTTCTAGCTCCTGACACTCCTGTGCAGATAGAACACCTGGTTATAACTTCAGCTTGGCCTCAAAGAAAGCACACTTTGTTTAATCACAAATCTATCAGTAAGACTTGCAGCTCTTTATTTATCCACCGAGGCCTGAGATGACCTTCAAGGCTTTTGGTGATAACTGTAGCTATGTCAAAGTAAAATGAGCCAGCAGCTTAAGATCACTCTGAAACTGGAGGTTGTGTCAAGTTCTGATTAGAATTATATGAACGTAAAATGTCGTGAGATTTGAAAATACTCTGTTGTCACACCTGAAATCACTTTTACAGCCAAACAATGTAAAACATAACAGAGCACCAAAGATGAATAAGGCTTAATATTTATTATAGTTACGTGCTCATTGTGAAATAAATAATGAATGCATTTAAAGACATTTACACAACATATGTTCATAAACAATAAACACACACAGTGGATAAAATTTGTCTTTTACCCAAACAAATATTAAAGCTAGTCAAGAGTGTCAAGTGCCATCGAAATAAGTGTGAACTACAAATGACTCCACAGAAGGTGGCGTATATAACAAAGTGTTCGGATTCTGATGATGAGTGCATAAAAAATCTTAGAAGAACTATTAACTACGGTATAGTGGCTGACATGTTTCTTAACAGACACCACACCAAGAGACGAGCACAGACAGAAGAATAGTGAAGAATCGGGCAGCTGAAGATGTTTTCATGGGTTAGAGCAGATGTGGGAGAATTAGGTCTACTGTATGTAAAGAAGAAAAAGCATTTATGGTGCTCTAGGATGAGGTAACATCTCAAAATAGATATAAAAAAATCTAAGATTTTTGTGCATTTATGAGTAGATCACTTCTGTTTCTGTTATTTGTTTCTTGTAAATTTGTGTTTCTCTCCCCACAAATGTTATTTCCATTAGCTGCACAGATCACATTAACGTGAAGATATATGAAGGCCTATAATGATAAGTACATAAAGGAGTAACTTCTTCCTGAACATTACTTATTCATCAAATTACTGGTGGCCTGTCTGAGGTTAGAGCTAACTTTTGTTTTAATCTAAATCAACTTTTTTCTTTTTTTTAAATCGGTGTAACAAACAACCAAATATTCTCCATGAAGGGGCTAGGGGTTCACCAAACACTGTCCTTAACCATACATGGATTGCTGTGTTACTGGAAGTTTGCTGTCTGATTACATTTCTAAAGTTTCTGAGGTGACCTTTTATCTATGAACATATAAGAGGTCTGGGTCGCTGCACATACTCAAACACATACACTGTTTGATTGTTTTTATACCACAGGACTTCTGTGAGTATAAATATTAACTTCAAACTCCGGACTGTAAACCCATAATTCTTTAAAGTGCGCTCTTATTGGCTGCAGTCGGCTGACTTGTTGTTTCGTGTCGGCTGACTTGTTAGTCGGCTGACTTGTTAGTCATCCTCCTGAGTGACCGTGAAACTTTGACTTTGTGCCGAAGCGAATGCCGCCAATTCCTTCTGTATGCTTCCCTCTTCGGACTGCTCGGAGGTCCCAGGTACTGTAAAAGTTTTTTCTGAAATACTTCTTGGAACTGCAAGACACAGATAAGAATAAAGAGTTCATTAAACAATGAGGAACTTAAGGCCTCCAATACAGCTGTTAGTTTGTGTTATGTGGTCACTGTTGCTGATATTCTGTTGCTTCACACAAATTGTGCTGGATCACCACAGTACCAGAGAATTTCCCCGGCTTGGCAATACTATTGCAGAATTACAAATCCAGGAATATAAATATTCATCTCATAAGGCCAAAGCTCATAAAGCGCTATACAAATACAGGCCATTTACCATTTATAAGTCTTTAGTGGCTGTAGTGCCAACTGGTTGTTTTCCTCTTTCATGACAGTGAAACTTTCTGCTAAAGTGTATGCTGACTTTTTCTTTGTGGCTTTTGTGGTTTTGGATTCAATAAAATGAAACTTTTTTGTCTGTGGCCAGTTGAAACCATGTCTGGATTTACTTGTTAGGCATGTCTTTAACAGTGACAGGTGTGTTAGAGGAAAACAACACAATAAAACAAATACAACTCCCAATCCTGATTTTCTGGCTTAGTGTTGATATATTTATTAAATGGTAATATTGAGTCTGTCCAACATTCAGTAGGTATATGGACATATTCCTGCATTCTTATACAAAACACACTTATATGAAAAAGAAGGGAAGTGTTTTTCACAGCTCTGAAATAAACATATTTTTTTCACCATCTTTAGATATTTAATCAAAAATGGAAATAGTTGTGGATCACATGCTTGCAGTACTACCATAGATCACTGAGAGAAGACTCCACAGTTGGTTTACAAATGTTCTTTGGGATCTAATGTGACCTAATTTGGTAAAGGTCAGGAATGACTGAGGACACACGCTTCACTGTATTTTATACAATGAGACAGTTAAGGGTAAGGCCCAGCTTTTTTCTCTTTGATCCAGTATAATCAATCCTCTGATAATGTCAAGGCCAAGTGTGAACTTAAACAGCACAGTGGTGCAGAGTCAGCACTATCACTTCACAGCAAGAAGGTCCTGGATCAAATGCACTGCAGATGTTCTGGCTTCCTCCCACAGTCTGAACACACATGGCGGTTAGGCTAAGTGGTCGTTCTAAACCGACTGTACGTGTGAAGGACACATGATAGGTTCCCTCTCTGTATCTGGCCTTTGGGTTGTATCCTCATGTTTAGCCATGAGATAAGCTCCCACCTTCTCCCTGTTCTTCTGAAGTGGATAAGGTGAAGACAATGGATGGATACAAGGTATATAAACTTATTTAAACAACAGAGATCTTACCAAATTTGGCTGTGTAGTGGCATGTACTGTTGTGGATGGAGAATATGTGGTCTGTTGGCTCCTTGGTTTAGCACAGTACATCTCAAGGTGATGAAGTTCACAACCTGATGACAGGCAACACAGATCCACTATCCCCTTCCCTCTGGACCGAGTGCCATAACCAGACCACAAGCCTTTACCTGCAGAAGAGAGACGTGTCACACACTACGTTCTTCTCTTTCCTTTAACTATCAATAGCTTTACAGTCAAACAAAATCTCCTTTACAGAGTACAGTGGTGCTTAAGATTTACTGTGTCCCCTTATGTGGCCATAACAACTTCCTCCTCTGCAGAAAATAAATGTGCTCGGACAGTTTAGTCATTGTTGAACTGTCGTGGCTGCGGCGCAGGAGGTAGAGCGTATCTGCTAATCGTTAGGTTGGTGGTTTGATCCCTGGCTGCTGCAGTCTGTGTGCCAAAGTATCCCTGGGCAAGATGCTGAACCCCGACTTGTTCCTGATGTGTTCATTTGGGTTTAAATGTCTGTGTGTGTGTTAAATGGATAAACACTTTTCTACATAAGAACGAGTCCATTTATTATTTTTATTTTAACATAATGCACTACCCAACTCTGAAAACACCTCAGGACACATTCTCAACAGGACAAAAGTCATGTTAATCATCTATACTGATATTAATGGGCGATCGTAGGGGCGTAAAGCGCTTTGGGGTCCTTGGGGACTAAGCCAAGTGCTATACAGATACAGGCCATGATGTGTTGGGAACAAAAAGATGCACTGAATTCAAAGACATCCCAAAAACCAAAGTGAAAAATATATGGCGGGCTAGTTCATTTAGCCGAAATTTCATTGTAGCAACTCAAATTGGTACTATCGGATTTAGGTCAGGTGCTTCATCCTCTAGCAACTATATGTATACTCTCACCACACGGGGAAGCTAGGTCCCACTGCACCAGCATAAGAGCTGACAGTCAAGAGTGTTGTTGCCTAAGCTGTAGAGGTCTGTGTGGCCCTCCCATGCTTTCCCAGACCATCACTGACCCACTACTAAACCAGTCATGTGGAACGATGATGCAGGCAGCATTCTCCACAGCTTCTCCAGACCCTTTCACATCTGTCACATGTGCACAGGGTGAACCTGCTCTCATCTGTGAAAAATACAATTCTGGTATTCTATGGCCAACCCCAGGGGTACCCAGCTGTGAGCACAGGGCCCACTAGAGGATGGTGGCTCTCAGGCCCATTAAATCCGTTTTGTCACTTACCAGTGGCCTGTTGGCCTGCTCTTTGTAGAGCTCTGACAGTGCTCTTTCTATTCCTGCTTGCACGAAGGAGCTGATACCAGTCCTGCAAATGGTTTAAAGACCATTCTGTACCCCTGTCCAGCTCTGCTAGAGTAAATTGTTAAATCTGTTGGTGCCAGGTATTACCTCACGCTACCAGTGGTGACATTGACCTAGCCAAAGGTATAACAATACCATTCCCTCTAAGCTTTTCACCAAGTTGACGGATCTAGGACTCAGCTCATCACTGTGTCAGTGGATCCTCAACTTCCTCACAGACAGACCCCAATCAGTGAGGGTAGGAAAACAAGTCTCCCCCTCCATCTCACTCAGCACTGGAGTGCCTCAGGGCTGTGTTTTAAGCCCCCTGCTGTACTCACTGTACACTTATGACTGTGTAGCCACATCCGACACCACCTCCATTGTCAAGTTTGCTGACGACACTGCTGTTGTGGGCCTGATCTCCGACAACATCGAGACGGCCTACCTGGAGGAGATTAGGAACCTGGAGACCTGGTGCCAGGAGAATAACCTCCTCCTAAACATCAGCAAGACTAAGGAGCTGATCGTGGACTTCACTACAAAGCAGGCGAGGAATTACAAACCCCTCATCATCAGTGGCACGCCAGTGGAGAGAGTGGACAGTTTCCGATACCTGGGTGTCCACATCACTCAGGACCTGTCATGGTCCTGTCACATCAACACCCTGGTTAAGAAAGCCCGTCAGCGTCTCTTCTTCCTCAGAAGACTTAGAGACTTCCATCTGCCACTGAAGGTGCTCAAGAACTTCTACTCCTGCACCATCGAGAGCATCCTGACGTCAAACATCTGCACCTGGTTTGGGAACAGCACCAAGCAGGACAGACGAGATCTGCAAAGGGTGGTGCGCTCGGCAGAACGCATCATTCAATCAGAGCTCCCTGACCTGCTGTCCATCTACACCAAGCGGTGCAAGTCCAAAGCTAGGAAGATTATGATGGACCTCTCCCATCCCAACAATGGACTCTTCTCACTGTTGAGGTCTGGGAAGCGCTTCCGCTCCCTTAAGGCCAAAACAGAGAGAATGAAGAGGAGCTTCTTCCCCCAGGCTATTCGGGCCCTGAACCAGGTGTAGGACTGGACTCTCCCAAACACGTCACTATAAGACTGGACTCTCACACACGTCACCACACGCACCACCACACATTTCCTATAATCCTATAATTCCTATAATTTATAATCCTTATCTTTATAATCTCTTCTGCTATTTGCACATTCTTTACTGTAAATTCCTAAGTTAATTTGTAAATTTTTGTAGTAAATTGTAAATATTGTAAAACTTTTCTTCTGTCATTCAATGGTCGGGCATTGTACAGCTACAAGCATTTCACCCCCATGTCATACTGTGTATGGTTGTGTGTGTGTGACAAATAAAATTTGAATTTGAATTTGAATTTGAATTTGAATTTGAACAGTCAGAATAGATGAGGAGGAAAAATGTCAGTGACCGGAAACCATTTGTGTTTGGGGACTTGTCTTATTGCTGCACCTTTGAGCACCTTTTGTTAATTTCATTAACACCAAAGCAGCTGAAACCAATAAAAAACCCTCTGCTACCTGACTGACCACATCAACATCCTAGAAGTTTAAATGACTTATGCTCTGATTAATTCCTTCCTGGTGTTTTACAGATGCCATTTAAGAAGTGCATTTAAAATCATCAGGATTCATCCTCTGGAGCACAGACATGAAATCTACAGATGATTTCATGTCAGTCTGTTTAGTAGCAGTGACACTGTTTAATGTGAATGATAATATTTTTAAACCATTATTATTTACAGCTTTTCATTTTTTTAAGCTCTAAATCAAAATCAATAAATATAAGCGAAGAACTGACCCAAATGACTCGACCTATTACACTGACTCTGTTTAAATGGTTCATAATGTTATGTCACTAAAAACAAAAACAAAAAATAAGTACATAAAAATGATAGTTTTACAACAAAACATATTCACAAAATAAAGATAAAACTGTTGTTTCATAAACAATAATAATCATACTTTTTCCACAAATTTAGTATATATATATATATATATATATATATATACATATATATACATAGATAGATAGATAGATAGATAGATAGATAGATAGATAGATAGATAGATAGATAGATAGATAGATAGATAGATAGATAGATAGATAGATATGAAATGTAGAAGTAGAATATTTTGTCCTTTGTACATTATCAGTGTACAATTAGGAACAGTTCAATCATAACATGCCTGAGCACTGCAGCGTTCGTCAGCATTAGCGTGTATGTGAATGGATTAATGATAAGCAGCACATTATCCTGAAAAGACAAAATAATAATTGATACTATTTATCTTCACACGGCTGATTTAAAACCTCTTTCAGTGTTTACTTCTAATGTTTCTTTTCTTCAAGAGCCCTTTGACTGTCTCTAGCTTGGTGAATATGGTAAACATTACTTTCAAGATGTAGTCATGTTTAGTACTGGCATTGTGAACATTTATCGCGCTGTTTTTGGCATAAACAAAACATGAAACATGCAAAAGTATTTAGCACAATCACGATATAGGCCAAAGAACACAGTGCTTCTGAAAGAGCATATCTGCAGCTGCTTCTGCTCCCTCTCTGTACCTTTTTATTGCTCTCAGATAACACTGTTTTAACAATAAGACTATCACACAGAAGCACAGTGTCCTGGTGAGTATGCTGCTATTTTGATGCACTGCCACCAGCCTGATAGCAGATGCAGAGGGTTGCCTTGGTTAGAAGAGAGCAAAGGTAACCAGGTGAAAAGTCCAGTGGGTAACTGCATTGGTACGAGTACTGTGCAGTGGAAGTAATTAAAGTTTAATCGCATTTAGTTTTAAATCCTGATTATAGGGAGAATAACAGTGTGTTTAGCTATTATCAAACCTTTAATACATATAATAAATCTGTAGTTATAGTGGCACCATTCAAAATATTGGTAATTTGTTGTTTAATTTAGTATCTCATCTTAGCAGCTTTCAAAACATGAATGAACAAACAGGTGAAAAAACTTCAAAAAAGGAAACTAAGCACATTGGCGCACTTGTGTCCGTGCATCGTTACAGATTTACACCTGGAGCTTTTAGTTAAAAAAAATAAGTTAAGCTGCTACTCCTCAGCTTGACTAATGACTAAAGTAAGTTGAATAATGTGGGCCCATCCTGCTGCTTGATGCATCAAACTCACAGTACATAAAGCCACAGCTTGTACTTGAGGCAGACTCACGTAAATAGATTCCACGGTCCCCACAGACAAACATGAGGTCACTGAGCAGGTCAGAGCCACATCGGACTTTAGCTGTCTCTGCGCACAGTGGCCAGCTTACCAGACAAATGCTGGAGTAAAACATGCAGATCTGCACACACAGCACCTGAAGACAAGAAGAAAACCACAATACGAGAAAGGTGTTAAGGAAATGCTGCCATTTTTATACATATTCCTCTGTTTTTGACACTCCAAATGTTAAAAAAGTAAATGAAACTGACTGACATGAAGGCGAGGCCTGTTCCATCAATAGTTTCTGACAAATTAAGCAGATAAAAGATCTGGAATTGATTCTGAATGTTGCCTTTGAATAACCATCCAGCACAAGTTTCAATATTAGGTCCAAAGAAATCTCAATGCAAATAAAGGAAGACATCGTTAGACTGAAAGTATAATGATGGATATTCAACAATCTGTTGACATTGCATGAGTGACTTTTGAACCTCATCAAGCAAAAACGCACTGTGCAGCTTAGTAACACCAAAATGCCCCAAAAAACCACAGAAGACATCATAAGCAGGTGACTGCAGAACGACTTCACACTGGTCAAGGCAAGAACTCAAACTCAAGACAAACCATCACCCAAGTCTGTAAACAAGACATGGTTTCATGAATTTAAATACAGCCTGCATAGCACAAACATCTTTCTAAATTAAATATTGGCAACAAAGAGGGACAGCACACAATCGTAGTGGAGGCATCTTTGTGCCACTGGCATGGATGGCTGCTGGCTTTTCAGTTAATGAAGAGGCAAACAGACCCACACACAAGCAGCAACTGATGGCAGCTGCAGTAAAGGTCCAGCAGTTCGTCTCAAAGGAAAAATGCCTCTGCTGAAGCAGTCATTGACTGCAAATGATTTTAATTCAAGTATTAAGAACTATCATTATAGTCTAAATGATGTTAGTTTGCCCTGTTACTTTTGACTCTCTGGAAATGGGCAGTATGTATGAAAATGCATTAATGGGTTAAACCTGTTGAATTAAAGCAGCAGTACTTCAGCCACATCTTGATTATTTCATTTTAAATCCACTGTGGCAGTGTACACAGGCAAAACTACAAAAAATGTACAATTGTCCAAATACTTACAGCTGTACATTTATTTATGATCTTTTACAACAGAATGATGTATTAATGGTATTTTTGTGGTACAATAAAGTGATATCCTTAAATATTTTATTAATAGTGAAACATTTGGGCTGTTTTAGGCCATAGTTGAACTGAAACAACAAACATCCTTCCAATCACACTACCCAAACTGTCAGTTTGAATCTGGCCACTGGATTAATTTAACTAAACAAAGACAACAAAACAAATAAGTGGGAACACTATGATATCTGATATAATCACAATGTCAGCGTAGACATTCTGTACAGTACAGATAGATAACCTTCAGTAACCAACACATAGCTTCTGATATTGTTGAGAGTAGACTGCAGAATTAAATGACAGGTTATACTATTGTCTCTATTGTTAAGGGAGCGTTAGGAAATATGACCAGTGGCCTTGGAAAGATAGCTCCCCATTTACTTTTACTTCTCACTTATTTTACTACTTAAATTATGTAATGCACACAGTTTTTTTTAACTAAGACTCAGGAAATTAATAACTAGCTAATAACGGATGCCTGGAATGTAGTGCTTCTGCAGACTTCAACATTTAGTTTAGAAAGATCAACTTTTTTTCTTTGTAAAAATAAAAAAATAAATAAAAACAAAAGAAAATAATGACAAGCAACAATGTTTAAAACACCACCTACATACAGTATGTTTCTTTTCTGTCCCACCTAAAAGAAGTGAGGCGAAGCCCTACCTGGAGTGTCTGTGGTCTGGCACGGAGACAGCACAAGGAGCACATCCTTTCTGTGTAGACTGGCTTTGGGAGACCTGCGGTCTTATAAAAGGCAGCAGGAGGGGAGGACTGCGTCAGGGCGGTTGCCTCCCTCCTATCCTCACAGAACCATTTCTGCTTGAAAATGTAGCAGATGACTTGGTTCTGTTGTCCTGAGAGGACGTCTGTTAGAATGACAAACATGATGAAACATGCTCAGGGTGAAATCAACTGCAACACACCAAGGAGTGGAAACTGAGCTGTAAACATAACTCTCTTTCTGTTCATGCCATTTTTGTACAGTAAAATATGTGCATACATATTTTGTATTTTCTAAGTTTGATTCCCCTTATTGAGATCAAAGAATTCATTCGGCAGTGATATTATACTGCATTCCATTTATATTATAAATAAAAATATAACCTATTCCTGTTGGTTTTCTCGTTTAGGCCCCCTAGCCTCTGTACCAGTGCCGGTTCTTGGCATATACAGTGTCCCAGATCAGGGGCCGCATCCTTGAAGGCCGATTACATCACAGCGAGGCAACGAAGGCTGTCCCAGTTTGAAGGTTCCTCCAAATGTGGCCTCCTTTTCCCAGGTGTGAAGGACAGGTTGGATGAATCCTTCGTGGTCCACCCTATCCCAGGATTCATAGCGCAGCCGTGGTGGTGGAGATTTTTATTTTTTTTCAAAAAAATGAATTACCCATCATGGAGCGAGGAGTAAATGTTTAGGTTCTAATAGTGATGTTTCCCAACGTTTCCCTTCTGTCGACTGTGTGGATGTGCTGCTTAATAGCGACATCTGCTGGATGTAAAATTATTGCAAGCATCCTGAACATCGCTCATTTATCCTGACTGATGAGCGGTCCTGTTTATATAAGTGCTAACTGAATGAACGAGAGGTGTATATTAATTTGATTATAACAAATTCATATGACTGATTAATACAGTGTGTCAAATGCAGACTTCAAAAATAGGTTTTGCAAAGACGTATAAATGAAACACGTGAAATCAAAGTGAAAGTGTTTGGGAAATATAAGCGCTCGTGACAGTGGGAGTGCTGGTGTGTGTGAAGGGTGGAGATCATTGTGTGCTGGGTGATAACCTCACAAACAGCTCCGATGCAAAGGAGTTCCCGACAAACACAATTTGAGCCCTGATCGCTGTACAAACAACGACTGCATCCACGTCAGTGTGTATGACACGGCAGCTGTATGGGTCACATAATTTGTCTTATAGCGACGCGCGTCCCTGTTTGTGGTTGATTTCTGAGCCATCACTAAGAACATTAAACCATTTGGCTTCATGCCAGCAAAATTGGTGACATTAGTGATATAGAACCGTCAGTTTTTAGTCAGAGTATTTACATACACTTAAAAAGTGGGAGGCACATTTGCAATCTGTTGTAATTCCTACACCGTTCACCTGATTTGGATGTAAATACCCTCAAATAAAAGTTGACAGTCTGCAGTTAAAGCACGTCTTGTTTGTTTCATTTGCAATCCATTGTGGTGGTGTATAGAGCCAAAAATGTTAGAATTGTGTCGATGTCCCAATATTTATGGACCTGACTGTACCTCGTCAGGCCAGGGCTCTGCAGTCTATTTACACCTACAGGCCAGTGGACACTCTTTCAATAATGAGGATGTACACATCCTGGACAGGGAGGAACGCTGGTTTGAGCGCGAAACGGAAAAACAATCTCTGAATGGAGGAGGGGGTCTAAGGGTACATCTGTCACCATCTTACAATGCTGTGATTGCAGCCATTCCACAACTCTCTGTGAATGGTACTCATGGACATTGTTCAGTTGGCTTTGATCAATTTCCATATTAATGATCATGAAACTGACCTCACAGTCCACTGTTAATCAGTGTTGTTAGTTTCAGTCAGTGTGCAGATGTCCTGTTTATATGGTTGGAAACCTGCAGTCAGCTGATGATGAGGAAACATTTCTCCTAATGAGAACGTCCAGATGAACAGAATCAACTTTCTGGGATAATCCAATAACTCACACTAATACAACAAACCTCACTTTTTTTTTTTAAACTTTCCTTCAGTTTCAATATACTGAACTCTTATGATTCCAACCCTGGTTACAGCATAAACTGTGACCCTTTGGTGTGGTGAGATGCTTCTTTAAAACAAAAAGTCAAAGCCCCATACAGAATGCTTTTAATGCAAACATATTTTCCAATCAGATATACATCTATAGAAATGAATTTCAAACACAGAAATGAAAACCTTAAACACTAGATGAGTCCATGCTAAACATTTTGAATCATTCAGGGACCAAAGCAGAGAGGTGAGTGTGAGCACAGTCACTATGTCACAATTCAAAGTCCTGACTTTCTTGTTCCACACTGACAGAAGAAATGTCAGGCTCAGAGTGTAAGACCTGCATATGAAAAATAATTTAAGGAGTGAGAAAGCAGAGTAGAAAGGACAACAGTCACACCACAACCATTTCAGCACTAGGTCACCAAATAATAACAACAATAATAATAATAATAATATTAACAGCAATAATAATGATTTTTTACAGGTCTTAGTATTAAAAGTCTCATTATGAAACATATGCACAAAGATTAGTCATATTTATTGTTTATGGTTTGGAGCACTTTCAACAAACATAAGACCAACTCATGACCTGTGGAGGTGTTTCAAGGTGATCAGGGAAACTATCATACTAAACAAAAACAAAAGTGTGATTTGGTATGCTTGATTAAAAAAAAAAAAAAAAAAAAAATAAGAAAGAAAGACAAAAACAGTCTTAGTTACTGAACCAGGAAAAACACATTATATATTCTGGAAAAAAGAAGTATTTTAACAAAGAACTATTTGGTTCACTTTGTAAATGGGACCAAACTACAGCTTGAAATAATCAAACCATACGCTGCTATGGTTTGAGGTTTTATCAAAAGGAAATGAACTAACACATCAAAAACATCCAAACATTGAAGACCTTGCTATAAACTGCACCTAATGAGAAGAGAACACCACACTAGTACAACATCTGTTTTTGGACGCCTAAATAAAACAAAAAGGATCACCAAACACATAAGCTCATCGACACCACTTTTATTAATGTGCATGTGTTCACAGAAGACAAATGTATAAAAGTCTAAACATTCAGTACAAAAAGGCTAACAAATGTGAGGTCACTTTAAGAAAGCAGGTTTAGAGCAGCTTCGCTCTGTCTAAGTTTGGCTCTCATTTGAGCGATCTTCTCCTCCTGTGCCAACTCGTTAAAGTCACAGTCCATCTGCAGTGATGTGGAGGCGGCAGCTGCACCCAGGGGCTCCACCCTGCCCCTGCTACTTTGGTCAACTTCCCTGATGTCCATCTGTAGACTACCACCTCTGTCATTGTTCTCACCGGGGCCGTCTGCTTCCTCGGCAGCCAGATCCTCCTCTGGCTCCCTGTGAGGCTGAAAGCAAGCTGCCTTCAGGGGGGCCTCTGAGAGCGGCTCTCCTCTAGAATCTGCAGGACACTGGCTGCCCACTTCACACTCACTCTCAGTGGGTTTTGGCAGAAAGTGAACATCTCTTGTCCTGTGTGCGTCATCCTTCTTGTTTTCTGTATGCATTACTTTACATATGTTGTGCTTTTTCTTGGGCTTGTTGTCGCTTGGCATCGTCTAAAGGATGTACAAAAAAAGTCACAGAATTAGCGTTTAAAGTAGCATTCTAGGACTAAAATACAAATGAACATAAACATACCGTATTTCCCGGACTACAAAGCGCACCTAAATATTAGCCGCACAAGCTAAAATCAGGGGAAAATCCTGTTTTGTACATACATTAGCCGCACCTGACCAAAAGCCGCAGGTGTTTCAATGTTGACTTATCATATGTAAGAGAATATGCACAAAGGGAATTGTCAGGAAAGAGATGGCTGTTTGGAGACATCACTTTTATTAATATTTTGAAAAACAAGTTATGGGTACATATTTGCACATGTAGTACATAACAATAACCTACAGCACACCAGAACAATAGATTCGGCCTACCTTTTAGGCTCAGGTGCAGTGACACAGCTTTAACAAGAAGAAAAGTCAGTCATTCACCACCATCTTTCTCTTCTTCCTACGCACTAAAACCACCAAAGTCCTCTCCTCCAGTGTCGGATACAAACAGGCTCATGATGGCTTCGTCATCCACTCTTCTTCTCTCCTTCGTTGTCACTTTCAAAACCAAAGAAATCCTCATTGTCAGTGTCAGAGTCGAACACCCTCAGAAGGGCCGTGGCGGTGTCCTCCTCTCCATCATGCAGCAGTCCAGCCCTTCAAAATCCGTTGGTGATCGTGGATGTTTTCACACTTTTCCACGCTGTCAGAATCCACCGGTGGAGTTGGGCATAACTTGCTTTTTGGGCATAACTTGCAAGTTTATCGCCGCTCATCATCCACGACTCCCGCTGAACGCGTAGCGCTACTTTGAAGTTTGTTTTTCGCGCTACTTCGTACGGCACTACGTTGCCTGGCGGACGGACATGTGACTAACATACCACTCTTGAACCCCGATCCTTCCGCCAGGCAACGTAGTGCCGTACAACAGCGGAACACACAAAACAAATCGTCTTACGATATGACAAAAATCACGGACAATCCATAGAAAAGCCGCACCTGACTAAAAGCCGCAGGGTTCAAAGCTTGTGCAAAAAGTAGCGGCTTATAGCCCGACATTTACGGTAATCCAGAGGCTTCTGGGAGATGCTATTCTGTCATTTAGTTCAGTTTTTTGTGGAATCTCATGAATTCCAAAAAACCCACCAAAAGCATATTATGAAATATACTTTTGGTGAACCCTAAGGCTCAATTGTTTGTCAAATAGGTTGATTACAGGCAGCAGCATGTAGCTTTACATTTGTAGGGGCCTCCTAATACATGCATGTTTATTTGCATCTTGATACTAGAGATAAGCTTGAACTTTATATTCTGTAAATTAATAATAATAACAATTATTATTGGTGGTGATTAGCACTGTCAAAGCAGTGCTAATCACATGGTGTCGAACGTTTATGGATGATCTGAAAACCGTCGACATCGCCTGAGACGAAGATGTAGCAGTTGCTGCAGACCAACGTCGATAGAGATCATTAGCTGCCCGATGTGACACTTGGTGTAGGAGGAACTAAGTGCTAAGTAAGATTAGCATTGCTGCCTCACAGCAAGATGGTGCCTAGTTGGATTTCACCCCCTGGCCGGGTCTTTCCTGTGTGGAGTTTGCATGTTCTCCCCGGGTACCCCGGCTTCCTCCCACAGCCAAAGACATGTTAGTGGGGTCAGGTTAAATGTAAATTCCCACAGGTGTGAACTGTTGTCTGTCTCTGTGTATTGAACATAAAATTCTCACCAGATGTCGGTTCCTGGCTGAAATCAACCGCTTTCAGCAACTCGATATCACAGCAAGGCACGTAACAGAGATACCAGTCCACTGTGTCCATGTCACACTTTGTCTCTCCAAAGCTAACTTAATCATTTCTACTTCTTACATTTTCTGTTTAATACAGAGTTTGTGGATTTAAATATATCATGTCCCTCTGCTGTTATATTCCTGCGGCGTGCAGCAATATAATTTCTGCATGCGCTGGACTGGTGTTTCTGTTACCTGATGTCAGGTTGGTTTCAGATAAAGGCTGAGACCAATAATCAAGAGTTTACACCGAGTGATCAGGCTAAACCATGTGAAAAGAGAAAAGAATGGAGAGCATTTGTGTGTTTTAGGTTAATAGTAACATAAATATATTCATTATGATTCTTTTCAATGATATATAACTGTGTTGTATTGAATCATTCTTCCTTCTGGAACAGCAACAGACTGCTCTGTGTAAATACGACCTCTGCTAGACTTTTTGTAAACTGGTCGTTTTAGCAGAAAGAAAGTTGTGTTACCTTTTTCCTTTTCTTTGAAGACAAGTGGGACGTTGAAGGAGTGACAGGCTGAGAAGTCATCTGTTTCCCACGCTGACTATGGCTACGACTAGGCATTCTGATGGACAAGTAAACTTGCCCACGGTAGATGACGACAGCATCTCGACCGGTTCGCGGGGCAGAGTCCGAAGGGAATTGAGAGGTTTGACATAGAGGTGCCTTGGGAACGGTGCCCTTCAGCACCTCGTGAGCTGCACGGTTCGAGGAAACAAAAGACATTCGAAAAGGACCCCTTGAAGCGCGCAACTCTTTCCCCAGCACGGAGGTCATGTTATCTATTGCACTTCCTGTGTGTCTCTGGCCTTTCTTCCGTATAACTGCTGGAGAAATCCATATGCCTTCTGGAGAGTCTGCAAGATTCCTGGAGGCATTCAGTAGAGGGAGGCCCATTCTTCTGAGTACAGACTTTGGCAAGGTCAACAAAGGGATGTTTTTCACCTCAGCCTCCGCAGGGATGTAGATTTCCAAACTGCTGAGGAGATCCATGATCTGTGTACACAAATCATTTAATCAATAAGCAATCGTTTAATAAAGTGACACATAAAAAAATAGAAGAATCAGATGATGAAAACAGTCACAGACTGAAGAAAATGCTCCACCTCAGCTTCCAGCAGTACACAATCGGGGAATTGACAAAACATGACTTTGTTGTTGGTGGAGAAACCCTTGTTGTAAGCACAGCTGACAGATG
The DNA here is from genome assembly GCF_041146795.1 of Maylandia zebra. Taxonomy (NCBI): domain Eukaryota; kingdom Metazoa; phylum Chordata; class Actinopteri; order Cichliformes; family Cichlidae; genus Maylandia; species Maylandia zebra. Next base: position 20,629,488 of record NC_135186.1, on the reverse strand, counting down.
TTTCCTATAGTTGGCCATCAAGGTTGCACACATCACAGGGGGGATTCTGGACAACTCTTCTTTATAGAAACTCTAAAGGTTTCTTTCTCAGGCTTCAACTCGTCTCACAGATTTTTATAGAATTGAGGTCTGGAGTCTGGGTAGGACAGCCGGGGACCTTAATATGCTTCTTTAGCCACTCCTTTGTTGCCTTGGCAGCATGTTTTGGGTCATATCAGAAGAATCATCCACAGTGTCTAGGCAACCACATGCGATAAACAAGCACTCCAAGAGCACAAACCTCAACCAAAGCCCTTTTCCATTAGTACCTACTTGGATTGACTGCTTGTCCATTAAAATCTAGTACCATCTGATGTGGATGGTCATTATCATAGCAACGCGTCCCAGCGTCCCCTTGATGTAATTGAGATGCAACACGAATGCTTAGGTCAAAGAATAAGAATAAGAATAAGAATATGCCAGCTGCTCATCTGTGGCTCTTTGTCAGTCCCAATAAAACAGCCCAGAGTGAACCAGTAAATTACCCTATATAATTTTCACCATGTACCAATCACAATGTGTGCAGTACAGTAGAAGTACAGTGTGTCCATCTCTGTGCTCGAGTATGGGGATGGTGTTCCCCAAAGAGCTTGATTTTGGTTTCATGCAACTTCAGCAGTTTTCCTCAGGCCTCCTGTGAATCATTAAGATGTTCACTGTCAAAGTTCAGACAGGCCTATACATGTTCTTGATTACGGGGACCTTGTGGGTGTTTCAATCCGTTATTGCATAGTGGATTACCAGGTATGTTTTTGTTAACTGTGGCTCCAGCTTCCTTCAGGTGATTGACAAGCTTCTTGCTCATGGTCTCGTAGCCCAGTCCAGCCTTGTACCAGTCTACAATCTTATCCACGAGGTCCTTTGGTGTTTCCCACGGTGGTGGAGATGTAGGAATGAAAGACACTGATTCTGTGGAATCTTGTTATGTGTGCTTAATGCACAAAACAAGTTGAGAACAGAAGGATCTAATTCATTTGGTTGTATTCTGGCTTTGTTACAGGGGCTCAAATACTCATCTGACTTAATGACCTGCAAATAAATTCCAACTTTTATGTAATGTGCGTGTGTTTCATTTTAATAGAGAGAGAGAGAATATCAATGAAACTACCATAAAAATTTGAGACTGTTCTTTTTTTGGTAAGTGAACAAACAAATTCAGCAGAAGAGCAAATAATTATTCCCCCACTGTAACGTTAACATGGGAAATTCTTCTGCATTGAGTACTTTAACACTTTTTCTTAAACTAAAATGTTACAAAACTACTTTTGAACTTTCAAAGCTTAAAAGTGAAACTTTGGCATTACTACTTATGTGAAACTGCTTACACATATAAATGATGCGAATAGTTGCTTGCCCAACGTCTTACCGACATCTAAGCGTTAATTGGACTTCCTTTCCCAGCGTACCCACAGTTTCTCTCTGGCCCATGCTGATGATACCAGATGTATACTTCCTGGCAAAGGACTTGAACAGCCATGTTTATAAAAAAAAAAAGGTCCCGGTGTGAAAAATCTAACATGACGTTCGCTGAAACGCACACCGAGATAAAACTCGCCCGTGAAAGAGACCGAGCCCGGTGTTCCTGTTACACAGACACCATTTTGTTAGAGAACAGCAAGAAAGGCTTTGTAACCAAGGACAAGTCTTAGACCGCTAATTAGCACATTTGTTTCCAAAAAGCTCGTCAACACCTGGGTGTCGTACCTCAGCTCACGTTCGAGAGGGACAAGAAACCAACTCAAACCTCAAAACGCGGAGGCGGATTTTCACAGTGCCGAAGATCGCCGTTCACGTTAAACACACACATAACATACTAGTAACACGCAAGTCAAACGCAGTAACACATACCTTAGCAAAGCAGCCCTTTTTCCCAAGACCCCGATATGCTCTTGTTTCACTTTGCCACAGGCGAACGGACTTCCGGGCCGAATTTCAGAATAAAACATTCATTTAGCCTAACAGCGATTTTAAGTGAAACTGTAAAAAAAAAAAACAATAATGATAATAATAATATTAATAATAATAAAAAAAATGCTGCGTTAAAAATGCGTACTTGACATAAAAATGATATGTGCTGGGAAAAAAAGGGAAGGTTTCGGAGGGTGTGTTGAGAAGTCCAGGAAGTATTTCAGGAATCGTGTGTTGCTTGCACCTTTATGGGTGAGTGACGTCGGTGATGACGTCTGAAGCCTCGCTAGTTCAGAAAGTGAGTGTTGGTGTGATTTCTGGACATACATAAAGTGGAACGGATCCGTGGGTGGAGGTGCATATATTTTAGCCTAACATAAGCCTACTGTGGGGTACTTGTGCACTTCTGCCTCTTCAGTACCACGTGAAAGGGTTTTCTCCAAAGCCAAAGAGGTTATTGCCAAAAGGGGAAACCAGGCTAAGGAGAGCCACGAGTGCAAAATGAATTTAATTAATTAATTAAATAATGAAATAACGCATGCACACATTTGCACACAACCAGAGATAACTGCTAACAAAGAAACCAACAGACCCAATTTTCAATCAATCCAAACACAGAAATGTTTGCACACACATATGATTATGTGCAGAGGTCCACCCTAGAAACCAGCCTCAGATCTCCACACATGTACACATGAATGCACATACTTCTGTACACATCTGGATTGGTAAACTGATTACCAATCCAAAATTCCTAAAAATCCAAGCACAGAAATGTTTGTGCACAAATGTGATTGTCCACAGAGAGCAACCAATTCAGCCAACCTTAGATCTCAAAGCAGGAACACGGGAATGCACAAAGATTTCCACACATACAGAGATAGAAACGGCTAAAGAAACCACCGGAACAAAATTCCAAGCAATCCAAACACGGAAATGTTTCCACATGTTTCCTGATCATGCGTGGCCCATTCGGTGTGCCTGCATTGAGCTTGATCCAACCTTAAATCTCAGGATTGCAGGATTAAATGAATCCACATACATTTGCACACATACAGAGATAAACTCTTCCAAAGATACCGAATCCCAAGAAATAAAAAAACCCAGAAATGTTTGCACACACATAAAAAGAAAAGAAAAATAAAGAAAGAAATGGCAAATGTGAAATGATCTCACACTCACACATTCAATTCAATTCAATTTTATTTATATAGCGCCAAATCACAACTACAGTCGCCTCAAGGCGCTTTATATTGTATAGTAGATCGTACAATAATAGATACAGAGAAAAAACCAACAATCATATGACCCCCTATGAGCAAGCACTTTGGTGACAGTGGGAAGGAAAAACTCCCTTTTAACAGGAAGAAACCTCCAGCAGAACCGGGCTCAGGGAGGGGCGGGGCCATCTGCTGCAACCGGTTGGGGTGAGAGAAGGAAAACAGGATAAAGACATGCTGTGGAAGAGAGACAGAGATTAATAACAAGTACAATTCAATTTACGGAGGGAGGTGCTTTTGCTGTGATGTGTATTGTAACAGTATGTCAATAAAAAGCCGACGAGGGAAGCTGCTCTTTGAAGGATTTGGGCTACAGACAGGTGAGGAGCGTGAGCTCCAAGAGCTGGTTCTGACCCAAACTTCCCTCGTTAAGGAGTGAAAAGACCGGTTGAAGATGTTCTGTCTTGTTTTCTGTTCTTCATGAGGAATAAGTCTCTAAACTAGCGGGGCATGTGGAAACACAGACCCAACAATGCACATCATCGGCATACATCCCCTTGAATGTCCAGTCAATAACCAGACCATTATTCTTCTCAGAGTTTTGGTATATCCCATACGCCCTGCCATAGGGTTACAATGAGCTGCCTGGAAAATTATTTTCCAGCTGCTTTTTGGCACCACCAACTGGGTGTGTCATGACTCATTCAATACAATCTGTCTCTAACCATCACAGAAAGAGGGTCGGTCAGCGCTACGTCTGAGCACACCATTTGATCATCAGTTTCCATCCCTCGGTCAAAGGCTGCGCGTAGAGCGTCATCACAAGACTGCTCTAGTGGGAAATCTCAGATGGAGTGAATTACTGGAGCAGGCAGAGCCTGTGTATGTCCCTGGGCATACACCTAAGCGTCACCTACTCTGCCTCCAACAATATCCTGGGTTGAACGAAGGGAATGGTGGACCAGAGTCAGCGTGCAGCCTGAGTCCACATTATCTGTCCCGCCTCCATACACGGGACTCTCGACTGACGTGTCCTAGTTGTTCACATCTCCAGCACTCCAGCCCCAATGCTTGTGTGGCTCGCAGTGAGTGGAGTGCATTGTCCATAGCCACTGTGCAATGACTCAGACCCAGAGCTGCCTCCCTAGAGTTGGGACTGGCTGACTTGCCACTGCTGGTTTTGACCGACTCATTGATTCTCTTAGCTGCACTGACAGGTGGTTCTCCGACCGCTTCACCACGGCATGCGGATCGGCTGGTCGGTGGCAGCAGACCCACTCTGCTGTGTCTACTGGGAGCCCATCCATGAATTGCTCAAGGCCAATTAGGTCCACCAGCCAAACCTCTCCTTTATGTGAGTGCCTGGCGTTGCTCGGCCGCTGGGTCATGCACCTGCCTTGCGTAGGTGAAGGGCCGATTCTATGACCCCACCAGCTACCTTGTGCAGTGGTCCTCCAGTGTGAGTCCCAGTTGGTCAAGTATCAACCAAGGGACATCTTTAAAGCAGACCCTGTCAGGACTCTTCCAGACACTAAACCAAGGCACAATGTACATTTCAATTCCTTTAATTTTAAATATGTTTATATTGTCTATCCTGTAAAATAGTCAGATGTCTATTCATATTAATGTACATAATTCACCTGCTTGCTGCTACTACTGCACATTCACCCAATGTGTGTATATATATATATATATATATATATATATATATATATATATATATATATATATATATATATATAAAATGTTCTTCCTCTACACGCCCCCCCAATTTTTTTGCACATGTCGAGGAGCGTGTCAGGCTACATTTCGCGTGTGTTATACTTGTATAACTATGCATGTGACAAATAAAGAACCTTGTACCTTGAACCTGTTAGGATTAAAATGATTAAATAAAGAAGATTTTTTTTTATGATTTTCACATACACATCACATGTGCTCATTATGGGCTGGTGCTGCATGTTTTTGAAGGTCAGAAACTTCATTCAGTGCTATGACTGAATTGAAATATTGAGACTGATGTAGAGCGCAGAGGGTCTTTTTGTAGCATGTATACACATCACACCACATAAAAGTCAGGCTATTTTGTGGACCAAGGAACTCTGAACAAAATGTCCAGAAATTAAATAATAAATAGAATCAGAATTAATTATCAAGGCAGGGAGGTGTTTTTCTGTCTCTGTTTAAATGCATGTACATCCTTCCTTCAATTACAGTGCATTTAATGGTAATAAAAAGCAGATAATGAATTATGACACTGTGTTCATTTGCAAAAAGAAATCACTGTACACACTGTGATCCACACACAATTGAACTGTAATTAATGTATGTTACAGATAACAGACAAGAAAACAGCAAGAAGGCAAGTTTTAAATAAATGTTCATTTAGTGGAAATGGAATTAAATAAATCATGAATACATATTTTAATCAAAAACATGAAGAAACCTAAAACTGATGGTCACATGTTTCCAACAGAAGTCAGAGATGTCTGCTTCACTGCGTCCAATTCAGAACAACTATGTTTCATACCATTTGTAAATATCCACTTTGTAAAGACAAAGCTTACACTGTCTGTCATGATTCAGTACATGTTAGGCTGTGTTTGGAAAACAAATGAAAACATTATAAGTAATGTTTAGGATGCAGCTTACAAGCTGAAGTGGAACAGAGTGATTTAATCTATTATTCAAAAGTGAAGAATTAAGGTTTACAAACGAAAAAGTGCATCACTGAGCAGATACATGCTATTGTATTGTTCTACACAGCACAAGGTAAACCATAGCAAACTTAACTATAAAACATATAACCCTGTTTACAAAAATATTGTGATTCAGTTTAAAAATGTAAATTAAATAATACAGTATTCAATTAAAACCTTTGTGTAACTATAAATAGCAGAAAGACAACGATTCAAATATTGAAACAGTTTTGTAAGAAAATAAATATTCATTTAAAATGTTTAATTAATGACAGCAACAGTTTCCCATTGTGTTGCATAACCACTTTTTTAAACAACCCCTTTATTTCACCTTCATTTTAGGTTGGAAATACTGCCCCCATCACATGACCTGAAGAAGCCTCAGAGGTGAAACATCTTCACAAACCTAATAGAGTCCAGTTATCTCCTTGTATGTAAAGAGACACTTACTGGCAGGAACTGATGGAAAAACCAGGAATTTAGTAAAACTGCTGATTCAATCTGCGATAAGTCTGGAAACCATTACATGAAACCTTTCTGCACATCATTCATCAATAATGAATAACATAGACTCATTAATGCATTAATGAGATATGTAAATTACTACACCATTATAGGTTGCTAGCTTTTTATCTGTGCGTACTAACAATCGTCATGGAGCTCTGTAAATAAAGAATAGAGCAGCCATTAAAAACAAAGAAGAAAAAGAATTATAAGAACTAGATCAGTTATCTCTTTGGTTACCTTTTTAAAAAACACATAATTTCTCAGTTTTAGCATTTGACGTAAACTTTAAAATAATCTTATCAATAAAAAGTTATAGTTTATGACCTGTTTTTGAACTTCCATAACAGTTTTTGGAAACAGAGTTTGTTTTCAGTTTAATGGTTGTCAGAAAAAAACAAGAAACCTGACCAGTAAGAAACATGTAAGCTGTAAGTGTGTTGGAAAAGACATAAACTGGGTGCCACTTTAGCTCAGTGGGTAAGCAGAGGAATGAATGGGTGAAAAAGACAAGTTGTTTGAGTATGCTATATAAGAACCAGTCCATTTACCATTCACCGTGCAGGTGACCACATGACAAGAGTGAAGCAGCTGGCTTTGACTCTGACATCTGGTGTCTCTCTCTTATTCTGGTGTCTGTTTCTTTTGTTCTCTATCCATAGCTTGTGACCATGGGTGAGGGTACAGACACGGATCAACTGATAAACAAACTAGTACACATTAGTGATGTGACGTTCTGTATCGAGGCTTCGAAGCGTGTGTCGAGTAATGGAGGGGGCGTTTCCGCGAAGCGCGTATCGAGGCTTGCTTCATTTATGGGAGGAGCTGAAAATGATGACGTCCGAAGCCTCGCTGCCCGGCTGTACCACGTGACTGGTTCAGGAAGCGGTTCGAACTTTGCCGCAAATAATCATTTTCCATACTGCCAGCATAAATATACACAGTATACTGCCATCACTACAATATACATGTTTTACACACTCCTTTTGTTGTTGACATTTACAGGCTGTGTGCAAAATGCCACACTCTTCAAATTCATGCCAACTAATATTTTTACGTCCAGTAGGTGTCCTGCTAGAGCAAATGAAGCTTCAAGAAGCTTCGCGTTGGGGTGAACCAATTGGATGAAAAGCTTCAGTGCTTCATGAGGCTTCATCTGCCCATCACTAGTACACATCACTGCAGATCCTGTCCTAGTTTGTCTATCAGTCTCCTGCTCCCCTCTCTCAGGGAAAAATTTCCCTGAGATACTTGATACCACTTAGGGCAGGGGTGTAGAACTCCAGGCCTCCAGCACCAGTGTCCTGCAGGTTTTAGATAGCACCCTGGGTCAACACACCTGAATCAAATGATAAGTTCATTACCAGGCTTCTGGAAAACTTCCAAGACATGTTGAGGAGGTCATTAAGCAATTTAAATCAGCTGTGTTGGATCAAGGACACATCTAAAACCTGCAGGACGCTGGCCCTTGAGGCCTGGAGTTCGACACCTGTGACTTAGAGTAACAATTCATCCAGCAGAACACCATATCTTCAGATTTGGAAATTCTAGTTCTTCTTAATACGGCTTGAATTTTGTCTGTGAATCGCTCCAGTGGGAGCTGGAAGAAACTGCCTGATGGAGTCAACAGAAAGCAAAGAGGAGATCCTTAGGCCACCAAGATGGAAGACGTCCACCTTAGTGGCCCTAGCACCTGCCAGTTAAGCAACTTTCTTTTTTTTTTAATTTCTTTTATTTATAAGCTTTATTTTCATTTTTAAATTGGAAAACAGACAATCAAAACAAACAAAGCGAACAAACAAACAAAAAAGCAATTTTCAATTAAGACTTAATTCCATTAACCCTGCAACACCTCCTGAGAACCGAGGAACCAAATATCTTTTTTTGTAATGTCCTGCATTTCTGGAGCTAAAAGTATCACCCAAACCGGTGTGATATCAATGGAAAGGTTGGTGTGACTTATTATGGTAGCCCAAATAAGTCAAAAGATATAGAGCAAAAACAAATGTCCATTAATGAGGGCATAAATGAATAGGCTGGTTCTCAGGAGGATATACATACATTTTTGTGAGTTTTTGAAATTTCCACATAAATGTGATCCTCTGCCTCTCAAAAAAGCAAACAAAATGCAAAATGTAGCAAATATGATACAAATGAAAACTGCTAAAAGCAAATTAATATTTTTCCTGAAGGTATTTCATGGTTCAGGATTTAAAGGGTAAAGTTTCATGTTTGTAAATACTCTGTGTGTAATGATATCACATTATAGCCTATTGGACAAGTAAAAACCCAGCATTGATGTATATGTGTGGTGGGCTCCATGGAACATAAACTCACTTTGAGTCTCAGAAAGTGAATGTGCACGAGGAGGTGCCATTTTTGAGTCCATTAATCAATGAACTTTATAAGGACACGTGTGTGCTAGAAATACTGGACATTTTCAATCAGCTCACTTTTCTCTTCATTAGTTGCAACGCTGCCTCTTTCTCTGTCAGGTAATCTTTGAGTCTTTTGATCCGTTCCTGTCTTTTTAGTTCATCACAGTCCGTGGACGTTGTTGACAAAATGTTACTATAGCCCACATGGGCGACATAGTTCTGCTTGTTTGTGACTTTTCCACAGCTCATCATTCCATCTTTTCGAGGAACCTTTGCTCTTCCCCCTTTTTTACTCACCTGCTCTGCTGTAAAGTCCCACTTGTCTAGCTCCTCTAGCCTTGCCCTGGACTTGACTGCAGGATCCAGAGTAGTGGGCATGCAACATGGACACACAGTGCGTTTCCTGGTCCGTCCTATTCTCCTTGTGTTTCTGCTGAGATCCAACCAAGTCTGAGTCTGAAGATGAGCATCTGCATACTGTGATTGTGAGATACTGCCTTCATTTGTGGTAGGGACATCCTCACCACCTGGTTCCAAACAATCTGTCTCTTGCTTACTTTTACAGTCACATGATGCCCTGTTGTGTGAACTTTGACCTGAAAAGAACTTCTGTTTCCAAGGAAAAGGAGGAGGTTTCTGGTCCAGTTTGACATGAGAACATTTGAGAGCTCCAACACCTGTGTCAGGTGATTGTGGTAATTCCTTTCCAGTTTGTACTTTTACTCTCGGGATATCAGTATGACCACTGTTCATATTGGTTTCTTGTGAACTGCCACCTTCATATCGAAAAACATCTACCACTGGTTCCTCATTATCCTCCACTGACTTAATGGAGTCTATGTGCAGCGAATTTACAGGGACAGACTCAACTGATGGTTCATCAACCCTCTGAAGGCAAAGTTTAAGTTCAGCTGTTATCCCGAATATCTGCCTCAGCAGGTGGTCAGACAATTTGCGAGGCTTTGGTGCCACTGACTCAGGATTTGTAGAGCCCTGCAAATAGGGAAATGTAAAATAAAAATACCATTATCACACATTAAGCAAATGATCCAAGTACATTTAGTAGCTGTTTATGGGAACTTTTACTAAGCGGTCCAAAGAGAGGTCCCTGCAAGTGAAGGAGGCCATCATTATTAAAGAGATGGCTAAAACTCTAGTGGTCGAATCAACAATCTGATACATTCTTAAAAGAAGCAATGTACTAGCAACACCAAAGGTCTGAAAGACAACTAAAACAAATTCTTTCCATGACTGAGAAAAAACCCACTCACAACATGCAACACTGTTGGCTAGCAATGTCACCTCACAGGAAGAGATGACCTGAGGTTCCTGGTTTATGCTGCGGCCTTTGTGTGCTGTGTGCATGTTCCTTCCTCCCACCATCCACAGACATGCATGTCAGGTTAATTGTTCGTTTTAGTTGTTGATTCTAAACTACCCATGAATGTGAGGTAGAGTGCTTGGAGTGTAAAAAAAAATAAAATAAAATAAAGCAATGCATTTAATGCATGGTTAAAAATGTGGCTTGTACTCTAAAGTCAAAATTGCTCTTAAAGAGGTTGGGATGTCATTGTCAAGGTCTACAAGGTCTTCAGAGGGTTTACAACAAGGTGCCACTGGTTACTTTTAAGAAGAGAAAGTCCAGAGTATATTTAGAAAACATCTGAAAAGAACCTGCTTAGGAAGATGCCACCTGTCAAACATGGTGGAGGCAATGCTAAAGCTAAAGTATGGTTGCCAGTGCTACCAGGTCATAGTATTTGCTGATCATGTGCCTGCTCAGAGACATAATGGGATGAATCTGAGCTGCACAGGGCTGTACACTCTGCTCAGATTCAGCCAAATGCTGTGAAGCTTAATAGGTAGCACGTTCCAGTGTAAACAAGTTAATGTAATACTGAAAGCTGAAAGTCTGCACTTTAATCACATGTTAATGAAAACTGACTACGGTGCTGTACAGAGACAAAATAAAAAAAGGAAAATAAATCCACGTTTTTCTATCATCCACGCTTCAGAAAATAAATACTCATTTTGTACATCACACAAGAAAACCGACAAGGTTAAGAGGTTGAACTTCCAAACGAACACTGGTGTGATCAGAAATACTCACCAGACAGAAAACAATTACAAACAAACTTGAATTATCCTTCAAAAAACATAGACCAAACCACAGATCTGTAATGATTAGCTGCAGACCTACGTGAAATGTTATATTATCTAGTCTACAATCACACCTTAAAAGCATTTTTATTAAAACACTAACAAGTCCCAGAAGCATCAGAACTAGCCTTACCTCAGTTATCTGACTGTCGCTCTCTGTTTCACAGCTGCTGCTGGCCTCTGTTGGACTTTCTGTTTTTGCATCAAGCTCTACGTCTTGCAACTGCTGGGCAGAGGTGCTGTGAAGCACGTCTGAGCCACAAACACACGTTTCATTTCTATCTGACGTGTCCTGGCCGGCTTTTGCTCCTCTCAAAGCCATGTTTGAAGTTGTGCAGCGTGGTGAGCAGGACTCTGACTTGGGTGGACTATATGATACAAATATGACATTGTCTTCATCCAGATGAGAGACCGCAGGCACGTTAACTGCTTGTTGAGGTGACTCATCATCGTCACATAGATCAATCACCTCATCTGACTCCCTTTGCGTTCTAACATCTCGACTTGTTACAGCTGACTGAAGAAACTGTTGTAAAGAAGAAGATGGTGGAAGAATGCTTTTGCTGAGTTCAGACGCTTTAGTTGTTGTTGTGGTCTTAGATAGCGGGGTGCACCGTTTAGCTACAAAGAACACCTTGCCATTGCACATGACCAAAGCATTTTCTTGCCCTTGTGCACCATTGTCCTGACTCAGCTGAGAGGCTGTTTTTCTGAAGGTGCTGAGCTGTGTGGAAGAATTTTCTCTCTGTGCGATTGCTTGAAGAATCTCTGAAGTTACAGACGGACAGTTAAGAGGTTTTATATTTGGACCTGATGAACAATCCACTTCTTCTATCACCCAGCGTGTGGGGCTGTCGGGCCTTTGTGAAACCTTTGGAATCAGTTTTAACTGTTGTGTTCTTTGCTTTGGGTGAAATCCATAAGAAGTCAGTGTTGATGCATTGGAAAACATTCGGACTGAGTGTGGAGCGGTGTCCGTTGGCAGAGTCCCGCCTTGATTTATAGTGGTGACAGGAGTAACATACACTACACTGGGTAATGCTGACCCCGAGGAGGAGCTGGCAGAAGAAGTAAAAATCTGTTTCTGGATAGCTGCAGGGAGTCTGCATGCTGGAACGGTCTGGACTTGTGCATTGGGGGGAATCTGAAGATACTGTCCTCTCGGGAGTGCAGGAGATTTCACAGTAACTGGGAGCGGATTAAGAAGTTTTACTGGCATTCCAGATTTTTCTTTAAAAGTTGCCACTGACGGAACTTCAGCCATTAAATTACCAGTCTGCTGCTGCAGCGACTGGTTGTTGACTGAATGTACATGGTTGGACAAGACATTCATAACTGAAACCTGCTTCCTGATTATTTGCTGAGAGACAGAAGAACTCAAAGCTGTATCTGTGACCATGTTCACAGGTGCTGAGTTGATATTTATGGTAACAGCTTCCTGGGAAATTGGGTCCCTTTTAGTGTTACTTGTCTGTGGTTGGAAAAACTGTCTGTTCACCATTTGGACAGGAATCAGTTTCATGATGTTCTTTCCATCAGCTCCAATTGCAGGCATTGCCTGGTAGAAGACACCTCGGCCACTGAGAGAACAGAAGGAAGAACGGAATTAACACAAATATAAATATATAAATTTTATACAGTTATGACTTTATTATGTTGAACTCTAACACCTCCAAACAGTACAGATCTAAACCTTTACCAGAGTGGCAGAGAGTCCACTTATCTGATTTCCTTTGTTGAATTTGTGATAGTTGCCTGCATTTCTAAGCCAATATTAGTTTTATTACTCGCTCTTGTTGCTCAGAGTGGATGGAAGGCTTTAAGCAGGCACTCGGGAGCATACGTAGGTGTCACATGCATTTAAGAAGAAATTCATCTCCACTCTTTTACAAAGAAGTTATTCCACCAGCATAATTAGAGGCAACGGAGTATCTGATGCTGTATTTTTTTTTTTTTCTATTGGAAAAATAAAATGAGGTACGTCATTATTGTACTATTTTTACTGTTTTCCCAAAATTCTTAATTTTTGCTTTACTCCTAATAACTGGGAAGAGCTGTTTTACTGCAATGGGAGATCAATTATATTTCTTTTAATAATCAAGGGGTAACACTTTATAACATGACCCGCGAATAAGGCGCAAGTACCCAGTACTTAGGTGTCATTTGCAGGTAACAAGTTATTGTATGTCATTTTATTATTGTTTCCTGTACAAAACGTGTTACACGGAAATACAGGATACTTGCGGTCTAACAATGTAATTATTTTATAGTTTCCTGCAAAAACCTGACTCGGTACACGAAACTGCATGTAAGTACAGGGTACTTGTGCCTTATTCGCGGTTACCATCAAGGGTACATTACAACTGACAAGGTGTGCAGTACACAAAGGTACAAATATTTAAATACTGTTTCAAACAAGTTAATAAGAACTTTAAAACTTTAATGTGGGACTATATGAATGACAGATCGATCTCATATTTTGTAAGATTAGCTCATTGCAATTAATAATAATGATTAGAATATTTATACTTAGTATTAATAGATGGGATTAGATACTAAATATAACAGCAAACTGAGCCAGCCTATGATTTCTTATTCGGACCCATCATTAGTGTTGTCATGACTCCCGTTATGTTTAAAAGCACAAATCATCAATAAGGGACTGGGAGGCATTGAGCCATCAAACCGCAGTACCTGTAAATCGTATCCATCTGTCCTCTGGTGAAAAGACGAACGCTGGAATGTAATTTTTAGCTGCCGTAACGAAAAATGACTAAATACATAATTATTGGTGTGAGCTCCGTTTACACGATAGCTATAAGTTACTGGTAACGTCCAAACACCATCGTAGCCTCAGCGCTTGAAAGCTAGCCTTGGTCCAAATGTGTAATCGCCGCTATTAACCTCCGAATACTCTCGTTTAATTGCCATTAAAAAATGTTTTGACTGCACATTTTTCTCCCTGGTGCCTTTCATCAATGGATGTAATAAGTTGGAATCTCGTTTCCATCATTTCAGCCCTTCTGTCACATTATTTCCGGTTTGTTACGAGGTTGTGTTCAACGTAGCAAGCCATTTTTAAGTTTGTGTTGATTGTGTTTGTTTGTTTTAATCGCAGACTCTGACTTTAGGTTGAATATAGTGGTGTTCTGTCGTGTTTTAGCAGGGTTCATTATTCTTATTATTTACTATTATTTATTTTTCACGCAACACAAGACGAGTTAAATATTGTTAGCCTTTGTGGCTTTTGAACTCTCCCTTTTTACCAACTTCCGCTTGGCCACTTCCGGTTCCGTTTTGTGATACGCATATTTATTTATATATTTTCTTATATATTAAGTGTGTCTGATATTTAGATAACCTGTCATGAAGATGCACATTTCTGAACATGACACATGGTGGAGATGGGCTCTGTCTCCTTTAAACATGACACCCAATGTTGTCAGTGGGTTTTGGGATTGATGTTAATTGCAGTGTTCATTTTGGTAAACCATATCACCCCATGACAAATTTATAAATACACTGACACAAGTAGTGGGAAAAATAGACAAGGAAATCTAAAAAGGGAGGAACACAGGGTGCTCCAGCAACAGAGTAGAAAATCAAAGTTATGATGCAGGACAACCAGATCAAGCTTGAACTTCACTGCTTAAAAAAAAAAAAAGAAAAAAGAAAAGGAAAGAAACTCCTAAATCAATGTCGGATCTTTATGAGTAAAATATTCAGCTGTTTTTGCTGATGTCAGTCAGCATTGTTAATATGGAAATCTAGTGAACTATATTCATGTTTTTGTGTCATCGTGAAGTTATATAACAATTTTTAAAAATGCTGTTCTAAAGAGCTCAAAGTAAAAAGCTTGTGACCCCCAGTGACTAACATTTTGCTTTAAAGTTTGGAGATGATCTAATGGAAACTAACGCTTATCCTAATTGACCTGTTTCTTTACATTTTGTTTTTTAAGATCAACTTTGACCTTGGGAACTAATGATGAAGATCAAGGTCAAATGCCAACCTAGGTACTCATGTGCCCCAAAGCCTAGTATATTGTTGTTGTTGGAAAACAATCCATAAAAATTATGAAGAACATTTTTACAGATTTTCACATTTGTTTGACCTTGACCTGAGTCAAACCAGCCCCACCTGTTACTGGTATCTACCTTCACACAAAATCGAAAAATGAACAGTGGATGCTAGACTGCTAACAGACAGACAAAGGTTAGATTCTAATAATTATTTGTTAATTAGAAACATATCTGCTTTCTAGGAACATTGGCTCATCATCTGTCATTTGTTTCCATTGCATTTCAACTAGTAATAATAATGATAACTCAGCTGAATGAAAGCATCTGCATCAGCAGCTTTATTATTTTAGTATACAATTTATTTCCTGACATGGAAGTGTATAGATCACATAGAACAGTAGTAAAATAACATTTTAAAAGGCCTGAAGGTTCCAGTTTAAAAATCCATATTTTCTGTAAAAATATGAGCATAAAAACATATGTCTATATGTCTTAGCCCTGTGAAAGATTAGTGACCTGTCCTAGGCTTACCCTCCCTCTCCTGTGACCGCTGGGATTGGATGAGAGGAAGAAAATTGGATGGATGGATGTACTACCAGCTGTTGTACATCTGTGGAGTGCTTTGTGGGAAATTCAGTAAATTATGAGGTGTAAATACCAAGTGTGAAGCACAGGTTTTGCACAGGGGAGTTAAATACAAATCTCATCCACATTTTTGCAAAACTTCAACTGTGGTGAAAAATTATCTTCATCAAAATTATTCAGCTGAAATGTTCCTGATGCAAATAAGGGCAAACTTACTGACGCCCCTTGAGCCTGTGATGTATTGTTGCTGTGACTGTGACATCACTGGTGATAGCTGCTGTACAGCTACTGAAAAAAACATTGTTGGACCGAAGAAAGCAAAATTAACTTGTACCAGAATGATGGGAAGGAACCGCTTATGATCTGAAGCATTACAGATCACCTGCGCGAGCTGCCATTGGAACTGGGTCACTACTCTACCCAGATTCAGTCAAACGAACCATTTATTTACTTTCAAACATTGAATTAAAGCTGAAGGTCTTCAATGAAAAATGAATGAATGATTGGAAATGTATATCTCAAGGTTAATGTGTTCTTTTTTTATTCCCACCCTTAGCATTGGGTATTTTAGAAACCCCTACAAAGGTAAGGTTTTAACTGAAACCTGGATGAATGCACAAAGAATCAGACAATTTTGCTTTATAATTTGATTATTCGTGATTCTAAGTAATGCACAAGTTCAATCCCTGACATGAATCCCTTTATCATTCATGTCAGAATCTTCAGTCCTTGTTTTCCAGCAAGTCATCCAGAATGCGCTCACACATGTACAGGCAACGAGGCACGTGGAAGAACCCTGAGGAACAGACGAAACAGCTACTTTACCATTATGTTAAAACAGAAAAGTTTTTCACAATAAAATGATTGTTGGGATTTTAAAACAATTGATGCAGCTAAAACACAGAAGAAAGACCCTTTCATGCTGATAGATGACAAATGAAAAAAACTTGTTTGGTTTGGTTTCCATGTGCTACTAGGCCAGCTTCAGTGCTGCTTGGCATTAATTTTCCAAGTTTCTAGAACTCTGTTGGAGGAATTAGTACTAATCTTTCAAGGTATTTCATCTGATGATTTGTGGAGACCAAACATCTTAGTCCAGTATCTCTCGAAGCATTCAGCTGGGGTGAGGTCTGAATGGTTTGATAAGTATGAAAATAATGCAATTTGTATGCAATGGCTTTCACAGGGAGCAATGGAGAAGCGCAGCATCAAGGTGATGATTCAGAACAACCTTGTGTTCATTTATAGTGATCCTTTCCTCTAAAGAGATCATTGGAACCAAACCATCCATTCTCTTCTGCTTATCCAATTCAGGTTTGCAGTGCGAGAGGCGGGTTACACCCTGGACAGGTTGCTAGTCTGTCGCACTAACTGCATGTTTTTGGACCGTGGGAGGAGGTCAGAGTACCTGGAGAGAACCCACGCAAACATGGGGAGAACATGCAAAGCCCACACAGAAAGATCCCGGCCTGATGGTGGAATTAAACTCAGGACCTTGTTGCTGTGAGGACACAGTGTGAACCACTATTCCACTGTGCTGCCTTTGGAATCAAATCATTGTACAGGGTGGGCCATTTATATGGATACATCGTAATAAAATGGGAATGGTTGGTGATATTGAAGTCCTGTTTGTGGCACATTAGTATATGAGGGGGCAAACTCCTCAAGATGTGTGGTGACCATGGTGGCCATTTAGAAGTCGGCCATCTTGGATACAACTTTTGTTTTTTCAATAAGAAGAGGGCCATGTGACACAAAACAATGGTGTGCTTGGTTTCAACGTAACTTTATTCTTTCATGAGTTATTTACAAGTTTCTCTTTGTTCACAGCCATTGACATGTCGAAGAGGTTAACACGTGAGGAGCGGCTCGAAATTGTGTTGATATCTGGTGAACGCAGTAGCCGGGTCATTGCAGCAGATTTCAATGCAAGACACCGTACGAGACCACCCATCTCCCATGCTACAGTTAGCAAACTGCTTGCTAAGTTTCGTGAAACTGGTTCAGTGTTGGATTTGCCAAAATGTAGATGTAAGAAAACTGTCACTAATGAAGAAACATCAGTGGCTGTCCTAGCTTCATTCAGCAAGAGCCCACAGCGTAGCACTCGCCACATGTCACTGGAGAGTGGCATTAGTCGAACATCCCTTCGGCGGATATTAGCTACTCACAAATGGCACCCTTACAAACTCCAGCTACTGCAGCATCTCAACGAGGATGACCCAGATCGGTGCACAGAATTTGCAGAATGGGCAAAACAAAAATTGGAACAGGACCCTCAGTTCACGCAGAAGATTTTGTTCAGTGATGAGGCAAACTTTTATGTGAATGGTGAAGTTAACAAACAAAACCAACGCTATTGGTCTGACACTAACCCACATTGGATGGATCCCTCCAAGACTGTTGGAACAACAAAAGTGATGGTTTGGTGTGGTATATGGGGTACAACAATAGTGGGTCCATTCTTCATCAATGGAAACCTCAAGGCCACTGGATATTTGAAATTGCTACATGATGATGTGTTTCCCTCTTTATGCACTGAAGCTGACACGTTCCCTGAGTTTTTCCAGCAAGATGGTGCACCACCACATTATGGGTGCCAGGTCCGAGCATTCCTAGATAAACAGTTTCCTGGAAAGTGGATTGGTCGTCGTGGGCCAGTTGAATGGCCCCCAAGGTCTCTCGATCTGACCCCCTTAGACTTTTATCTTTGGGGTCATCTGAAGGCAATTGTCTATGGTGTGAAGATACGAGATGTGCAGCACCTGAAACTACAGATACTGGATGCCTGTGCTGGCATTTCTCCTGCGGTGTTGCTATCAGTGTGTGAAGAGTGGGAGAAGAGGGTTGCATTGACAATCCAACACAATGGGCAGCACATTGAACACATTTTATAAGTGGTCAGAAACTTGTAAATAACTCATGAAAGAATAAAGTTACATTGAAACCAAGCACACTATTGTTTTTCTTGTGACATTACCAATAAGTTTGATGTGTCACATGGCCCTCTTCCTATTGGAAAAAAACAAAGGTTGTATCCAAGATGGCCGACTTCTAAATGGCCACCATGGTCACCACCCATCTTGAGTTTGCTCCCTCACATATACTAATGTGCCACAAACAGGACTTTAATATCACCAACCATTCCCATGTTTTTACGGTGTATCCATATAAATGGCCCACCCTGTAGAAATGCCACTCATTTCACAGCAGAAACGATGGATCCCATAACTACTAGGGACAAAATTCAGTTTGTTTTTTTTCCTCGTGTTTGTCATGCCATGTGGTAATGGCTGCAAGCAGATGCTGATAAAAATTAATTTGGCTTCCATCACATAACTGTTATTATCTCACAGCTTACCCAGAGACAGTCAGAATTAATAGACATGCCCAGCACCATCATTACATCCGTGTCAAATTATTAAACATTACAGAAATATGTGTTCCACTTTATACATTCTCCCTCATTTTTTTTACAACCTGGGGCCTAAAATATGCAGCACTCAACATCTTCACTGAAATTTGAGTGCAGATCAAGGAGTGTTGTGCAGGTAACTAAAACATACAAAGCCCATTTTACAAGTTACTCTACATTCTCCTGTCATTTATTTCCCTCATTTCAGAACTTCCTGCTGTTGCTACATCTTAACTATGCTCTTACCTTTAAAGGGACCGCCTTTAAAATCCAGTGCTACTTTCCCTTCTTGTGTCAAATAGCCAAACCACTCACCATTCTCAGCATCAGGAAACTGGAAACAGAAACACGCACGATCACCCAGCGTTACATTCTTTAAAGTTCTCTCTTTGACATAATCAACAACGGTCAAAGAGCCTTAAATTAGCCTTTTACACTTAAAGTCATAGTTCAGCACTATTTAAGCTGGGATATGGTTAGTTTAGTATTGCATAAAGACTGAAAGCAGGGAAAACAATATCTTGGAGTCAAATTAAAATGGATTTTAAAAATAAAACTTTGGAATAATATTTGTTGGATCAGAATATGCTGAATGCAAACAAATATTTCCTAATAAACCTTCCATAACAAGGCGATCCGAGGTCAATTATTAATTGTAATCTGGTCTAATCTAATAATGAAACTCCAAACATGACTGTCCTTTATAAATTCCCCTTCATATTTCCTTCATGAAATTTTCCATCAAAGTCAGAGAAAGATGTGAGGGACAGTTTTTTAAGGACAAAGGAAAAGAGAAGTTCAGTGTGAACTCATACTAGACTCCATAATAATGTGACTTGTGTCTGCTGTGGTGAAACTAGTGTCGAAAGATGAGCTAATTTGATACTTTGTGAAAAACAGGATAGTCATTTTAAATAAACAGGAGTACACATATAGCCTTTAAAGTAAAATGAAATGGTTATCACAGTGAGACGAGTTTCTGCTCATGTCCAATCACATTTTCTTTTCCTGCTGGTAAATCTGACCCTGTGTAACTCCTGGCATTTGTGAGGATTTCAGTAACTGGAGTCAAATGAAAAAACACAATAATCCTAAAGCCTGCAATTTAGAAATAAACAAAAAAATGCAAACTGAATTATTATAAATGTAAATTCTTTTTAATATAACTCGTAATCTTCATTTATGCAGTATTTATACATATCTCTCCATCTACAACATCAACATAACCTCGTCATAGCCAGTCAATCTTGTTTTCTGCATTTTCTAACACTCTCTGTTTCAAGTAAGTTAAGCTCCGCCCAGCTAGGCTGTGGTTGGGGGGGTTGGGCTCCAGTTTCTCCATTCTTCATGCCTACTCTTCCTCATTTCATCACCTGCCTTACTTACGGACAGAATCCAGCGTTCAGCTGCTGCCCGATTGTCAGTGTCGGGGAGTAACGGAATACATGTACTGCCGTTACGTATTTAAAATACAAAATATGAGTAATTGTATTCCGTTACAGTTACCGTTTATAAGGGTGGTATTCAGAATACAGTTACTTTGTTGAAATAAATGGATTACACGGCTCTTTTTCTGTTTCATATATTAGACTATGCTCTCTCTATTTTTGGGGGGTAATTCCATGCCGGTGGAAACCCAAACAAAACACGCATTAAGAGGCTCTAATGCGTGTGTCTCAATCTTGCGGCCCATGACACCTCTACTTGCGGCCCGCAAAATGACGTGAAGAAATACTTTTGAAAAAAAATTCTCAAAAATTATTTAATAAGAGGGCAATAGGCAGAGTGTTACAGACATAGACCTAAAGAACGTAGCCTCATGGGCAGTGTAGTCCGTGCTGCAGGGAGAATGGACTGCCATACCCGTTATGTTCCTGAGAGCGAGGGAGGGAGAAAAAAAGAGAGTGGAAAAGTACGAGTTGTCACAGAGCAGAAACAGGAGATGGAAGCATGTAAATATAATAATAACCACTTCAGTCAAAAAGAGTGCCTGACGAGCCCAGTTGTAAGTAAGCTATTAAGACTCGACTGTACAATGTGTTCGTGTTTTTCTCCGAAACAATAAGTTCAGTTGGAGCAGCCTTTCAACGCCTCTGTCTCTTGCTAGCAAAGTTGACCCAGACAACAAAGTAAAGTAAAGCTAGATTTCGGCTACGAGCCTGACAGAGAACCTAACGTATTAGACAGAGGTCCCTTTATGGTTTTACGCCTTTACGGTTCGGAGCCGCGGACCTGTTTTATATACATGTGGAATAGTTTTCTATACGAGATCGCTGCAAAAAGTGCAGCCTTACCTAATGTCCACCCTACTGTTACTCATTTTATATTAAGATTTAAAAATCTAGTTGGTATTGGTGTGGAGAGTAACCTTCAGTAAAAGTAATAAATCACACAGCAATGTCAGTGCGCCCCAGGGTGGCTGTGGCTACAATGTAGCTGCCATCACCAGTGTGTGAATGTGTGCGTGAATGGGTGGATGACTGGATATGTAAAGCGCTTTGGGGTCCTTAGGGACTAGTAAAGCGCTATATAAATACAGGCCATTTACCATAAATCACACAGCAATAGGACATTCATGTAGTTGTAAAAAAAATTGATAATATATTAAGTAATCCAAAGTATTCAGAATACGTTACTCTCATTGAGTAACGTAACGGAATACATTACAAAATACATTTTGGGGCATGTATTCTGTAATCTGTAGTGGAATACATTTTAAAAGTAACCTTCCCAACACTGCTGATTGTCATAGTACCTCGATTGGTAATGATTTAGAATCCTTTGCTTATTCCCTGAATTCATTTCATTACTTCCACTACAGTGGTGTTCCATAATGGCACCTCCTGTCTCTGAAACTGTTCGTGGGAGAGTTGGGTCAGTGCTGTAGAGTTCTGCTCCAGTGCTCCCTGGTCTTCACATACGTACCTCGCTCTTTTTTGGATGATCCTTCAAACTATTTGACCTTACTGGACTCCTCTGAGATATGGCCTTGATCTAAGCAGAAGACTTCTTCCTGTCAAAGACTATAAAGACATATCCATTTGCTGACTGTAACACTAAAGGACCCGACACGGCTCAGGAATCTCACTTTCAGGTTTATTTGCTCACATTGGTTCAGCGATTGTTACTTCTTGCAGCTACTCCTATCCGGCCCAGCTGCTACTTAAATGCAGCAGCAAATCTCCTCTTTACCACCACAGCCAGTCTGCATCTCACTTACCTCCATGGTGTCAGAATTGTGAGCTGAAGCAGAAGAGGAGCCTGCCAACACTTGTACCACTTCTGCCCCTTTGTGAGAAGGAAGCGGGTCTCCAATTGGCGGCACTCCTCGCTACTACCAGAGGCTGCTTTCAAGCCTGTGTAGGGCCTCCGCCTGACCCTGATCTTCATCTAAGCCTGCAGCCCTGCTGAGATCAACCAAAACCCAGGTCTTTGCAACCACCTCAAGGGTGAGTAAAAAAGAATTTTCTTCATGCTCACCCTGAGCCAGAAAAAAAAAACCTCTTAACTGCCTTGTTCCATGGCCTGAACTGCTACAACTCCACCATTTAGGTCAGCCCCAACCACCCAGACTGTTTACTGTTTCGTTTGGACTATATGGCTTTTTGTGTGTTTTTAGGTTTTGTTCCAAAACTTTACTCAACAAAAAAATCGTAGAGCCTTAAAGGTAAAAAGAGGAAGTTGCTGTTTCCTGCCTGCTTCCAGTCTTTAAACTAATCTCTGTAACATCAGGTAGTCGTTGATATTTCATATCAATAGGAAATTACTTATTTCTCAAAAATTTTAAATACTCAAAATATTTAATGACAAAAGCACAGAGTACTCTTGCTATGCCGTGTGGCCAGTGCCGTATCAACTCACATGGCTAAAAGTGTACTGGTAAACTTCTGAGAATATCTCCAGCAGCTCAGGCTTCCTGGTGTGACTGTAGGCCATGAGGAACGCGATGAGAGCCTCACAGTGTGGCCACCACAGCTTCATGCTCCACTCTAGCTGCTCAGACACAAAAGCAACATGGCTGATCATAAAGTGATGAATGCAAACTACTATTGAATGCAAATTGAAACAGAATTTTGTGTCTAATAAAAACATAATCATGTGTAGAGATGACAGGTTAACCTGTGTGGGGCAGTGACCATCCACATCCAGGAAGTAGAAGAGGCCACCGTGTTCTTTGTCCCAGCCATACTGATAAGGGAGCTCCACAAAGTTTCTGATGGCAGTTCTGTGTATTTCCTTGTCCCCGGACTGTGCACCGTACAGCATCAAGAACCAGCCTGCTTCCAAGGCATGGCCTGAGTCAGCACCAGTTATTAGTGGGAAGGACAAAAAAACATGGAAAATGATGAAGTGAGCAACTAAGGAGAGGACAAGAGTGTAATATCTGTTTCCACAGGGACGGACTTTGCTCATAGCCATCTGGGTCAGCAGGCTGTGGAGCATTTACCTGGATTCTGCAGTCGGCCCTGGCAACCCGGCAGTTCAGATCCATCCACTGACACGTTCTCTAAGATAGCTGTGCCAGCTCTCTGCATTAAAAGATGCAGAAGATGAGAAGGAAAAATAACTGTATTTATGAATAGAAGGTACTTGATAAAATATACAACTGTGACAGAAAAAGCAGCAGAGTGTTGTCTGTGTCCAAACCTGGATGTGCTGTAGGATCTGCTCTACACACCAGTTTCCCAGTTCTTTGTACTTCTGAGCAACTTCCTGTCCACGGCCTTCGGTTAACTGTTGCACCAGGCACATGAGCATCATGGGAACTGACAAACTGTTGATGGGAACCTCCCCGGGAAGTTGGGGCCGGCCCAGGCCTGAAGGGTCTACCTGAACCCAGTAAATTAGCTGTTCCATCATCTGCTCAGCTTCCAGCTGAAACACATAAGAGGGGTGAGAGATAATGTTGTAGAAATGGTAACATAGCTATAACTCAAACTCAAACACTCTGCTTCTGAGGTGGGCATGTTTTTTATGCCAATTGTATGATCAGAATGAATGTCAGAAGAAAACTAAACTTAACAATCACAAAAAAAAATTAGTGTTTGGCAGATTATTTCTTTGTTGTAACAATGTTTATTGGCATTAAATCTTCTACTGCCGGAAAGTCTGTTTATTTCCCCTTAATTAATTCAATAAATTCCACCTTTACAGCAGCTGTATATGGTCTGGTATAAAGATCAAAGATAGCTAGTGAAACGTCTGCTTACAGTCTGCTGAATTCAATTCTGTAAGATTCTGACAAAGAGCATCAGGTCAGCTGATCACACAAAGAAACTACTGCAGCTCAAAAACAAAATTCAACTCAATTCAATTTTATTTATATAGCGCCAAATCACAACATAAGTCGCCTCAAGGTGAGTTGTGATTCTTTTTCCTACACTGAGCTACTACAATTGATTTTGAGATTCCTCTGAATCCCACTTTAAGCCCTGACTGCACTGGTTTTCCTGTTTAGATTCAATTCAGTTCAATTCAATAAAACTTTATTGATCTCAAAGGTTGACCCAGAAGGAAATTTGGGTAATCGGTGTGTGGAGTTAATGCCACCCTCTATAATGTAGGCAACAGAACAGTTGTTTTGGAAAATTCTCTTCCACTGATTAAAACTAAATACATTTATTAGAAGTTGTATTTAGATTTGAATAACATTTGTATTGTCATGTACTAATAGTGTTTTATTATCACAACAACATGGGTTGAGTTCACTTTGCATAGTAGCTTGTAGCAGAATTGTCCTTCAAAGAGCTACTTTTTAGGTTTTTATGTTTCAGAGCCTGATCTTTTTGACTTTTTACTTGATCCTTTACTGCATTTCTTTAACACAAGAAAAGGCACCCATGAAAAAAATGCCAAATACTAGTGTAATTAAATAAAAGGGGTTTTTTTCGCATAGAATTTTTGGAAGACTTCTTTCCACTGCACTGATCAATAATAACTAGGAACAGAAATGTCAATAGGCTTAAGATAAGACAACTAAGAGAGGTGGCAAACATATGGTATAACTAAAGAAGATTACACTAACAGTTACATATACCTGCATATCCTTGTCACCAGTTAGCCTGCTCAGTTCATCCATAGCCATGATGTAGAAACACTCACTGAATATGGTTCTCTGAACTTTGAGCGCTTTACCATCTCTCGTCAGGCAGAAGGCACATTTCCACTGACCGCTGCTACTGGACACACGAGCAAACTTTCTCAGGAATGCTCCTCCTATGATTCAGACAGAACAACAGAACATTGGTATGAACCCACAGGAAGCTGTTCACTGATAGAGAAAATATAAAAGAATCATTCATTAAGATTTCAGAACATCTATTCTCAGACTTCAAAAACAACAAGAGTGAAATTGTGCAGAAAATCAGCGATATGAGTCACGGACCAGATCAGCCATCAATGGGGCTATGTGCCACCTGAAGCTGGCAGCAGGTGGCAGCAAATCACCATCGGTTAGACCAGTGGTTCCCAAACTTTTTTTGCTGGGCCCCCCCTTTGTTTTACAAGAAAGATGCTATTTTACATGTAGTTGTTTTTTTCCTGTGTAATAATATTCAACATTTCTATTAATACTTTTTTTTTTTTTAAAAATGCCTCTCTGTGCAAAATGGGTTTAAAAACAAACAACTGTTGGATACCGTTTGTCCGTGATAGACAGGGGGAACAAATTACGGCAGGGTTAGCCTGATATTATTTGTATCCCACTGTAACTTTACTGTATAAAGAGCTAACATCTCCAAAATGTCAGGAGTAGTTAGTCATTACAAGAAGTGTTTGTGAACTAAAAATCAAGAATGTGGGATACTGTTTGTTCGTGATTTGAAGAGCCCGACGTTTGCTCCCAACGCAGGGGAAACAAATTCTGTCGGGGATACCTACTTTGGCACGACACCGGGCTGATTTGGCTTTCTCCTCTGCTACAATAAAACTTGCTTTCACAACAGCTTCACTTTGTGATTTTGCTCTGGTGAAAAACGTCTGCTGAAATGTCAGATTCTTCTTTAGCTCTTCTACCTTCTGTAGTTTATGCATTTAGGTTTTTCAGCTAATCCTGATGTTTTGTCTCGTAGTGCCGTCTTAAATTAAATTCCTTAATTACAGCCACATTAGCTCCACTAATAAGACACACGGGTTTACCAGCAATGTCTGTTTAACCTATATTCAGTCACCCACTGGCACTGAAAGGCTCTGCTTTCAGAATCAACTTTTCTCTCCACCATTGTGAGCGGCTAGCTGCGCAATAACAGAAGTTTGACTTGATTGACGCGGGAATGTTCCCAGTTAGCCTAGCGTTCAGCAAGGAGGCTGCAGCGCTGCATTATGGGATCTGTTGTTTGTATATTATTAGCGCCTCATATCGCCGGGCCATGCATAACAATAATAATAAATCTATATAAAATTATCTCGCGGGCCGGATATAAATGTACGCTGGGCCGGATGTGGCCCGCAGGCCTTGACTTTGACACATGTGATCTACAGCAATGACATCATAATGTTATTAGGATTGGAAATGCGTAGTTGGATGGTAACAAAGAACTGGGGGGATTGTACTACCAGAAGGCAACACTGCAGACATCGAAGATAGCTACCTTGGAATCCCACAGGCAAATGGGACCCATGAAGAAGCCGCTAGGAAAGCCACAACCACCAAATACATCCAGAGAGTAAGGTGTTCTGAGGAGTCAGCTGAACAGGAAGAACAAGATCCGGGCTATCAACAACTACGCAGTAACGGTCATCAGATACCCTGTTGGGATCATCAGCTGGCCAACGGAGGAGACAGAAGACACTGACATCAAGACAAGAAAACTCCTTTCCATGCATGGAAGGTTTTTAAGTCCAGCACCCTGAGCCTGCTATTCAGACTGTAACAACAAAGATCCAAGAGTATATCACAAAGACCCCCAACTGACCATGTGCTTAGTGAATATCTCAGACAGCTGAAATCCAAGAAAGAAGAGGAGCAAAAAGAGAAACCATCATGTAAAGACAGCCCCTGTAAGGCATGTACCACTGGCAGAAGAATTGGCTGATATCAATATACTACCAATGGTTTGACAATCATGACATCACAGGAACAAGCTCTAAGCACACGATCAGTAGAGTCACAGAGAAATTTCTGCCTGTATGTGCAACATACCTTTATTTACCAACATACCTGTAGTGCATTTATGCTCATGCTAGTGTGCTGAATCGGTTTAATTTTGTCCTTTCACAAAGTCCTAAACAGTGGCATCATCATACATCTGCTACACTACACTGTCATGATCCCGGGATCTGTGGATTTTCTTGTAGAATTTCATAAAGTGTGTTTAGCTTGTTTTATATTCTTTAATTCTAGTTTCTATTTTGACTCTTCTTGGGTTCTGTATTTTAGTGAATTAGATCTGGGTTGTAGCTCTGTTTACTCAGTTTTCTAGCCCTTTGTGATTCTCTCTGTGTCCCTTTGTATTTTGTGTTGCTTTGTGCTTTAGACTTTGTATTTACGTTTATGGATTTTTACAACTCATTAAACAGCTTGTCTCCTGAGTCAGCATTCGAGTCCTTAGCCTGCAAATAGTGACAATAACAAGCCAGATGGTCTCTCACTTCATCAGGTCAGAGGATGTGTTTTCCAAAAAGAATTTCAACTGATCTGAAATGAACAGTTTTCCACTTTTCCTCAGTCCATTTCAAATAATCTTTGGCCAAGAGAAGAAGGTAGCTTCCTCTTTGTGTTATAGAGCTTTAAACTTTAATCTTTAACTTTAATCAGGAAGTGTTCCCGATCCTATGCAGTGATTCCTGTGACAGAATCATGCCTAGTTTTACTGCAGTGCCACCTGAGGGTCCAAATATCACAGACATTCAACTCGGGAACAGAGATTTCTCAACATTAGCTGACTCTTTTGTTGATAAGGAACTATAGATGATGAGATATTTTTGCCATTTTACGTTGAGGAACATTATTCTGGACTAATTTCACAATTTATCCGGTTGTTCAGTCTGACGTCACTAGCCGTGTCTGGACCTAAACTCCGCTGCAGGTCCATATATCAAACGATCACTATGGCATTACTGAGAGTTGAAAAACTGTCTAAAGTCTTTCATCTTTAATAAAATGATCAGCGTTCTGCTCTACCAGGTGAAACAATTGAGTTTAAGATCCAGGCATCCATGAAAACGGAATTTATGACATTTAACGGAGTTAGAAGTTAGCAGGGAGTTAGTTCGCTAGCTTCTATCTAAATACAATATAGCATGTCCTGACTGCGGGGTTTTGGAAACAAATTAAAACGTACAGCTCTGTTATCACTTCCAGCATAAATGAAGACAGAAAACTAAAAAGCAGTGACGTTTGTAGGGTTACTGAAGTTGGGCTAGCTGGTATATAATGATGTGCTACGTGACCGCTAGCGACACAGCTATGTTAGCATAATATAAACAAGCTAACTTTTTTTCCCACTCGATAAAAGTTAACGTGAGTGTTCTCGGTCGTCAGGAACAAATGTAATCGCATGGCAGGATGCTGTAAAAGGACCAAACTTCATATACTGCTGCATGGGCTGGGCTGTAGTTACATCCTAAGGTTTTAAAAACTGAGCTTAAATAAATGATTAGCGGTAATAAAAGCCGAGGAAGGTCAACAGTGATCACTGAGTGTTTTAGGAGCTTTTTGAGATCAAATAGAAGAAAATACAAAACATTAAACATGTTAACAACACAAAAGCCATATTAAACGCAGACTACTTTAGGCCCGGAAGTAGGATTCGTCGCGTCATCACTGAACAACCGGATAGACAGTTTTTTCCTTTGAAATTCTCTACTGTGGCAACATCACTAACTTGTATAAAGAAATGAAAGCTTTATCCCAGAACAAGCAGCAAAAGATAAAAGAAAGGAAATCACTCAGACGGACTTACACCCTCATGGCATCATATCACCCCAAATAGAGCACTTCGCTCTCACACTGCTAGGCTACTTGTGGTTCCCAGGATATTAAAAAGTACAATGGGAGGCAGAGCCTTCAGCTTTCAGGCCCCTCATCTGTTGAAGAGGCTCCAAGCTTGGATTTGGGAGACAGATACCCTCACTACTTTTAAGATTAGGCTTAAAGCATTCCTTTTTGACAAAGCTTATAGTTAGGGCTGGATCAGGTGACCCTGAATCCTCCCTTACTTATTCTGCAATAGACTTGGGCTGCAGGGGGCTTCTCATGATGTACTGGGCATTTCTCCTTCTCTCACTCCTTTTTATTCACCATTTGTTTATACACCCCCTCTGCATTTAATTACGAGTTATTATTAATCTTTGGCTCTCTTCCACAGCATGTCTTATGTCTTGTCTTCCTCCCTTCACCCCCAACCGGTTACAGCAGAAGACTGCCCCTTCCTGAGCCCGGTTCTGCTCCTAAAAGGGAGTTTTTCTTTCACACTTCTGCCTAATTGCTTGTTCATAAGGGGTTTCTCTGTACTATTGTAGGGTCCTCACCTTACAATATTAAACATCTTGTTGTTGCGGTGATTTTGCGCTATATAAGTAAAATTGAATTGAACTGAACTGAATTGAATGTCCAAGAGACCAGTGATGAAATCACTCTGGTGCCCAAGGAGGCAGCCAGTGACAATGGAGGAGCACCTCAGGAGGTTTGGCTGGAGGTCAGCAGCACCTGAGGTGAAGAAAACCATTTGGAGGCTGTTGGCGACAGAGAGTACAGAGTACCTCTGGTGCCTTTGCTGGAGGCCAGTGACAAAGGCCATGGAAACCCTCTGGAGGCCAGTAATGAAGGAAACTCTCTAAAGGCTGGGGGAGGCGTAGGCGACAGGATACCGCTAGTTATTTGTCTGGGGGCTAGTGATGATGGAGGAGATGGATCTCCTCAGGAGGCCCAGCAAGTGACCCCCTGTGAAGACTGAGACCCTCATGCACTTAAGACTTTGAAGTGTTGGGGATCCGTGGCAGCGTAGAATGTTGAATCGTAGAATGCCTAGACTTGGGGTTCACTAAAATCTCAGGACTCTAAGAAGATGCAGGAAGCTCAGGATTCTCAGGATATGCAGGATATCATAAAGCTTAGGCTGTGCAAGGCTCACAAAGTACTTTGAAGGCTGGGTGAGGCTGTGCAGGACCCATAGCTGACTCTGGAGCCTAGGGCAACACAGGATGCTCAGCCAACACTGGATGCTGGGTCTGTGGAAGGCCCTCAACTGAGGCTGAAGACTGTGGCACCGCAGGCTGTGTAGTCTCTCCTGGCAACTGGGACTCCAGAAGGTCCTAGCTCAGACCACACTGCAGGCATGAAGCTGGCCAGTCCAAGTACAAAGGATGTTAGCAGCCATGAGTAGATGCTCAGTCCTTATCAGACACACGATCTTTGGTGAGGTCCTAGGTGGTGCAACAGCCTCTAAAACTCAATTTCTGATTGAGATGCTTTAATAATAATAATAATAATAATAATAATAATAATAATAATAATAATAATAATAATGGATTGCATTTATATAGCGCTATTCGAGACCCTCAAAGCACTTTACAATTCCACTATTCATTCACTCTCACATTCACACACTGGTGGAGGCAAGCTACAGTTGTAGCCACAGCTGCCCTGGGGCAGACTGACAGAAGCGAGGCAGCCATATCGCGCCATCGGCCCCTCTGGCCATCACCAGTAGGCGGTAGGTGAAGTGTCTTGCCCAAGGACACAATGACCGAGACTGTCCGAGCCAGGGCTCGAACCGGCAACCTTCGGATTACAAGACGAACTGCCAACTCTTGAGCCACGATCACCCCTTTAGCGATGTAAAACTCAGTTTCAGAGTTGGCTGGCTCAGCAGCAGTCACCTCAACCTAAGATTTTACAGAGATGAAACTCCCCGGGTGGCCCAGCAAGTGACCTAAAGGATGTGTGTAGCAAGGAAAGCGGATGGAGCTGCAGGCTCTGGCTGGTGTCAACGTCGGCAGGTACAGGCTGAGTGCCCGAAACAGGAGCCCCACTTCTTCCCGGATGAAGGAATAGGGAGTGCAGCAGTTACAGGGTCCTGATCCTCAGGCCACCACTCCACCAACAAAAGGATTAAAGAGGAGTAGTATGAAGTGCGAGCTTGGAAGCAGCTCTGGTGGGGGTAAGCCCAACAAAAGGGAAATAAGTTTGTTCAAGATGGAAAAAGTCTTTGGGCTGGGGAAAGAGTTTCTGCCTCCAAAAGCCAAGTTTATCTCCCTTAAAAGTTACAGAGCTGGTGAGTGGGTGGCCAGTGTGCAATCTCTGCACAGAAAGGGCCCAGCAAGGTGGTGAAGTCGAACTCAGGACCAGGACTAACCATCACACCATCGTGCTACCCTTTATATAGATAGCTTCTCTAAACTGATTTGAGAAGATAATAATTTGTTATTATTGGGAGCTATCATGTCAGAATGCTCCCTAACTGCCGATATTTTTCACCTTTTTAATGTGCTTACAATCTCCCTGCAAGCTTGTGATGATCCTCAGATCCAGTTCACAAAACAGCTCCAATCACATAACAGGGCAGTCGCATCATTTCAGAGAAACGAGGTCTTGCTTATCTTTGGGCTTCAACATGGGCTTCGTTTGGACACGCCCCCCTTTGTTCAACAGAGGCCTTGGTGCTTCAGTGTTAGAAGTAACATCCACTAATCACAGGTCATACTTTATACCTTGTTGCCTATAACAGCGGTCCCCAACCCCCGGGCCTCGGACCAGTACCGGTCCATGAGTCGTTTGGTACCGGGCCGCGAGAGTAGAGGCTCAGGTGTGAAATGTATAGTTTTCAGGGTTTTTATCGGTCTGCAGCGTTATTTTGTTATCGTTTTTACCGTTAACTCGGTTTTCCTGGGTCTTTTCACGTGTGTTATGAATAAATCTTTTTTTCTGTTGTATCTATCCGCGACACCTTAAAGGCCGGTCCGTGAAAATATTGTCAGGCATAAACCGGTCCGTGGTGCCAAAAAGGTTGGGGACCGCTGGCCTAGAATGTTAAAAAAAACAAACTCATAAAAGCAGAAATAAATTGATTGCTAAGATATGAGACCTTTCAAGTCAGTCAAGTCAATGATTAACATTTATCGTTTGTGATATAAATACACAGTAAATGCATATTAAAAAAGATGCAAGAAACCTTTATTATGTGCTGCTCTCGGTAACAGCGACTGGACGCTGTCATTTCTGAGAAAAACACAATGCTCATGATACAGAGCTGTATAGTCAAGCATTACATTCACACTCACCAACTGTTGCTGCTTCAAGGATTTCAGGCTTGTGGAAGCGATCCATGGTTCGGTACAAGCGACAATACATCCACACCTGTGAGACACATATATAGCAAAATCTTCACACTGAACAACCTAATGTAACAGCAGATTATTACAATCACTGTCGAGGTTCACCTGTCTACCCTGCAGCCAGACATATTTCAGCTCATCATAGATCTTCCCATCCTTTCCAATACACGTGAAGAAGCCTCTAAAATAGAAAGCAAAAGAACTCATTACAAGGATTTGGACAATATAGCAGTACAAACATATTCCAGTGTAAAGGCAGTACCCATGTACTCTGTCAAGAGAGTATTTGAGCCAGAAGTCCACTACATTGTCCAACTGTTTCCGAATGTTCTCTCGACACTTTTCAAGCGTCACCACTGACATTGTTCCTGTTCAAAAAGAACATTAAAATTAGTTTGTGAAAAAAATTTATGGATTCTTGGTTTATAGTTATATGTTTAAAGTGTAAAGGTGGTACTGAAACTGTAGAATTATGCAAATATGTCTGTATTTAAATCTGCAAAAATATTGTGACTGTAATAATATGACTGTAATTGACATTTTTTTAGAAGTTGGAATAGGTTTTAGGTGGGATAACAGAAAAGTGAAACAAGGGCAACACAAGCTTGTAAAAGTGGTGCAATTTAAAAACAAAGAGGTGGAAAATCCTAAATAAATCTGATTATTTAGTACATGACTGGGTGTAAAAAGTGTACCACTGAGAGGCTGACTTGGGACAAAAATGGGGAAGGGCTCATGACTGTTGTGAAAGACTGCATGGACCAACCGTTCAAGAAACTTGAAATAACATTTTTGAAAATAACATTAGAGGAAGTCAGTGTCTTTGAAACACACACACACAGTCCAGATAAATCTCTGTATGTAAGAGACAAAGCTGGAAACAAATACAGAATATTCATCTATAAAAAACAAACATGATTCTCTCATGGGGTTTGCTGCTCAGTGATTTTTCAGAGAGAAAAGAAATTGTTGCAGCTTCCACATAATTAAATAAAAAGTGTAAAGAAAGTTATATCCTTTGTAAGTGAAACTGTCTGCTTTGCAACCACTGCACCAGATTCATGCTTTGGCAGGTAACTCTGTTCTCCAAATGGAATTCTTTTTGCTTGAACCAACCTGACTGAAAACCGTTTGGAGGTTGGTCGCTGCTATTAAACTAATGCCCAAACATAATCTTACCAATATACCAGCATAACATCACGGGTGGATGTAGTTCAGCTCATCTACTAATCAGAGGGTTGGTGATTTAATGCCTGGCTGCTTCAGTCTGCACATCAAATATCCTTGGAGTATGAATGTGTGTGGATGGTAGATAGTAAGCACAGAAAGAACTTGTGTGACTGAGACAAGTTGTGTGAAGTGTTTTGAGTGTGCAGAGTAGAAAAGTGCTATACAAGAACCAGTCCACTTACCATCATGCTACTTAACCAGACAAAAGAACTAACACTTACAGGTTCATTACTGCATGACTCAATCACAAGAAACTGCATTACTTTTGCAACCACTCCATTAGGAATGCCAACTGTCCATACTGAGCGTATCACCCCTGACACAAAGTTGCTTTGGGTGTACTTGATTATTGTGTATTGTCTAGATCAGATGTTGAAAACCACTGGGTGTGCTGTGAGAGATCAGCAGATGTGCAGTGGGAAATTACAGTGGAACCGCGACTTACGAATACCCCATTTAACGAAAAATTCAAGTTACGAAGGCACTGAACGGCAATATTTTTGCCCGTGTTACGGCAAAATGCCCGTGTAACGAAATCCGCTGGCTCTGATTGGCTGAGCCCACAATGCCTTCCGAATCATGTGACAACCCCCTTAGCTTTCGTACTTGCGCTTCGCTGTTCCACTTGAACGACGTATTGTTGTTGCAGATAGCAATTAGCCTATAGGAGGAGTCATGTCATATAGAGGAACAAACAGTACTCCAAGAACAGACAAAGCCCAGCAGAAACCTTGAACAGGAGCCTCATCTGCCCCCACCCCCGAAGAGCTTCAGAAAGGAGAGAGATCAGAGGCAAGAAGAGGGGTCCCTATTTGCCTCCAACTCTCTCAACAACACCAACAACCAGGACCAGGGACCACGACCTTCCCCAGTCCCCCAAACCCCTGACACGCCATCACCCTCCTCCCCCTCCCTACACCTGAAATTCACTGAGGAGATGATGGAGCGGGTCAATGCTGGGCTCAGATCTACCCCCGTCCCAATCCCTTTTTGTCCCCCATAAACCCCCCACCAGAGCAGCCAAAGGTTCGCCATCGAGCCCCACCCTCAACAGAGCAATCGAAGTCACATTGCCCAGCCTCATCCCCCTTAGTTCCTCCTTACCACCTTCATGCCCTGTCTCCGCAGTCTGATGTGTGATGTGTGGAGGGTCCGGGCTGCGAGGATTATGGCAGTGGTGACTTTTCCCAGGAGAAGCTGGGACCCTGTTTACTAGAAGGTTTTAAAATTTCTGTACTTTTAGGTGACAGAAGGAGACATGTGGCCTGGTCAAAACACAGAGAGCTGCACCCTAAAAGATCTTTAAATATATTAAACATACCTTGTGTGCCAAAGACTGCTCCCAAACACGAGGGGGGCAAATAATACCTCTAAAACACTT
Organism: Maylandia zebra; assembly: GCF_041146795.1. Taxonomy (NCBI): domain Eukaryota; kingdom Metazoa; phylum Chordata; class Actinopteri; order Cichliformes; family Cichlidae; genus Maylandia; species Maylandia zebra. The sequence goes on along the minus strand of NC_135186.1, from coordinate 20,594,672 downwards.
AAGTTGGCTTTATTAAACGTTAGATCTTTAGCTGGGAAAACATTTTTAATTAATGATTTAATCACTGAGCACAGCCTTGATTTTATGTTTTTAACTGAAACTTGGTTGGACCAAAGTAACAGTGGAGCTGTTCTCATCGAGACGACCCCTCCTAACTACAGTTTTATCAGTAAGGCCAGGGTGAGCAGGAGAGGAGGGGGTTGCCGCCCAGGGTGAGGACAGCCAGGTCTCAACATCTGCCCCAGTCACCAGAGGAGGCAGCTGGGGGTGCCCGATTTGAGCTATGAGCGTGCTTGTTGCCAAAGGCAGCGATCTAATTGGTCAAATCTGTTTATTTGGATGCAAAACATCGGAAAAATTGAGCTTGGTTCGAAAAAATAAATGCAACGTCCATTAAATCCATGAAGAATCGGTGAGTCTGAAAAATATTTTTAAGACAATTTTTTTTACCATGATGTACATTTGTTAAGCTAGCTAAAGATAAGCATAGAGAACATAGTCCACAGGCAAAAAGTGTCTCGAAACCTCACACATGTGACATCATCATGTCAAATATCTGTAGACATTTACACTCAGAGGAAGCTTTTTGAAAGTAAAAATGATCACATTTGTAAAGTTACACATTAAAAATTGTGTGTAAAAAGGGACTTTTTTGTTGAAATCGGTGTATATTTTTGTGTAAATTAAAATTCCTTTGTCTGATGTGAATCATAACTTATTACCATACCACATACATTTGTGAGGTTTTTGAATTTAACCTCTCTCCATAGGGGCTTTAGTTTTCCCATAATAACACCACTTACTTATTATTAGATGACCAAAGGCTATTAGAGAGATAACTTTATGCCACAATAGCCAACAATAACACTGTCATCTTACATTTAAACTAGCTCATGCAAAAAAAAGCAATATTAACTATACTAGCAAGGTATACTGTTTGGTTTAAAAACTACTAATTTCACCAAGGATTTCTAATTTCTTTTTCCCTGTGTTGCAAAAACAACAGAAAGTCATTTCCGTGCTGTCAGCCATGTAAAAAGGACAAACGGTGCCTTTGGTAGCCGTCTCAATGCGTTCATATTGAGAAAAGGACTAATAAAGCTGCCATTACCTTCAAGCTGAAATAGTGAAGAATAGTCTGTCCAGCTGCTCCGTTCGCTAGCTCTGTTAATCACATGATCAGATAAGGAAGTGGACAGCGGGTCACGCGGCCACTTGACTCGTCATTTTTTTTTTTTTAGGGTCTCTCAAAGTAACTTCCAGGGGGGGTTCGCTTGCCTTCGACTTCCTTTTGGAGTAACTGTTTGTCGGTACTTTTGAGGACATCAAAATCACGTTTCCTAATCAGACCTGCAGATTGTACAACCGCTTATTCCGCCATCTTGCCACCCCCCCCCCCCCGCCGTGAGCCGTCATTTGGTTTTGTTTTGTTTTGTTTAATTTAGTTATATTTTGCACACATTTACAATCTCTCATTGGGAGACAACATTGGTGCAACAACATCTTGAAATGTTGAGTAAGAAAACAAAAGAGATAGGAGAAGACTAACAGAAAAACAAAAAACAATATAAATATGTGTGAAGGCCATTCTTATGACATTTAACAATATCCTTTCCGTGAACACTTTAACATACATGCGGCTTACTTGGTACACCAAACGAAACATATTCATTAAAAGGATAGAAACTGGGTCCCATTTTCACATATCAAAGCAGCATCTTTACATGAATCCTTCAGTAATTCTAAAGATGACAAAAAAGACTTCAATTCAATCTTCAATGCACTTAGGAAAGGTCTTTTGTTTTGCCATTTACACTTATGAATGTGGTATTTGCCCATAATTATTACCATATTGTGGAGCATGGCAAGTTCCTTAGACGGATCGCCATTATTGTATAAAACCTGTGTTAGAGTCAGTGGGGTCATCCCATCTATTCTTACACTCAACCAGTCAACCAAATCCTGCCAGAAGTCAGTCGTTACTGTGCAGGGGGAAAAAAAACAAATGATCAATACTTTCTTCATTTTGTAAACAAAATCCACATGGCTCCACCTCAAACCCAAACCTTTTTTAAGCATTTCAGCTGCTGGACAATATTCATTAATTATTTTAAATTGCATTTCTTTGACTTTGGGGGGGATAGGCCATTTTAAAAAGTGTGTATATTTGTTCGTTATTTTAACCTTACTACCTTTTAATTTTGTGTTACTGTTAAAATCGTGAAATAATTCATTTTTAAATATATTGTTTATGATTTTATTATTACACTTTTTATTAGTTAAAGGAATCTGATTTACCTGTAAAGAAGATAAACTAATTTGTCCCTTAGAGTAATATAAATAGCCTTGTATCAAACTTAACAGAGGTAAGGGGATCGCCTTACAGACCTTGTTATATTCTCTAAGGGAACACTGAATGTTAAACTTTGCATTGAAAACACCCACTGGGAGAAACTGCCCCTTTTCATCAAGTAAATCTGTTATAAAGATGATTTTTTTTTCATACCACTCTTTAATGAACAATGACTTCCTATTACTTGTAATGGTCCTGTTATTCCACAAGGTGGAGCAATGTGGCATGAAGTTATGGGCAAAAACCATCTTCCAATAAGACAAGACCTGCTTATGATAGGTCGCCGGTTCGATCCCCGGGCTCTCTGTCCTGGTCGTTGTGTCCTTGGGCAAGACACTTTACCCTCCCGCCTACTGGTGTTGGCCAGAGGGGCCGATTGCGCGATATGGCAGCCTCGCTTCTGTCAGTCTGCCCCAGGGCAGCTGTGGCTACAACCGTAGCTTGCCTCCACCAGTGTGTGAATGCGAGAGTGAATGAATAGTGGCATTGTAAAGCGCTTTGGGTGCCTTGAAAAGCGCTATATAAATCCAATCCATTATTATTATTATTATTCTGACAGTTTCACAGGCAACTTCAATATATCAAAATCACATTTCAGGAGAAAATCCAACCATCCCACCTTTTTGAAAATATTTTTAGGGATATGGAACCATATGGAGTCAGGTTTCAAGAGGAAGTCAAAGGAGCTTGCAAAGAAAAGCGTCTGGACTTCTTTAAGTTACTTGTGCAGACGCTTTTCTTTGCAAGCACCTTGACCTGGATGACTGAGAACCTTCACAGACGTTTCAAGAGGAAGGCTTTTATCCAGTTAATTTTAAATACTCCAACCACTGATTGAAAATCAATTGTCTTTATACCACCTTTGGGGTAATCTTTGACGAGTTGTGATTTTTTTAATGTAATGTGTTTTATTGCGCCAAATGAATTGATAGATTATGGAGTTAATCTTTTTAAGACTTTTTGGGGTAATGTATAATGAGTAAACTCGATAAACCATCTTTGAGACACCCTCTGATTTGGATAATAGATTGCATCCAAAAATTGTGATATCTCTCATTAACCAATGATTTAGTGTTTTGGACATACTTGCAAAGTAGATATTTAATTTAAGGGAGGAAACACTACGAATATGCAAAAGCATTTGCTCAAAAAACACACGATAACCTTAAATGAATGTCATGTTTTTAATTCCGCTCTGGGCTCGTGAATCTCAACCCAGCAGCAGCGGTAACGTTTGCACGTCCTCTCCCATTAATGCGGCAGGTCAACTAACAGCGCATATTATGTTAGCGCGATCTGCCTTATTACAAAACCTGCCATTACTGTGCATTTAGGTGACCATGATGAGAGAGACAGACAGAGTCTGGCTGGCTCAGATGCTGGCAGTTGTCGCTGCAGTCTACCGGTAGCGTCTCCTTTCAGGCCAGGATAGACGAATGTCCCCGAGCAGTGACCAAGTTTGTGGTAAAAGGCTTGCACCCATTTGCCACAGCAGATGCCCCGATTTTCAGTAAGTGAATGTGTTTAATTGTAGGCAGGGACATTACTGGATATTCTTGTGTAATTGCTACAGAATAATTTATGTTACACTTTGTTATTGCTACAGAAGAATATTTATTTTATTATGTTACATTTACAATTTTTTTTCCTGGGGACCCTGTGACACCCATTGAAGAGCCGTAGGCTGGATCTCTTAAGATCTCACTGTTGGGTTTGTAAGGCCATGTTACTCCTAAATTTCTATCTTGTTCAAAGAGAAGATATAAAAAAAGCTATTCGACCTTAGTGTTCTCCTTTTTTAAAAAGAATCGATAAAGAATCGAATCGTTAAACAGAATCGAAAATGGAATCGGAATCGTGAAAATCTTATCAATACTCATCCCTACAATTTGACTCTACATAAAACTACTGATACAGTACCTTGAGTCAGAGCCTGAGGCTGGGATCAGACAGCAGATGAATGCAGCGCCCCTTAACATCCTTAGTGATGCTGAGGTGGGAGGGAAGCTCTGCTTTCACATCAGGACTACCAATATCTTCCACATCCTCACACTCAGTGGGAGGGACTTCTGCAATGGCAGCACATGTACAGTTAGACCACCAGTTTAGCAGTGAGGTTCAGATTTCTATGACTCTTAATTACAATGATCCATCTCCTCTACACTCTGAATCTAATATAACCACCACTACAACCTATAGCTTATATTCCACTGGCCCTTAGACAGACCTATTACCTCGGTCTTCAGTGTCATCATCCTCTATTCCAATGCCCTCTGCCAGTTCTTTCTGTTTGCGGTAATTCAGCAGGAATTGGCGAATGCTGCGGTCTTCCTGGTCACTGGAGCTTTGATTGGAGCTGGCAGATGTACTGGTCCTGCTACAAGTGGAAGGAAACCACCTCACTAAAGGAAAAACAAGACAACAATATGAGCATAGGTTTGGTTACAATAAAATAAGTCAGTTGATCAAAATCAGTGTGACACAGACGCTGATGTTTTTGAAAAGAGCCCATCAGTAACATTTAATTCATACATTTTTACTGTGAGGGTTTGTAAAACTTCTGTATGAATATTATTATGAATATTAATTCTACAACAGAAAACGACTCAGCAATTAAACCATCACGATGTATTAAATGTTTCCAAAGATACTGATAATTTCATAATGAGCAAATTATACATCCTGAAGTGTACTCCCTGATAGAAACTTTGAAAGGCACTGCAGAAAACAAAGTTAAGCAACATAAAAAATGTGGCAGAGCATGCAATGAGTCACATTTTCTTCCTTGTCCTCTTTGACTCCCAGTATACGTGAGACTCAAGCTGACATCACTGTTGAAATCTTACCCAGTGCCTTCATGAGCGCGTGCAGAAAAGAGCAGCTGTGTGCTCGTAGCTGACATCCAGATCCTGAACGATGTCCCCGACCAGCAGGCTGCAGTCAGAGTGAGTCAACAGAACTGTCAACACAGGTGGAGCCTGGCCAACAAGACAGTATTATGATGAAATACAGTACAAGCTCAGGGCAGCACAGGCTTAAGCAGATCAAGGAGGAAATCGGGTAAACCCTCCAACAGTTATTTCTGTGTCCATTTTGGGTTAAAAACAAAAACACGTCATAACTACCTGTGGATGCTGGCTGAGTCTCTGAAGGTTGAGTGATATGTCATTAAGCAGGTAGTCAGAGTTCTCATTGATCAGTTCCTTGAGGGAAGCGTATCCACAGACCTTACTGATGTCCCACATGGAGCTCAGCGCCGCCTGGCTAACCAGCAGCGTCTCCTCACCAGCTTTCTCCAGCACAGGATACAGCGAGGTCGTCAACACGGGACGGAAATCGCGGCCCGGAGCCTGAGCACAGCAGGCGAAGGCTTCGAGTTGGATGCACAGCTGACAGATGTTGCTGTTGAGCTGGTGGATCGTGGATGCAGATGTTGATGATGAAGGAATCACTTGGAGAGAGCCGGCATCACTGTTGCATATGGAGAGGAGTCTGGATGGACTGAGCAGCTACGCAAAGAGACAAAACACATGTTAATGCACTGCTTTTTAGCCACTTTTACACATGCACTGCAGCTCTGAAGTTTTCAAGATATTATCCATGCACGTGAGAACGCAAATGTCTGACACAGTTACATCAGACATTAAACAGCCTTTAGCCTTCCTGCTCCCGAAAGCCTGTATTATATCTGACTGTGCTCATGTGGGGACAGCACAGATCAGCCTTTCTCAAAGTCAAGAGTGGGGCCAATTTAGGATCTTCACTCAAATTTAAAATACAAGGGAAACTGATGTATTTCCTTACATAAACAAAAACAACACATGCTGTTATAAAATGCTCATCCTACGCACTCATATGCAAAGTGTTACAATCAGTGTGTGATCCACCTGCCACTAAGAGATATTATTTCTCTTTGGTAGATGGAAAAAATGGAATCAAACTCACTGTGAGTAGCTACAACAGCACATTTGTTATAATATGATGAATCAAGCATTTAGATATTAAATAGTATTGAGAGAGACAGGATCAAATACAGTGGGGCAAAAAAGTATTTAGTCAGCCACCAATTGTGCAAGTTCTCCCACTTAAAAAGATGAGAGAGGCCTGTAATTTTCATGATAGGTTTACCTCTAACTTGTCTGAGTTTTAAAGAATTGATTTGCAAATTATGGTGGAAAATAAGTATTTGTGAGTGTAAACTTCTTTATACTCCTTTTCGACTATGTAAACTGTGTGATATACTAAGATATTTGTGGCAACTCGATGTGCTTTGTCCACTTTTATTATCGTATTGCTCTGTTAACCAAAGAGAATACCTCAGTTCATTGTATGTTTGACTATAATTTACAAAGAAACTAAAACATGATTTCACATCGTTTCTACAATAACTGTCATCTGAGCCCACAAACTCAACAGGACAGTGCTTACTCAAGTCATGGCTCAAGTGACTTCACTGGCAGAGAGGTGGGCACTCCAGTGGTTTTAAGGCCGGATCCACTTGCACGCACCTTGCTGGCATCATGGGTGGGCAGCACCTTCACCTTGTAAGGGTGGACAAAAGGGAAGAGAAGAACAACAGTCTCACAAATGAAAGGAGCCTCATTTACAGAACCGAGTAAACCACACAAAGAGTTTTCCATTTTTAAAGCTGGCCAGAGTGCAACACTGTAACATTTAACACCTAGAAGGTTCAGATGGTTGCAGTACTTTGCTAATTTGGATCAAAAGTTTGGGGGAAATTTTTTAATTAAATCAAGTGATTGTAATGCTGTTGCTTCCCTTGTGTAGTTAACCATCTATCATTTTAGATGTTTCATTAGCAGCCTGATGAAATTAGCTGTGTCGTTAGCCGACTTCAGCCATCCAAACAGATGACCATCTAAGGTGAATTATGCAGATCACTAGCACAGTACACAGATTACCACTTCTTCTTCCAGCCAGACTTGTTGTTACTTCATTCTAATCATGCAGTAACAAAAAAGATTTATTCCTACTGGCTTTTTAAAATCTGGTTCTTCTATTCTAGAAAAACAAAAACATGTTATCACAGGGTTTTGTTTTTGTCAATGACATTTGTGTTGGCTGTGTCAGTTGCAGGCAAACATTTATCATAATGGTTAGATATTAGGAAATAGCTTAAAATTAGTGCATATTTAACTTGTTACACTGCCTTAATGTTGCCTGCATGGGATCTCCTCATGAGCATATGACTGTACCCTGGATGATGATATGTGAGGAGCTTGAACTTGATTCGCTAACAGAAACTAATTTAGCTAGCTTAGCGCACATGTCTTGTGGCAAGATATATGCACCTAAATGCTTTAAGTCATTGGCTCTTCTGCCAAATTCCCACCAACCTGCAACTTTGTGAGCTGACTGTTTCGGGATTTTTGTGTTTTAGACAACAAAAATAAAAGAAAAAGATCTACAGATTCAGGTTTTTCCTTACTTGTGGTAGTGGTGTAGAATGACGTCACTGACACTGGTTTAATATGAAAACAAACTTTCTCAAACAAAAAAAAAAAGAAGAAGAAGAGAGTTGGCGTGTCATCTTTAACGAGCACCATACATGTTTTGCCTCACATTAAAATTATTATTTTTCCTTTTCAAAAATCATTTGTATTCAGAGAAGTCAAATACACCACATTTGCCGGCAGGTGGCGGCAAATGTGGTGGCGGCAAATGTGGCGGCCCCTGGCAGGTTGAAGCACAGATAGTCGATGGTTCGAGTCTCACTCAATCAAAATCATCTCAGTAGCTTCGGTCTGCTAGGGGGATTCCTGGTCTGCGCAGGGAATCCCGATGGTTTTTTTTTCGTTTGTTTTGGGGTGTTGGGGCCTTTATTTATAAAGCTGGGACTATCTCCGTTGTCATGGCTACCAAGAACAACGCCAGCTTGGGGGAGAGCGGAGAGCACACACTCATTCATCCTTTCTCCACTTTCTTTTCACAGCTGCTGCTGCTGCTGTGGGAAACGCTGGGACTTGTGTGGCTATGCAGTTTTTGCGTTGTTGGGAGCTTTTAAGGATCAGCCTTGAATTTTACACATTTGATAAGTGAAGACTGGATGTTTAGTCTGGACAGAATCTGCAGCCTGCATCTCCAAATCAGAAATGGCTTTAGATCTGACACTAGCAGACAGGCATGCATGTCTCAGGGTGATTACACACTAACACATTGTGATTAATCACACACATTTGTATACATTTTATTCACAAGATTAAAAAAAAACACTATACAAAATGTGTTTTTGTGACAGGCTGCTAGTAACAAAGTGCTTAAAGATTTAAAATTGGTTCTTTCCCAAGTTTTCTGTTATGTGCACACACATTCCTTGACTTAGGTGCTTTTTAATTCTCCAATAATGGCCAAAGTGTTTACACAAACAAACAAACAAAAAACATTACTCAGAAAATGGTCAGGTACAAGAACTGGACTAAAAAAGGAGTGGAAAAACCAGATAATGTCCAAAGAAATACTTCAGTGTGTGGCTCACGACTTTTGCACAGTACTATAAATGTTATTAATAATGAAAGATGTCAAAATGTAGCTTTCTCATTTTTAAAAAATTCCCATACATATTATTCTTTTCTTCTATTGAAGGTGCCTCCTCCTTCTGACCTTAGGGTAACACATTTCTCAGACAGTGACATCACAGTGCGCTGGGAAGCTGCAGCTGATGATGATGTTTCTTACCTCACTAAGTGGAGGCGACCTGAGACAGGTGGGGAAGAACTATTGGATTGTTGGAGTACATATTATGAAGTAAAAAATATAATATCTCAATAAACTGTTGTCCTGTGTCTTAAGGAGCATCAGATATCACTGTCTGCACTCTATGGAGATGGAGCTCAGAGTGAAGCTGTGGCCATACGCTACAGCACCTGTGAGTCACACATTTTCTGATCCTGAACGTTTCTCAAACTCAGGAGGGGAGAGCCTGAAACCATTTACCTAAGTCACATTAGCACTAGTGTTCAGCCTAAAAAATACACAAGTTAAAAGTCATGCATTTGAGTCATGCATCCATATTATTTGTTTATTTATTAAATTTTTTTCGAGACACTGTTAGTTGTTAGAAGTCAGTGTTTTAATGATAGGACATATATGACAGTAATGAGACAACCTAAGATATCCAAGATTACCACAAAAACACAAATAGAATCACAGAAAGCGTGTTTCTCTCCCGTTAGTCTTTAAGCCCAGTTACCTTTTACTTTTCTGTGGTCAGCAGCCTTTCATGTCATATTTTGTCTCTATGTACAATATAGCATTACTAATACAATAACCTGTACGTAAATGAACTTCATTCTGTAATTGATGGCAGTTCTCAAAGTACTAGTCACTTAAAGGTTAAATTTCACATCTAAATTCTCATCTTTGAATAACTAGAACTCTGAGCTATGAAATAAATGTAGTGAGGTTAAAGTATCAAATCAAAGTATCAAATTCTCTGTTATACTTTACATTTATTGTCTAAAAAAAAACACTTTGCTCTGCTGCCAAAATAATTTCCTCCTATAAAGGAACAAAGTGAGGGTTAAGTGTCGTTAGCTGTGGTAGCTGCAGGGTCTGGTGGAGGCCCGACCAGCCTCACGGTTTCTGATGAGACTGCCGTCAGCATGGTGATCAGTTGGGTACCTCCCAATGCCCATGTCTCCCAGTATCATGTGTCCTACACAGCATTGACTGGAGCGGATAGCCAGGATCACACTGTGAGTGGGTCGTAGTCATTACATCTTCACCTCTTCTGGGCTTCAGCCAGCTGTCATGTGTCAGAATTCCAGAAATTCCATAAGTCCCAAAACTTTAAATGAGTTCTGACTGTGTTGGGATGATAGTGTTGTTTGTTGTCTGCAGGTGCTGGTCCCTGGTGGAGAGAAGCAGGTGATGCTGGAGTCACTGCAGCCAGATGCACGTTACAGCATCTTGGCCACCGCTGAGGACCACAACAGAGAAGGAGGCAGCAGTTCAGCTCAGGGCAAAACTGATGAGTCAAACAAGGGAAAGATGCCAAGACAGCTCAAGTGCAACTTCCAGTTCAGACCGACAGGCTTACATGCAAAAAGTGCAAATGTCCCATTACTTTACCCTTACAGGAGGATATGCATACTTGAAGGTTTCCACATATAGAAACAGTATTGTTTCTACAGCACTACACGTACCGTCATTTTAGTCCAGAGACACAGATTCCTTTCTCTGCATAATGATGGGCCCTCTGAACAAGGAGACAGCAGAAAGTGGCAGTTAAAGGGTTAAGTCTGCAGGGCCCACACACACTCATGTGAACCTACAGTCTCCCCCTCCTCTGGTCTCTGTCATCCTCCTGCTACTGCAAAAACAAACAAACAACAAACAAACACATACATCCACCCTTTTTTTACTGTTTGGGGTGGATTAGGCATTAGAAGTGACTGATCCTAAAATGGTTACTGTCCTTAATCTCAATTTCAAGTCAGTCACACTTAGAGACTAAAGAGGTTAAAAAAAAAACACAGGGAAACATGGGAAATAATGTTTTGTCAGGCAATGACTTGTTGGCACAGGAAGAGTGGTCCTTGGTAGCCATGACAACAAGGAGGTCTGTTTGTTGCTGGCAGGTAAAAGAAAACAAACAAACAGTGGCTGCAGACCTCTACATTGGAGAGACCAAACAGCTACTTCACAAGCGCATGGCACAACACAGAAGAGCCACCTCCACAGGACAAGACTCAGCAGTCCATCTGCATCTTAAGGATAAAGGACACTCTTTTGAGGATGCCAGTGTTCACATTTTCAACAGAGAGGACAGATGGTTTGAAAGAGGAGTGAAAGAAGCCATTTATGTCCACTGTGAGCGACCATCTTTGAACAGAGGCGGTGGTTTACGATGATAGGTTTGTAGCTTGAACCCATCCGCTAGAACGTTAAGACAATATAATTACACTGCAAGCAAGACACAAGTAGGCAAACTTCTTCATGGTACTCGTGCACGGGAGAGAACCAGACAGAGCGCCGTTCCTTCGCTTGACCCCAGTAGCTCTCGTCCGTTTTCCCGTATCACTGTCCTTTTATTGAGGTTACATGAATATGCATAGGTTCATTAACATACGACGTCTACATACAAACAAAGAGTACCTTGCCTGTGTGTGTGTGTGTGTGTGTGTGTGTGTGTGTGTGTGTGTGTGTGTGTGTGTGTGTGTGTGTGTGTGTGTGTGTGTGTGTGTGGGGACTGCTGATCAAAGGGTCAAACATCCTTGGTCAGGAAGAGGGTAGCCTCCCCCTCACCCTAGATGGTTCATCCTAGATAACACGGTGAGGAAGTCCTGCAGTTCATCTAAACAAAGAGCACTTAGACTAGAACAGACGCAACTACGTTAATCCTACCATAAAATAATAAGACACGGTATGACCTCTCATGCTCCCAAAGTGCTGTCTAATACACACAAAGTTTGCAGACTATCAAGGATCAAAACCTCTACCAATCTACAACTAATTACAAAACTCTAAGCATATATAAGTAAATATTTCTAAGCATAAATGACAATCAACAATACAAATCTAACATACGACACCAACTCTCTGCCATCTATAATCCAGTTTTGAGATCCCTTCCCAGACGCCTTAACGCCCACTCACATCCTGGGCCATCTGACCTCAGGAATTCGCATGATAAGGTGGGGCCAGGTTTCACAATGAACACACCCGAAACTCTGGCTGATTGGGACCCACACCCAGTTTCACACCTTGGCTCAGGCGATTAGAGGATCATCAGGGGGTCCTTTTGTCCCTCTCTGGGGGGATACTCCCACTAGGTTTATATCTGGGACTCTCCACCATTTGACCTTAGAACTGAAGAAGCTTCTCGGATGAGAGGTGAAACGTCTTCAAGCAACTTAAAGAAGTCCAGACGCTTTTCTTTCCAAGCTCCTTTGACTACGATGACCTGGATGACTGAGAACCTTCACAGACATAGATAGAACTTTATTAATCCCTCGGGTGGTTCCTCCAGGAAATTCAGTTTCCAGTATCAGAACACTGACAGAAGTTGCATATTACAGAGTTAGAATATCAGGACGGGACCAGGTTGGTGGGGGTGAAACAGCAGATCCAGTCATGCAGTGATAATTCATATTTAATGCAGCAGATTTTGTTAGAAATGTGTAAACAATTGTATTCTAATCACATTGGCTAATTTTATATGCATATATAAATAAAAGGTATTTTTATTATGTCAACAGTCCTCCAACAGCATCCAGGAAGTACTATCCTATTCCCATGCCTCTGTCCAAACCAGGCGAGTGTTTCCATGTCACTTCAATGTGTTCTTTGCCATCAATAATTTTATGCTGATTTTTTGTTACATAAGCATGTCTCATGTGTCCTTCCACTTTTTTTCCATTGTCATTTCTCGCCTCCTTTGGATTGTTTTTTGTTGTCTCTTATTCAGTCATTCCCTCACAATTTATATAATCCTCTTACCCAACTCTGTCCTCCTTCCTCTTCTTTTCCCCTTCAATCTCTCTCATCGTTCATCAATATCGCACATCCAGACTATACCCGTAAGATAGAGTTGATCCGCTACCTTGTGAGCGGCTATGTGAACGGCAAAGTGCTGGCCACAGCAGAGCACGCCAACTCCATGGCGTCCTCTGCTGTGGCCAGTCTGGAGGACGAGGCTGACCAGCTCTCTCACTTCCCCTTCCTCCCAGTGGCCAGTGACCCTGTGCTAACTGTCTCCAAGCATCATGGTTGGTACAGTGGACTCTGTTGTAGCTAATGAGCCAGACATTTGATGCTGGTGCTGTAGTGATTAGAGTCGTGCTGTGCTCTTATAGTGCTCTGTGGCTGCAGGCCGTAGTACAACAAAGCTCTGCTGTGGTTATGAGTGCTGCACCTTGCTGACATATCATTCACACCAAAAGAAGACGTGAATAGAGCAGTTTTCAAGTGTAATAACATTCCTTTCGATCATATTGAGTATAGACGAATGCAACTGTGAGCTTTAGCAATTAGCCCGTTTCAACAGGACCGTGATCCCGATGTGTGAGACAGCAGGGTGCTGCCACTGGTGTTGTAATCTGTGATTTAGTTCCTCCTAACATTTCAGTTTGCTTCCAGTATCTATCCTCTGTGATTACTGGCTCTATAAACAGATTTAATAGAAGTGTGTGAGCTATTGGCTCAGTATAAAGGGTCAGTAGTGTTTTCACGTCACCTATCCATCCTCCATTTAGTCACCCAAAGCATGTAGTAAATACTCCTCACTTTTATTCATCTTCTCTTAAATCCAGACAAATTCCAGCTTGATAACATTGAGCTTCTGTGTGTGTGTGTGTGTGTGTGTGTGTGTGTGTGTGTGTGTGTGTGTGTGTGTGTGTGTGTGTGTGTGTGTGTGTGTGTGTGTGTGTGTGTGATAAAGTCACATGTTCATATATTGGGAGTATTCCTGTCAGCCCTCCTGTCAGATAAAAAAATGACGGCTTTGTGGAGATCAATTGTTCATCTCTGTAAAATGTCAAAATTATCAGAGTAATAATTAAGATTTGTCAGTGTGAACAAATAAAGGCCTGTCTGTCCAACAAACTTCCTGCTATTATTGCCCAACTGTGATGCACTGAGGATATTTCACTTTCAGAATTTTGCTGAACCACTTGATATGCTCCAACACTGGCAACTGTTACTTCAAAAATGTTCTGAATCCTTACTTCAAGGTTAATTATTGCTAAAAATGAAAATATTCAATTTATTTTATCTGAAGCTGTTGAAGCTCAGTCTAAATGGAGCTTATGTGTAAGTTCAAAAAGGAGGATGTGCAATCAGACACCTGTCTATGACACTGGTGTTTGGCAGCCAGTCTATTCTTTTCATCTCCTCATGCTCAATAATGACCTCTCCTTTTGAAATATAGTTGATAATTCATTTAAAATATATATAAATTTATTTTTTAAAATATTGTACTTGAGTCATGTTAAAGGGCTGTGATGTTTCAGCTAACCTTCAGTTTTTCCCTCTTTAATATTTAAATTGTGCATGCCACATTGAATCTTAATAGCAAATATCCTTGATTTGTTACGGCAGAGTTTTGTGTATGGCAGATTGCTTAGCAATTGCCTAACGCACAAAAACTGCCTGTTTCTAACCCATCCTCATAGGGTACAAGTAACTGCCAGTGAAACTAGAGTTTTATGAACCTCACAGGAATTTTGTAATTAGGTAAACAAGAAAATTCAGGTTTCCGGATGCTTGTCTAACCATGTAAATCTGAAATATGAAAACTCAATAACAACTTTAAATTTGATAAAATTCATAAAGGTATTGAATCATATGTCTGAGTTTCCAGTTTTTACAGTCAAGTGTTGTAATGAAAACAAAAACACAAAAAGTTCCACAGGAGGGCGCTCTGTGATAAAGTGTTTTCAAGGCTGCTGTTGTACAAAGAATCATTTTTGGGATATATTAAACAGCCACACTGTGCCATGATATAACGTCACCTTGGACTTTACAGGCCTAATTCATGCAGTTTGCTTTGTAGTGAAACTTACTCCTGCATTGTTTTCCCTTTTCCTTTTTCTCTCCCAGTATGTCCAGTCTGGCTCCAATTCCAGAGTCAGCTTTTCTCACTAGTTTTTCAGTCTGCCTGCACCCATGTTTCTGTTGTTACTAACTTTTTTGGTGTGTTTTAGTGATTTAGTGCTTTTTGACTGGTGCTTTAGTTTATTGGCAACTCCTGGGTTTTGTTCTCTTTCTTTAAACAGTGGTTTCAACAGTGCTTTTGTTGGGCTGGAGACATTTTCCATGATGACTGTTGCCATAGAGGGATTTATATTTCCACTCCCAAGCCCTCACCATTGCAGCAGCACAGCCACCATGAAAACACCTCTTTATCTCAGCTGGAGTAGGATGGTGTCTTCCAGATTTGCTCTGTTTCAATGAGAAAAGTACCCAGAGCTCTTGAGCAAACTCTTCTCCACAGAGACGTATCCATCGCTAAAACTAAAGTTTGAGTAAAACTCAGAGCTGCCAGACTTGCTGCTGCTGTTGAAGTGCATGTTCTAGAATTTAGGTGAAAGAGCCAGCAAACTGAAATCTTGCATATTTGTATATTCTGGCACACACACACACAAACACATACACACAGACCTTTTCCCCTTTTGATCACGTGTGCAACACTGAAGCCAGCACAGAGAAAAAAGTGGACACAACGACGGGCTATGTGGTGGTTAACATCGTGAGGACACCATGTGTCTATTGAGCATAACAATAATTCTTTTCAGGTTCAGGTGAAATGATTCACTGGCGTATTACCAATTGATCTCCATGATCTTCATAATCTAACTGGACACAACAGTATGGTCGTCCTTTTGTTATAATCAGCAGTGACGTCTTCTCCATGCTGCCTGTCAGGTACATTTAGACAGCAGTAGTTAATGGATGAATCACAGCTATTATTTCCTGCATGAATCACCTCTCTCTCTCAATGATCTATTTTTATTTCACAGGAACTTAGAAGTGATATATGTAATTAGTTTCTGTTCATGAATCCATTTCATCAATCACATTATATCATTTCTAGTTTCTTTTTCATTTTGTGTCTTAGCTTTTCAGCTCCAACATTTTGTTGGTACATCTTTATCAACCACTTCTACTCCAAACTCTGTTTTACAAGGTGCATTGGGAAGATTGGGGAAGGAGATTTGACTAAGCGGTCCAGTGTTAGTTATACAAATTAAAGAATGGGCTGTTGTCAGTGCTTGTTGCCCTGGTGTGCAGCTGCCCTTCAAGCCAGTCCATAAGCCTGTATAATTATACTGACAAAAAAAAATTATATTGGCCCATCGACCCACTGGGCAAATACTCGGTATGCCAGATTACCAGTCCTGTGTAAGACTCAAGCAGTCAAGGTTATTATCATTAACGAAAACTAACGAAATAACAAAAACTAGAAGTGAAAAAATATTTTCGTTAACGGAAATAAAAATAAAAACAAAAAAAGGAAAACTAACTAAAACTGTAATGAGTGTTCACAAAACTAACTAAAATTAACTGAATTTATAGCAAAAATGTGTTTAGTTTTCATTGATTTGTGTGTGTCATACAATAGTCAAGGGTGAAAATGAAGTTTAGTTTACAGATTTTTTTCTTGCTGTCTAATTATGCCAGCAGGTGGCAAATATTTTAGTCGAGTCGTCTATGTTGCTGCTCCGTCCACGCGCAGAATCATGTCAGGAAAAGTCGGGAGAAAGCGCCAAAGTCCAATTTGGGATTACTTTGAATATGTCTGTGTTTTGGATAAAGCAAGTGTCTTGTAGTGGAAAGAGACAAATTATGAGGGACATTTCTAAAGGGGGAAAAAATCCCACAAACCTTAAAGTGCACTTGAAAAGCTCACACAAGAAGGTTACCTTGAGAAGGTAAGGGAGCACACTCAACCCTCATCCCCAGAAAACAGAAGCTAACCTCAGGCAAGGCAGCGTGATGCATCCCGAGACAACAGGACGGGGATATCTACATAACTGTGTGAGTCAATTGCCTTCAAAGTTTTTATTTATTTATTTATTTAAAGAACCCATAGGTGGGAATGTGAGTTGTCTGCCTCTGCGTGTTAGCCCTGCGACAGACAGGCGACCTGTGCAGGGTGCAGGGTATGGTAGCTGGAATAGCAACATACCCAAGGATAAGCAGAAGAGAATGACTGATATGATGAAACTGGGATTTTGTTAGACTTAATTATTGCAAACACAACTAAAACTATAACTGAAACTAATCAAAACTAAACTGAAACTAAGGATTTTCAAAAAATAAAAACTAAACTAGCAAACAATTGGTAAATACTAATTAAAACTGATATAAAATTGAAAATCTGAAGTCAAAACTAAATAAAAATAAAAACTAATGAAAATTGCAAAACTATTAAAACCCTGGAAGCAGTGAATAAGAATTTCAAGAAATAACCATTTTCTGTTGTTTAAATTGTAGAGGGTGACTTTGATGCCACACCTGAACAGAAAAATGCGAACAGTCAAGATCTCTGATGTTGTTCCTGGGATCTGCTGGAGCCACTCGCCTAACTTGGGAGTCATTGCACCTAGTGCTCTGATTACCACTGGGACCATGGCTACCTTCACCTTCCACATCATCTCCAATTCTTCTCTGAGCCCTCGGTACTTCTCCACTTTCTTGAGTTCTTTCTTCCTGATGTTGCTGTCATTGGGAACCGCTACATCTATCACTACAGCCATGTTCTTCTGCTTGTCCACCACTATGTCTGGTTGGTTAGTCACCAACATTTTGTCTGTCTGTATCTGGAAGTCCCACAGGATCTTAGCTCAGTCATTCTCCACCACCCTAGGGGGCATCTCCCATTTTGACCTTGGGACTTCCAGGACATACTCGGCACAGATGTTTCTGTATACCATCTTTCTTTCTTGGGTTTCTGCTGCCTGAGGTATTCACTGAGCACGCGGTCGGTTGGGGCCATCTTGCTGATGTATTCATGGATGTTCGCTGCCTCATCCTGGACTGTGGTACTGACGCTCTCCAGTTCTTCTATTTGGCGTACAGCCTCAGTGTCACGGTCTGGCTAGGGCAGACCGTATGTTGCAGGGAAGGACTCAAGCGCAGACCGAAATGAGGTATGGATAACAAAACAAGCCGTTTATTAAGGCAAGAAACGAGGGTACAAAATAATAGGGAATCGATGAAAACTAAACAATGACCTAAACTGGGTGAACTAAAACGAAACATACAAAACTCTAAACATAACGAACTGACAGGGATACCTGGAGCCGAGACATGGATGAGCAGTACAACAGACGAATACAACGGACCAGTACAACGGACGACCTGACAAAGAATGAATGAGAACACACAGACTAAATGGACACAGGAGGATAATGAGGGAAGTGGCAACACCTGGGGAAACAGCTGGCACACATGAACATAATGACGTCACAGTGGGAGAGTAAAACTGAACACGATGAACACAGAAACGCCAGACCTCTTCACAATAAAACAGGAAACAGTGAGATATAGACATGACAACCTGAACTTGACAACATAAGCCACAGACATGAAATACATGAAAAGCAGGGGAGACTAAACATGGTGGAAACACGAGGGGAAAATAACTAGAAACACCTAGGCATGAAAACAATGAACTTAGGAAACCTGAAGGCTACATAAACTAAGCACAAAACGCTGGGTCAGCAGACCCAGGATCATGACAGAGCCCCCCCTTCAAGGGCGGATTCCAGACGCCCAAAACCCCAAAAACCAAGGCAACCCACCAAGGGCGGGCGGCGGGGGCCCAGGACGGGGGGCCAGAAACAAGGCCACAAAACAAAACGTCCAACAAGAGCACAGGAAACAGTTCGCAACTCCTCAGGGGCCGACCCGGAGGGTGACGGTCCAGAAGTCCATAGTTGACTCGAGCAGGGGGCCGGCCCGGCGGCAGATGGCACAGGAGAACACAGTCAAATAGTTCCGGGGACCGGCCGTGCGGGCGGCAACGGCGGCAACGGCGGCGACACAGGCGACGGCGATCCGGGGGCCGACCATGCGGAAGGCAGCGGCGGCGACGAAGGAGACCACGGAGCAGTTCAGGGGGCCGACCCCGACGGCGATGACGTCCAGCTGGTGGCCCCGAAAATGGCCGGCAATATCGAGGTGCAGAACGAGGCTTGGGCGGCGGCACAACAGCCGCAGGACCAGGCGTAGCAGAAGCAGAGGCCGGACCAGGCGTAGCAGAAGCAGAGGCCGGACCAGACGAGGACGAAGACTCGGATGAAGCCGGACCAGGCGAGGACGAAGACTCGGATGAAGCCGGACCAGGCGAAGCACAGGCTGAAGCTGAACCAGGCGAAGCACAGGCTGAAGCTGGACCAGGCGAGGATGAAGACTCTGATGAAGCTGGACCAGGCGAGGAAGAAGACTCTGATGAAGCTGGACCAGGCGAGGAAGAAGACTCTGATGAAGCTTGACCAGGCGAAGCACAGGCTGAAGCTGGACCAGGCGAGGACGAAGACTCTGATGAAGCTGGACCAGGCGAGAAAGAAGACTCTGATGAAGCTGGACCAGACGAGGATGAAGACTCTGATGAAGCCGGACCAGACGAGGATGACGACTCTGATGAAGCCGGACCAGGCGAAGCACAGGCTGAAGCTGGACCAGGCGAGGACGAGGCGGCCGCAGGTGGCGGCTGGACAGGCTCCTCGGGCCCTCCAGCTGACGCGGCGGGAGGCTGAACGGACCCCTCGGACCCTCCAGCGGAGACGGGAGGCTGAACGGACCCCTCGGACCCTCCAGCGGAGACGGGAGGCTGAACGGGCCCCTCGGACCCTCCAGCGGAGACGGGAGGCTGAACGGGCCCCTCGGACCCTCCAGCGGAGACAGGCGGCTGAACGGGCCCCTCGGACCCTCCAGCGGAGACAGGAGGCTGGTGTGGTTCTCCTGAACCCCCAGCTGACGTGGCATGAGGCTGGACGGGCTCCTCGGGCCCTCCAGCTGACGTGGCATGAGGCTGGACGGGCTCCTCGGGCCCTCCAGCTGACGTGGCATGAGGCTGGACGGGCTCCTCGGGCCCTCCAGCTGACGAGACATGAGGCTGGACGGGCTCCTCGGGCCCTCCAGCTGACGTGGCATGAGGCTGGACGGGCTCCTCGGGCCCTCCAGCTGTCGAGGCATGACCAGCAGGTGTAGAGACCACCGGCTGGACAGAAGGCTGAGCAGGTGATGGAGCAAATGACTGAGCTGCACAGTGGGTTAAGGGCTGGGCTAACGGAAGCACAGGAATGTAAGCTATGGACCGGGCTGCTAACAGAGCTAACGACTGAGCTAATGACTGAAAGGCATGCAGTAGCGATGGCGGTGTGGATTGCAGACCGAATTCTCCTGAGCCCTCAGTAGAGACAGGAACGGGTGCAGGAGCATGCCGGACACTAGCCACTCCCACCCGAGGAGTAGGTACGGGTGCGGAGACGGGCTGTATCCTGGCTGCCCTCACCCTGGGGACCGGAACAGGTACCGGCAACGGCTGGGCAACTGCCCTTCCCACCCGAGGAGCAGGTACAGGTGCAGAAAGGGTCAGAGCCTCAGCCGGCCTGGAAACCAGAGCGGGAGCCAACCGGGCCTCAGTCTCCCCCACCCGAGGAACAGACACGGGTGCAGAGGTACGCTGGGCCCGAGTTGCCCCGGAAGGAGAAACACGAGCAGGAACGGGAGTAGGCTCAGAAAAAACAGTCGCAGAAACGGCAGGCTCAGGGTCAATATATACGGGGTCGACAAAAACGGATCTATCAAAAATGAACCCGCCGTCCACTTCATGCTTAGCAGTCTTAGCGTTTGCAGTCCTAGGTTTAACAGCTTTCGAAATCCGTGGGTTAGTGGTGGCAAAGCGGGTTGACTCGGGGATAACTGAAATGGACCTGACAGAACCTGAACAGACGGAAGCGGAACCGAGTGTGTTTGTCCTGGTAGCGTGATTAACAGTCTTTCCCTTAACCGTATGTGCAGGCTTAGGCGAGCGGGAATTGTCCTTCATCCCTCCCTGTGTAGAGGGAGTAAAACAAAATGGATCCTCCCAGTCCACATCGTCATCCATAAGGGAAATACCCCATGGATCGGAAGTGAGCCGATTGTTGTTAGCATCAGACGGGACGTGAGGGTAATAGTCATCGTTACTCACCACCGTGAGCTCGGCATTGTCCAGTTTATGGCGACGGGCGCGCCGCTTCCTTCGAGCGGAGGAAGCCGGTGGAGCAAGCGACTGAGCCCCCGGTGCACAACACGGCGACAACGAGGCTGGAGCGCGAGCGCCTGTAGCCACGCGAAAAACTCCCACTTGAAGCGGACGAGGCTTGGAAACAGGCGGGGACTTACGGCAGCTCTTGGGACCTCCGAGAGCCAGCCGAGTCCCGTGGAAAATCCGCTCATAGTCGGGGGCGCGCCACGGCTTCCAGCGGAGCTCCTCCTCCAGCTGGGCGAAGGCTGCCTCCCGACGCTCGTAAAGCTCGCGGTCTGCTGAGTCCATAGTGGTCAGGTCGTACTGTCACGGTCTGGCTAGAGCAGACCGTATGTTGCAGGGAAGGACTCAAGCGCAGACCGAAATGAGGTATGAATAACAAAACAAGCCGTTTATTAAGGCAAGAAACGAGGGTACAAAATAATAGGGAATCGATGAAAACTAAACAATGACCTAAACTGGGTGAACTAAAACGAAACATACAAAACTCTAAACATAACGAACTGACAGGGATACCTGGAGCCGAGACATGGATGAGCAGTACAACAGACGAATACAACGGACCAGTACAACGGACGACCTGACAAAGAATGAATGAGAACACACAGACTAAATGGACACAGGAGGATAATGAGGGAAGTGGCAACACCTGGGGAAACAGCTGGCACACATGAACATAATGACGTCACAGTGGGAGAGTAAAACTGAACACGATGAACACAGAAACGCCAGACCTCTTCACAATAAAACAGGAAACAGTGAGATATAGACATGACAACCTGAACTTGACAACATAAGCCACAGACATAAAATACATGAAAAGCAGGGGAGACTAAACATGGTGGAAACACGAGGGGAAAATAACTAGAAACACCTAGGCATGAAAACGATGAACTTAGGAAACCTGAAGGCTACATAAACTAAACACAAAATGCTGGGTCAACAGACCCAGGATCATGACACTCAGGATACTGGACTTGGGGTGAAACCCTCCATGCATGGTCAGGAGCTTCCTTGTCTTGGTGTCAGTGGCTTCTATCTCCTCCTTTGGCCCGCTTATTATCCCAGCAGGGTACCTGATCACGGACAGGGCGTACGTGTTGATAGCCCAGATCTTGTCCTTACCATTTAGCTGACTCCTCAGGACTTGCCTGACCCTCTGCAGGTACTTGGTGGTTGCAGGTTTTCTAGCGGCCTCTTCGTGGTTTCCATTTGCCTGTGGGATTCCCAGGTACTTGTAGCTGTCCTCTATGTCTGCAATGTTACCTTCTGGTAGTTCAATCCCCTAAATTCTGACTACCTTACCTCTCTTTGTTATCATCCAATTACACTTCTCCAGACCGAACATCATTCCGATATCATTACTTTAGACCCTGGTGGTGTGAATCAGTGAATCGATGCCTCGTTCACTCTTGGTACAGGAGGTGGCTGACAACTGCTCCATTCTGTAGTCGGTATCTGTAGCCAGTCTTGTCAATGATC
This sequence comes from Maylandia zebra, assembly GCF_041146795.1. Classification (NCBI taxonomy): domain Eukaryota; kingdom Metazoa; phylum Chordata; class Actinopteri; order Cichliformes; family Cichlidae; genus Maylandia; species Maylandia zebra. Next base: position 20,572,116 of record NC_135186.1, on the reverse strand, counting down.
TGACTGAGGGGGTTCAGGCCTGTACAGAACAGCAAGGTTTGAGCCCCGGTTCGGACAGTCTCAGTCGTTGTGTCCTTGGGCAAGACACTTTACCCATTGCCTACTGGTGGTGGTCAGAGGGCTCGTTGGCGCCAGTGTCCGGCAGCCTCGCCTCTGTCAGTGCGCCCCAGGGCAGCTGTAGCTGTGTGTGTGTGTGAACGGGTGAATGACTGAATGTAGTGTAAAGCGCTCTGGGGGCATTAGGGACTAAGTAAAGCACTATACAAATACAGTCCATTTATCATTTACCATTTATGGGCTTGAAGTTGACCTACGTTGTTGTCCACCACAATCCAATTGAGTTCCTGATGAAGGCTCTTAGTGTCCTGTTGATCCTGTATAGTTATAGGCATTCTAGGTTCCAGGTGTGGGGCATTGAGTCATAGGCCTTCTTGTATTCAATCCAGGCAGTGCACAGGTTGGTCAGTCTGGTCTTGTAGTCTCGGCTGACTGCTAGAGTCTGTTGCTGTCCAATTCTTCATACCGGAGACCCTTTCTTGTAGGTCTGCCACTGTGATGGTTACTGGACCCTGTTCAAGGAGGTTGCTGTGGTCTGCTCTTAGATCCACTAGCCACTGAGCATTGCTGTTATGTGTTGCTGTTATGTGTTGCTCTTTCAGTATTGCTTGGTCTTCAGCCTTGTTGGTGGGTGTTCTCATGTTGTTCTCCTGCCACTGAGAGTACATCTTGGCTGGTTCTGTGGAAATAGCTGGTTTATTGTCCTGCCTTCTATCTCTCTGGTGTATCTCTTGAAGCGGCTGGCCAAGGCTGTGAGTCTTTGCTTGGCAGTTTCCAAGGCCTCAGGTATGGACAGCTTGCTGTACTTCTTAGGCATCCTCTTCATTCCACCTTTCTGCAGCTCCAATAGTTGGCTCACTTTCCTCCGTGCTACCTTGATCTTGGCCTCTAGTCTCCTTCTCCATGGAGGGTACTGCTTCTTGTGTGAATGTGTGTGTGAATGGGTGGATGACTGGATATGTAAAGCGCTTTGGGGTCCTTAGGGACTAGTAAAGCGCTATATAAATACAGGCCATTTACCATTTACCATTTGTGGCTGTTCAACTTGTAGCTAAGCATTTCACTGATCACTGCTGCCATGGTGTAGATCAGCTGGTTAGTCTCTTTAATAGTGGTGGTAGGTATCGTCCATAGTGCTGCATTCACATCATCTAGTAGATCTTCTGAGGGTATTTCACGTAGTCTTGGTAACTGGCTATGGAGGATCCGGGTTTGAAGCTTCGCCATGATTCTATCTTTTAGGCCAGCTCCTCTCGCACTCAACTATCCTTATTCTATTGCACCTGCTGTTTAGTATCCAATGTGATGATATCTCCCCCCTGACCTGTCATCCTGGCTCCCCCTTGCCATAGCATTTGTGTTGTACCTCATCAATCTCTAGCTATGAGAGCAGTTCTTTCTTCTAAAAGTTGGAACACTGAGCTACTAGTTGTGTTGCTGTCAATCTGGTTGCTGGGCATCAAAGATTCCTTAGGTTCTTCATCCTATTCATGTAGCCCAGTTCTCATCATGGATCCTGGTTACTCAACACCTGGCGCAGGCTTTGTTAATCCATGCGACGTCAAGCCAGTATGGCTTCATTTAGCAGCTGGATAGTGTAGTGGTAAGACTACATGCCATTTTATAACAGGAGTTGTGGGTTAAACTCCCGACCAGGACATCTGTAAGAAATCAAGGTAAAATAAAAAGTAAAGAATGAAATCTGAACAGAAATAAACCCTCTGTCTATTATCAATGAATGAAGAATTAAAACCAATCATAAAACCTAATAATAAGCAAGAGTATAAAGTACTTAAAAAACCCTCATACCTTAGGTCCACAACCCCTGTCTCTATAAACCAGGTAATGTTCGGTTAAAACTATACTGGGAGAAAATAAAGCTGAGGCGCTGGGAAGACACGGGGGAACGCACACAACCTAGAGGGACGACGCAACACGGAACAAAGGGATACTCTGACATAAATACACAGAAGGAAATGAGGGAAGTGGGAACACACGGGGAACACAGCTGAGGACAATTACTCATGACCGAGCGGGGAGGACACGAAACTGAAAATAATGACACCAAGATGTGGACCTTAAACACAACACAGTACACAGAGAAGAGCACAGAGAGAGAGGCAGAGAACAAGGATGAATACACGAGGGGATGAGGAGAACACAGAACCCAAAGGACGGGAACACGGTACCAGAACAAACACCACAATAAAAGCATGAACACAGGGGGAATCCAAATACCAAACCAAACAATCCAATGAACATAAGGAACAAAATACAAAACCACAGGAAAACTAAGAACACTGGGTCAAAATGACCCAGGACCATGACAAAACATGTCATTGACAAGGGACAGTTCGATACTTGAATGAATGAATGCCTTTTTTTGTCACTTGCATTTGCCTGCATCAAAATTTCAGCCTTTCTGACTGTACATAAAATACACAAACATCATATTGGGGAGACAGGTCAGACAAGGTGGCATTTTAAAGAAACAATGAAATGTATAACACAAAAGGGCAGTCGAGGAGAAAAAAAGAAACTCTGCTCATACTGGTCCCCAATAGGGAATCAGTATGAGAACAGAAAACAAAAACTCCTCAGCACAAAAAAGCACATGTATCTTCACATTGTAACACCATGAAACACAAGACAAGCAACAGGGAAATATGCCAATGTGCACAGCAGCATCTGATACGCCGTAGTACTCTCCACATCCGAAGCTGATTCGCCGTCCACATCACCATTGGTAGCTGCACTGAGCCTGTTTTTCACTGCACACCTTCTCGAGGTGTTGAAGGCCTAATCCTAACCAAAATCATTTATTCAAAATCTGCACTTTGTTTTCACTGAGGCAACAGCAGAAAACAGATGAAAGATGTGGCAAAGGGAAGTCGAATGCCAACAGCTGTCCATCCTCTCCTAATTACACCAAGCCAGAATTTACTCAGTGTTTGTGCTGCAAACCTCAGCCGCAGGATGGAATCAGATGTCATATCGATGAACTGGTGTTTTTCAGGAGAAGTAAAATCAGCAGGTGCAGCTGCATTAAATGGATCTTGTCAGGCGCAGTGGCCCGTGGAAATGGAAGGGACTCAAGTGCAGATTCAAAACCGGAGGCCAGGGGTGAGGTGTAACGAAAAGAGATATTTATTTTACAATGCTCAAAGGCTAACAGAAAGTGCAGACTAGAATCAATGAACATAAACTAGATGTCTGAGGCGAGAGAAGATACTGTGATGATAACTAGACGGCAGGGATAACTGAGTGCAGGTACTGGGCAGGGGAAACTGTGGCGGGCCAGGGCACTGAAACAGAGGAGAGAGCAGTCAGGGGAATCCCACAGAGAGCTGCGAGTGAATCTAAGGATAGTACACTGAGCTGTCTTACAAACTTGCAGGTGAGGGTTGCGTGGAGGGGGGAGGCAGGAGAGGTCCAGGTGGGTACTGCATGCAATGCAGGGAGGCAGGCAGGAAAGAATGGCAGCTCCGACACGGAGAGGGATTACCGGCGGCAGCAAACTGGTATCCAGGAGAGCCTGGTAGGTGGGTTTTCGAGGCTGACGAGAAAAACAGAGATACGGTTAATACATCTGATGAGTCACCAAGGAATGGACGTGAGGCCGAGAACTGACTAAAGTTGGCAGATAATCTGGCGAAGACCAGTTGAGTGCGCCGGTCATAAATACTGCTGGTCCGATTGCCATCAGGTGAGGAACAACAAAGACTCCACCCAGTGGGGAGGAGCTGATGCTGTGGAAAACCACCCAGACCACGACAGATCTGTCATTTAGTCATACTGAGCACCGTTGTTTCACCAAGAGCATTTCTGGAAAAATGCTCTTTGGAGAAGAGATGTGTCCCTTAAGACATGTGCCACCTCCCAACTCCTTGGTTTCAGCAAATTTACCCAGATGACATGACTGACAGGAAATTACATTTCCTTCATCAAGTTTTCTGCTGAGTGAATGCACAGATTTTGTCTGCCAAGAGGTTTTCTCTGCTTCAAGGCTGAAGATTTAATTTCACTTTATAATATATTGCTGATATAAGCCAGCTTCATCACTTCATCACTAAATTTTCTTGCTTTTCTTTGCCATAGTCTGTGCAACATTTATGCAAACATGCACACACTCACACAAACTGTCACAGATGCAGGAGAAAGAGTACCCCGGATTCTCTTCTCCTTGCCAATTTCCGGCTTGGAGTAATAATCCGATGTCAACTGTCGCCACACATCTTCCTTAAATGCCACAGGTCTAAGAGGGAGGCTGATTAGAAGCAGCGGGCAGGGCGATCAAGTGCAGGTGAGTCCACAGCCGCGCGGAGGAGCCTCTGTCCGGGCCACACCCTCCCCGGAAGCGCGAGCTTCCGTAAACAAACGCCACGGTTGGGAGAGAGGAGAAACAGGAGAAAACCAAAATAACAAAACCCAGGTTGCCCGGGGAGGACCGTCCGACCGTGACAGTAACATTGTTTGTGTCCCATTTCAGATTATATTCTGTAATATAAGAAACAAGAAGCATAAAGAGCTCATGAGCTCATCTATTTGGGATGTACTTTTAACAGTGAAAATCCTCATGCAGTGACTCTTAGGTGACAAAGTAATTATAAGCAATGAATAGACATCCTTTATTGCTGTCTGCAGCCTAGTTGACCTGTAAGGCACTGTTACCTTTACGTTAGCAGATTTTCCCAAGCAGCCAGGAAAACAGGCTAGCTTAGTAATGGTGAGGAGAAGGCATAATCCTAAACAGAAGCCCATGATTCATGTTTCAAATAGCTTTTCCCTACTCTGGCTGTTGGTGATTCTGTTTGGAGAAATGTGACGTTGTGTAATGTTGATTCGGTGTGTGGCTTTGTCAAAATGAGGAAAACCTGGACTTGTTAGAAGATGTGGCATCCATCTCACTTTGGATGAAGTGGCTAACATTCCTCTCTCTTATAATTGCCTGTTAGCACTTAATAATTATTAGTATAGCAAGTAATAATTGATCAACATATTGATTTATTCTGCCTTACAGAAAGCTAGTTACAGCAGGATAACTATGTTAGTTCAAATGCAGCTCATCTACTAATCGGAAGGTTAGTGGTTCGATCCCTGGTTTCCCCAGTCTGAATGACAAATATCGTTTGGCAAGATACTAACCCCATGTTGCTCTCCGTGGATCCATCAGAATGTGGATGTTGGCTAGGAAGCACTGAAAAGCACAGAAAGAACTGTTTGTGTGAATGGGTGAATGTGGCACTTCGAGTGCTCTGGGAGAGCAGAAAAGTGCTAAAAAATAGAATCTGCCCATTTACCATCTAACTCTTTGCATTGTTCCCCTGAACTGAAAAACTGAAAAAACAGTTTTAGAGTTTTCATTTGATTTTTCAAACTTTTTATCCAGTTTAGTTCTCATTTCAGGTCAAATTATTATTAAAATAAAAAAACAAAACTAAAATCAGAAGTACTTGAATTCCTGGTATAACTGTGAAATGCATACCTTAAAGCAGATAACTCATAAACTGGAGAGGTAAGGGTGTCTCACACTATTCCTCTATCCTTGCCTCACTGGTACTGTACTCTTCAAGTTCCAGTCCTACCTTTCGATTTTGGCTATCCTCTGTAGCAGAAACGCTTATCCAAGTCTTTCTCACCATCTGGCTGGATTACGGCTGTTCAGGATTTCCAGCAAAGACCTGGACAGGCTCCAGTATGTCCAGAACTCAGCTGCTATGATTTTAACATGCACTTATCTCTGGAACATGTCACTTCAACCGACTCTCAGTTGACTCCCAGACTAGTCACACATTACTTACAAGATCCTTCTTCTCACTTACAAATCCCTTGATGCTCTGGGCCCTCAGTACCTGTCTGACACTGCTGCACCCATACACACAGTCTCAGATACTGCAGTACTCAGCCAGGGGTTTACTTTCTGTCCCTCACAACAACCTCCAAACCTTTGGGAACAGAGCCTTTAGTGTGGCAGCCCCCACCCTCTGGAACTCTCGCAACGCCCCATCACTGGACTCTTTTTAAAAATCTTCTCAAAACTCACCTCTAGCCACAAAGCTTTTAACCTCTAGCCTTTTTATTTATATACACTACCGGTCAAAAGTTTTAGAACACCCCAGATTTTCCAGTTATTTATTGCAATTTTTGAACAGTATTGTACTGCAGAAAGCAGTGTGATGGTACACAAATGGTGAAAAAAAGGTGATTAACAATGGAAGAGAGACAGACCATCATAACACGTATAAATGTCGGTCTGTCCTACAGAGAAACTGCAAAGAAAGTCAAGGTGTCAGTGAGTCCAGTTTCCTTCACCATCCAAAGGCTCAGAAACAAACTGACAGGAAGAGGTCTGCAGACCCAAAGACACGACTCAATCAGAGGACAAGTTAACAGCTGTGTGATAGGCGGCTCACAGGACAACAGCTTCAAGCAGCTTAATAGTGGTCGTAGTAAGAAAGTCTCAGTTTCAGCTGTGAAGAGAAGACTTTGAGCTGCAGGTTTGACAGGACGAGTTGCAGCAAGAAAGCCAGACGTCAGAATAAGACAAAGAGGCTTGGCTGGGCCGTGAAACACCACCATTGGACTACTGAAGACTGGAAGAAGGTATTATGGACTGATGGATCAACATTTGAAATCTTGAGATCATCACACAGGATCTTTGCGGTGGAGTAGGTGAAGGATGGTTCCACAGTGTGTGGCATCGACTGTCAAACATGGAGGAGGAAGTGTGATGGTCTGGGGCTGTTTGCCGGTGACTTGTACAGAGTGAGAGGCACCCTGAACCAAAACCACAGCATTGTGCAGCACCATGCAGGACCCTCTGGTATGACCTTGGTTGGTCAGGGCTTCATCCTACAGCAACATAAAGACCCAAAACCTAAATCCAAGCTGTGCCAGAACTACCTCAGGAACAAAGAACAAGGTGATGAGCTTGAAAACACGGAGTGTCCAGCACAGTCTCCAGACTTAAACCCCATCGAGCTGGTTTGGGATGAAGTGGACAGAAGAGTGAAAGCAAAGCAACCTACAAGGTCCACGTTTATGGGAACTTCTGCTACAGATATGGGAGAATATTTGATTTCTATTGTAGAAAGAAGCCACGACTGTCTTCAGCTGTTATATCTGCCAAAGGGGGCGACTTTGATGAGTCAACCCTTTTTTTAAGCTACTATACAAGACTAAGTTATTCACGATAATAATTTAAAGCATCTTCAGTACTTGTGTCTGTGAAGGTTCTCAGTCATCCAGGTCATTGTAGTCAAAGGAGCTTGCAAAGAAAAGCGTCTGGGCTTCTTTAAGTTGCTTCAAGACGTTTGACCTCTCATCCGAGAAGCTTCTTCAGTTCTAAGGTCAAATGGTGGGGAGTCCCAGATTTAAACCTAGTGGGAGTACTTCAGTACTTGTGATTAATGATTTGGCATGATATAAATAAAACTGGGGTGTTTTTTGTTTCATTTATTTTATTTACTTATCTTTTCTCCTTGTTACTATGTGGAGTGATATATTCTTACTGTAAATTTGTTGTTTGGTTTGAGTTAGGACAGGAAATAAGTGTTAATGTTAGTTTGTTCCTTGACTTTTGGTGCCCACTTGCGATATAAGTTGGATTGTAGATGGGGGGCAGGGTTTAATAAGAATATATTCTTCTGCCTGCTCCTTTTCACACGTGGTTGCAGTGCTTTACTGACAGAAAGTGTAGTTGGTTTGTTTGAAAGAACTAACTGTGGAAACTGTTGACCAAGTGTGAAATAAATAAATAAATGAAATGAAATAATGTTACATGCAGATGTTTCCAGATGGAAAATACCTACTGTTTGTCCTCATCTCAAACCCCATTCACTGTGAAACCATGCACAAGATTACCTCTATCATATATACTCTTTGAATCCTTTTTTGCTGATTCTGCTGCCTCTGCCTCTTGTTTATTTTACACGTTATGCCCATATTTTAACTACATTTTTGTCTGGCATCATCTGCCTGCTAGCCCTTAAATCTCTTATGTATAATTTCCAGCGTAAAGCAAACAGGGTTCTTTCCAGCACAGCTTGAGGATGGCCCCGGGTATACTTCCACTTTTGATGGTCAGCCTGTCTTTGCTTGGGATACCCCACAGGAGGAAAGAGCTAATTTCCTTGTGCTGCTTCTGTGGAAGCTCTGCTCCTGCGCTCATGTTGGGTTGATGCCAGGCAGATTCACCTGAGACTGGTTGAGGCTGGACTAGTCCATGCTGCCTTGTGTTTACCACCTGGGCTGCCATCTAAAAGGCGTGGAAAGCTAGGGCCCAACACAGCAGGAACCCTGATTTTGTGTGTAGCTTACGCCACCAAAAAAAACTTGTAATAACCAGCCACTCAGTTTGTAGTCTTATATTTTAAAGGACTTGTTCTATAATGAGAATCTGGATTTAATGTTAATCTTTTTGGCCTGGCAGCGTGATAATAAAATGTGGTATTTTTAAAAACTATATTCTAGAGTTCCAGTTCATTTGTGCTCCTCACATCTTTGCCAAAGGAAGTGGAACAGCTGTAAGCTTTAAAAAAAGACATTTTTATGCCCGATGATCCGTTTGAGCTTTCACTGCTCTTTTAAGGTTCATAATGATTGAGAAAGGCAAGAGAGTGTTTATTAAAACAAACAGTTTCTTGCCATTCTCAATCAGGTCACTCCTTACAAAGTGGCCCTTGCTCTGTCAATTTCCACTCACCCTGGTTAATTAATAAGACTTGCAGCCTTCAATATTTCCATCGAAAAGCAGGATGACTGCAGAAGTCCCGAGGTTTGGTTGTCTACTGTGAACACTTCAAAGAGCTCATTCACTCTTACTCGCTCGATCCTCTTATGTCAGTAATCTTGCTATAAGAATAATTTCCGTTTATCATTGGATACTATCAACTGTATTGTTTCTCCTCCATCTCAGCACGCTCTGTTACTTTCTGATGATGATTGTAACACATTTATCAATCACTTAAATCACATAAATAATGTGATGTCCTCAAACTGCTTCCGTTCGGTGCCTTGAGTCATTTATTTGGCTTTGCTAAGGTAACTCCTCTACTAAAGAAACCTAACCTTGTTGACAGCTCTATTGGTAACTATCAGCCTATTTCACAATTAGCAAATTATCAGAAAAATTGTAAAAAGTTTGTTCGAATCTTAAGTATGTCATGGTGATGGAAGCCAACAGTAACACGGAACAACTATTTCCCTTTTTATTAAAAACCTCAGTGTGGACAACCACTGTCCTCCTGCAGTGTGTCATATATGCAGTACAATGTTTCACATACTTTACCACTTTGTTGTTGTGAGAGCCGTATTCTTTTATAGCAGCATCAGTCACTCCGCTCCTCAATGTGCACACTGCAATCTCAAATATTATTTAAATTCTACTTTTTATTCTGTCTATAAAATAGAGAGAATCCTTCATGTAAGTAAAAAATATGTTTATTTTTGTTAGACCCCCACATGCAGTTACAGTAGTTGTTTAACTCTTTTCCATTAAAGTGTTTATGTTGCTCATCTACAATGGACTTATCGAATTAATTACCTACTTGAAAAACAGCCAGTTTCTCATGTCTGACACAGAAACATGCAAAATAGATACACAAAGTTGAAATGCAACTAATACAAAACCATACTTTTCCAAACTCTATATTTCTCTGATATAATTTCAGTTCCAACAGCAGAATTCGTCATGCGCCCCGGGAAAAGGCTGGACTATCCTAGGAGGACAATGACACAAGCACAAAAAGAAGACAGTACTGTTATTTAACTGGTCATGTTGCAATCCTGGTACCATCATCATCCTTCAAATGCATTTATTTCCAACTTCTACTTAAACTTTAAGTATTTATATTTCATTTAAAAAATAAATAAAACTAAGTGTCAATCAACATAAATGTGTTCTGCAAATTATTACTTGGCGTACTTTATAGTATGAACAAAAGTGGACTGTCCAAAACATTTTTACAATGAATAGTGTGAAGAAGGTCAATGTTTAAGGCAAAGCTGAGATAGTTTGGACATGTGCAGAGGAAGTTGGTGTGATGGAGGCAGATGAAGGCTCAATGCTGTGCCAACCCCGAAAGGCAGCAGCCCGAAAGAATAACAAGTGAGAAAACACATCAACACAATTGTCACGTTGTCAAGTTAAGAACTTGTAGAATATGTGAATGCACATTTAGTCAAAATCCAACTGCATGCACATTTTTAAGGGTTGACATGTTCTAATGCTCTGTATTTATTTAACAAATTTAATTCAAATTTGTGTTTTGCTTCTCCGACTGCAGTCCTACCTCTTCCACTATTGCATCCCAAGCCACTGGCATTTCCTATTCGATCGATCCTGGCTCCAAAACAGCCAGAGGTGCGTTTCCTGGTGGCCATCAGCAGGTCCTGGAGGCGGCTCCTCTGATTCACAGTCTTGCCCTCAGTTAGTGGTTGGGCTTTTTCAGATATCAGAGGTTCTTGGTTCCCCTCTTGGTCCCATCCTTGGCTGGCCTGGCTGCTTTTGGGCTCTTGGTTCATGTCTTCATAATAAGCTTCCAAGTCTTCTTTCTGGACCACTTCATCCAATGTCTCCTCAAAGCGTTCCAGCAAAGACTGTTGTAGAAATCATAAAGCATCTAATAAATCAGGTGGGACGTGCAAGTGTGTGTGTGTGTGTGTGTGTGTGTGTGTGTGTGTGTGTGTGTGTGTGTGTGTGTGTGGATGGGTGGGTGGGTGGGTGGGTGTGGGTGTGTATACATAATGAGGGTGACAGGCTGCAACAACACCCCCCTGGGAGCCAGAGTCAGGTCCATTAGACCATGAGACCCAGGCTGTCCACGGACCCCCAAGAATAGTGAAGACCTGAGGCCACACATCTCGATGACAACCACGTGAAGGAAGAGGGAGGCTCCACATGGAGCCCCCACTGCCAAAGGACAAGGGCCCCAGAGAACCAATGGGTAACCAACCCCACAAGAGGCCGGCCATCCCAGCGTGAGCCAAAAGAAAGGTCCCAGGTGATGAGGATTGTTTGTCAACCCTTGTTGGGACAATAGTGGACTTTTAGAATGAGATGAAGTTGCTGAACCCTGACCTCCAGCATCTCAAATCAGTTGGTTTAGCTATAAACTTGTGTGAGGAATTTATTGACAGTGGGGGTCTGTCTGTCAGAAAAGGAGGAATAAAAGCTGCCTCAGCTAGGTAAACAGGAAGCAACAGTTAACCCAGCTGACTCTCACACTGGATTATTACACCTCACAGAATCTCAGTTCCTATGTTATGTTTCTTCTGCTAATACTGATACTATAGTGTACACTGCAAGCTTTTAAATACAGACCTTATGGTGCAAGTGAGTGTTTGAGATATAAAGGATGAGTATGACTGTATGAAAAATAGAGTGCTTTTAAGATTGACAGTTGTGACATGAGCACCCGACAGCTGGTCAACAATGCTCACACTCAATGCCTCAGGTGCAGATCAAATTGAAAAACACACAGCAGTGACGAGTTGTGTGGGGCCACCAAGGTAGCCAGGAAAGACCCAGTTCATCAGCTGATCATCTAAATCCCCTACTACACCCTACCTGGGGTCCCAGGGTTGGGACTCACCATCTCCACCGCAAAGCGTGGACTAGAGTCAGCAGATGGGTCCCGAGTCTGAGAGCCCACCTGGAGTCACCCACTCAGCCAACAACAAACAAGAGGGACCCATCATTCACGATGTTTAAATTTTAAATATCACAGTTATCATCAGTGCACAGATATTGTGACGTTCACACTATGAACCAAAGGCTGCATACTTTCAAAACAATGGATGTTTTTATTGCCTAATTTAATAGGTATGCAAATATTAACAGCATATCAGGAATAAAGGTGAAGGTTTTGTTCATGTGTTGTCAGTGCTGTGTCAGAGTCAAAGCAAACTCATTAATAACTGTCTACTTCAGCCACAGCTAAACCACAGCTTGTTATTCTGGAAGCAGAGAGCTCTAATTTCTAGTTCACCTCAGCTAATTATAAGATGAAGGAAGAATGAAGATGAAGGTTTTGATGAAGTTAAAATTACAAGTGAAAATCAGGAGAACAAAGTAAAGCTGGTATATCTTTGAGATCAGATCAATGTGAGGTCACACTCTAATGATAACTACTTTTCGACATTGTGTTGCTTTGTTTGTAATCGCCTGATCTGTTGTTGTGTCTTCTTGGTGTCATCACAACAGTCAACATTTTATCTTGTTATGCCCTCTCAATACTCACAAATCCAAAGAAAAGCATGTCAACACGTGGTCTGATTTAAACTATATTTGAAAAAAACTCTTTACTTTGTCAAGTAAAACATAAATCAGTTATACTGGACTGGATGCATTTGTGCAATTATAAAATGCTTGTAGCATTCCTACAAGCATGGTATAATTGAAGACACTGATACCAGTGAAACTGCCTTTGAATGACTTTTAAATGTTGTAATAACAGGAAATATGTTATTCATGCAACTATTTTCTCATCTTTGACCCTCTCTCTGTTTGAATATCAAAGTACCTGACCCTTCAAAGTGTAATGTTTTCACAAATGGTGTGTTGATTACAGGTGTGACATGGTTTCTTACCTTGAGCTGAGCCAGGTCATTAGCAGATGAGGGCCTCCCCAGTATGTGGCTGCTAACCAGTGTTTGCTGACACAGCAGGGCCAATACACCCCACAGAACCTCAGTTCTCATGTTATGTTTCTTCTGCTAATACTGATACTATAGCATGCACTGCAAGCTTTTATATACAGACTGGCTCACATACACAACCATCTACATACACTTACCATGCGCCAGACAGGCAGTGCCATCATTTTGTAGACGGCCCCAAGTGCATTCTGACACCTCTAAATGATAAGGCCGCTGGTCAGATGTCTCTTTAAGTGGCGCTTGGTGGTAAGTGACATGTGTGTGTGTGTGTGTGTGTGTGTGTGTGTGTGTGTGTGTGTGTGTGTGTGTGTGTGTGTGTGTGTGTGTGTGTGTGTGTGTGTGTGTGGCATGACCTAAGGAGCCATCTTGGATCTCTGAGCTGTGTATTGGGAAGAATGCAGTTTCACTATGCAAATACTTAACACTGTCTACACTCCTAAGAATGAAACGTACCATAGTAGGTTAAAACTGCTGCTCGTGGTTCCATGGTTTAGATTAGGACAGGAAGGAAACAATGTTATAGTCAAAGGAATATAAACAGTATCGTGAATATGATTTATTACCATAACTGAAGGCATTTCTTCCTGCCATGAGTTTGTAAGGTAGGAATAATACAACCTATAATCTAAAATTATAGGCTGCATTATGAACAGGCATGAACAGGCGGTATTATAGAAAAGAAGAAGCATATACTGTGAGTATGTTTCAATAATAGGTGGCCTTTAATAGAAAGTAGACAAGAATTACATGGACTCAACTTTCAAGAAACAATTATAAATTTACATGTTTTATAACAAACAAGTAATTTTCACATATTTAAAGAAATATTTACAAAATAAATATTTGAGTTTTAATGTGTATTCGGTGAGTTTCAAAGTTAAGAGTTACACAAACACCATGTTCTCATTTTACTGTAACTCCACAGTATTAATCAGACAAATCAGAGCCTGAGGTCTTTATTGGTTTCTAGGGTCTTTGCAGTCGCACATTTTGGAAGTGCAGACTTTGATGCACTATGATAAGAGATTGCATTTCATGGGTGGAGCTTTGCCTTGTTCGCTCATTCAGAAGGCACATAAATGGCACATTTAATAAGGGATGTGCTTCACACAGACCCCTAATAATCCTGCAGATTTGAATTCTAAGGAGTCATTTTAAATTCCTATTTGGAGAAAATTAAAAAGCAATTTAAAAAAATCACAAGGTCACTCAAAACTAAACAGAACTGAAATAAATAAATAATATTTAGAGAATCATTTGTTTCATTTTGCTGAGAAGACTAATACCATTGTCATGCTCAGACCTCATGTTTAAAACATACAAAAACTTTTTTTTAATTTGCTTTTGTTTTTTCTTTACACTCTTGGCGTGGGACAATCCTCCACAGCTGACCAAGCTCCCAGAGGACTTTGTAGGACCTATGATGGCCAGCTAGAGCCGGAGAATTATAGGGAATGTAAAGTATTTGGGCAATAAAATATGAGATTTATGTGGCTTTGCAGCATTACAGATGTGCCACATACTTGCACAGTGTGACCTTAGCTGCCTTCAGGCTTTGAGCAGACAAGGACATTAATCTGAGTGGTAAGAAGGAATATAAAGGGAGTGCACTGGGTGTGATTGAAAAGTAATGTGATCCTGGACATGCTGCTGCAGGAGGTGTCTCTGTGGCCTGATGGTTGAACTGCTAGCTGTTGGAATGCATTTAAATTACCCAGAATTCATCATTGTTGTTGCTGTTTGAATCCACTTCAGACCAATACAGTTTGGACTCCTTTCCATCATTTGAGGAACAGGCTAACCAAATGACTGTGGCTGTGGTGAATGGATGTGGATCCTGAGCACCCAGCTTTTGCGTGCTCTCTCATGAAAACAGAGCCAGGAGAGCCTGAAAGAGCGTAATGTCATGGCTTGATGCTTTGGCTTTATGAGAACTCCAAACAATGAAAATTAAAGCAGTGACTGCAGTCAGCAGTTCAAAGCTGGGCGACCTTCATTTGGTTCCAGTTGCAGCAGCTGTGCTTCAGATGGGACTGAACTGGGAGCACATCCAGTTCCTCTTCATTGGATGGGAATGGGGTGGCTGAGAACCAGTTGAAACTTTAAACAGTGATTGCTTTTAGCACTGAGTGAGTTATGGGCATATTCACAAGACAACTCAAAGTTATGGATTGTTATGGGTAATTCAACCACAGGCTGCTGCTACTTCCTGCTTTCATCTTTCGATCTGTCCATTTGTCTGACGGTAGAATCCAAAGCACTTGCTCTTGTATTATTATACTGTGGTGGACCACTAGAGGGCTCCACTCACACCCAGTGTTGAGGAAGTGTGTGTTGCTGTGTTTGTGGCGCGATGTGTTCAGTTGATGTTGGAGAGGAATAAAGAAGGAGTGAGAATTAAGAGCTCTGTGTCGTCCATGCTTACCTCCACAATACAGTCTTTATCTTACAATTTAAAGTGCCCTGAGTCAACTGCTGTTATGATTTGGTGCTATATAAAATTGAATTAAATTGAATTGAAATTGGAGGCTGAGGGAGCTTCTTCAGGGCCACACAGTGAGCTGCCTCAGAGAACCTGTACACAGTGGTTAATATAACTGTCTTTCCATCTGAGAGGAGAAAATCAGTGATAAAATCCAAAAAGATGTATGACAAGAACCTATTTGGAATTGTTAGTGGGTGAAGGAGACATGTGGGGGAGGCAGGAACGTATTCTTTAACACTAATGAAGGACACCAAAAATATTGTTTCAGGAAAGAAGTAGTTCTACTTACCCAAAGGTAGCAGGCAAACCTAGTGATGTGGTCCCAGTGGAAGCTGGGAAGGAATGCCATGGTGGTAATTTCAGTTCTTAAAAAAAAAGTTCCAAATACAACAAAAGTTGCCTCGAGATGCTGTAAGGTAAAAGTCTTCCATCACCGGTACAAGCGGTACATGGTGGACAAATTGAATCTTCTAAAAACAAGAACCATTGTGTAAGATTGGAGTTCAAACTTTTAGCAGTCTGCAGGTAGGAGAGAAATTGTAGTCTGTGGTCCAGCTGGACCTGAGGTGGGGCCAGGCTTCACCTGTCAACCTCGAACAGGATTTTGAAAAAAGTAGAGGAAAATCCCAATCTAAACACAAAGATGAAGACGCTAAAGAAGTCTCTTAGGACATCTTTTCTGAGGGTCTGAGACACCGTAGGGATCGGTTAACCCAAACAGCATACGAGGTGTTTGAAATGTCCCAGTGGAGTTTTAAAACAATTTTCCATTCATCTCCATCTTGGATTCTAACCAAATAATTAATTTTTTAAAACCCAGTTTAGTAAATAATGTTGCAAAGATCAGAAGACAGAGTTGATTAAAGGCTGTGGATACTTACTCTTGACAATGGTTTGGTTAAAGTTCTGTAATCTATAGATGGTATGAGTGTTTTATACCTTTTGTTGCACACTCTACTTCAAACATACAAACTACACTTAAAATAAAATATGACAAGAAAACTATTACATACTCTTACTATAACTAAAAAACACAACTTTTCCTCAGATCCCCAGACTCTTGAATGATGTACATGGTTCATGACAACCACTTCAATAAAACCTTAAATCTAAAATGATAAATCGATAAACCACCCCGCCATTTTCTTCTGCTTCTGTGAAGTTGGGCCGTAGGGGCAACAGTCTAAGCAGGGAAGCTGAGACCTCGCTGTCACCAACCAGCTCCTCCAGCTTATCCAGAGAAACATCAAGGCATTCCCAGGCCAGCCGAAAGATTTCTCCAGCATGTCTTGGAGAAATCTGGTGCCCACTCGTTACAATAGCAATGATTAGTCGTCTAGTCGTGCACGTGCCTACTATATTTCTAGACGAAGAGATTTTTAAGATGGGTTGTCAGACCCAACCCATCAAAAAATATCCATAAAATTCAGATTTTTTTGGAACTGAGATGTTTATTAGCCCTTATAACAAAATCCACAAATCTTTTTTTTTCCTACATAATGTTGTGCATGATATATGTTTATTATATATTTATTATATATTTTTTGTATCGCATTTGATACATTGGATGTTTTGGCAACTTTTTGTTAACAACAATGTTAATTTTAGACAAAAAATTAGTTTTGTCCATAAGATTTTGAAATTATGGCAAGTATTGATCATGTTCATGAGATAGAGGTCTCAGAAACTCATATTAAATATGATACAAAGGACATTATAGGATTAATACCCTGTTCGGTGCCTGTAACAAGAAATCACATGTGATTTTTCTTCCCCCTTTATTATCTCTAAAAGGGGAATTTATTTAACAAGCTGGGGACTTGTAAAGTGTGGTGGAGTCAGTGTGAATTGTTATACATCTAGTGGAAACAATCAATATATCAATCAGTCAAACAGCCATCTAAACCATGTGGCCATGAAAGGTGGTTTGAACACTCTAAAAAAGTCAGCAAATTCAAATTCACTCATGATGATGTAATTGTAGCTTTAATCAGTGGAGCTCCTCACTGATGATGGAGTGCTAAGCTGTACTGTAATTCACTGTACATCACTTCCTTGTTAGAAAGCGTTTAATCAACCTCGGAGATGCAATCAGGTGCCAAGCTAAGCATGTACACACTAAACTACTCAGCTGATCAGCAGTAACGCACTGGCAGTGAAATAAATGGGAATGGAAAATCATTATCACCAATAAACAGTTCAGCATATTAATCAATGTTGTTGAGTAATGATCTGTGTCAGATCATTACTCTTTTTTATGAAGACAGAAAAATAAATCTGTTATCAAATGAATTCTGTATATAAACGTCCTGCATAGAGCTCCCTGCTGCTGTCAGTTACTCAGAATGACAAGAGCTTCTTCATTAAGACAACACTGCATGTTTCAGTGTGTGTTTTTATATTTGACAGTTTAAAGGAAAAGTCTCCCGTACATTTGTGCCTTTTTGAAATATGTTGGCTGTGTCTCATGGTCAGTGATGAGGGCCAATGACGTGCAGTTGTAAACATTTATTAAAACATTCAACAGTACACAAGGAACAGTTTGGCTTTGATTATTTTAAATATTCTGCTGAGCAACAGTATTTAATAAATATTAGTAAATAAATAGCCTTTAAATAAAAGTATCTTTGGGTAGAGACGTTGCAGTTTTGGAATTTAGATGGTAAGACTTCATCTTTGCTTTGGATCTGCAAGGGAAGAGTAAGAGAGTAAGAGTTAAATCTGTGGTACATTACTCTAACCGTGTTGTAGTGTAGTTACTGTAACTTACTGTATCTTCCCACAGTGTTGCACCCCAGAGAGCTCATGGAGCCTATTCTGTCCATCCGTCGCCCAAAACAACCAGAGGATTTCCTAGATGAATCATTGCGGACACTCTTGAGGTTCTTGGCCGAAAGAAACTCCCGGATTTCAGCTTCATCTAGTCCGGTGTCTGGCTGATGTCTATCTCCTGCGTCCTCTCTGCTAAGGCTGTCTAGAAGATCTCTCTGTCCAGGGGCATTTTGGTCCACTGCCGTTTGGTCTGAAACAGACTCTTCCAGTCTGCTTAGGAGCACCTTTAAAGATCCACACAGATGAAAGTTGTACTGTGTCTTGAATAATAAACATGGCAATTTAACTATGGCATGAGGATAGACAGAGGCACTCAAATGTATTTGTCAACAGTTTATGTCTCAGTTTATTGAGATTATTAGAAGCAATGTTGGAGCACAGGTGACAGATAAAAATGATCAGACTTTATGCTTTTATCACATGAGAGATCAAGGCTAAATATTGGGAACAGCTATGGAAGGAAATGCAGGATGTTGTTCAACATTTTACGTGAATAAAATTGAGTTCCTTGTTCTGATTGCTGCTACAGATTGCCTGAAACTCCCAGAAAGACTCAACTTCTTCAAGAAAAACTTTAGTGACTTTAGAGACTTACCTTCAAGATGTCCATGTCAGTGTCAGTCAAGCCAGTGCTGATGGGATATGTACTAGTCAGCTGCAGCTTTAAAATGAGAAGGAGGCTACAGAGCGATATAGAAGACAGACGCATGTTGCTCTGTGGGTTGCTGCAGCTCGTGTTAGTAGTTGGATGAATGGATAAATTCTCTTTTTCTTCTTTGACTTGTAGGTGTTTGGATGCCGGAGCCAACAGCAGCACTCTCTTTTATACTTAAGGTTAACACACATAGGTATGCCAGGAATTGGACCGGCATGCCTGACACCTAATTCTGATAACACGAGCTGTCGGAAAATGCTCCTTTTAAAGCATTGTATGCTAGTATTCTTATGACATAGCCGCTTACATATGCTACTTTGCTTGAGAAACATTCTCCAGAGCCTCCCCACCTCACACGGGACACTGTTGTCACTGAGTTACAGGAAGTAGTAAACTAATGTGACAACATGATAGTGTTACTAAATGAAGACACAGATGTAATAGTTGTACGGTCACCTCGTAATAATTGCTCTGAGAAATCATCTTTTAGTGGAAGGAATAAAAATGGGGGGTCCACTCTGCTAATGGGCTGTTTACATTGCCTAATGTTCTTTTCTTGAAAGTGTATTTTAAAGTCTGTCACCTTTGGATGATTACAACATTTTTAATTGTCGGTCATCACTGACCTGCTGTGAGAAGCAGAGGAAAAACAAAACACTACACATATCACTCACAAGTCTTGTGATAACTTTAATCAAATATAGCAGTGAATTAAATGATTATGAATTTAGGTGAAGTACTGTCTCTAAAAGACGGATTCAGCTCTGCTTTCATACAGACAGATACAGGAAATCTTTTATATTTCATGCAGTTATAGTGATTGACAAGTAGTAACTGCTAAACTCACTGCTGGGATTTTGGTAGGTCTAAATAAATAAAATCGTTTTTATTATTGTAGCAGTCTCATTTGGACCACCAAGTCACAGAATCCTCAGTAATTGAATGAACACAAACACAAACAAAAAAAACAATAATTTAATGAACAACAACAACAACAAATTTCACTTTCTTGTAAACAAATTAACTTCAGAATAAACTCCTCTAAAAAAATTAAAGGGTCATCACACTATCTGGGTTTGGGGCAAGGTGGAGCAGGAAAAGCACTGCTAGAGCCAGATCACCAGTAAGCTACTACTGCATTTTCAAACAAAACATTCGTGAACGGACCTAGAGAACACTACAACTAGCAGGTCTGCCACTGGTGCCCCAATTATCCTTGCAGATGAGAGCAGGTTCAGCCCTGAATCCAAATAAGAATGAGAATCCAGCTGTGGTGGGGTGGAGCAGCGGGTTTAGGGTGTGGAAGCAGGGGAGGCTGATCTTCACAACTGATGAGCATCATTTAATCATGCATTACCTATTCCAGTAGCTGCTGGGGCCGGAGAGGAGCATTTTCATCCAGACACAGGAGCTGGCGTGACAGAAACTGACAGCGAAGATAAAGGAAGAGCGCTGCAAAGTTCAAGAGCACATCAATCAAATAAAAACTGCCCAAGCATCCGGGTCGTGCCAGGAGTTTTTTCCACAGTGGTGCTGAGGAAAATTTCCTCCAGGCCCAGGAGCGCCCGTACAAAGGGAGCGGCTAGATTCTGGCAATTTTCACTGGGAGACAAAGTGCTTGTATTAGTCTCTCCTTGTAGCTTCTCTGGTGACCCTGTAGCTTCTCCAGACCCTTCTCCGGTGGCTGGAGGTGCCAAATTTCAGCTTTCTGGCCTCCCCCTATTGTGATAACCATCTCATACAGGCCCAGAGAGCAGATTTTGCTGTGTTGCAATAGCAGTTTTTGCAGATGTGTTCTCCCCCCTGCCCGGCTGTACAAATGCCATGGAGCAACATTTTGAAATGCGGCCTGATGTGACAGCACGTTCAGAGGTTACCTGAACGCCAGAGACAAACTGTGCAAAAGGAATTGTTTGAACTGCTCAAGCTGGGAATGATAGAAGAGTCAAACAGTGCATGGAAGAGTCGCACAGCCCCATAGTTCTTGTACTAAAGAAACATGGGTCCATATGGTTCTGTGTTGAAGTTGAATGAGGTTTGATGTTTGATCGACGAGCTCCTGGACCAGTTGGGCAGAGCTAGTTTTTTTTTTTACGATGCTAGACT
Organism: Maylandia zebra; assembly: GCF_041146795.1. Classification (NCBI taxonomy): domain Eukaryota; kingdom Metazoa; phylum Chordata; class Actinopteri; order Cichliformes; family Cichlidae; genus Maylandia; species Maylandia zebra. Next base: position 20,551,321 of record NC_135186.1, on the reverse strand, counting down.
TAACCAAGGGCAACTGGCAGATTCCCTTATCTGCAAAGAACATCCTTCACGAGCAGATAGAGAAAGTGGCTGAAATCCAGAAATCCAAGAGTGGCTGAACAAGGCACTAATTGTGGCAGTACAGAAACAAGCTTTCAGCACAAGATCTATAGAGAATGAAACGCCACAACAAAGTGGCCGGCATATTGTACAGCAGGGGTCCCCAATCCCAGTCCACAAGGGCCGGTGTCCTGCAGGTTTTAGATCTCGCCCTGGGTCAACACACCTGAATCACATGATTAGTTCATTACCAGGCCTCTGAAGAACTTCAAGACATGTTGAGAAGGTAATTTATCCATTTAAATCAGCTGTGATGGATCATGACACATCTAAAACCTGCAGGGACACCGGCCCTCGTGGTATGGGATTGGGGACCCCTGATCTACAGTAACATTGTAGCACTCCTACCCTTTTATTCAAAAGGCCTGCTTTCAGTAATGGTGACCACAAACACTTACCAACAATGCCATGGCCACGGTTAGAAAAACTGCTGAAACGGCCAGCAGTTTTTCTAACCGTAACAGTGGTCCCAGTGGTAATCGGAGTACTTGGTGCAGTGACTCCCAAGCTAGACGAGTGGCTCCAGCAGATCCCAGGAACAACATCGGAGATCTCTGTCCAGAAGAGTGCAATCCTGGAAACAGCTAAGATGCTGTGCAGCACCCTAAAACTCCCAGGGCTCTGGTAGAGGACCCGAGCTTGAATGATGGACTTTAGACAATAATACAATAATATATGGTGATGGTGACGATTTAATGATTTTGTTTGCTTTCCACCAGGATGTTACCAACTTCTAATTTCTAACTTCTTAAGTTCTACATCTATCTGTGAGTCATTGTAGGTTTTCTTTTGTATCCATTTGATTAAATATTTTAGTTCACTGTGACATAATAATGCAAATTTGTACTGCTTCTAATCTATCGTGTCATTTATTATCTTGTAGTGTTGCTATGGCAATTTTGGGTTTCTTGTTTTTCCGATAGATTTTTGTTGCTCATGCATCGAGGAATTTAAACCAGTTTTCTGTGAGTGCTATTGGGGGCATTAAGAACCGATAATTATTGTGTGGACTTTAATTTTGACTGTTGCAAATCAGCCAGTTAATGACAACAGAAGGTTGATCCAGTGTTTGAGCAGATACTCACTTGTATTATTTGAGGTATTTGTGTCTAACTGATGAAAACAGTCATACAATTTAAAAAGGCCCCGACATAGTTTGGACTGGTTGTGCTGGTAAAATGTGTCTATATTGGAACAATAGTCATGAGGAATGGGTCAAAAAATTGAGAAGTAGTAACTAAAGGAAGCATCTAATACTCTACGAGTGTATACATGCCCACCTGACAAGCTTCACTACTAATTAGGTTTGTTTCACTAATAGATCCTGCCCTTGACTGGCAACAACTTGAAATGAGGTTCTAACGACAGTCAACAACACCTGTGTTAAGTAATAAGTAGGTAAAACATACTTTATTTCCTCTTCGGTAAGAAATACTTGACCACAAAGGAATACTTTTTGTCATAACTCATGGGTGTTTTATTTTATAATTGAAGATTTCAACACAATGTAAATGTAAACATTCAGTTGGTTTCATCACACAAATATCACAAAAATAATGTTTACTCAAGTGAGTGAAAATAAACTGCACATTTTTTATTGTTTATATTTGGTTGGAACCCTTTGAGTGGTCAATAAAAAACTATTCAGTTCCAACTTTTAGATGTTCGTTGACCGAGGGGCTGGTATTTAATCCCGACTGACTGACCCCACATATTTAGCCAGTCTTACTGTTTGTGTGCGTTGTACTTCTACCTGCCAACCTGCAGGATTAGCCATCAGTTATGAAGCACTTCTTTTCTTCTTTTTGTAAGATATAGTTACTTGTTACTGTACAGCAGAATATTATATGACTCATATAAAATTATATAATGTATCAGACGAAACACAATGAAGTTTCATGCAGTGAAGCTATTAGACAATATCTAAAACAAGATAAATAAGGCTGATGTCAGGCTAATATATTTTACATTCTGCTTTCATCCAAACAGCACAGAAACAGTGCAGTGACAGAGCACATTTATCTGTGAAGTAGTCACTGACATAATAAAAAAAGTGTCTATTTTTGGGCACCAGTTTAGCTCAGTTGGATGAGCAGGTGACCATATGTAGCATGGCTGAGAGCAGGCGGCCGGGTTTGGACCTAGTCCTTTGCTGCATGTCTTCCATTCTCTCCTTCACTTTCCTGTCAGCCTTCACTGTTTCTGTCTAATAAAGCCAAAAAGTATATTTTAAAAAATACTTCATTTTTGTACTTTTGCTCATCATTTGAGAATTTTTATTGGTTTCTTTTTTGTTCTGAGACTGGTTGAGAAATTACAACAAAGTTTAGAAATTTGGTGAAATTCAGTTTGATTCATTTTGTCATTTTTAACATTAATTGTTTGCTTGTTTTTTTCATTTTGGTCTACTGGCATGTACAATCAAGAACATGTGGAACCAAATGTTTCATATGCCATGTCTCTGAAAGCTGTGATTTATATCTTGTACCTCAAATACTCAAATATGAGAGCTTTGACTATGGACTGCTTGTGAAGCCTAACCCAGCAGCTTTTTATTTTCATCCACCCATCTCCTGCTAACCAGTTCAGGGTGGGATGGCTCCTAGCTCAGCTATCATGGGGTGAGAGTCAGAGTGCATTCACGGAAATTTAAAAAAATATATTCATTATATTTTAAGAAATATAGGCATTTAAAAAAAAAAACGTCTATATTGCTCCTAATGGAAGCAATAAAATCAGCAGAAGTGATCTTGTTTCCTATCAGGTGATCACATGATCAAATGAAACAAACCAAACAAATCCTTCAGGTACCGGCTCCCCATATCACAGACACCTTTATTTCACGTGTATATATCTCATTAAAATATTTCCTGGGAAAGTCTGGAGCTGCTTTAAATTATGTCAGGAAAGAATTGAATGCAACACTCAGCAATTATGCAAAATAACTGTTTTACTGCAGTACATTCTATTACAAGGCAACTCTTATACAACAGCAAAAAATAAATAATAAATACATTTATAATAATTTAACAGCTCACATTTGAAAAAGGAAAACACAGTTTTGAATATGAACCATGTACAGCAGAGTCTGAATCAACCGCCCTTTAAAGTGTCAGTCAAAACCTTGTGGTGTGAGGGGAGCTCGGCTCTTGGTTGCGTTTCACACTGATGCGCTGAAGGTCCCCGCCTGCTGACAGAACAACACGTTATTAGTCCCAGTGAAGAGCCACCCTCACCTGCTAGAACTGCCCAGCTGTTCTCACACAATGACATACGAAATCCGATCTGATTAATTATGTATAATGATATTTATTAAAAATAAATAAATAAAATAGGATGTGACTTAAATCTTCCACATAGGGACCATAATACTGCTTCTACCATCGATTTATATTCATATTAACAAATCATATCAAGTTATACATGAACGCAAAATACCTCTGCATCAAGACAATATTTTAACTGCATTTATTCATAAAATGTAACATTTAGTGGCGCAAATTGTTTCTGTTACTCAGAATGAAAAGAAAGACATTGAAACTATGTTTGTCTTTTTTTCTGTCTTGCAACTATTCCAAATAGCGTTAAACGGAAAGTTTTCTGCTTCTTACCTTTAGCATCCCAGCCCACTGAAGGAACCGATCCTCTCTAATCGGACCCCGAAACAGCTCCTCATCCCACCCTTCTTATACCGGCTCCACGAGCGCTTGGAGGTCCTCACGAGATCTTTGAAGATGCGGGAAAGGAGGTTCTGTTTAGCCACCAGTGCGGAGTTACTGGGGTCAGAGGAGTCCCATGGCTGTTCCTCTGGCGCCCCGAACACCGACTTGCCCGTGTGCAGGTCTTTCCCCTCCACCTCAGTCTCGTCTGCGGGGAGTAACGGTGAGGCGTTGATCTCCTCTTCTAAAAGCTGCTTGAAACTCTGAGGAGAAATGAAATAAAGATGCTTTTAGAATAAAGTTGCCATTTCTGCACAGTGCTAAGAAACTAACCCGCAAAGATTCAGCAATAAATAACTCATCATTATAAAAGGAGACATTTACACCAGCTGAAAGCTCAGGTAAACTCACCTGAAGGTCAGAAACGGGTTTGGCTCCTACGAAATGAAGCAGTAACAGCAGAGACACGCCGCAAACAGAGACAGTCAAACTCATTTTCTTTTGTTTTTCTTGCTCTTTTCTGTGAGGACCAGCTGACGCACTCAGTCCGTCTCTGCTCCACTGGCTGTCCAACGGTGGACAGGTGCAGCTTTTATACGCGACCTGATTCCGTCATCAGTGCTGGGGAAATTAACGAGGTGTGACTAATGTTCCCACACGTGGGAGTAGAGTCTAACCTGACTGCTGTAGGCGTTCAAACTCCTCTGAAGCTCTCTCTGCTGCTCAGTGTCAGAGCTTCATTTTAGAGTTGAATTACTCACGACATGGAACATCGCATCTGTTTGGCTTTCACTGCCATAACTTTGTGACAATACGCATCAACACACTTTGTTATAAATGTGTAATTACTCAAGAACAAATGAGAAAGGATTTTGGAAGTTGGCATTTGGATAGCTGACCCTTATAATCACTTCTTAACTTTATCAGCCCTGTACAGTACATGGTGAGTAGTTGGTTTGGAAATACCATATTAGTGACTCTTCAAGTAATTGAGCTCATTCATTTTTATTTCTGAGCCATAGTCGTAATTATATCGCGAGACCTGCCTGAATTCCAAACATAGAATTGGCACAAATATAGATGTTAGTATGTTTACAGCACAGGTACAAGTACTGGTTTATTATTTTAAATTTTCAACTCAAAATGTCAGGTTTTGTTTGTTGGAGTTTTTTAGTACCAGACCAGTGCTAATCCCTCAGACCTGATTGTGGGTTATCAAGTCGAAATGTTGTGTTGAACATTTTGCATTTTTGAAGTGATGTAAATGACATTTAACTGTATTAGGTAATTAAGGTGGCGTATGAAAAATACTTGTATTAAAGCACTTTTAAATGCAAGATAAAAATGGAGTAACTGTTCCTCAACTCCAGATTAGAATAAAGTTTGGTTAAGGTTTGGCGAAGCCCAGTCAAACTAATGTGTTCTGAAGTGATGAGCCACATGTGCACATACCGCTGCCCCTAGCTCACCTCCCTGCAGACATGTACCAGGGGTAAATGATGAGCGATTAGCCCTGAACCCTATGAAGCTGAGCACACCGTGTGGAGGTGGATGGAGGCTAATTGACATTTCACCAGGTTCTCAGCTGGAGGGCTATCATATGAAATTGGCGCAGGCAGCAGTGAACAATTCACATGGTTTTTATGGAAGAAATCTGCACTTTTCTAATTTGTTACACAGAGAAAGATACTACATGTCTACATGTGCCAGATGTGATGCTGTCAGACAGAAGACAGGCATTTAGAGCCTTTGTTTCTCAGCATTTAAGAAACTAAACAAACATATTGTATGAACCACTGTGCTTTAATTTTGGGGCTTATATGCAATAGTTACATGATAAAAGATAAAATGCAATTTTTTAATGCTGTGCTGAGAAACTTTGTCCTGCCATTTTTAGTTCTTCCTTTAGTTGTTGATTATTGGAGGGTTTTTCTGCCTCTTGGCCCATTTTCAGCAGTGGAAGCTCAGTCAGGTTAATATCAGTCAAATGGCTAAGCTACTGTACAAAACTGACAATATGTTTTATGTCATTGTTCAACTCGTACAACTCTTCTTTCAGTGGACATTTTATTGCACTTGTACTTGTACAGACGTTAATGGAAGCAATGTTTTTTAGTGTTTTTCAGTGTTCACTATATGTATTCTAAGTTGACGGGCAGCTTCTACAATTAATTTTATTCTCATTTTCCTTTTCAGATTTTTTTAGTCTTACATGTATGGACAAGGTTCAAACTGGCTGCTGTTCCAATCATGTGTTTAAGCACTCGTAGACTGTATGACCCGCCCAGTAATGACGTGCTGTCACTGGGCACTGCCACTCAATGGGGTATGATTCATTACTAGCAGATGCTTGATGAAGAAACATGATGAAACATGATGGTTAAATATCTTTTCTCGGTCTCTTAGCTCTTTGTGTTTCTTTATACACACACTAAAGCTAATAGAGTCATAAGAAAGAAAACTTGACCTTCATGTTGTGCATGATTAAATATCCAAGTTTGCAGCTTTATGGAGCAAAACTGAAACAACCGTCAACATCAGGTTAGGTACATGAACACACAACATTTTAGGATATTTTGGAGGTTGCTGGATAAATACTAATCAAAAATCACTGGGATTTCAGACAGACACCAAAAATAATAAAAAAATTTAAAAATAATAAAACAAAAAAAGCACTCGGTTGTAAGGTCAAAGCAAACAGGGCTAAGTAGTTCTTTCTTTCTTAAAAAGCAACAGTTACACATTTATGATTAATTATAAACACCTCTAACTTAGCATGATGTAAAGAGAACAGGTAGACGTGGTCTTTGACCAGTGAAAGACAGCAAGCAGGTCAACAAGCCTGTTGTTCACAAGGCCTCTACAGTATTTCACCCAGACTATGGACTCTTGTGGACAACAGGCATGCAACCAACTACCCCATGTTTAACTGATGTGTGCACATACCATAATAATATTAATGCACATGTCTCCTTCTAAAGATTACATTTTACATTTATATAGCACATATAGCATGGATGGATGTGAGCTATGAAACTGTAGGAAGGAACTGTTGAAACTAGGTTAAGGAATCCTTTGTGGGTCTAGTGAAAGAATTTAAATAAGAGGAGATCACTTGAAAGAACTGAATGCGATTTATTGAGATAAAGAAGTTGTATGACTCCAGTGACCCATCGTAGCAGATCAGAATCCCAATGGTGACCCCCACCCACATCTGCTGAGCTCAGCTGGAACCACAACGCAAGTGCCCTGATAAGGAAGGCCCAGCAGCAGCTGCACTTCCTCCATGACCTAAGGAAGAATAACCTGGACCAGGAGCCGCTGCTGGCCTTCGCCCGCTCCTCTGTGGAGAGCATGCTCTCCTGCTGCTGGTGTTTGGTACACAGGGGCCATTACTGAGAACAGGAAGGCTGTACCGAGGGTCATTAACACCGCCCAAAAAAATATTGGCTGCCCTCTGCCCCCCCATCTCTCACACACACACACACACACACACACACACACACACACACACACACACACACACACACACACACACACACACACACACACTCTACTCAGACTAAGTCCTTTGCACTACTTTCAAGCACTTTGCTGTCTGTCCTCTGATGTGTTTGTGCTGTCCTACTGCTTATATTTTACACCATGCAGGGTTGGTGTGGACCACCCACAGTTTCATTTTGCACAGTGGCTGGGACTATTCTATTCTATTCTATGCTATTCTATTCTATTCTATTCTATTATCAGTGTCCAAAGCTGTATTGTGAGTAAGAAACGCAGCACCTGATACAGGATTTGACTGAAAGACAGTCAGTCATGGATGATCCTCTGAGCTTCCTGTCATCATTTAGCTTATTGCCAAAGCACTGCTGGAAACAACTCTCACCTGTGTGCTTTAAGCAGCTCCTCAACCCCACATGAGCCTGCTTTCCCATTGAAACATGGCTGAATGAATGAAGTAATAAGTTGTTTCATTTTAGTTGTTTCATACATAGAAACATTGCAATGTGAAAGTGTTTTACAATGTTTGCTGAAAACAATATTTAAAATAAACTGGACTGAAAATCAGTAGCAACGGGTCCTACAAGGTGAGGAAGCCAAGTTGTCAAAATGTATGTACGAGGTCACAAAAGGGGTACAACAGTGAGCGTCTACAGCATTTGTAAAAAACAGTGGGGGCACTTTCATGGTGTGGGGCAGCATGAAAGCTATTTAAAGAAATGTTGGATAAAGATGTCAGACTGTGTTGAAGAATAAAGATGACTTTCAAGCTTGCTAGAACTGTACAATCTCCGCTTTTGACTTGTATAACTGCATTTCCACGTATGATTGCACATATTTCTATCAGTCATTGCATCTGCCTTCTATTTTCATAGCATAATATAAACCAAAGGAACTTTTTTGCAGTACTGTAACTAGATGTCAGTGTTACGTTTCTTCATGACTCATCTTTTTTAATTCACCATGTGTTTATACACTATTCAGCATTTAACCATTAATTATTATTAATCTCCCTCCCCTCACCCTCAGCTGGCTGCCCCTGAGCCTGATTCTGCTGGAAGTTTCTTCCTGTTAAGAAGGGAGTTTTTCCTTCCCACTGTTGCAAAGTGGTTTCCCATAGGGGGATTGTTTTCTCTGAATGACTGTAAAATGTAAAGCTCCTTGAATGAACTCTTGTTGTGATTCAGTGTATGCAGATAAAACCGAATTGAATTGAGCTGAATTAGTGTTGGAAGACCTCAATAGTGCCCAGTCCAAATCGAGGATACAGGTTTGGTTTAAGAAGTGGATTAATTAAGACACAATGCCTTTGTTTGTATTGCATTTGGAGATCATTATGCATGTGTGTGGATATTTTTTGCACTTACTAAATGTATTTATTTCTGTTCATCAAGAAATCCACAAAGTATACCAAGATATTAAAGAAACTGACTGCTGACAAACGTCTGTTTTTTTCTGTTTTCTTTTCTTATGACTGTGTAGTTTCTTTCTGACCTTCTTCCAGCCCACAGCTTAGACATTTCCACCTACTGCTAATCATTCACAACCATTCCAAAAATAGCCATCAAAATTCACTTCCATAAACAATAAGCCAGCTTCAGTTAACTCGTTAACTTGTTGGTAGACACTGAATGTTTCAAATATTACCAGCTTGTGTCTATTTTTGACTTGCAACCCCCCCACAGGGTAATTATGTTTCTGTAATAAAGCCATTTCTTAGTTGTGAGAAAAGCAGCAACATATGAAACTGAGTGTAGAAATAACAGGACTTTGGCTGTGTCGACTTTTATGCATCGTGCTTTCCTTTCTTCCTTTTTACATCATCACGGTCAATTTAATTCTATTCAAGTTTTATTTATGTATCACCGATTCAAAACAGCAGTTGTTTTATATTGCAACACAAAGACCCTAACAAGAATTCATTGTAAATTCATTGTGGTGCACTTTCTAAGAAGAGAGCGTGTGACCTTGATGGCTCAGAGAACTGCAACGTTAGATAAGACAATGCAGGATAATAGGGCATGAATCAAAGCTTATAACTCACATTAACGGCAGGTAGGTTTGCAATTTGTGTCTTTAGCGGGAACCAGAACAGTGATCATTCATTTCTCAAGCATATATGAAAACCAAGTGCCAGTGAAGCTCTAGCTCCTTTGCACTTTAAAATGAGTTCTAACCATAACATGAATCTAATTAGTTAAAAACAAAATCTATGTTTAAAATGAGAAAATGGCCAATAAAAGTATGAAAGAAACAGCTAGTACAACTTTAATTTGTCAGTTTTAGTTTAAGAGAAGAGGAAGTCAATGCCTGTTGTCTATCATGTTGCCAATAAGTGTCTAAGAACTTAACAATGAATGGATAAAAATATAAAAGCCCAAAATTCCTGTCATATCAGTGCACATGCGCCAACCAGCATGTGGCCTGTTACAGTTTCTCTGTCTTGGCCAGTGCAATCCTCTATGCTGTTGCATGCTGGAGGAGTAGATTGAGGGTTGCTGATGATAACAGACTCAATAAACTGATCCACAAGGCCAGTAATGTTGTGGGGATGGAGCTGGACTCTCTTAAGGTGGTGTCAGAGAGGCGGATGTTGTCCAAGATAAAGACAATGTTGGATAATACCTCCCACCCACTCCATGACATGCTGGTCAGTCACAGGAACACGTTCAGTAAAAGACTGAGAGTACCGAAAAGCACCACTGAACAACACAGGAAACCATTCCTGCCTGTGGCCAGGTCCCTGTACAACTCCTCCATCTAACACACTGTAAACACTGCAATAGCTACACCCTTTCTGCACATGCTCTTCTTTCTTTCTTTCTTTCTTTCTTTCTTTCTTTCTTTCTTTCTTTCTTTCTTTCTTTCTTTCTTTCTTTCTTTCTTTCTTTCTTTCTTTTTCAGATATTAATCAGTAAGTGACTTATATGTATGTATATATATTGTGCTATTTCTAACTTCTTGAATTGTCTGTTTTTGTTACTGTTTGTACTGGAGCACTGTAACCAACATAATTTCCCCTAGGGATCAATAAAGTATTCTGATTCTGATATATGTATAAACTATATACAGTAGCTATGCTAACACATTTTTAATAACATCTGCATCCCCAATTCCCAAATTGTTGGGACAGTGTAAAATGTAAATAAAACAGAATGCAATGATTTGCACATATCACGAACCTGTATTTTATTCACTTTTATTCACATTGTCTAACACAGAAAACATACCAAATGTTTAAACTGAGACAATATAACTCTCATGAAAAACATTAGCTCATTTGAATGAGAGGGAACAAACTAGTGGAAAAGTAAGTAGTCCTAAAAAGAAACCACTACGGGAAAATTTATCCAGTTATTAGTTCAACTGGCAACAGATCTGTATTCAAGGCTGACTTCACTTCAGCATTGTTATAATACCACTAACAGCTGACTATGGAATATCAAGTAGTAGGAGAATTCATAATTGGATAAATTGAAGTAAATTGTTGCACGGCTACTTCATAAATTCTGTTTTCATGGATGCCTGGATGTTAAACTTAATTGTTACACCTGGTAGAGCAGCCACACTGATCGTTTTCTTAAAGATGAAAGTTTGTAGACAGTTTGTAACTCTCAGTGTTAGTTTGACTTTGGGACCTGAAGCAAAGTTTGGACCTGCTGAAAGTAACCCACTGTTTCACAAGTCTTTGTAAAAAATAATAATATAGTGTATGATGCAAAGAAGAAGAATGATCCAGACACACTGAATCAGAATCATAATATTTTATTAGTCCCTGAGGAAATTACGTAAAAGAGAAAACGTAAAGTAAGAGTAAAAGAGAAAGAAAAGTTAAAGTATGGAGAAAAAAGCAGGAGCAACTGATGGTTCATGCATGCGTACTATATATGTTGCTGTCTTCTTTGGGCCAAAGCTCATTTAAAATAGAAATAGGCAAAGAAGAAAAGAGTTGTGTGGTCAGACAATTCTAACATTTTTCTGGAAAACATGGATGCTGCATGCTCCAGACCACAGAAAAGAGGACCATCTTGTTATCAGTGCTCAGTTCAAAGGGTTGCATCTCTGATGGTTTGGGGGTGCATTGGGAATAAAATCAGAACAAAAAGAGTCTCTGAGCTCAAATAAAACAACAAATATAGTCCAGGGGCCTGGTCCATGGAGCTAAACAGAAGGCAGCGCAGATCAGGGAGTCAGCTTGAACACTGGCTTGATTCAGAGGCAGGGACTGCTGACAACATAGTTCACGGGGTCTGCCAGGAGGTCAATAGCTAAGATGGAGAAACTCTGGAGGCTCGCTGAGTGGGCATCAACAGAGATGGAGTAACTATGGAGGCCAGCGGCTGATGATGGTGAGGGAGACCCTCAAGTGGCTTCGATGGCAGCCTACAATGGCGATGGCCAAGGAGACGCACCTCTGGCTTGGGCTGGCTTAGCAGAGAACCCAACGAGCTTAACTTGGGACAGGGACTGTGGCTGTTCTTGCTTTAGATTCTCCAGGGGGGCAGAGCTAACTGGGGGCTGTAGCCCTGTCTCTGGGGATGTGTTGGCCAGACTTACAGTCACTGGGCATTTTAGCACAAGAATTTACCAAACAGTTCATTACAGAGGTTGGCTCACAGCTTGTGCCAAACATTCCATGTTGGGAAATGTTGGGAACAGGTTGTAAATGTCTCCTGTGAGTCTTTAGCATTAACTATGCCCTGGCAGTATTCCAGAAGCTGGGTAAACATTTCCTCTGAAGCCTCTGAAAATCAGAGTTTTGCACCTGATTCTTCACAGCCTCCTACCTGATGGGAGGGGACAGGTGTATCTCCTGGGTGAGGAGCGTCTTTAAAAATACAGGACGCTGCTGTATATGTAAGGTCATCAAGAGGCTGCTGCCAACATCCTTCATGCATCCTTCGTGCTGAAGATGATGGGAGAGGAGTAAATGTTGTGAATTTTGATGGAAGAAATTAGATTGAAGAAAGAAAGAGCAGGCATAAACTTTTCAGGTTTATGAAAAATGCAGGAACTACTGATGACATGGCATCGTCTGTGGAATGGTTTTTCCTGTGGGTATACTGGTGTGGATCCACAGTGACATCGATGTCCTTTATCAGGGCTATAACCAGCCGTTTGAAGCACTTCGTGACCATGAGGGTGGAGGCCACCATCTTTTAGTCATTCAGTCATTTTTGGGAATTCAATTAGAATAAATTTATTTCAGTTTCAAGTGTTACTTATATAGCACTAAATCACAATAACAGCTGCCTCGAGGAGCTGTATGTTGTATGGGCAAGACCCTATAATGATATAAATGAGGGTGATTATGGCAGGTATTGTTGCCTGTGAGAGAGAGGCGTCCGGGATTTCAGTCAGCACCTCCAACAGATTAAACAGCATAAATGAACAACATTTATGTTTCATTTAGTTGTTTAGACCCATGAAGAACAGTAACCCTCAGAGCAGCAGCAGCACAACAAAACCCAGTGGAGCTTTTACTGGAGCATTTCACAATAAACCTGTCTGTACTTCTTCTTTAACTACTATTAGATGTAAACAATCGTGAAAAACACCACTGTAAACTTGCAAGACAGTGCGGCCGGCTTTGACAGTCAAATATTCTCAGGACCTCGACACCGTGACTGTTTACCAAAACCAAGATTTGTACCAACTTTTGTTTATGTACACATCCTGGATATTTCCCTGCCAGATGGTCTCGATACACATGAAAGCGTGGCATGCCATCGATCTGGATGGTTGAATCTGCTGCTGTTTAGCAAGGTTCCCAAAAGTCAAAGTACAGCACAGTTCTTCAACTTCCTGAAAACCCCAAACCTTGTCCACCTTGTTGTCCAGTGAGTGGACCAGAAAAAGAGACAGGATCAGTCTGTTAGCTTTTGGAATGGCTATCAAGCCAACTTCCTGATCTCTCCATTGCATAAGCTTCCTATTGCCTCCTGGCTGCTGTACCAGGGTGTGCTCTAGGGATTTTATGGTTAAACTCCCTTATCTCAGTGAGGTCAATCTTTCTGTACATCATACCTTTGAAAACTAAGAATCCGCTGCAATGCTATGCACCATCATTGTATATGACACCCCAACTTCTCATGAATGATTATTGATTAATCTTCAAGTGAAAACATCTTGTTAAGTTTTGGTTAGATTTCAAGTTAAACTTCTCCTGACTTCTCTTGTGTTACCATAGTGATGTTTTAGCACATTACACATTTAGCTACAGTTTTCTGCATGAAGGGACTATTAAGTTACCCTGTTAATTAAACACATTATCTTAAACAGTTACCCAGTGCACTGAAGTATGGCATCAAGGGGCCTTTGCCAAATGATCATCAGTGACAAGTTTGGAGTGAGACTTGAACCATTTAGATTTGCAGTTGCAGGATACAGCACCAACAACGGTACAGCAACAGAGTGTTGCCACTCTCAGCAGGATTTGGTCGAGCTAATCTAAACTGTTTTACAATTTCTGTTTATGCATGAGCGATAAAAAACGTTTTTATTGTACAATAAATTCAAAAGAGGAACTGACCTATTTTCGACACTGGTGAAAGTTTTTTCAATGGTCACAGTTTTTATAGATGCAAGGTAACTTTGACCTAATATTTTTGCTTTAAAATATCATTAGCTATTTCCTGAACACCCAAAACTGGGATATATATATATATATATATATATATATATATATACATATATATATATATATATATATATATATATATATATATATATATATATATATATATATATGTATATATATATATATATATATATATATATATATATATATATTAGGGGTGCAACGATACACAAAATTCACGGTTCGGTTCGATACTTTGGTGTCACGGTTCGATATTTTTTCGATACAAAAAAAATGTTCATGCCTTTTTAATTTGTCATTTATTAAAATTATAAATATATATTTTAACTCAAAAGTACAGTTTTTAAATTTAACCCTAACCCTTGTGCGTGTTTTTTATTTTGACAGCGAATGCGCACCTGCGGACCACTTATGTGCAGCCCTGGTTATTTAGCTCGTCATATTGCAGCCACAGAAATTCTTTTGTCCATGAAACCATAAAGCTGCACTTTCTTTTTGCCTTATAGTCTGATTTGTCATAACTTCTCCGTTTTGTGGTAAGCTTTTCTTTGGCTGTCACTTCTTCACCCTGACCTGTCTTATTTGGCTCAGCAGAACTGAAATGCTTTTACACACGCACTCACATAACGCTCAGCGATTCTCTGCGCGATCAACCTCTCACATGTTTAAGCTTGCTGCGGGAGATTTCACTTGTCATGTTTGCATAGTAAGCTAACGATTAATAAGACGATGTCAGAGGAATTGGTGCACAAATTATCATCACTCACAGATCAGTGCTGTCGCTCTCTATACACAGTTCGCACGATTGCAAAGTGAAAGCAAAAAACAAGCGCAAATTCAAACGCGATTTCAATATGTCACATATTGACAGTGGCTCACCGATGCCAATGACATAATTACCCAGCTACATTTCTGAAAGAATGCAAAAGCATTGACATATATTTTTCCTACAATAGCCCGACGGGCAGGGAAGAGATAGATTTTGGTAGCCCGACTGAAAAAAATCGCTAGCTCCAGGACGTCGGGCTAGCGATATTGCAAGCCCTGTATCTGATTGAGGAATCACTCATCTTTGGAAAAGAGAGTTTATTACAGAGAAATGGCTCTTTCCAAAATAAAAGCTATACTATCCGCTTCTTCTGGGCTATATTCTCAGCAGCATAAGGAGAATCATGTGCTAACAGCTGTCTAAATGACTCGGCTAAAGTTAGTAGCATGCTTGCTTTTTTTTGTCTGCTTCCACTTGTCTTTGCACTAGGATGATGTCGGCGTAAATGTGCAGTCATATTCGTTGTGTTCCCACTAGTGCTTTCAGGTTAATCTCGTTGAAATGACCTTAACACCACAACACGGCAAATCTCCGTTAACGAGCTACTGCCGATCGCTCCGTGCATGGGGCTAGACGGCCAACACGTTAACGAGCTAACTGCGCTAGCACACTAGTTCACACCAATGTAATTGAGCATTGCATGGCACATCCAACATACTGTTTTACTTTAGTCCATGACTCGCTTACCTTCAGGGTCATACGTCACATGAAAACCAAAATAATTCCAAACGCCAGATCTGAATGAGGTTCAATTTGCCTGTTGCAAGGAGAGCTTAACTTCTGTCTCGCTAGCTTGTCCTGTGCTCTTCCTTCTGACTATGCTGTCTGTGTTGAGCGCTCAGTGGATCTGCGCTGGACAGTGCAGCCTAGGCGGAGTAGTCGAACACAGATTCACTGAGCGCTCAACACAGACAGCATCGTCAGAAGGAAAATTGATAAAATAAATTACAAATGTTGTATTGTTCGATACATATGCGCACCGAACCGAAAGCACTGTATCGAACGGTTCAATATCGATACGAATATCGTTGCACCCCTAATATATATATTAGGGGTGCAACGATATTCGTATCGATATTGAACCGTTCGGTTTGGTACGCATATGTATCGAACAATACAAAATTTGTAATTTATTTTATCAACTTTCCTTCTGACGATGCTGTCTGTGTTGAGCGCTCAGTGAATCTGCGTTCGACTACTCCGCCTAGGCTGCACTGTCGAGCGTAGATCCTCTGAGCCCGGAAGAAGCGGATAGTATAGCTTTTATTTTGGAAAGAGACATTTCTCTGTAATAAACTCTCTTTTCCAAAGATGAGTGATTCCTCAATCAGATACAGGGCTCGTAATATCTCTAGCCCGACGTCTTGGGGCTAGCGATTTTTCCAGTTGGGCTACCAAAATCTTTCTCTTCCCTGCCCGTCGGGCTATTGTAGGAAGGAAAAATATATGTCAATGCTTTTGCATTCTTTCAGAAATGTAGCTGGGTAATTATGTCATTGGCATCGGTGAGCCACTGTCAATATGTGACATATTGAAATCGCGTTTGAATTTGCGCTTGTTTTTTTGCTTTCACTTTGCAATCGCATGAACTGTGTATAGAGAGCGACAGCACTGATTGGTGAGTGACGATAATTTGTGCACCAATTCCTCTGACATCGTCTTATTAATCGTTAGCTTACTATGCAAACATGACAAGTGAAATCTCCCGCAGCTTAAACATGTGAGAGGTTGATCGCGCAGAGAATCGCTGAGCTTATGTGAGTGCGTGTGTAAAAGCAGCAGGATATATATTTTAGTTTTGCTGAGCCAAATAAGACAGGTCAGGGTGAAGAAGTGACAGCCAAAGAAAAGCTTACCACAAAACGGAGAAGTTATGACAAATCAGACTATAAGGCAAAAAGAAAGGGCAGCTTTATGGTTTCATGGACAAAATAATTTCTGTGGCTGCAATATGATGAGCTAAACAACCAGGGGTGCACATAAGTGGTCCGCAGGTGCGCATTCGCTGTCAAAATAAAAAACACGCACAAGGGTTAGGGTTAGGGTTAAATTTAAAAACTGTACTTTTGAGTTAAAATATATATTTATAATTTTAATAAATGACAAATTAAAAAGGCATGAACATTTTTTTGTATCGAAAAAATATCGAACTGTGACAAAAAGTATCGAACCGAACCGTGAATTTTGTGTATCGTTGCAACCCTAATATGTATATATATATATATATATATGCACACACACACACCTATCAGGAGGTAATTTAAATAAATTTGATTACAATTGACCTGTACCCTTCTATATTACGAAGCAAGTCAGTCAGCTCTGAGCTGATGTGTTGAAAGCAGGACAGATGGCCGCACTGTGGACTTGTTCTTACTTTATATGGTCAAAAACCTTTATTCTTGGTCTATAAGCCACATTTTCCCATTCAGACACTCTTATAATACAAGCACTTTCTAACCATCAAACTCACACTGATGGTATCTTGCCCAAGGACATTTCAACATGCAGATTGGAACAGCTGGGGATTGAACCACCAACCTTCCAAGCTGCTCTACCTCCTGAGAAACAGCTGCCCCTAATTGTGATGGCAGGCAACAATATCAGAGCATTCTCAGAGCTGCAGGTCTCGGGGGTTGTTCCTGGTGTGCAATCGATGCCACGTTAGCATCAATCCTAAACAAAGGAACAACCCACCTACTATGAACCATGTTTTCTTTTTCAAGATGCGCATATAAGTTAAGCATGACAATAAAAGAAAGAACATGCAAAATCTAAATGCATGTGGAGGCCATGTGTCCTCAGTTAGTGAGCTGTGATACCTGGCTCACTGTGGCTATTCATGGATTCATTTATGAGTCAATATCGGATGACAAAATGACAGCTCAAATATTTCAACTTGATCAAATATACATCATCTTTATGCCCCTCTTCTCTGAGGGACTCAGATGCTGCAGTCTTTGCAGTATGTGTAAGGAAGCCTCCTGCTGACTTCCTGGTAGCTCCATACACGTGCACTTTGTTAGTCTGCTTTAAAAAACCTAAAAACTAACTGTAATTCATTGTCAGTAGGCACACCTTTCTGAAATTATAGCAAATTCTGTTCTAACCTTCAGTGAACAATCCTTGTATATTTCTGTCCTAAACTGATCCCAGATGCACATGACACCTCATACCTTCCCCTTCCCTCTGGCTCTGGAAAGACTAGCATACACATGTTGTAAATGTGACCTCTCTAGTGCAACCTTTGAACAGATAAGGCTATTTTCACACAACAGGAGTGGGAATGCATATATTTAGCATTAGTTCATGTTATTTTTAACACAAATGGCCTAAATACAGCAAGGAAGTACTTTTTGTCACTACCGGTCTTTCTTACTGTTCACATAAAAAATCAGGTGTTACATGCAGTTTAAATATTTCCCTAACAGTCTGATTTAACTACACCAGGCCTTTATATAGATTGGTGTTGTAGATTTACTTTATTGAGTTATTAAAATGCTTCACTGTAGCAGCTGCTGGAAACTTTATCGTGGCCTCTAATTAACTCTGGATTTCTATCAGTTAACAGATTTCATTATTATTGTTATCTTTTTTCTTTTCACCTGTAGAGAGATGGAACTTTGTTATAAGCTATATTTAAATTAAATCTTTTATAAAGATTATTAGCATACCATTTGAGCTTATTATTAAGTAATCGATAGACCCGTTGAACCTTTTGAATTTTCAAAGCACGATGTTTCAGATTGAAGGAAGCACAAAATCGTGCATCATAATAATAATATTAATAAAAGAGATTTGAAATCCAGAAATAATCCAATCGTAAAGCAGGATGGGTATAGCTGACATGCTGAACAAAGGAGATGGATTCTGAGTTGAGACTTGAACTTTGTAAAATCATCAAACTGATGAAGGTGTCGCCATGATGTTTGGTTTGAAGCTAGGAGCACTCAGGATGATGCTGAGCATAAAGCATGTCAAGAGGTGTAAGGCTGAAGGTGGTCTGACTGATAGGGAGGTGCCAAATCATTAAGGACTTTGAAAGTAAGAAGCAGAATCTTTTATTGAGAAATCTGAGGAATTGGGAGCCAGTGAAGCTGGATGGGAATAGTGTAATATGGTCAGTAGTGTTCCATTTAGACAGAGAGAATGACATTACAGTAATCCAAGTGAGAGGTGACCAGAGCAGGAAAAGGGCAAAGTCTATAAATGTTACGAAGGTGGAAGTAGCAAAGACTGGTTTTATACCAGTAGCATTGGAGGAGAAACCAAATCAGAAGCTGGCTCAGTCAGCTCGCTCTGGAAATAGCCAAAGAACAAGACAATTTGCATTTGAGTGTCTTACTACACGTACAGTGGAAATACATTCATATGTGGAAAATATAAAAAGATGAAAGAAAACAAAAGTGTGTTTTATAAAGCCCCATATAACAGTGGTACACAGAGCTCCTTCTTTCCATTTAGTGTTTCCTCAAGGCAACAAAACACACTCAGAGTCTGTTACATTTGCATGTAAGACACAGATTTGACAAAAATGAGAAAAAGAGCTTTTTACAATGTCATTAAACCTCTAACCCCCCCCCCCCCCCCCCCTCCCTGCACACACACACACACACACACACACACACACCCTACTGCTGACCTCCTATTGCGTGCTGACAGATATTGATGGCATTACCTCCGGCTTCCAGGACTCCAACAGTTCCTAATGGACTGGTTACAACATACAAAGGAAAGAAGACAACACAACAATCTGGTCACACTCACTAACTCTCATGGTCCTCCATTGCTTTCTCTGGTGTGCTGTTTTTCACCTACTCCGCCAGGGCGGCATCGGGGCCCCAGTTTCCTACTGATCCCCACACCCACGCACTGTTCACCTGCTGCTCATCACTGCTGAATGATCCAGACAATAGTCAAGACCTCAGTGGATCGTGGCTCCTCACTGGATCGTTGTACTTACCTTTGTAAGTGTAGCCCCGGCTGTCTCTAGCGTACCTCCTTGTGTTTCCTGGTTCTTCTCCCCCAAAGGCTGCCTCTGTCTCCATGTACAGATGTTCCTGGACCTTTGCCTGTTTCCCTTAGACCCAACCTGGATGAGTGCAAGTGTGTTTCTTGTCACGGGCTGTAGGAAGAGGAGCGTGTATCCCCTGCCCCGGACCCTCCCTTGGAATCCCTGGAACCGTCACCGCTGTATAAATGTATGTAACTCTCCTTGTTTCAATCATAAACATGCGCCATTAAGTCTAATATTCAGATTTACAGTATGTCTGTGAGTGCATACATGTAACACACAGACTCGTTGATGCTGATACAGTTGATGCTGTATCAAAATTATCAGACAATTGTGTGACGAGCTCCAGTGACACAGCCCCTGATGACAGGATTGTGTATGTAGTATTTCATTTACTCCAGTGCAAACAGGACTGTTCTGCTCGACTTGTGTGGCGCCTCCATCATTCCTCGAGCTGTGTGATTATTTTTACATTGTCTCTGTTTCAGCCACTCCCACTTCCTACTTTGACACTGCCCGCATGTAACTAACCCAGATAGCATTACCTCAGGCAGACACTGTTTACATGATGTTTTCATCACAAAGTTTTAACAAATAAAATATCACATTACTAGAAATTAAAATCAAGTATGCTTGTGTCTCTTTTAGAGTTCAGGTTTAGAGACGCAGACGTAAAACGCAGGACTGTACAGCATTCAGGAAAGTGCACACGATATTAAAGTTTGTAAAAATGATTTATTATCATGATTTCATAGTAATGTTCACACTGTTGTTTTGTTTTTTCTCTTTCCCAGATCTTTATGAAGCTTCTGCATTTGCCCAAACTTTACCGCTTTGTGAAGTTTGGTGAAACTGGGCGTGTTATTGTGTAATGAGTAATAGATGCCCTTGGCTCTCCTGGCAGAAAAATAAATAGGTGCACTTAAAGTCATTTGGGAAATGATTAGTGATATTCCATGAAACAGTGTGCATTGTGTAACATTGTGACTGTTCATCAGGAATCTCACCTTGCTCTGGGTCATATTCCCATACAGGCACGTAGAGATTTTCAAGACCTTCTCTTGCTACCATTCTGAGATCTAGAGCACTGGAGCAGATTCCAGTAATGTTTACAATGCAATCATTTAGCATATTCACACATATTTAAAAACATAAAAGTCCACACGGGACTCAGAATTTAGATTTGAATAATATGTAGACTATAGAATATAATAGAATATAATAATAATGAGTACATTTCAGAGCTGGTACTTTTTCACTCTCTGTTTCTTCAGTACTTCAACATTTACTGGAGATTTTTTAAACACGGGTATCTGTACTTCTACTTAAGTAAAGAAAGCGTGTACTTTTGCCACCTCTGATAAGAAGTATGTGAGGTTGGTGGCAGACATGTATGAGAACTGTGAGCCACTGGTGAGGTGTGTGCGTAACTGGACTTAACAAACAGAGACTTGAAGCTGACTGCAAATTTCAGTGCAGTTCAGTTCTTTTTTATTTCAAACATATACATTCACCAACGTTTCATAAAATCATTCCATACAGTTGTTTGAAAAGGAGTAGGCAGAAGTAAATTTGAAAGTGTTTTGATAAAACATCAGCTGATATTAATAACTATTGTTTAATAAATGTTGTATGTGTGGTAAAGCTGCTGTTTTAAGCCACAGTGAACAAAGCTTGACATGATGACTGCGTGATGGCGTGGTTAATTCCAGTGCGCGAGCACGGGTCACCCATCACTCTGGACATTCCAGACTGTGGGTTCTTAGGGACTAACTGTCATCACACTCAACAAAGTTCGTTTCGCAGTCTTGGATGAACACGCCACTGCTAGTGTGTGCATGCTACTTTAGTAACTAATGTGCATCTGAAAGGCACAGTTGTATTTATAACAGGTAAACACAACCTGAAATGACACATTTAAACTCTGAACTACATGTTACATAAATATGAATATAATACAAGCAGGCTAAATGGCTGCTGCCTCTGTTCTTGAAGAAATGAAATGATTGACCTGCTCTTTGAAAGCCTTTGTGAGACGTATTAGTGGTCAAATTATGCAAGTTTCAGCTACTGTGATATTTCAGAAAGTGATGCTTCTCTTTTGACATCATTAAAAAGCTTATATAAGCAAGGCAGGAAAAACCAACCGACTGACACAGAGCAACTGAAAGAAGCAGCAAACGAG
Source organism: Maylandia zebra (assembly GCF_041146795.1). Taxonomy (NCBI): domain Eukaryota; kingdom Metazoa; phylum Chordata; class Actinopteri; order Cichliformes; family Cichlidae; genus Maylandia; species Maylandia zebra. The sequence goes on along the minus strand of NC_135186.1, from coordinate 20,529,433 downwards.
TCAGACAGAGAGCGTGTTCGCTCTAATCACTGCAGTGTTGCAGTCATCACGCTGTCCCCCCTTGTGGCAGTTTTATTATCAGAGCTGGAATGCAGCACAAGAGTCATTTCCCCTAACGATCTCAGCCACCTTCCACACCTCAGGACAAGTGAGTGTGGCTGACATGAGTGTGGAAGAGGGGAGGGCAGCAGAGGAGGATAATACGTATACGAAAAGGACAAAAGATGGAAAAAAAATAGTCATGTATGAAAGTGAGCCAACAAAGACACCTGTTAGAACGGCAGCATTAATGAGATGAGAGTGAATGATGTAAACACAGAAGTGTTTATCTGATATACTGTAACACTGTCAACAACTAGTATTGTAAGTAAAGTTATCATAACTGGTGCTGTATGTCCAGATGCAGTTCACAGCTCACTGAGTACAGAGAGAGAAGCCATGTTTAACTCTGGAAAGATTAGATTGATAAAAATAAGAAAAACATGCAGCTGAGCAAACAGAAAGAGAAAAAAATACATGGATCTGAAGGTAGAAACAAAGACGGGGGAGACTTCCTGCCTGACTGCAATAAGTAGAATAGATAAATAAAAGTTGTTGCCTTGGTAATGGGTTTAGGTTTTTGTTGTTATACTCTATCTATATTTCTGTGTCTGAAGTTTTTCTTTCAGCCTTTAGAGCTGCTTTATCTGTGGCATAGACTCCACACTGGCTTTTGGATGTGATGACCTCATTGTGGTGTTCAAGAAACCAATATGAGACTAGTTTGGTGTCAGGATCGGGGCAGACTGGATGTTTTTCCCTCTTCTTTCATCACCAGGTGGATTGATGGGCAGGGTTTGCCTCCCAGCTCTCCACGGCTCCTGCCAAGTCATCCTCACAAGTCTCCTACAGGAAATTCTTCCCCGGTTCTCAGAAGTCCGTAAGAGTCACTAGCTGCCGTAACCTTAGCCAACTCTTCCTGTCCACACTAATCCTGCCTCTCCTCTGCAGACGCTCCCTGACTGCCAGTGCTACGTGTAGTGTCAGCTGTGATTCTCCCTCCTTGTTTTGCCTTATTTATGTTGTCAAAAGCAAAGCTCGTAATTGTGCTACGCACCGTCTCAGGCTGCTAGAAATTCTTCAGCCATGACACATGGTCTGTGATTCACCCTGAGAGGACAGCAGCACGAGTTATTGTTTCTGCACCATGATACTAAACAGTTTCATCTGCTCTAAGCTGCCTAGTTATTTCACACAACATTTAATAAACACTAAAATTAATCAGAATATGTTTTTCAACATATTTTCCAATATAAAATAACCTGATAACATCAGCAACACTTAATGTAGAAACCCAGGGTCTAACATGAATTAGGACATTAAAATAATCTTTGAATGTAACAATTATTAAATGTCACTCATGGAGAAGTTCTTATGAATCAAGTCATTACATGGTGAAAGCCTGTCAGATTTAGTGATTTATTTGGTTAAGATGCTCTTTTAGTCCACTTTCCGTATCTATGTAAAACAGAATAATCTGTTAAAGCAAACATGATGCATAGCACCAGATTTCTTCTTCTACAAGAGCTTACAGCCACATCATCACCATTAGCAGTCTGGCTACATTTTTCATGCAGTACGAGGATTTTTCTAGTCTTATTTTAATAATCCATCATAATAATCTGTATTTCTCCTATTAAAAAGTCTGTTACATAAGCCATCCTTTGATTACCCTGCTGGTTACGGGTGACGCTTTTTAATGGCTGGAGGTAAATGACAGGATTGTATTCAATCAGCTCAGGTCAGATGGAAAGAGCCTCTCATAAATACCATCACCTCTCATCATCATGTTCAAGTGTGAAGGGTCTGTTAGAGTATAAAGTGTCACATCGTCATTATAGCATCGAAGAGACTGACATATTATGTTTTTATTATTTGCTAGTGATTTTATTTGAAATCTCCATGATGAAAAAAGTTTTACCAGGTAAAAACCTCAGAATTGGACTCAGAGGTTAGCCATCAGCCTCGGCTGATCTAGGATGACAGTGTTACAAACAACAAACCATAATGACACATACATGTTACACCACAATAGCAACATAAATGCCTTTTTAAACTGTATCTGTTTGGGAAATGACGTTTGGCTAACTGCTAACTATCCACAGTTATGGTTTGTAGCAGTGCAATACTGACAACTGCCACTGGATTACTTTAGTGCTGAAGCATCATAACGAGAAACAGGATAGGATGTGTGCATCGTTATGGTATAACATTATAACTTTGGCCAAAATGGAGACATACAAACATGCCAACAAAGTTACTCAGTCAAGAGCAAACAGTAGTACTGTGCCAAAGCGCAAATTATGCTGTTCTGCATAGGCCCGAACCCCCTCAGATCATTGACAAGACACTCTACGGATACATGGATGACATCAAGCTGTATGCCAAGAATGAACGAGAGTCACTGATCCACACCACCAGGATCTACAGCAAGGACATCGGAATGTTGTTCGGACTGGAGAAGTGTAGTTGGATGGTAACAAAGAGAGGGAAGGTAGTCAGAACTGAGGGACTGAACTACCAGAAGGCAACATTGCAGACACAGAGGACAGCTCCAGGTACCTGGGGATCCCACAGGCAAATGGGAACCATGAAGAGGCTGCTAGAAAAGCTGCAACCACCAAGTACCTGCAGAGGGTCAGGCAAGTCCTGAGGAGTCAGCTGAACGGTAAGAACAAGATCCGGGCCATCAACACCTGATCAGGTAACCTGCTGGGATAATAAGCTGGCCAAAGGAAGAGATAGAACCCACTGATATCAAGACCAGGAAGCTCCTGACTATGCATGGAGTGTTTCACCCCAGGTCCAGCGCCCTGGAGAGAAATCTTATATAATTAGTCATGTAAATGTATGTCTCTGATTGATTTCCACTGCCATACAAAATAAGGGTTATCAAAATAAATTGTGCCACAATCAATGTCATACAGTAAAACAAAACCAAAAATAAATGTGAACAACTTGAAATAAGATCTCCTCCTAATAAAACACTGAACTAGGAGAAATATATAACACCAGGCACCTCCCTCATCCCTCCAAGCTGCCCCACAGATGTATAATCCCCCCACAAAAACAGCCCATGCAGCACTGGAGTGGTTGCCTCCAGAGTCCCTCCAAGCCCTCTTGTGTAAAGTGCAGCTTCTGTGATTACTGAATAAAATGATTTACCCATTTAGATCCCAAAATGAACACGAAATTAAGAAACCACGCATATTTTACAACAAAAACAACGGTACCATTTAAGAACTGCTTCTCAGGCAAAATACAAAGCTCTATATGGACCATGTTAGTTCTCTGCACTACAAATGTTACTGTAAAACCACCTTTCATCCCCACTTTGCATTGTTGTCCATAGCATAAAGTTCACTTCCATAAACTGTCTGCATATTGGAGGTTTTCTCATGCTGAAACAGTTTTTCTTTCCCACTGTTGCCAAGTGCTTGCTCCAAGGGGGATGTTTGATTGTTGGGTCTTTACTTCACAACATAAAGCTTCCTGAGGCAACTGTTGTTGTGATTTGGTGGCATATAAATAGAATTGAACTGAACTACATGGAACACTGCATCTATTATAACAGCATGGCTTCGTAGTACAATAGTAAAAAAAGTGTTGAAATTGCCTGGCTGCAATGCAGATCTTTCACCAATTAAAGACAGCTGGCACAATGTGAAACAAGATGAACTATAAAAATGAAAACAAGAGAAGATGCTTCACGGCAGTAAACGTCCAGTGAGACGTGTTGCTGCCATCATGGTACATTTCCTCACTTTAAACTCTGATTTTATTCTGTTTTGAATAAACGATGCCTTTATTGCTAATCACTACATTCTGTTTTACACACCGCCCCAATGCTTTCAGAAAGGACGGACCGTACATCTTATTTAAACCAAAACAAACACAAACACACAAAACAAGGATCTTTATTTAAGTCATAGAACAGAGGGCAACATAAGAATGGTTTTACATCGCGCGTTCTCTAGTATGTGACCACGATCCAGGGCAGCCTCGGCCCATCAGTGAGCGATTCAGACTAGAGTCAGTAAATCATAAAGATAAAACTGTATAAAAATAAACCACAGCGCAGAGGCTACACTAAAATAAGAAATGTTTGACGTACACGTGTGCTGTTGTGCTTGCTAATAATAAAATAACCATACACATAAAGGAATTTCACCTCTTTGACTTGCCTTTACTCACATCTTTAGTCCCTTTTAGGAATGACAGTGAAATGATGTACCGGAAAATCAGATTAGAAACATATTGTTGAAAAAAGTAATAGTATGAGAAACAAAATACATAATAGACATTTGTTTTTCTAAAATATGGCTCTGCATTAAAAAATATTTAAATGACATAACACGTTGGTCAGTGAAACCTGATCATCACAGCCCTCACAAGTCCAACACTGAACTCTGTGAACACAAACATGGATTTACAGACAGCTCAAGTGGTTACAAATGTTACAGTACGGCATGTGCAACAAGGTCACAACGTTACTGCTGAGCTCTGGGTTAGTGTCAGACCGTGGGGACATCCGCCTGCTTTTAGTGCACATATCCAGTTCATCACAAAGATTCAAATAATATACAGACAAAAATTAAAAGTGCTATAGTGATAAAGCAAAATCAAAACATCAAAAGCAACATTCAGTCATGAAGCCATTCGGGAATCCTCAGTAGATGACATTTCATTTTGGAAGTTTGTGTCCTGTGCGTCAAACTGCGAGAAAAACAATCAGCAACGCACTGAAGCCACTGCTGCTTTTAGATGATTAGAGTGAGACGGACATGCTAGTTTGAATTTATTATAAGATGCAGATCTTCCTTCTGTCTAAGAGCTGTTCGGTTGGTTTCCCCCTCAAACCACACGAAGATCTCTCCCGTTTAAAGGGGGCTCTTCCTTCTTACCATTGCTGCTGCTGACTGCTGGGGTTCTCCCTCTAGTACTGTAGGGTCTTTGAGTTTTTCTTTCTTTTTAGTATCAACTCTTTAACCAGTGGAGACACGTTGGAAGCTCAGCAAAACAAAAGACAAATTAAGATGATACAATGTTCACCAAATGTACTGACGACAGGGTTAATGGTGCATTCTCACTGGATAAACAAGCTGCTTCATGTTTATATATGACAGAAAAATCCTTGCCGTCACTTCTAGAGTTAAATATTTGTAGGAAGGTGGACGTGCATGGACCTGTTCCTCCTCTGGGAACACATAATGTCCTTGAGAATTATCGGAATACTAGTGAGAATCTCGCATTAACGTGTGTAATGCTTTTAATGCTATCAATCATTCTGCAGCTGTTTCATCAGATGGCAGGATGACTCTCTGCGGCTCACAGCTTGAATGCACAGCAAGTGTTCTTGAATAATCAGCATCGATATCTGTGGTTTATGGTTTATTGTGTGTGTGTGTGTGTGTGTGTGTGTGTGTGTGTGTGTGTGTGTGTGTGTGTGTGTTAGCACACTGGAGGTTGGACTGAAGAAGACCAAAAAGACTGCAGTGATTGACAGCTGAAAGGTTTCGTTACCTGGATAACAACGCCCCCTACTGTACAGAGGATGTATGTGCATGTGTGTGTGTCAGAACGCTATCAGGGATGGAGGAGGTTTGAGGGGAGGCAGCTGGGTCAAATGGTGATGTAGTGCTGTCGCAGTTTGGCCATCAGGAACTCGTGGGTTAAATTGTGTCGTGTGATTATTCCCACAATCTAAAAAAAAAAAAAAAAAGAGTTGAGTTGGTGAGGACAACATAACACAACAACTCTGTGGCTTCCTCACACGTTTACTAGAGGCATGAAAGCCCAAATCACTTACTTCTCCAACAGCATTAACCACGGGTAAGTGTCGCAGGCCCATAGTCCTGAAGAGGTTAAACACCTGGGAGATGCGGGCATTGGGTGAAACAGTGTAGGGACACGGGTTCATGTAGGGGGTGACATCCTGGGTACACAGAAAGGACGGCCTGTTAATGAATCTGAGTTTTCTGCTTGATTATTTTCTGTCTCAGTCGGGTAAATCGAACGTACCACTATCATGCGAGGGCTGAGCAGGGTGAGGTCGAGGTCATGGATGTCAGGGTAGCGTGGGTAATCTTCAGTCATCTCTGCATACGACAACCTAGGCTGATTGGTGCTCTGCGTCAGAGGGTACAGAGAAACTGCTCGTATAAGAAAAAGTCATCTCATTTATTATCTACACATGTGTGTCAATGACTGACCGACTGGTTCTCGGCGTAGCACACCCCTCGTATGAGCAGGTTAACCAGCTGGGAGCGAAGGATGAGACCGTGAAAGGTTAGCGGCCTGAAGCGCTCCTCCATGGTCCACTCCTCACTGGGAGACTGGTCTGGGTACAGGTTAGGGTAGGGAGCATGCCTGCAGCACAGAAATCACAGGAGTGCCAGATTTATTTGCAGTTATTATGCACCACAAAGAAAACACAGACAGAATGAAAGGCAGTGTTACAAATACTTGTAGTTACTATGTGCACTGACAGCATCAGGAGTAAATTCAAAAACTTGTGGTAAATATTAGCAGTTCAACTCATTATACTACGCCATTCGACATCAGCTTCTCTGGTCATTTGTCATCTGTCTGGAGCAGGGGTGGGAACTCCAGGACTTGAGGGCCGGTGTCCTGCAGGTTTTGGGTATCACCCTGGTTCAACACACCTGAATCAAATGTTCAGTTCATTACCAGGCCTCTGGAGAACTTCAGGACATGTTGAGGAGGTAATTTAGCCATTTAACCCTCTCAAGGCAGGCGTTGCAGATTTGCAACAGTTAAAAGCTAACAACCTGATTACCCCACATACATATTTTATGAGGTTTTTTTTACTCAGAAGTACCACTGCAGGTATTCTTTTGTGCATTAGCAACAAAAACTTAATTTGAGCCTGAGAGGGTTAAATCAGCTGACACATCTAAAACCTGCAGGACAGCGCCCCCTGGAGTTCCCACCCCTGCTCCTGAGCGCTGCTTCTGGGTCCCCTTGGTTATACTGCCTCCTCTTGGTCTAAAGAATTATTTCGGACAAACTTCAAAAAACAAAAAACAAACCTCTGACACTGATGATGACAAGAGATTGTAATCAAATCTGTAACATTCAAACTTCTCTGAATTTTAAATCTTTCCTCTCAAGGGGTGGCTGTAGCTGTAGCTCAGCGGGTCATCTCCTAATCGGGAGGTGGTTTGATTCCCTGGCTGCACCAGTCTGCATGACAAATACATACCTTGGGCAAGATGCTAAGCCTGACCAACTCCGGTATAAATGTTTGTGTTTTCGGTCCATTTACCAAATACAAAACCTTAAATAATTAGGCCCCATTTTATCCAGGTTTCAGCTTTCAAGCCCCTCGTCTGTGGATCTCCCAGTTTTTATTTGGGACACAGACACTGTCTGTACTTTTAAGATTAGTCTAAAAACGTTCCTTTTTCATAAAACACATAGTTAGGGCTGGATCAGGTGACCCTGAACTCTGTTATTGCTATGCTACACTAGGCCAAGTGCTCGTCAGTCAGCTGTCTAATTACTTCTGGCCCTCTGAAACTATAAATGTCTAAGTATTAATAGTTACTGCCGTATTGTTATCAGACATCCTGAATTAGAGCTTGATGTCTGCACTTTAATCACAACTTGATTGTTTGATTTAAAATCCACTGAGATCAAATTTAGAGGTAAAACTTCAGAGACTGTCTGGATGTGTTTATCTGGCCTACCTCCTCTCTAACATCTGCTGCAGCAGGTCTTCTCCCTCTTCTGAAGGTTCGACTGCAGCACTTTGCTCATCGCAAACATTCCTCAGCTCGCTCGATGGGTACGACTTCATGGACTGGCAGCGCCGTCGCTGTTCGCCCGCACGTGACACAACACTGGATTTCTACATGTAACAGTCAAGGGTTAGAAGAAAACACAGCCTTCAAAAACCACAACAATGATTTCATCCAAAAATAAAGAAACATGAAATTCTTAAATAATTATCTGCACATCAACATATTGCAAAGCTTTGCTCACTACAGAGCCAAACCTATGGGCTCGCACTTTCAAACCCACTGATTCTCCCTGGAGACAAAAATACAAGCTCGGTAGCTGATGTTACTTTGGTTTTTATACTTTATTTAGCTCAGTAACATTTCCTGCTGCCTCTAGGTTTTGTTAAACACTACTTCAACACAGACCATCGAAATGATAGAACCAGTGACAGAAAACTCGATCATCACAGTCTGACCTGTTAGGAAGCACAAACCGTATGAATCCATTTGATCTGCTTCACAAGTGACAACAAGTGCACTGCAGACACACTCAGGCTGCACATACATATGTGGAGACCACCGGTGGCTCCCCGTTCTCTTCATGTTCACACTTTCATTTGCACCCAAGCAGATGAAACTGATGCATGTTGGTTTCTGCTTCCTTACTGGACAGACTGATACACCAAAGGTTTACACTGTGAGGATCAATTTGCATGAATGACACGGCAAAATAGAGCTGACCAAATCAATCATAGTTTCTACTGTTGTTTAATTCTTAATCTTGGAAGGGAAACAAATCCACATTCTTTTCAGAATTATACAAATTACTGACTGCTGTAAAAGTCTGCATGCTCTTTGTTAAATCGATGACGTGTCTGTATCAAAACTATATTATGGGACGAGCAATGAGGAATTAGAAAAAACGAAGAAAAAAGCAGAAGCAACCTGAAGGACATTGCTGGAGGGGCTACAGTGTCACTAAAGAAATGTTTCAAAGTCACTGCTGCCCCTGGTGGGGGGAGCCTTAATCACCTCCATTTGGACGGGAAGCTTGAGCTTGAGCTCTGTAAAAGAGCAGGACATACCTTGAAGTGGATATTGTTGCTGATCAGGATGTTGCCCTTCATGAAATCCCTCTCATTCTGACGGTTTTCAGTAACTACGGGGAAGGCATGGTAGACCGTGGTGCGCAGAATGCTGACTAGAGACTGGACTCGGGTGTGGGGGTACACGTAAGTCAAGTTGGTCTCCATGATATCACTGGCTGTCAGCCTTGAAGAAATGAGAGATAAAGACAACCTGAGTCCACAGGAAGAGCGACCATGCTCGAATCACACAGTTTGGGTTTTTAACCTCACCCTCACACTGCAGGCTTATTATGGGGTTCCTAGAATCTGTAAAGGCAGAAAACGAGACAGAGCCTCTCATGCTAATGCTGAGACTGACAGCTTTGTCTTTTTGATGAAGTGCATCGAGGAAGCTTTGACACTGCTTCAGCCTTTCACCAAAATGGACTAAATTCATTTTTCACCTACATTTTTTTCAACTATTTGCAAAAATCTCAAGCATCTAAACCGTTTGAGGCGTGTATTCACCGATGAAAGGCAACATCAAATCCCCTGACAGATCAGCTCTGCAATATAAAGTCTTGTCATAAACCACCTCATTTTTCAATTTCCACCTTAACCCTTCAGCTGCCCACCATGGTGGAGGGGTTTGTGTGCTCCAGTGATGCTAGGTTGAGGAGGCTCGTTTTGTACCCTCCCCAGGACAGGATTACTGGGGCCACACCCTCGAGTCAGGCCTGGGGAGGTAGCTCGATGGAGAGTGCCTGGTGGGTGGGCTTTAGCCCATGGGGTTTGGCCGGACTCAGCCCGTCTCTCTTCTGTAGACCCACCACCTGCAGGAGGCGCCATAAAGGTCCGAGCATTGTGTCTCGGGGTCTCAGGGTGTGTTACGCCCCTCTGCAGTCCCTAATCTCTTTGCAGTGACAGTGCAAGAGTGTTCAGCTGTTGCTAATTGACCACACCTAGTCAGGTGTGGATAAAGGCATACCTGAGGCAGGCTTTCAGGGAGGATCACTAGTCTTTGCCTTGGTGGTGCCAGCTACTTTAGCCAACTTGCCATGTAATTTTAGAAAAAACTATTCTTGTTGAAATTCTGGTGTTCGTCTCCATATTTATGTTGCGGCTTTCAAGCCGGGTCATAACAGGGTGTTTTTCACAAGTGAGAAGAGAGGCAGATTAACACATGGGTTGATGCTGCGTCTACAGTACCGATTCGTCTTGGTAAATAAAGAGCGAAGCATAAAAGTAAAGCTTTTCTGATCGATTTACATCCCTACATGACCTGTGGTCACAAGCTCTGGGTAGCGATCGAAAGAATGAGATTGTGGTTCCCACAGATAAGCTGGAGCTCTGGGCATTCTTGCTTTTAGGGTGCTAGCTCCACAATCCGGCCCCAGACGAGCATTGAATGGAACAATGAAGTATCAGACCTGTGCTTTGTGTAAGCAAGTAAGTAAGTAAAACTTTATTTATATAGCACCTTTCTAGACCTTTCTTGTGCTTCACACAAGGATAACAAAGCATAAAACAAACAGACAACAGTTAGCAAAATGCAATTCTAAAAAGTGTGATTTAGTTGTTTTTTGAAAGAAGCTACTGAGTCCAGAGATCTTATGCTCAGTGGGACAGAGTTCCACAGTCTGGGAGCCACAGTGGCAAAAGCTGTCTCCCTTAGTTCTCAGCTTTGTATGATGAATGACAAGAAGACCCTGATCACATGACCTCAGAGACCTGCTAGGAACATAAGGCTGTAGAAGTTCAATGATGTAGGCAACAGAAGAAAAAAAACTAATAGATACTTGAGGTTGGCAGCTGCATTGATCTGGAGAGTTGAACTGCTCTGGGCTAAGGAGGGATACCAACGCCTACTGACAATGCTGACAACACAGTTCATCCACCACAAGGGCCAACTGTCCTTTTTTGTTGCCAACAACAATTCTTACCTGTCCATCTCTACCTCAGTCTCCCACTCGAGCAGAGGCACTCCTCTCAGCTGGATGTGTATATCATAGATGCCCTTGTTGAAGAAATCACCAGTCCACTTGGCAACCTGACAGTCAACACAAAAGAATTTGCACATGAACTCAGGTCACAGTGGCGAACAGTGCAAAGTGCAAAAACACATGGTTGTGTACCATTAGCGTAATCATGATGGGCAGCCCGTATGTGATTTCATTGGTGGATTCAATGAGGATGACAGTGAGGCTGATGGTCATTCTGACCACACCTCCAAGGAAGGCAGCAGCTCCAATGAGAGCAAAGGTTCCTGAGTAGATGTCCATTCCCAGTTTCCTAACAGAGGACAGACTCATTAAGAACCAGTATAACCACTATGAGAGAATGTGACAACTGAAAGTGTTACGACTCAGTTTGCTTTGTTTTTACTCTGATAAGGTCGATAATGTCTGTTCATTTTGTTCAGTCTTTTCTATCATGTAAGCTGCAGGTGGCAGCTTGTTGGAGATTGGATGCACCACCTTTTAATTGATACCCATCCAGACCAGTTTGGCTCCACCTTCTTCCTGACTCCCAGACAGATTGTGTCGTGTTTCTGAATCAAGAAATGTCTGAATCTAGAAGAGCTGGATTAGCAGCTTTGTATGTACTGTCAGTTCTCTACAAATAGCCCAGGTAAACACATTTCTCCTGTTTCTGTTAGCGAAGGATGTAAGAGTCCTGCATTGCTTTTGTTTATTTTTGGGGTAATTCCCCTGAGAACACTGTGAGTTTCAGCTGTACCCACCCTGACCTTTTGTAAGTGGAAAATACACCAAAATGTTTGGAGTGCAAATCTTGCCGCAGCACTGGGAGTGAGGAACAAGGAGTTACTTCTATGGTATTCTCTGGCTGTCTTAGGCTGGGGTGTAATATAAAGTGTAGGGGCACCAACTAACTGGAAGCTGGGCGGTTTGATACCTAAATATCACACCTGCTAAATATCCTTGGGCCATACACTAACCCCAAGGTGCTCTCTGGTGCATCCACCCATAGATGTGAATGTTAGGCTACGTTCACACTGCAGGTCTTAATGCTCAATTCCGATTTTTTGATCAAATCCGATTTTTTTTTCTCTGCTTGTTCACACTACAAATAAAATGTGACAGCAAACGCGCTCTAGTGTGAACGGTTCACGGCCCTCAAAGCGGCCGCATGCGCAAAAGAAGACGTCACAGACAACGCGCTCTGTTTACGGAAGTTAAAATGGCGGCTACAGAGTGAGTAGGTGTTGTTGCAGCAGTCTATCAATTTCTGCACAGTCGTAACCGACAGAATTTTGACAAATTAATTAGAGAAAGAAGGACACTGAGAAAACAGAGAGCCGTGCTTTAACAATGGCCGCCATGCTTTCTCGTTTGTCTTCTCCGGCGCTGATAATTGGCGTCTGTCTTGTGTCAGTGACGTAAAAGACGGATATAATGCGACATGACCATTCAAACAGCAGTCGCTTTCTAAAACATCAGATATGTATCGGATTCAGTACCACATATGAAAGTGACCCAGATTGGATTTGAAATATCGGATTTGTGCTGTTCACATTGTCATACCATGATCGGATATGGGTCGCATAGGGTCAAAAAAGTCAGATTTGATGTGCTTTCACCTGCAGTGTGAACGTAGCCTTAGATAGAAAACACTTGAGCAGAAAAAAGTGCTTGTATCAACAGTGACTGCTCTCAGTTCAGCTCAACACAAGGCTGTGACAGAGAAAAAGTGAGAAAAAGCATATTCTAATTAGTTCTTACACTTTGAGCACGTTGGCAACCAAGCGTCCAAAAGCTGCCCCACACAGCAGTGAGGGGACAAAAAGGCCACTGGGGACAGACACACCATATGTCCAACAGGCCAGCAGGAAGTATAAGAAGAAGAACACTGACAGAGTCACAGGGCTGAAGGTACCTGAGGGGGAGAGTTAGAAACCAGTTTATTGATAGAATTGAACTTGATTTTTGAAAAATGGCCTAAAATGCCACTTCACTGTACGGGGTACATGAGTAATGCATGGAATGAATCATGTGTGAACTCATCTAACCATCCTGATGGAAGAGCTGGTGGATGGCTGCCTCCTGTGGGTTGAAGAACAGTGTTGCCATGTCATTGTAGGTCTTGTTTGAGCAGAAGAACTGTCGAATGGTTGAGTTGATGTCCTCACTGCCAGCCAGCTAAAAAACATACGTCACAGGTTAACATGGTCACATAGTGAGGCTCTATTTTTCACCGGAGCTCCAGTATCCAGAGTCGTACGTAGTGAGGAGGTAAAATTATTAACAAGATGATCGACCTCTGTTGGACTAGCGTTCAGGTAGCTGCTCTGCTCTGTGTTGGTACAGGGCATTGAAGATGATAACAGTGGGTGGATTATATTCTTAAACTTAGTCACAGCGCTTTCAGAAAGACATCTACTGTGATAAAGTCTACTCCCCACTGCTGTGTAATCAATTATTGTAAATGTAAATGTTATCAGGAAATGATCAGACAGGAGAGGGTTTTCAGGAAACACTGTTAAATGTTCAGTTTCTATGCCATATGTTAACACAAGATGTGGAGTGTGGTTAAAGTGGTGGGTGGGTTCTTTTACATTTTGACAGAAGCCAACTGAGTCTAATAACAGATGAAATGCTGTGTTGTCATTTTTAATATATCGTTCTGTCATAAATCAGCACATTTTTAGGAGATGTTCTGCTTGACCACCTGATTTGTATAAAACTTTTATGATTTAAAGTTTAAACATATAAATAAAAAATTAATAAGCTTATATATCATTCAGACATCATCACTGATTAAAATGTGAAGTTTAATACTGTATGGGTCTTTACCAGACAGCTTGAAATAATTTCCATATTTTAGTGGGCCAATACTCATATTTTGTGATGCATCTGTGCCAAATTGCAGATCCTCATTTATTTTAATGGTAGAAACACTTGTAGTCCAAGAAAGGTCGTAGGTCGTACACAGGGAGCAGGCAGGAAAACCTCGGGATCCCGCTTCTAGGGACTTATAGTCAGTCACTCACATGTACTCAGCCTCTCCACCGGCACTGATCTACAAGTTCTCGGTACTTTGGATGTTTGCATTTGTTTGCTTCTTCCAGCACGATCCTCACAGGGAACTGTAAGCTTAACTACAAGGACTCTTTCAGGGAGAAATAGCTGTAAGTACCATATCTGGCCTCAATGAGGTTGGTGTCATATGGTTTGGGAACTTCTCTTGATGCGTGTGTGAGTCTCAGTCTAAAGCTGAAAAGGCCGTCTGATGGTTTGAGGCTTCTCTCTAGCCAACAGCAAGCAGCTGTGCTGGGGGTGGCATCAGCTCAGGAGGTAGAGCAGGTCACCTACTAATCAGAGGTTTGATCCCTGTCTGCATGCCAAATATCCTGGGCCAAGATACTCTCTGATGAATGTGTGAGACTTTTGGATAGAAAGCACTTACATGCTCCAGCACAGTAGACCAGTGCCACAAGAATCAGTCCATTTACCATGTTGGCCAATGAATTGAAGATGGTATTCACGGTACATGTTCATAAATATTTAAGTAAATATTTGAGCAGAAAATATTCTGAAACTTTGATGATTACAGATGGAATGAAAAAGGAAAACATATTGAACTAAAGTATTTTCTGTTAGCAAAGCATCTGAAAACTCAAGAATCCTGCTCTGTTTGAACAGGACAGTCTTATTTTTGTGGTACAACTTTTCATATTTGCTCAATCCAGCAAGAACATTGAAATGTAAAGTAAATTTAACTATGCACCATTAAGACGTCAGTACAATATTAAATAAAAACTGTCATGTAGTTTAATGCTAACTTTGCAAGACTTCTTGAATTAGTTTTGATATTTTAATTAGCCAGTGTCTTTTTGATACATCGGCCCCAGATTACAGATCCTGGTTCATTTTAATGGTAAGAAAGGCTCATGGAAATGTCAGGCTTTTGTCATTAATAGTTTCTGAATTATTCACATTCAAATGGTGTGACAGATTTCAATCTGAGGGAAAAAAAAGGCCTGAAAGTGGGCTGACAGATTGTTTTTCACACAAATATATCTTAAAGAGTATTTGAAGCTAAAATATCACAGTAATCATAACATACGTTTAACGTTTAGACCAGTGAAAACACACCTGTGGTGTTTTTGTTGAGTAATGCAAAGATTATTAAAATTCTTACCGTGGTGTTGTGAGCTGTGGGAGTGGACAGGTCACGACATTCACCCAGCATGGAAGCCGCAAAAATCACAATTGTTGTCACCATGGTAACCAGCAGACTCTCTAAAACTCTGGAACATTAGAACAATCGTTTATTATCCTCTGGTTACAAAGTTAGGCACATATTTAACGACAGTTTGCACCTTTATAAAAAGAAACACAATTACAGTAACTGATTGGAAAATTATCAATTAAAAGGAGCGCCTCGTTAATTTATTCAGCAGAATACATCATCTTTCTCTCAGTGCGCAGATTTTAGGGAAGAATCTATTTAAACAAATGATAGAAAACTGGGACGGGAGCTCATTCATTACTAACAGTGCTGTTTGTAAAGGAGACGAATCTCGTTTGAGTCTGACATATCTGTGCCAGCTTCTACTGAGAACAGAAATGTATTTTCCAGTGGAAAATGTGGATGTATCACAGCTTTGAGGGCAGTGTCACTCTAACCACTGTGGCAGTGAAACAACAGTGAAATCTTTGGTCCAAATGTTTACAGACCCGTTCTGCATGTTCCTGGTCCTGATACATAACATGGATCACAAGAAGGAGTTTCTAAACACAACTCAGTTACTTTCCATAATGAACAGAGCGGTTTGTGACTTTCCAGTAGGGCTGGGCCATATCATACCGTTCACGGTAATACCGGTATAATATTGGGCTACGATAAAAAAAAGAAATACCGCAATAGAATATGGGTAAAACGTACGGAGCCCCGCAGGGGACATGGGAGAAAAAAAAATTACGATGGACTTTTGTGAGATCTCGCAAAACAAACTCGGGATCTCGCAAAAGTTTTGCGAGATCTTGCAAAAGTTTTAGCTGCATTCTTTGGCCTTCAACCTCCCGTTAGCGTCGAGACCTACTACAGCCGGGAGGAACACCGCACATCGTGCCTCGACCTCCCGGTCGGCTTCGAGCCGGCATCCGAAGAATGTGGCTAAAACTTTTGCGAGATCTCGCAAAAGTCCGTCTTAATTTTTTTTTTCTCCAATGTCCCCTGCGGGGCTCCGTAAAAACGTGCATGCGCAGTGCCTTTGTTTTCATACGCACATGGCGGAAAAAGCATGGCGGTGACGGAGAATGTGAAGGGCAAAAGCGGATCGTTAAATGAAACGGATGAACCAGTATTGGTTTTAAAAAATGCTGCAACTCCAGTGGTGTAGAACTGGTTTAGATTTCGTCCATCAGATACACAACAAAGCACTATTTTTGGTAGCGCATGCTAGCGGGCCGTCGTTATTACCTTTTTTTGGAAAATACGGCACACTTAAAATCAATCCTTTGATTTTTCTGAAAATCAACAGTGCCCCTTATAATCCCGTGTGTCTTATGTATGAATTCTGGTTGTGTTTACTGACCTCGAAACGATTTTATGTGGCACACGGTGCTTGAAAATCTGTCAAATGTTTTAGTACAACTTTGCTAAGCTACGAAGCCGCACCGCTTGATGGATTGTCGGAGCATTACGACTATCGTAGGCAGGAGTCTCGCAGAGTGATACGCACTGCGCTTCAACATAATATTACTGTATTGTGTGTGTATAACCTCTTTTTAAGTTTTGTGGATATTATACATGGTTATGCTGAGGCTATATCGGCCAGTTTCCACTGGAAATGCCTTTTGGTTAAACTGTCAGCAAGGAATTTGCATTTGCACTGTTAATTTTTATATAACTTTAATGCACATAAAAACAGCTGCTTGTTTAAGTGAAAATACATTGATGGGTTTTTTTGCACTAATAAAGTTGTGGAGTTGTAAAGTATTTTGTCTCACATCAATTATATCATCAGTTATATCGTTATCGCAAATTTTCAAATGTATATATCGTGATAAATATTTTTGGTCATATCGCCCTGCTCTACTTTCCAGGTTTTTGTATATGTTACCATGGAGATCATTGTACTGGTACTTATAAAGCACTTTTCTAGTCTTACTGACCATGTGACCAAGTGCTTCAGACGATATATTATCTTGTCCTCTTTACATCTAATCATACATTCATACAGAGTTTTATTCGATCCACTTGCTGATGCATGGTCAAATTAGACTGAACAATGACTCTATTACACATGCTGCATGGACTGTGAGAGAAAACTGGAATACCTGGAGAGGAACCGTGCAGGCACACAGGGAACAGTGTGTGTGCGCCACACAGGTCTCGTATCTAGGCTTTATGGCCCATTCTAGGCTTCCTTGTTTGTTTCTCTACAGATGTCAGTATGTGAGACTTCTTCCATTCCTTTGCATGCAGCTTTATACTCCATGCAACAAAATGACAGTGGTATGCTTATTTATGCTATGATGTAACACAGGAACGTTCAGGTAATATTCTGGGTATTGACCAACCACACATCTACCAGCTTGTTATACACAGATTTCAGGAATTTACTGAGGAATTGTTTGTAATAAAGCCTTTGCCTTTCTAACGTTTGTCCTGCTCTGAACGTTCCCTGTTATGTTTGTTCCAACTGTGAACAGCAGCTTGGCTCTGAGATAACATTATTATTGTCGGGTCTGCCTTACAATATAAAGCAGCTTGAGACTCTTGTTGTGATTTGGTGCTATATAAATAAAATTGAATTGTAGATGCTGTTCACACATTTATGCATTATCAGTTGATCACTTTAAAAACCTTTCACTTCAGTTCATGTTTGTCTTACACCAAACTGCTCGCGTCCTAGTGTCACAGTCTGATGAACATGAAAAGCACAGATGGGATCAAAGATGGTCAAACAGTTCACCTGATAAACTTGGCCTTAGGATGAATGTGTCTTATGCGATACTTGGCCAGGTTCTTGTTCATGCAGTTAAAGAGCGCCCCCAGAAGGCCGCCCACCACACCCATCAGGACAAAGAAGGCAAGATCCACAGCTGTCCACAGGTGGCAGTTCTTGTCTCCATCTGGACACTGGTCAGCAAGAGGAATAAAACCATAATAATATTTACATCAGGCTGATATTTAGGGATGGGTATCGTTTAGGTTTTATCCGATACCGGTGCCAAACCGGTGCGTTTGAAACTGTGCCGGTGCTTAAACGGTGCTTAAAGAATGGTCCAAAAACCTCTCATGTTCAGCTGTTTTTTGTAAAAAGATAACAATGTTAGCCTTTTCTGCAGCTATGGGGCATATATGGTATCACTCTTGGCTGGAAGCAGTGCTTAAACAATAGAAAAAACACAAACTTTGTCCAAAAACCTCTCATGTTTAACTGTTTTCCACTTTTTCTTTGGTCATTTTAGCCTTATTGGCCAGGGTGAAGGGAGTATCTGCCATCAAACAAGAAGACAGCTGCATGTAACTACGACGGTGTTTGCTAGTTCACCTTACATGCATTCATGTAATAACGTGGTTAGCCTACTCAACGTAAATTACACACGAACAACATTAAGCTACTCACGCAGAGAAGAACGGCTGCTGCTGCATCATCATCCTCATCATTTCTGCTACACTGACCCGTGTTTTTGGGGGATGTTGCTAAATCCGGGTCCGATAACAGGCAACCCACCCGCAGTAGATGTGCTTGGTGTGAGGTCTCGCAGCAAGCTATCAAATACGGTGCATTTCTCGGCTTTAAAAAACCCCCGCTATGCGTCGCCAGGTGTTTCATCGGATTTGAGGTGTTACCTCTTTTGACAGTATCACAGTATCACCTTAAAGCACTTGTTGCTGCTGAGTTTGCATCTTTTGCTGTGAAGTACAGCCAGACTTTTGACCGCTTTGCCTTGGGCATTTTTAATCTGTAGCTCTGCTCTAAAAGAACGTACGTACCTGGCCCCGCCTACTATCCTCAGAAACGTAAAACGATTGGCTAGAATCTAAAGTGTATCACAGCTCAGGAAAAAAAAAGCACCGAAATAAAGCACCGAAATGTGCGCTGCTTTTCGGTCTGGTTACTACCGTTTATGTCAGAACCGGTGCCATCATGTGGGTACAGAAGGAAAAGTCAAAACTGGAAGCAAACGAATCACCAAGCTTCTTTTTCCAAGTTTTTTTCTACAAAGTCTAATCTTTGCAAAGTGTTGCAACATCTCCCTCTGTAGAATCTGTCAATCTCTGCACATCTATACTGACACATCATTAAAATTGGGCTAAAGACCTGCGAAATCCGACACTCGCGTCTTCAACACAGCTGCCAGGTTACATAAATTGAGTGGTGCATGACCTGCAGATCTTTAGTCATGTCAGCAGCTGTCACATCAGTTCAACATCAACTTTGTTATCGAGTACTGGAAAGCTCTGCACAGCGGGTATTAACTGGGTCGGTTGCAAGAGATATCACAGACAGGAAGAGGCAGTAACGATGATGTGAGGAGCAGATATGAGGTGAGATGGTGGAACAGTTGGGCTAATGGTGACCCCACAGACTCTGTTTTTTAAATCCATATGTAAACATGTCAGAACAGATTAGTTGAGATTCAGATGTTTTAACTTCATTTGTGTCAGTTTTATTTACATATCACCTACTCACAAAAACAGGTGCCTCAAGGCACTTTATACGGTAAGGTAAAGCCCTACAATCCAACAATCGTGAGCCCCTGTGAACAGCATTTGGCGACAAGAAAAACTCCCTTTTTAAAGGAAGAAACCACATAAAAAAGTACCATATGGTAAAGTTTAGTCACCCCAGATCAGTGTTTCCCTACCCACAGGGTTGGCATGTTGCTTTTGGAGCCGTCCTCAAAATCAAATCAATGAGTCAATCAATACAATGAGTCACTGTGTAGACCTAAAGTCTGTTATTTCAGCATCATACTTTATATAAAAAATAAAATACTATATATAATCTTTGAAGATACATTTTGTACCACATGGAATAACAAGATAAGAAACTCTTAACCTTGAACTCTCCAAAGTTCAGGAGGCCAGGCAGCTGGAAGGAGCCCCACTTGCTGAAGTTGATTCCCGAACGGAAGAAGTTGAGAGTAAAAGTGGCCGACATGGAACAGAAGAGCTAAAACAGTAGATAGACAAGAGGAACATTTAATCACACTCATTGGTCAGTAAAGGTCAGAGAGATTGGATGGTGCACTGTGTCCTGGTCTACCTGGCTATATCTATAAAGCAGATGGATTGTTGTTGCAAATAAGGGAAAAATGACAGGATCAAATTTCATGTACTTTTATCCTCTTGGTGTACTTCTGATCCAAAGCAAACATTAATCTGTCGTGCAAACTTTCAGCTTTAGGTCAAAACCATCAACTGTTTAGGTTTAAAGACGTTTTTGCACATTTTCAGAGCTCAATTTTACAATTGACTGACGAGCAAGTAAAGCTTGTTCTCTTGTTATTTGATGACAAATGAAGCAGGTAAAATAGAAATAGAAGAATAGAATGAATTTTTATTTTATAGCATTTCAGTGTAACTCCTAAATATGATATCCAAAGAGGTATCCGTGCATCTTTATCAAAGAAATTGTGGTGAAGTAACTATAAAGGGTTACCTACCACTTTCCATGTAAGGGCTTGGTTCCAGAATGATGAGCCCTCCTCCAGACTGAAGAGGGTGCCACCGATTGGCGCACCAAAGGCAGCAGCTACTCCAGCAGCAGCACCAGCTGACACAAAGTCTCGCTTGTCCCTAAAGAACAGGTAAGAAAACTGTCAGTCACATGTCACACATGCTACACTGCTAGGAGGCAGTAACAGTGTTTGTGCCAAAAAGTTGGAACATTGTGTAAACTACAAATTACAAGAAAATTCGTTGCTTTGGAGATTATTCAAACTCTTTGAACAACTAAAAATAGACTTTGTATAGTACAGAGAGAGAGCTGGTCGATAATATTGGAGAGTCTCTGTTATACCAGAGTAGGGATAATCTTTAAGAGAGGACACATAAATAATGCGAAGGTGAAGACAGCGTCATACAGGATCATGAGCCTGAAGCTGGAAATTAAAGGGGTGGTGTTGAATGCTGTTTTATTTAGTGCCAAATCACAAAAACAGTTGCTTCAAAGCATTTTATATTGTACAGTAAAGAAAGTATAATAACGCAACACTCAGAAGATCCCCTGTGAGCAAGCACTTGGCCTCCTGTTAAGTTTTTCCTGTTTAACAGGAAGAAACCTCCAGCAGAACCAGGCTCAGGGAGGGGCAGCGACCAGCTGGGGGTGAAGGGAAGGAGACAGGGCCCAAGACGAGCAGGGGAAAAGAGTCAAAGCTTAGTAGTAACTAATGATTACATGCAAAGTGGTTTGCATAAACAAACTGAGAGTGAAAAGAGGTGAGTGAAGAAGTCAGAAGAGAAAGATGAGGAAATAGTCAAAGAAAATGTGGCCTAGGCAGAAAGATGAACAAAGCAGCCGGGAGCACAGGCGAGGTTAGGATGTGGATGCGAGGCTGGATGATAACGAAGGACAAAAGGACTTGTACTGATTGTCTACAAAGAGAAAATGAGCTGGAAAGGAAAGGATGCACAGCAGGTTAGTGTGGTTAACAATAACAACTGAAATCTACTAACAAGTGGAGAGAGTGTGTTGAGAAGATGGTAGGAGTGCTGTGAGGGGCTCAGGAATGAAGAGAGAGGACGGATGGAGCAAAGTCAGTGAATCAGGAACTGCAGAGGATTAGTAAGGAGGACAAGAGTGCAGCTGTGAATTCACACCATGCTCTGTATTAGAAATCATTCCCATGTTTCATCTTATCCAGATTATTAATCCCCTGTTCTTTTTTCTCAACAGACTCTCCTTGAATGAAGCTGTGTCGGTCAGCTTCTTCCAACGATGCGTCCACTGCTCCACGCCTCCTGCAGCTGAGCCACGGACCACAATCTGCAAGTTCGTCACTTACAAGGCTTCTAAGTAAACTTATGTCACACCCTTGCAAAAGCAGTTATACTGGCTCCCAGTCAGTGTCAGGGTCCAGTTTAAGAGTCTGGTTTAACTTTGGGCAATTATGCAGCACAGATCAGTAAAGATTTACATCTGTAGGTCCCCAGCAGGTCCCTGAGGTTTTCAGGATATCAAGGTCTGCTGTGTATCACACAGCACTGAGCAAATCCTAGTATTCTGTTTTTAATTTACATTTACATCATATTCCAACTTTAGTTTGACTCAGGATCGTTACTGTCACATACCTGTCGCTGCGGAAGTAGGGAAAGTCAAATTTGATCTTCCTGAAAGTAATGCTCTGAAACTGATGGAGAGAGAAAAGGTCTGATATCCACAAGTACGACCAGACAAATCACAAGAATAACACCAGTGCTATTTTTAGTGTCCAAAATGTTTCACAAAACAACAACAACAACTAGAACTAAGCAAACTAGAATAAGCTTTGGGGTACTTGAGGAAGGCCGGCTCCCACGATGGCTCCACTGTGGATCATTGGACCTTCCTTCCCCACAAAGAGACCTGAGCACACAGAGTCAGTCCATCAGCCTTCTGACCCTGGCTCATCATTCATCATCAACATCATTTTGCTCTAAAGTTAGCAGAAGCTGACACTGCTTGACTCAAAGTATAAAACCTCATTAGTGATCTTGTTTTGCCTTAGTTAACCTAAAACACCACCGGGAGCACAAAGATATTTCTTCTATGTTTGCTCCCAATTCTGCACCTCCCATATGAAGTCATTATGATCACAACACAAAATATTCCAATAAAGTGCTTTGCTGTCAGAGTACAGGACTGCCTGTGGTGTCTGCAGGTTACAAAAGTAGATGCTTAACAAGTATCACGCAGGGAATACTGCAGGGCATCTGTGACGTCCATATTTTACACAACTTTCAGAAACAAGCCCAAGAACATGAAAACTCTACACAGAGTCTACCCTGCGCCTCCAGGAAGGAAACAACAGTAGTAGCCAGGGAGGAGGAGGTTGTGTGTGTGCATCTACCCTGGGTTGTTGATAATATTATTATTGGGTAAATGGTAAATGGCCTGTATTTATATAGCGCTTTACTAGTCCCTAAGGACCCCAAAGCGCTTTACATATCCAGTCATCCACCCATTCACACACTGGTGATGGCAAGCTACATTGTAGCCACAGCCACCCTGGGGCGCACTGACAGAGGCGAGGCTGCCGGACACTGGCGCCACCGGGCCCTCTGACCACCACCAGTAGGCAACGGGTGAAGTGTCTTGCCCAAGGACACAACGACCGAGACTGTCCGAGCCGGGGCTCGAACCGGCAACCTTCCGATTACAAGGCGAACTCCCAACTCTTGAGCCACGATCGCCCCGTACAGTAAATGTCAGGGAGTCAAACGCACTTTACCTCCAGCTACACTGAACAGGACTCCAGCAGCCTTGCAGAGAAAAGTTCGTAGTCGAACAATTCCAGGAATCTTCACTCCGTTCAAGTAACTTTTGATTTCTGGAATCCCTGATCCTGCAGCCACAGGCTGAAAACACGATACTGCAGGTCAGTGTGTAATCTACTATCACAAACATACCAGAATGAAACAACATGCTACAACCAGTTAACAAACTTGGACAGGTAGAGATGCAGGTAGACAGGTCTCAAATGCAAGGACCGCAGAATTTGCACACTTTAACTGTTAAAGCAGGAGTTCTTTCCTGAGTTTGTCAGCTGCAGCTGAGATGTTTACCTCGATGAGGACGAGTACACTGGCAATGAAGACGAAGGTCATGTTGAACGCCAGGAGCTCCAGCAAGGACAAAGACAGACAGCCTTTGTCACTGCACTTCTCTATAGCTGGAGGCTTCAGTTAAAGTAGAATCACCACATCAACAAACAAAGTGTGGTTACACACAGTAACACTCTTTAGATGAAGAGTCAGGCAGTAAATAGAAACCATATGACAGATACTAGCGAAGGGATCAAACCCAGGCATGAAAACACACATATACAGCACAGGATGAACCAAACATTACTTCACACTATTATTACAGCATCTGCATCATATGAACGCACTCTGAATTCTTTCTAGAACAAAAAGATAGACCTGACATTTGTTTGGACCAACTCTGGACAATGTTCAAACAAACACAAAAGAAAAAGGGCATAAAAATGCGCACCTGCTGTCAGCAATCTCTGAAGGAAATAATGCAATATTTTGTGCAACTTTACAAATGCTCTCCTTCTGTGCGAGGATCTTCTAAGGCACAACATTTCTGCCCAATATTTAGCTGCTTTGGTATCTGCCCATCCTCCACGTACAGAGTCATGTTAAAGGATACAATCACCAACCACAGTAAACTTTAGTTTGTTGAAGAGGCGTACGAAAAAATCCACAAACAGGCCCAGCTGAAAGAGAGCAACGTTTCTTATTGAGCAGCTGAAATCCAGCAAAACAAAAAGAAGACCCAGAATGCACCTTACCAGGCCCACTGTGACCCCGATCGCAAACACCATCATCCAATGCACCGCCTCATATTTTTTGGCTTTCTGTTGGCAGACAAGAAAATAAAAAACAGTTTTTTTCTCTCATATATAAGAGACTAAAACGAGTCTAAAAACATTTCTGCGTTGGATGAATAATACACACACGTTCCCAGTCGCACAGTTTGTGCTTTATTCTGTGGTTTTAGTGAGAGTTCACAAGCTCCACATACTAAATGTATTCCCCCAGCATTGAATCTATACAGGATTAAAAATGCTGTAAATAAAAGTGATGGAGACGTGGAACAGAACCTCCCTGTCACCAGGCTGTGTTCAGCATAAGCTACTATAGTGGTTTAGCAGGTAAAAAGAGAGCCACTGTAGTGATACAGAAAACCCCTCTAACTTTAGCTAACCATGCTAATCGTGCTTCGTAGTACAGCCCGCAGGACTTTCAATGATCTGTATACAAATGCTGCCATCTGTATATGCCTCATACATCGAATGTAGGGCCGAAGAATAAAGCTTGGTGACAATGACGTAGCTCTAGAACGTTTGCAGGTATGGTGGCGTAACAGTGGCACTCCAGGGCAGTCGCATCAATATCTCTATGACTGGATAAATGGAAACGTAATGCTGACAAATAATTCACAGTAATTCTTCAGAGTCTTCATTGATATTCTTGTGGCCATGTGTAGCAGTACTGTCTGACAGTATCCTAACGGCCCTGCTGCTTTCATCCCTGACCTCCTCCCAGCTGTAGGTGAGTGCTGTTCTCTGCTGTGTTTCCTAATTCCTGGAACACTGTTATTATCACTGCAGTGACCGTGACATGTTACAGAAACTTTGATTAAATGGAGGCTAAAAGATCGTGATGCTGTCTAAGTTTAAATCCATCAACGATCCACGTGACTTCTAGATTCAAACTACTGTTACAGTCATATTTCTTTGGATTTTGAGATCTGCCCCAATAAAGTGGACAGATCCCACGTGACCTGTTCTAACATAACACTGCATAGAAAATGTTTCCTTAATCTGATAATGAATCATTCACAACTTTTAGAAAATAGGAAACATTTTTAAAAGGAGGTTTGTTCAAATTAATATTAAAATATTTGAGCTAGCTCAATATTTATAATAGAGTGGTTTCTGTGTGTCTGTGCAATCAAATATGAAAAGCTGATTAGTAACACTGATCAAGATTAAAAACACAGAGCTTTGTGGAACATCAACTTTAATACAGATCACATACAGTTTAACAGATCAGCTGCTGGCACAAGTCCTACTATCAGTGATCTCATCATGTGATGTAAAACAATAAACGTGCATCGGTGACAGCCTTTGCACAGGCGTCATCCACACAGGAGCAGATGACACATTTAACCTGTCTTACCTTGTTGTCCATCCCCTCCAGGACCTCCACATAAGGCTCACTGATGCAGCGGTCATAATCCAAGCTCTGTGGACACAAAACACTGTGTGACTATTTCCTGCCTCACACATCGATTGTGTCCAGTACTGAAAAAAATTAATCTGCTCTGGCATTTCTGCTCTAAACACATAATATAATATCTCTTTGAAGGCTTTCTCCAGCAAGTCTCACCTCATAGTCTTTCCTGGGTAGAATCTGTTCCTCGTCTGGGATTTCCCCAAGGATTGTCTGGGGGGCAAACAAACAAACACACAAACAAACAAATAACAATAATAATTATGTATGTATTTACATATACACACAAGGATATTTGACCACAAATTAAGCTTCCTACTAAAAGTTCAGCTAAATGTGTGCGCCTGCATGTTGGAAAAAATAATAAATAACAAATAAATAGAGGAAATAAACAAAGAAATGAGTGTGGAATTAGTACTTGACTCCTGCACCACCATCCAAAGCATCCAACACTGGACACACTTAGTTCCTGTAGGAAGTGATGCTCAGACTTATGGTTTAAAACCAGCGAGAAGCAACAGTTTGTTCACAGATTCTTAGACATGGAATATGTTTTATATGTGCAACATGTGAAGCTGTGCCTCAGTGAAGCCACAAAATGAAGACATAAGCAGCACTGTTGCTGGAATTTGCATATATTAAACTGTCAATACAGAAAATCAATGAAAGTTTTTATATTTGGTTGTAATCTGATCTAAATCTGTTTTACATTGTGGAACTAGAACAGTTACAGTTGGAAGGTAATTGTCTCCACAGTAGGTCTCCTAGTCCATCAATAAACTCCATTTACTCTGCTGTGGTTACAAACTACAGCGATTAGTAACCTTTACTTTTTAAATGTATGTAGTTGAAAGTTTCAGAGCTTTCATGTCAAGCTGTCCCGTTAGAATTACACAGCTTTACTTAAGAGCAGCGTTCAATTCAATGCACAAACTCCAGGTTACATGTTTAACTAACGCAAATAAAGCCGGGCTATGTCCATACTGCCTTCGCAGTATACTTCTCGGAGGTCCTGTAAGACTACGCCTTTGCTTGGTGTAATCACAACATTCAAAATGTGGGGAAATAAATAGAAAGAGGTTATTTTCCACGCGACAAACACGCCGCATTGCACAATAGCTTCCCACACCTACTGAAAGATTAAAACCATATGAAATGAGGCAGAGATTAAATTGATTAAAATAAGAAGATTGCTTAATCTGAGGAAATTATAAATGGAGTTTGGTCCACGGACTATATCGTCACACGGAAAAACGGGAAGCTCTCTCTTCTGTAAGCAGCAATATTACAGCTGACTTAACAACTATACATTCATAATGTGCATTAATAAGTATTCCTCGCTTTCCTGCAAAAGAACCAAGACAAGAGAACATAGTGAGCAGCGGGGTGGAGCAGCTCAGCCAGAATAAAGCGCTTAGAATAGCTCAGAGGAAATCCTAAGAACCCCAAAGTAAACACAACATAAGCAGATGATGCTTCCTGTGCTTGTTATCACGTCTTTCTTTACCAGCTCTTCTGGGGTCCGTGTCTCTCCCTCTCTACAACAACACTGGCAACAAAAACATCTTCCACAGCACGCCATTTTCGTTGTTGTGTCATGCTGTATTCAGGGGCTGTCATAAAAAGTAAAGGTTGTTTTAGACGACTTTGAAAATACAGTAGAATAAACAATGTAAAACAAAGAACGGAGAAAATAACCGAACATATCTGAATATAGCTGAATTCTAACGTTTTACATTTTTAAAATGTATTCATAACAAATAACGTTCCAAGTAAGTTTGAGTTGCGGATTTCCGATGACAAGTAAACGCAACAACGCAAGTCTCGCGTGAGGACAATGTTGCGTTTGCTTCCCGTAGAAAATTAGAAAGTGACAGTTCCTCTTAAAGTGCCAACCTCGGATATTTGATGTCTGCTCTGTAACAGACAGTACACAGAACTGGCCATACTGAATATGAACGTTTTGCGACTGTTCGTCTGTGGTAGCCGTGTGATGGATTTGCGACAGACTTCAGAGTCGAACGGCACAGATTTAAACTAAACGCTGCAGCTTCATAGGCTCACTTTAAAAGTGTCTTGGTTGCCTGCTGTGGCTCTCCTGTGACTCTAATCTATAATGGCGTCATCTGCTGTTACTAACACGACAGCGGGAGCCTTTTTAAAAACTCCCGCTCGGGTTTAAGAAGACACGCAGCGTCAGTTTTACGACAGAGAGGCGCAGACACGGATATTATTCGGGAGGAGAATATTACAATGAAACACACCAGGGCGATTTATAAGATTATTAACGGCAGAACCTGAAAAAAAGCACACACACATTTGTTTGTTTGTATGTGTCCAATTAAGCGCCACTTTAGCTGTCGGGTGGCTGCTGCTGCACCGTGGACAGCAGTACCAGCAACAACCAGGCCTGATAGGCTGAGCCCATCAGCCATGGAGAGGTGCAGCAGGAGTGGCCGCAGTCCCAACGGCACTGTGGGGACGTTAACGTGGTAATAAAAGGAGATTCACTGATCCCAGTAAAGGGTCACAGGCCTCCCGTGTTGTATTGAAGCCCAGCAGGAGGAAGTGTGTTTCGGGTTCTTGTGGCGTCTCTGCAGGTATGTACGTCTTTTCTCAGTACACAGCGATTATGAGCTTCTCCGTGTCTGAGCCTACATGCCACAGCTGATGATGTGACAGGACCATAAATAACACGCGCGTTTAAGCACATAGGACAGAGGGCTCGGGATAGGAAATGATGTTTGGTGTGCTTCCACACAGCCCACGGTCAGGTGTCACACATTCTAGTTTATGCAGTGGGATCATTTGTAATAATGCACCTGTCCTCTGGGTAAATCCTCCACTCCACCCGTGTCTCACTCAGTCCTTAACTGACGAGCTGGCCCTTACTGATTCTTCCTCAGCCTCTTCTCCTTAGCTGCCAGTGGAGACAACGTTAGAGATGCAAGGCTGAGATTGTTTGGACACATGCAGAGAGGATACGTGACAGCTGCCAGGCAGGAGGGACAGAAGAAGACCTCTGAAAGTTCGGATGTAGTGAAGGAGGGCATGTGGAGAGGAGGAGGAGGATGGGATCAATCGAAAGGAGGCAGCAGAATCTGGAAAGATCAACATAAAGCTGATAATTACACGAAAGACCAAATCGTGTAGCAGAATTCTGATTCAGAAGAGCGCTTTGTGTTGCAGACCATTTGGAGAATGAGCACTAAGAACAGAAGGGGGCAGTATTGCAACTGTAAAGGATGCAAACTGTTGGAAAACTCCAAAGAGGAAGCAGTTTAGCGTAAAGTTCGCAGCAGCTGTAGCAGTGCTTATTTTTGTGGCTGTGGACGAATGGGAGCTCAGGGGCATAAAGGCAGCAGGACCGAGGAGGTGGTATAAACTATCTGCACATTGCACCAGTGTAAATCAGTCCAGCACGATGGCGTTAGGCGCACTCGGTTGACTCGATGTGTCGATTCTGCGTTTACGTGTGAATGCAGCCTGAGCACGTGCTGAGCCCGGACAGCTAGCTTAAGCAGCGCGTGCGCGCAAGAGCTATAACGAGCCGCTCGCGTCGCTGTTAAGCAACCGACGTTATCACAGCCGTCGGTCACCATTCAGTCAGACCATAATTAACCCGTGATGTAAAGGGTCAGAGGTAGGAGTGTGTGAGTGCCGTGCTGCCTGCTATAGTGGTCAGTCCGAAACAGCTGTTATATGCGGGATGTGGAAAAGTTTCGTGGAGAACATTTAGCTAAAGTTGTGCTTTAACACGTTTTCTCATGCAGGCAACATTAAATCTGAACACACCGCCGTATCTGTTCTTCTTCCCAGTGTAAGTTACAGTCATGGTGAACCAGGTTCAGCGAGGGGATGGCACCTGCCAGTGCAAGAGCGACTCCAGCGGGGCCAGCAACAGTGGCGGGGACAGCTCCAAGGAGAGCTCCCGGTGCTCCACGCCGGTGCTGGATGCGTACCGGTCGGACAGATTGCGGGACAAGATGCGCAGAAGGATGGAATCCGGAGACCGCTGGTTCTCGTTGGAGTTCTTCCCTCCACGCACAGCCAGTGGGGCTGTTAACCTCATATCACGGTATGTGAACTTAAACGGGACGCATCAAGAATGAGACGTCCCTGGGTTAACAGCGACCGCTGGTGGGGCTGTTGGTGGTGCAGATGGGAACTGAAGAGGGACAAGGAAAGGCAGGAGTGTGCTAGTAGGGCTATGTATAGCAACAGGAGAGATGATAGTGTGTGTGTGTAGGGGGGGGATCCAGTAGAAGTGACAGACTCTGGCAGTAACATATCCCAAAAAGTCATGATGGCGGTCAGTCCTGCTTTTATTTATTTATTTATTTATTTTAACTCATGTTTTGGTCCACAGGCAGCATCCACTATCTCAGGATGTTTATTCTAATGCTTATAAAATTGACCGATTTCGCGATTGGGACCTTTTCACGCCTTCTTTAACTTAATCACAAAAATCCTTTTTATGAGCAAAATCAACAGAAGGTTGCAATTTGACAGCTGTTCTGTTATGAAGTATGTGATCTCTCTGATATGTATCCAGGGAACTCTAAGACACAAAACAGTGTTCTTCACTGTCTGGAGCACATCCAGTTCTTGGTAGACTAATAAACCCAACACGCAGACCAACACAGACTAATTAACAATCCACCAAAAAAGTACAAACATTGATATGAATTTTCCACAGCAGACGTCCTCAAATGTGTGACAATAAAAGCTTCATGAAACATAACACTGTACACACTATGATCTTATCTGCAAAACTGAAAACACCTTACTGAGCCCATCTGGGAAAACGTGTCCCGGTTTGGCTCCCAGCCCTCAAGTCCAGATTGTAGTTGTTATGTATGTGTTCATCTTTACTACCTCACTCCCACCCCTGGTTTGAGTGTGCCTTTGTGTTTTTTCTACAGGTTTGACCGTATGGGCTCTGGTGGGCCCCTGTTCATCGACATTACCTGGCACCCAGCAGGCGACCCGGGTTCAGACAAGGAAACTTCATCCATGATGATTGCTAGCACAGCTGTCAACTATTGTGGCCTGGAGAGCATCCTCCACCTAACCTGCTGCAATCAAAGCAAAGAGAAAATCACTGGCTACTTGGCAAAAGCAAAGCACCTGGGCCTGAAGAATATCATGGCACTAAGAGGAGGTAATGCTGATGGTAGCCATACCAGCACTCTTCTGTTTAACACTTACTCTCCAACAGATAAACCGGAGAGCAGCTTGGGGTTAGTATGAGCCAGGGATCAAACCATCAACCTTTCAGTCATTAGATGATCCGCTGTACTTCCTGGGCTGCAGCAGCTCAGCAGCCATAAAGGTTGATGGGGCATTGTCATCCTGTGAATGCAATAACTCGAGAACAAGAGGATGTGGGATTTAGAGAGGCGTACCCACTGAAGGGTAGCACTGGCTGTCGAGTATTTTTATCATGTCTTCACACAGCAGCACGCCAACAACACTCGTACTCGTAAATTAAATGCATTATTAATGGAATCATCCATTTTTCTGTACAGCCTGTGATGTACTAAATCTCTCAGGATGTACCATTTATTTAAAAGGGAAAAAAAGAAAAAAAAACTCCTAATAAACTGCAAATGTAAAACCTGATGGAGACATCCTGCTGCAGCGTTTGTGCTCTGAAATATTCCAGATCATTCAGCTTCTGAGACGAGAATTAGAAACACAATGTCAGACCTACTTTTTCCTTTACTTTGGTCTTACTGCAAGCAAGAAAAATATTTGAAAATCAACAAGCAGCATGATTTCGAATGGCTTAAAAAATGTAAAGACAAATGTCAGGTGACGTGAAGTTGCTCGGTGTAACAGTGGACTGTGTTCTCCACACTGGCGTGGGTTACAGTGGACTCTCCAAACACTGATTCTGTTCATCTGGACGTTTTCAGTGGGAGAAACGTTTCATCACTCATCCAGGTGACTTCTTCAGTCTCAGCTGAAGGTTTCCCCAATCTTATAAACAGTACATTTGCATAATGACTAAAACCAGCCCACTGAAGGAACAATGGGCTGTGAGGTCAGTCCCTTAATCATTATTATGCAAATTCTCATGACCATTGATCAACAGCCACTGATCAGTGGTCATGAGTATGATTCACAGAGTTGGTGAATGGCAGCTATCACAGCATTGTAAGATGGTGACAGATGTACCCTTAGACCCCCTCCTCCATTCAGAGATGGTCTTTCCCTTTTCACGTAAATGGCCTCCTTGACTCCGCCCTCAAACCAGCATTCCTCCCTGTCCAGGATGTGTTCATCCTCATCATTGAAAGAGTGTCCTCTGGCCTGTAGGTGTAAATAGACTGCAGAGTCCTGGCCTGATGGTTGCTGATCAATGCTCATGAGAATTTGCATAATTATGATTAAGGAACTGACCTCCCGGCCCATTGTTCCTTCAGTGGTGCTAGTTTCAGTTCAGGCAAATGATCATTATGTTTATAAGGTTGGAAACCTGCAGTCAGCTGAGACTGAAGAAGTCACCTGGATGAGTGACGACACGTTTCTCCCACTGAAAACGTCCAGATGAACAGAATCAACTTTTGGGATTTCTTTACCTGGATGACTGAACATCCATCAAGACATTACAATGGACTGTTAACACAGTGCCGCATGCACGAGCAGTGCTCTGCAGAGGCGGACAGTTTATGTCCTGTTTGTAATGTTCTGTGACACTTTGTTAAAATCATCGGTCACAACCATAAAAGCACTTAAATGCTGCGTTAGCAGGCATGCTACATGCAGCGAGTGATGTCACACGCTACATCTGAATCAGCTGATGGCTGAATGTCAACAATCTGATCGCTGACGGACGAGTTTTTCTTTGGCAATTAAAATCGATGCATTCCCACTGCTAATGCTTCCCAATCTGTGGAGACGTTCCTTCACCGTAACACGTCCTCGATTCAGCTGCACTTTCCCCGATTCATACAAACTAATGGATCTCCCTCTTTGTTTTAATCGGCGCTCAAAGCTCATCTAGTTTGTTGTACAAGGATGCGACCTGTCTCATCCAGCTGTGCATGTTTTTAAACCTTAGGCATGTGCCAAATATCTTCACAGACCCAATAGGAGAAGATTGGGAGGAAGAGGAGGATGGTTTCAACTATGCCATCGACCTTGTCAAACATATCCGCTCAGAGTTTGATGACTACTTTGACATCTGCGTCGCTGGTATGTTCTCACCGTCGAGGTCAGCAGGATGCAGTTTGAGTGGATTGTCGCTAATTTAAATGTGTGTGTCCAGGCTACCCCACAGGCCACCCTGAAGCAGAGAGCTATGAAGCTGATCTCAGGCACCTGAAGGAGAAAGTGGATGCTGGAGCAGACTTTGTCATCACCCAGCTGTTCTTCAGGCCCGACACTTTCCTCAAGTTCCTGGATGATTGCAGAGCCATTGGCATCACATGTCCCATCTTACCAGGAATCTTCCCCATTCAGGTAACTAAGTTCTTCTAGGAACAGGAATCCTCTTATCTTTATCTTCAAAGCAATTTTCTCCTCTTTGAAGTGATAGTGTTGTGTTCTGTTACTCTTTACACTCCCTGTGATTGTGCTTTCCTCTTTCGTCATCTGAACCATGGAGCAGTCAAAGGGGTAGCTGGTTGCAGTGATACTAAAGAGTGTTAAATGTACTCGTCATGGTCCAGATTTCCCTTTTGCCTTCCACACAGGGAAAGACGACTCGATGGAGCTAATGTTTCAGACAGACATTGTAGCATTAGCAGTCTCACAGTGACAGCAGTGCGTCCTGACCACACGTAAAGCTGCTGGATAACAGTACGTTCTGTTAGAGCTGCACAGGAGTGGATCTCAACTTTCGTGTGTTCATGTTGTTCAGGGTTACCAGTCTCTGCGTCAGCTTGTCAAGCTCTCCAAGCTTGAGGTCCCAGAGGAGATCACCCAAGTCATCGAGCCTATCAAAGACAACGATGCTGCTATCCGTAATTATGGGATACAGCAAGCAGTGGAGATGTGCCGTGTGCTGCTGGATAGTGGCAAGGTGCCAGGTGTCCACTTTTACACGCTGAACCGTGAAGTTGCGACCATGGAGGTGCTTCGACAGCTGGGCCTGTGGATAGAAGACCCCAGGTCAGTCAATCAAACACCAGTGCTTTGAGCAAAAGTGAGATTCAGTCGAGTTTAATAAGAAAATGTAGTTTCGTCAACCATCTCCACACAATATTAACTCCGATTCTAAGTTAGAAATATGAACATGCTGCCAAAAACCACAGAAAAAATAAATGAAAGCATATACAAGGTTGGAGCCGCATGTAGATGGAGCTGGGGCATTGCTTCAGGAATGGAACTAATAAACTGTGCGGGCCATCCAGTGTCGTACTTTGCCTTGAGTGTATCATTACACTGCAGCTCCATCTGAATCTGCACAGGTGCAGTTTCCATGTAAATGAGTTGCGAAGCAGCTCAAAATTCTCTTTTTGTGCTTCAAAGTCACCAAAGCGCCGGGCGTGCGCAGTGCGCTCAGTTTATCAGCAAAGTCCGCTGACTTGGTTCAACGTTACTTGGCAACAGGGAAAGTGGGGCAGGTTGCACTGGTGCATTTGTGACAGCTTCACTTGAAATGCCTTCACCACATCATACATGTCCATGAACTGACAGATTTCCTTGCTGAGCTCAAAAAC
This sequence comes from Maylandia zebra, assembly GCF_041146795.1. Taxonomy (NCBI): domain Eukaryota; kingdom Metazoa; phylum Chordata; class Actinopteri; order Cichliformes; family Cichlidae; genus Maylandia; species Maylandia zebra. The sequence goes on along the minus strand of NC_135186.1, from coordinate 20,494,981 downwards.
TCTATTGAGAACTTTTCCCCAACTCAGCCAACGGACCTCTGTATGATGAGGAATGTCAGCAAACTCTGAATCTATTTCCCACATAAAAGACTGAAATTGACGGTGATTTAAACTTTTAGCTCAGATAAAATTTACGGTTTGCGTTACGGTGATCATTACATGCTCCATTTTTAGGACTTTACCACACAGCCTTTCCTGGTGTGTGATGCAGTATGCTGTTAACTCGCCGATACAGTTCTCCTGCATCTTTACTCGCATCCTGACGACAACACCGGCGCTCGATCTGTTGTTTGTCCCGGGGCAGTTTCATGTCGGTTAGAGCAGGGCGATATGGCCAAAAATATTTATCACGATATATATTTGAAAATTTGCGATAACGATATAACTGACGATATAATTGATGCGTGACAAAATACAACTCCACAACATTACTAGCGCAAAAAGACAACCTATCATTTATTTTCACTTAAACAAGAAACTGGTTTTTATGTACATTAAAGCTTTATAAAAATGTAACAGTGCAAATGCAAATTCCTTGCTGAAAGTTTAACCAAAAGGCATTTCCAGTAGAAATGTGCTGACATATCCTGAGCATAACCATGTATAATATCCACTGAAGTTAAAAAGAGGTGCTTTGCAACATTAAACTGCAGTGTGCAGTACGTATTTTTCGGACCATAAGGTGCACGGGATTATAAGGCACATTAAGCGAAACAAAGCAGTCAGATAAATCAAACTTTATTAAACTCATTCTTCTTGCTTCCTCCACTTCTGTACCATTGATTCATTAATGTTGAATTCTCTGGCAGCTGCTCTATTCCCATGTTGTTGCAGTATATTAATGACTAACCTCGTATTGTGGATGGATTATCTCAGTTGTTCTCCTGACTGAAGATTGGTCCTTTTACAGCATCCTGCCATGCGATTGCATTTGTCTCTAACCATGAGGAACCTTAACGTTAACTTTTATAAGTGGAAAAGTGTTAGTGTTCGTCCTCCAGCTTCACTGTTTATGTTATGCTAACATAGCTGTGTCGCTAGCGATCACGTAGCACATCATTATATACCAGCTAGCCCAACTTCAGTAACCCTACAAACGTCACTGCTGTTTAGTTTCCTGTCTTCATTTATGTTGGAAGTGATAGCAGAGCTGTACGTTTGATTTTTTTCAGAAATCTCTCAGTCAGAACATGCAATATCATGCTTAGGTAACTAGCGAGCTAACTTCCGCTAGCTTCCTGCTAGCTTCTAACTCCGTTAAATGTAATACATTTTGTTTTCATGGATGCCTGGAAGTTAAACTTCATAGTTACACCTGGTAAAGCAGCAATGCTGATCGTTTTATTAAAGATGAAAGAATTTAGACAGTTTTTAACTCTTAGTGATGCTGCAGTGTTCGTTTGACCTGAAAAAGACGGAGTTTAGGACCCAGATTACTCCCAGATTTAAGGGCATCTTAGTCCGACGGCCGCTTGCATGTTCTGCAAAAAAATGTGCTTTGTGGACAAACACCAAACCAGTTCCACATCACTGAAGTTGCACCATTTTTACAAACCAATTCTGGTTCATCTGTTTCACTCAACAATCGGCCATGTGCGTATGAAAACAAAGGCACTGCGCATGCGCGTTTTACTCATATTCTATCGCGATATTTCATTTTCCTATCGTTGCCTAACATTATACCGGTATTACCGTGAACGGTATAATATGGCCCAGCCCTAATGTCGGTTACACTTTGACATACGTTTCTGCTCAGGCTCACATTTGCCAAAATCTGCGTTTTGTCTGGACACATGACGTCGCACAGCTTCATCATGCAGCTCTTCAGAGTCATAAATGGCCGGGCTGATTTGGCTATCTCCTCTGCTACAATAAAACTTGCTTTCACAACAGCTTCACTTTGTGATTTTTCTCTGGTGAAATGTTAGATTCTTCTTTAGCTCTTCTACCTTCTGTAGTTTCTGCATTTAGGTTTTTCAGCTAATCCTGATGTTTTTTGTCATAGTGCCGTCTTAAATTAAATTCTTTAATTACAGCATATTAGCTCCACTAATAAGACACACGGGGTTACCAGCAATGTCTGTAAACATATATTCAGCCTCCCACCGGTGCTGAAAGGCTCTGCTTTCAGAATCAACTTTTCGCTTCGCCATTGTGAGTGGCTAGCTTTGTAATAACAGAAGTTTGACTTGATTGACGCAGGAATGTTCCCAGTTAGCCTAGCGTTCGGCAAGGAGGCTGCAGCGCTGCATTATGGGATCTGTAGTTTCTGTGTTATTAGCACCTCATATCACCATGCATAACACTAATAATAAATCTGTATAAAATGATTTCGGCCTGGAGTTTGACACGTGCTTGTAAGGAGTCTGGAATGATGCTGCATTTACTACTTTAAAGACTGGAAATCAAACCCTGACCATGTGGGTATAATGAGAGGATATGGCGATAGACTCCCCAAAGCACATTACTATCTTGCCTTTTCGACTCGCAGCCATACTTCACCTCTGTCAGACAGATCCTCGTCTATGCGATATGACACGTTTGGGCCTGTAATATAATAAATAAATAATAATAATATACTAAAATTAATTTTGTGTCCTGAGAGTTTCCCAAATCGAGTTGGTGTGTTGAGAATTGCCGAGACGGGGTTTGCACCGTGTAAGATGATGTCATCTGTTTAAAGTGATGATTTATGTGAGAGGCCTCCAGTCACGTAAAATGATGATTATGGCATGCTGGGTTCCTCAGTGTTCACCAATTCAATTCAGTTTTATTTATATAGCACCAAATCACAGCAACAGTCGCCTCAAGGCGCTTTATATTGTACAGTAGACCCTACAATAATACAACAGAGAAAACCCAACAATCATATGACCCCCTATGAGCAAGCACTTTGGCGACAGTGGGACGGAAAAACTCCCTTTTAACAAGAAGAAACCTCTGGCAGAACCAGGCTCAGGGAGGGGCGGCCATCTGCTGTGATTGGTTGGGGTGAGAGAAGGAAGACAGGATAAAGACATGCTGTGGAAGACAGACGGGATTAATAACAGATATGATTCAGTGCAGAGAGGTCTATTAACACATAGTGAGTGAGAAAGGTGACTGGAAAGGAAACACTCAATGCATCATGGAAATCCCCGGCAGCCTACGTCTATTGCAGCATAACTAAGGGCTGGGCCAGGTGACCCTGAATCCTCCCTATCTATATGCTTTAGCAAAAAGGCAAGTTTTAAGCCTAATCTTGAAAGTAGAGATAGTGTCTGTCTCCTGAATCCAAACTGGAAGCTGGTTCCACAGAAGAGGGGCCTGAAAACTGAAGGCTCTCCCTCCCATTCTACTTTTAAATACTCTAGGAACAACAAGTAGGCCTGCAGAGCGAGAGCGAAGTGCTCTAATAGGGTGATATGGTACTACAAGGTCATTAAGATAAGATGGGGCCTGATTATTTAAGACCTTGTATGTGAGGAGCAGGATTTTGAATTCAATTCTGGATTTAACAGGGAGCCAATGAAGGGAAGCCAATACAGGAGAAATCTGCTCTCTCTTTCTAGTCCCTGTCAGGACTCTTGCTGCAGCATTTTGGATTAGCTGAAGGCTTTCAGGGAGTTTTTAGGACTTCCTGATAATAATGAATTACAGTAGTCCAGCCTGGAAGTAATAAATGCATGAACTAGTTTTTCAGCGTCACTCTGAGACAGGATATTTCTAATTTTAGAGATGTTGCGCAAATGGAAGAACGCAGTCTTACATATTTGTTTAATATGTGCATTGAAGGACATGTCCTGGTCAAAAATGACTCCAATGTTCCTCACAGTGTTACTGGAGGCCAAGGTAATGCCATCCAGAGTAAGAATCTGGTTAGATACCATATTTCTAAGATTTTCAGGGCCGAGTACAATAACCTCAGTTTTATCTGAATTAAGAAGCAGAAAGTTAGCAGCCATCCAGGTCTTTATGTCTTTAAGACATTCCTGCAGTTTAACTAATTGGTGTGTGTCATCTGGCTTCATGGACAGATAGAGCTGGGTGTCATCAGCATAGCAGTGAAAATGTATGCTATGTCTTCTGATAGTACTGCCTAAGGGAAGCATGTATATAAACAGAATTGGTCCTAGCACTGAACCCTGTGGAACACCATAATTAACCTCAGTGTGTGAAGAGGACTCTCCATTTACATGAACAAATCTGAGTCTATTAGATAGATATGATACAAACCACTGCAGCGCAGTACCTGTAATACCTACCAGCATGTTCTAATCGCTCTAATAGGATATTATACCAGTCATCTTGGGTGGAATTTGATTCCACAGTGAGATTTGCTCAAGTTGCAGATCTGCCGATGGTTGTATTAACTGTTCAGGAGCTCACTGATGCCTTTTTCAAAGTCTGGGAGGAGATTCCCATAAACATTACTGCCTCACACCAACTTTCGTGACACATGTTGACATGCTAACACTGTGTTGAATCAAACTGTAAGTTCTAACTCCAATTTAGGTGTAATTTTGAATCTGCTTAAAAGGTTGATTATTACATCTCCACTGACAATTTTATTATCATTACATTACAGTGTTACATGAGTAAAGTATTTCAGCTTGAATGCTTCGTTCATCAAGAACTCATGTGTGATCAAAGTAGTGACCAAAGTATTTGCTTCATTTCACTGAGCAGTGTCTTTTGTAGAGCAGGCCTTTATTTCTTTTCCTGCCCTGAGAGAGTGCTGTAGAGGCTGACAGTGTGTTTCTGTGCCAGGCGGCCTCTGCCCTGGGCAGTGAGCGCCCATCCCAAACGGAAGGTAGAAGATGTTCGACCCATCTTCTGGGCTTCCAGGCCCAAGAGCTACATCTACAGAACCCAGGACTGGGACGACTTCCCCAATGGCAGATGGTAGGGTTCATTTATCACGATGTCCTCATTGTTGCATTTCAGACATTAAATGAGGGCTGTTCTTGTTGAATGCCTCAATTTATGCAAATTATTGCATAAGTGTATGTAAGAACTTGCATACGAGTTGTGAGTCGTGCTGTTGTCCACAGGGATCATCCTTCATCTCCAGCCTTTGACTCTGTTAAGTGCATACTGGAGTTACATTAACAGCTGTTCTATGTGATAAGTTTTCTAATGTGTGTTCTTGTAGCTGCAGTTTTTCTTTTTCGGTATTAAACCGGCAAACACACTGATGTCCTCATGACCATTGTATTCACTGTGTGTTAACAAGAAAACTGCCATCACTCTGAGCTGAGTGGACCCTGGCAGACTGGCAGACGTGGGAAGTATGATGCAGGTTTTAGGCTCGCTGTTGCTCAAAAGCTCACCATCAGAAGACCCTGTTGCTTGCTTGTTTATGCATTTCTCCTTTAACCTCCTAAGACACAAACGCTTTCATAGCATGCATTTTTAATTTATCTTTGATATTTGGGCTGATTGGGACCTGATGAATGTAAAAACAAAGAGTTAACTTTTTTAAACCTGATTTTGCTTCTAAGAAATGAGATCCACATATGAGGATACTTGTTTAAAATTTCAATAGAACAGAGGCAGTATAATGTCCTCGTAAGTGGATATCAGGCCCTTGTAGAGCAAAATTTAGTATTTTGGTCTAGACAACCAAAAATGTGATTCCTACATATGTGGACGCCAGGTCCTAGGAGGTTAAATATGTGACTCATTCTTCAGATGGACTGGTTGTTTCCTACTCTGCTCGAGCGCTCACATTGACACTATGAAATGTGCACACGCGTTAAATTGTATTATTATTGTTTCTTGTTTTTTTTTTAATCTAATCACTTTCTGGAACCTCGTTCAGCTTTTATTGAACTTTAGCTCAGAGTCTTGTTTTCGTCCTCAGGGGAAATTCCTCGTCTCCAGCTTTTGGGGAGTTGAATGACTATTACCTGTTCTACCTGAAGAGCAAATCATCTAAAGATGCACTGCTGAAAATGTGGGGTGAAGAGCTACAAAATGAGGAGAGCGTCTTCGAAGTCTTTACCTGCTACATTACAGCTCAGCCAAATCGCTGCGGACACAAGGTATCCAGGATGAACCACGGAGCTCGGTCACTCGTAGCTTTCCCAGCCTGTGGCACCACAGATTTCCTATATCTGTCCTTGGTTTAAGTATACAAAGCTGTTGTCTACTGTATGTTCCAGCTAAATTAGATAAGTCAAGTGTGAAAACTAACCTTGTGGTTGGCTGGTGTGCCATTGTTACTCTGTTTAAATGAATCCTGTCCTGAGTGCACTGGAAACACTGACACTCACTCTGAGAACAGGTTTTTGTTTTTAACCATACCCCACGTAGCCACTCGTTCTTCCACAGCAAGTCTTCTGTATATAGCAGCAGTAACAGCAGGCTAAGGCTTTCTCTTCTGCTGTAGGTGATGTGTTTGCCTTGGAATGACGAGCCTCTGGCCCCAGAGACCAACCTTCTGAAGGATGAACTGGAGAAAGTGAACAGGCGAGGAGTCCTCACCATCAATTCTCAGCCCAACATCAATGGCAAACCCTCCACAGACCCCATTGTGGGCTGGGGACCTCCAGGGGGCTATGTCTTCCAGAAGGTACAAACACTAACAGTATTTTCAGTACCTTCAGATGGGATACTCAGAGTCTGCTATTGTTAATATGGATGTTATTCAACCGACAGGCCTATCTGGAGTTTTTCACCTCCAGTGAAAATGTGACCGCTCTTCTTAAAGTACTGAAGAAGTACGAGCCCCGTGTGAATTATCACATTGTTAATGTGAATGTAAGTTTGTTCACAAAGCATCAGTCACTCCATGGTTGTGTGTGTGTAAACATTGGTCATGGTGAACATTTTGCATGCAGGGCCGTAACCTGACCAACGCCCCTGAAATGCAACCAAATGCTGTGACTTGGGGGATCTTCGCCGGAAGGGAGATTGTTCAGCCGACTGTAGTGGACCCAGTTAGTTTCATGTACTGGAAGGTGAGACACTGTCTTCTTTCTGTCCACAGTTTGGGGAATGTTAAACCTTGTGTCGTGTTTTTAAATGACTGAAATATTTAAGGTTTAAAGGGGTAATAATAAAGTATGACTGCGTTTAATGGTAGAGTAGGAGGCGGAGCTCTGGAACCAGCTCCAAGCGGTCGCAGCAGATGGCCCCGCCCCTCCTTGCTGCTGGTACTGCTGGAGGTTTCTTCCTGTTAAAAGGGAGTTTTTCCTTCCCACTGTCACTAGCTGCTCGCTCATACGGGCTTATCTGATTGTTTGTTTTCTCTGTATTTTTGTATAATCTTTAACTTTAAAGACAGAGTGCAGTGTGATGTAAAAGCTCTGGCATGTTGTGTTGACCCAGATGTTCTCATATCTTCTCAGGATGAGGCGTTTGCCTTGTGGATTGAGCAGTGGGGCAAACTCTATGAAGACGAGTCTCCTTCTCGGATGATAATTAAATATATCCATGACAATTACTTCCTCGTCAATTTGGTGGACAATGACTTCCCTCTGGAGAACTGCCTGTGGCAAGTCATCGATGACATGTTTGAGCTGCTCGACGCTCCTCCAGAGCTTCACAGTGAAGAAACTGTCTGAATAAAGTCTTTTTTTTTTTTTTTTAAGAAAAAAAAAGAAAACACTAAGAACAGTTGAGTTTTTTTTTTTTTTTTTTTTTTTTTAATGCCATTAACGTTACAGAGTATGAATATCAAACTGTAAAGATGTTTTTATTGATTTTTCAAACCTTTGAGTGAATAGGAAACAATGATCAATGAAATTGTGCGGTCATGTTGGCTCCTGATGAGTAATGTCACTGTCAGGCAGATTAACCTGTTTTGTTTTTACGTATGTGGAGCTGATCATTTGTTCAAAGGGAAACTTGTGCTAAACAACTAAACCTCCAAACGATGACCTCAGAACATGAATTGTGAACATTTCACTTTTACTCTTACAAAGAGTTCAGATGGCCTACATGTAAGAATGAGCATTAATGTGTTATTATAGGTGAGAACCTAGTGTAGTGATCAAATATATGTAAGATGTGTGCAAATCTTACACCTTATGATGAACTTGATGTCATGACAAGAGTCACACTTAAAGCACCTGCTGCCTTATGTACATGATTAATAATACTTATTAAATACTTTTCCTTCACTTACGTAACTTGTCCAGTAACTGTGTGGGTGGGAGGTATGGAGCTGGGCATCGACGCTGGTCTGTAGTGACAAGTGGCTTTATTAGGTGCTAGTGCTAACGTCAAGTTCAAAGTCCAGGTCATACAGTACATGACACTCCAGCAGCCAAGTGGCATGTGGGGATTTTCCACATATTGAGTAATTCAACGTGTAAATGTACATGTCACAGCTTATTGACCAGATCACCTACATCATGTTGAGCCAAGCAGAAGACACGTTTAAAGTATAGTTTGTATTTCTGCAAAAAATATTAGTAATGGAAGAAGCAATTAAAGTTTAAAATTTCTATCATTTTGCAAAATGTATTTTCCAGTGAGTTTTTTTTTTTTTTTTTTTTTTAAAAGTCCAGTTTAAGTTAGTTTTCTGGGTTCTTGTATCTGTATAAGCTTTTATGACATGTTAGAATGGGTGTCAGAATAATCAGCACTAGCTTGCAGTGTAGTTTCTAAATCTACGTTCCATTTTTAGTGATTACTCAAAATCTATTGCAAATATAAATGTTGACTGGTCAGTAACATACAGGCAGTGGCGGTCCTAGCCTGTTTGGCGCCCCGGGCGAACACTCCCTCTGGCTCCCCCCCCCCCCCCCCCCCCCCACACACACACACACACACACACACACAACTTATTAAGGATTGTACATTAACATAAAACTGTTGTCGGAACCATACTGTATTTCACCAGAGAAACATACACATATGAAGAGAGACAGATATGCATGGTATGCAAACGGCTACCAAAAAGCCATCATAATTCGTCATACAATGAGAACAGGACAAATCAACAATTAACAATGACTAATTAATATTAAAATCTGTAACATAAGGTATTTTTTTGGAGTTTGTTCTGTAACTGTTGCTATTTTTGCCAATTCTTCTTGGTGCAACTGTAACCCACATAATTTCCTTAGGGATTAATAAAGTATTCTGACTGATTGTTTCAGGATGAGCTGCCATAATCCAATGACACATCTGCTTACCTGTATCTTTTGCTCGTTTCTCCTCCTTTTCTATTTTTTCTAAACTGAGCACCTGATGGCTTTGAACTTTTCCTGTCCATCTTCCATTGGTTTTAATTTTACACTCCATGAACAGCCATCCCCCAACTCGAGGATCACCACAACATAACCTAACACACCTACACCTTAGTTCACAGATTCACTTTGTCTAAGGTTTATTTCTGGGATTTCACACAACCCAGGATTCAAATCGTGAATACATAATGGGCTTGGATTTACATCATTATGAATGAAATGTGCTCTATTTGAAAGCAGCCCCCCCCCCCCCTCCCCTTTCAACGGGTTGTGTTTGAGACCTTAAATCATCAAACTGTAAATTATAAATTTTAAATTGTTATTGATCCCTTTACCCCGAGTCCTAAAGTGTATATTTATTTTCTTACTCTTCTTATATTTATTGTTTTCTTGCTGTAATTGGAGCCTCGTCGTCTTGTCTCTCTATATACTGGACTGTATGTAGCAGAGATGACAATAAAGTTTACTTTGACTTCAGCAGCGAGCAGGCGCACCGAGCAAATTATAAGTCTGTATCATGATGTCTGGTGTTTTCGTGTTTGTTGTTTTGTTTTTATTTTGTTTACTTTGCGAGTTGGTTATTAGACGCTGCTCCAGCCAGTCAGAGAATCCCCCGCCGCCCCGCCCTCTCCTCCCTGTGCCGCAAGCAGCAGGCACCTCGCAAACGGAGGGCGCCCTTACTGCCAGCAAATGGGCAATAGAAAACCGATTGGTGCCTGTACCATTCCCAATATGTGCTGGCTGACGTCGGGGCAGCATGAGTACGAGCATTTTGTTATTTATTTTTTTTGCCGATGCCCGTGATGCCGCCCCCCACCACGATGCCGCTCCGGGCAACCGCCCGTGTCGCCCGTATCAAAAACCGCTACTGCATACAGGTGACACACACTGAATGTAACGCTTTCAACAAATCCAAACAGACAAACCAACATCGCCCTTGCATGAGGATGCTGAGCATGATAGAAAAGGACAAAATAATTGGTTTTCGTTTGCCCACTTGCTGAGGAGTTGGGTAAAATGCAGACATGTACAGATACATACCCTGTGGTCATAATGAGAGATGAATGTGAATTGTACAGTCTACCCATTCCTGGTACTCCCAGTATTTCATTAACTGAACCTGTTCAACAAGTATGAGTGTTTCTAATCACCGTGTCCAGGCCCATCAAAAGAACTACAGGTCCCATCAGGTATACTTCTGCTGTGGTTGGCCCCCTGCCCCTAGAAGCTCTAAGGACCAGCAGGGGGAGCCGTGCAGCTCCAGAGAGCTCAGCTCTGCCTTGGAGCAGCATGTGAACCATGTAATTATACACGTAATGTTATATAAATGACAGTGACTTGACTTTGGTTAACACAAAAGGCCTATATTCAGGCATTTTCACAGTTCATGCTTGAGGTCTATTTGTTCACTTATAATAAAATAAACACATTTAAATGGGCCAAATATATTATTTGAATGTCTAAATATACGATATGGGTAAGATAATGTTGCTGAAAAAGATGTTTAATGTGTTTATGTAGATTAGTGGTCTCAGTAAATAGTTTCCTTCCCACACGCATTGATGTTTGCAGTGTTTTCTCTGACAACTGTAAAATACCTCTACAGCATGCTTGACTTTCACACTCAGTGTGTCCAACATGCTAACGTGTGTTAGCATGAGAATAGTGGTGTTTTCACTGTTATGTCTATTTTCTAAATAAAGGGAGCAATGTACTTAACATAGAGGAGAGAAACTGAAACACAAGTTTTGGTCCTGTAACGTTAGTATGGTATATTTAATGATATTATTTAAATATTTGAAAGCAGAACGGGAGGCAGAGTCTTAAGCTTTCAGCCCCCTCTTCTGTGGAACGAGCTTCCAGTTTGGATTCGGGAGACAGACACCCTGTCCCTGAACCCTGGTTCAGCTAAAGGTTTCTTCTAGTTTAAAGGAAGATTTTCTTTCCACTATTGCAAAGGTGCTTGAACAGAGGTGGCCATCTGGCTGTATTAATAAAGGGTCTTTACCTTAGGATACAAAATGGCTTGAGATCACTGTTGCTGTGATTTGGCACTGTATAAATAAGACTGAATTGGAAAATGAGTGATGGAGATCTAGCACTTCTATTTTTTGAATGTTTAATTAAAGTATTAATGTTTGGAATAGTTAGAGCTTTGTCATCATGGAGCTGAACAACATGTGTGTGGTTAGATTTAGGCACCAAAATAATTGGATAGGTTTCCCAGAGATTATAGTTGAGGGTAAAATCCATTTTTCAATATAAACCAAAGGCTAAGAAGACTAACTTCTTTTCAACAAGATTCTTCGTCTATGCTTTTTACTTGAATTGAAGGAAAAACATTTAAAAGCATTGGAGACTCTCCAAAGATATTCTGCAGGCAGAGTGGGAACATCAGGAGCGTACAGGGAGACGAAACACTAACATGCATTTGCAGTGAGGCCACACAATGCAGAAGTCAAGCTTCATGTATGTCACATCACATCCAGTGCCATTTTATAGGTATTAATTTAATAACTCAGAAAGACAAAAAAAATCAATTATTAAACTTTGTTAAGTTTCATTTTCTCTGTTTGACACACATGTAAACACATTTGTAGTTCTAACATATTACGTTTGACTAAAGTCTTAATTATTAAACAAAATCAAATGTATATAAAAAAGCACACAACCAAGATTTTCTGTCACCTATCAAACATGAAACAGTCCATCTAATGTTTTATATCATTAACTCCAAAACTGAAAGAGACGTGTGGGCAAAAAGAAAAAAAAGGTTCAAAACTCTATTTCCTGTAATAAATAAGGAGAGGGTTCTATATAGTGATTCCATATACTTAACCCGGCTTTTTTCTGTTACAAAATGACACTTGGTTCATTTTGAATGCCTACTGGGATGTCATTTTTACTAGTGACCAACAGTTTGCTGTGCTACAGATCAAGCCCATGGTAACTCTGTGTGAAAGCCCCTACACTGTGGATTACTGGCTCTAACATTAATGGATGAAATATCTAAAACATGGACAACAGTGGTCCCTACATGAACAAACTTTCAAAGATCAGGGTCATCCCCCCTCAGGGTGTTGAATTCTTCCGGGGCTGAGTACTTGTTAGATCCCTGACCTGCTGTCTGGCGGAAGCCCGCTGCAATCTCATCAAAAGTGCAGCCCTTAGTTTCTGGAACCTTGAAGTAGGTGAAGACGAAGAAGCCGAGCAGCAAGATGGTGAAGATGATGAAGACGTAGGGGCCACAGAGTTGCTGGATTAAAGGGAAAGGCTCAATTCTGTTGTTGTTGCAGACAACAAGCTAATAATTACATTATACATTATACATTTTATATATATATATATATATATATATATATATATATATATATATATATATGTGTGTGTGTGTGTGTGTGTGTGTGTGTGTGTGTGTGTATGAATTGGAGCTATAGAAATTGAAATACAAATGGTCCGCAAGACACTCACAGAACAGGACTTTCCTAGACCGGTGCTGAGAGTGTATTGCTTGAATACCAAATTTATTTTAAACAAAAAAATTGGCTCTTTGTCTTTTAAGGGCAGTCAATTCAAACTGAATTATGAATTCTGATTGGATCTTCTGTTGTTAGAGTGCATATTTACAGAGTTTTTATGTTCACCGGATTATACCTGTAGCCAACTGAATCTGTTGTTGTCTAATCCATGGAGCAAAAGCACTCAGTTGTACAACTGAAAATAGGAGCCCCAAAACAAACAAACAAAATTTTAAATAAAAGCTGTCTTACCTCAATGTACTGGAAGCACATCCCCACTAAGAAGTTGGCAGACCAATTGGAGAAACCAGCAACTGCAATGGCAGCAGGACGGGGCCCTTGGCTGAAGAGTTCAGCCACAATAAACCATGGGATGGGGCCAGGGCCAATTTCAAAAAAGGCTACAAAACTGAAGATGGCCACAATGCTAATGTAAGACATCCACTTTAGCTGGTCCTTAGAGCAAAGCATATCACAGAAAATGATCAGTTTCATGGTCTATTTTTTTACATGGTCAGATTTTTATTACTCTTGATCTACAGCAGGGGTCCCCAATCCCAGTCCACGAGGGCCGGTGTCCCTGCAGGTTTTAGATCTCACCCTGGGTCAACACACCTGAATCACATGGTTAGTTAATTACCAGGCCTCTGGAGAACTTCAAGACATGTTGAGGAGGTAATTTAGCCTTTAAATCAGCTGTGATGGATCAGGGACACATCTAAAACCTGCAGGGACACCGGCCCTCGTGGTATGGGATTGGGGACCCCTGATCTACAGTAACATTGTAGCACTCCTACCCTTTAATTCAAAAGGCCTGCTTTCAGTAATGGTGACCACAAACACTTACCAACAATGCCATGGCCACGGTTAGAAAAACTGCTGAAACGGCCATTCCCATCAGACCAATGAGGTGAAGGGGTCTCCTGCCCATACGCTCCACCACAAACAACTACAAGACATACAGATGTTACAAAATGACAACATAAACCAAACATAATACCAGTATTCACAGTGGAGGTAATATCAATGGATCATAACTGTAATCCATTAATAAAAAATTTAATATTTAAAATGCCCAAAGGAAACCATCATAAAAACAGTAATATAATCATCTACTGTTCAACAGTACTTAAAAAATCCCCCAAAATATATGGAATAAAACTTAAAACTCATAAAACTCAGTGCAACATGATGTACCCACAACCCACGCAGCCAGTCCAGGCACTGGCAAAGATGGTAGCAGAGCTAGCCTCTATGCAGCAGAGCAGGTGGTGGTGAACCAGCACCAGCTTGAGATGCTACGTTCAGTCCAGTATTCTGTGTTGCTGAGAGGAATATATAGCGTTCTAGTAAGATGCCAAGGGGGTTCACGAGAGCCACAAGTGGACTTGGGCTTCACGCAAACCTTAATTCACCAAACCACAGATAGGACATGTCATGCCTGTGCTGCGCTCAGTGACTCGAGGTCATCGGACACTGACTCCAGCATATAATGACTCCATTATATGTTATAATGTTACACATTAAAAGCACAAGATTGTGCCAGAACTTCTGTGATGCCATATTTCATTGAATAAAATCAGATTTCCTTTCTCTTATTCATTGGGTAGTTTCACTTGGTGTTGGCTCTCTCTGCGACACAGTGTCACTTCCTGTTCCTGTTGCAATGCACAGTGGTGTTTTGTGTTGTTTATCTGTGTAGCCCATTTCATTGAAACTTTTAGATAACATCTTATTTCATATTATCCATCCATCCATCAATCCATCCATCCATCCATCCATTAATCTTCTTGCACTTATCCGGGGCTTGGTCGCGGGGCAGCAGCCTAAGTAGAGAAGCCCAGACCTCCCTCAACCCCAGCCACCTCCTCTAGCTTGTCCGGTGGAACACTAAGGCAGCGGTCCCCAACCCCCGGGCCTCAGACCGGTACCGGTCCGTGAGTCGTTTGGTACCGGGCCGCGAGAGTTGAGGCTCAGGTATGAAATGTATAGTTTTCAGGGTTTTTATCGGTTTTCAGCGTTATTTTGTTATCGTTTTTATCATTTACTCTGTTTTCCTGGGTCTTTTCACGTGTGTTATGAATAAATTTTCTTTTTTTTCGGTACCGGTACTAGTTTTATTTTGTTGTATTTATCCGCGACACCTTAAAGGCCGGTCCATGAAAATATTGTCGGGCATAAACCGGTCCGTGGCGCAAAAAAGGTTGGGGACCGCTGCACTAAGGTGTTCCCTGGCCAGCCGAGAGATATAATCTCTCCAGTGTGTCTTGGGTGTGCACCGGGTCCCGTCCCGGTGAGACATGCCTGGAACACCGCACCCAGGAGGCGCCCAGGAGCAATGTTCCCTCTAAGCTGCGCGCATGCATAATTGCGCACTGGTGGCACGGTCTCTGCGCACAGAAAATCTAACCTGAATTGAAATTAAAATTAATACTTTAACAATTCTGTTTTGCAGTGTTAGTCAGTGAGTGACTGGCTGCTCCAGTATGGGATTAGAACGATGTCACCTTATCCCATAGTCCAGCCAATTATGCGATTCACATTCGTATATAGGCAGCTAATCAACTTCGTCTATGACAGCGTCCTTATGTGCCGACACCGGTGCTTTAGCTAGCAAAGCGGCGTGGCTGATGTGGAGTGAAGCCACGTAAATGACAACGTGTACAACTATTGGAGATGTGAGCAGGACAGACGGAACAATTGACGGAAAATGTGTTGACTTTATACCAGTTTTTAAATTGTGTTGATAGGCCACGTAAAACCAAAGATAAAAATATATGCAATGTTTGGTTTTCTTCCTGAATACTATCATTGTTTATATTTACTGCGGGAAGAAACGGTCAAAGCCAAATCCAAGAAAAACCCCCACCCTTTCCTATTGGTCGTAAAATGTACCATGTCGACCAATCAGAAAATGTTATGGCAACATGGCACATAGTTGTTTAGGGAGGGGGAAGTTTTAGGAGTGACTGCGGTGTTTTGAGATGTGAGAGATTTGCGACATTTAGGGAAAATCTTGTGCAGTTAGTGTGTAGTGTAGTAAATAGTTTTGTTGTGTGTGTCAGAACAATACGGCGACTACTGAATGTTACAGGTGTTACAGGAGTGATACATCTCCTGTTGTCAGGCCTGCAGGTATCAGGCTTTTGATGTTCTCCTTTATCTCATAGTGGACAGAAATTATTTTTGGAGTGGCACAAATAATTTGTGTGGCATCAAATTTGATGCAGAACAGCTGATTGTTCTGTAAATAGTTTAAAATGTTTATTTTAAAAAACGCCTTGGCTGCATTTTTAGGTAAACTGCTGCAAAAAACTTTGTTGTTTGCATAACTCAGTTACTTTTTTGAAGAAGTAACTATATAATTAATTGCCCAGCATTGCTCATTATATCTGTATCTATGAAGCGCCTTGAGGCGACGTTTGTTGTGATTTGGCGCTATATAAATAAAATTGAATTGAATTGAATATACTGTATTTTGCAGACAGAGAGCTACAGGACTCTCTCCCAGACCACAGACTCATAATACAAGTCAGAGCTTTATAAAAAAAGAAAGAAAGAAAGAAAGAAAGAAAGAAAGAAAGAAAGAAAGAAAGAAAGAAAGAAAGAAAGAAAGTTTTGTTTTCAAAATTGGAGTTCAAGTTATTTTTACTTGTAATAGTGTTAACATACTACACAGGTCATGAACAAGATTTTTTTTTAATTCTCATTGTAAGTGGACTAAAGCAGTTAATTAAAAGTAGTTTAACATAAATGTAAATGCTGTAATTTGATTATTTTAATAAACCATGTAACTTGGATGGATTCGATGCGGCGTGTCCACAGTGCACACGTCTAATGTTGCTCACAGTGGTCCAAGGGACCGCTCAGGGAGTTAGTTAAATTAGAGGAAACATTGCCCAGGAGGCATCCTTGTCAGATGCCTGAACCACCTCAACTGGCTTCTTTCAATGTGGAGGAGCAGCGGCTCTACTCTGGGCCCCTCTCTGGTGACTGAACTTCTCACCCTATCCCTAAGGGAGAAGTCAGCCACCCTTCAGAATAAGCTCATTTCCGCTGCTTGTATCCGCGATATCATTCTTTCGGTCACTACCCACAGCTCCTGACCATAGGTGAGGGTAGGGGCGTAGATCGACCGGTAAATTGAGGGCTTCGCTTTTACGCTCAGCTCTCTCTTCACCACAACAGACCGGTACAGCATCTGCATCACTGCAGCCGCAGCACCAATCCATCTGTTGATCTCCAGTTCCCTTCTTCCCTTCTTAAAAATGGGGACCACCACCCCGGTCTGCAGTCCAGGGGTACTGCCCCTGACCTCTACACAACATTGCAGGGGCGTGTCAGCCAGGACAGCCCTACAACATTCAGAGCCTTCAGGAACTCAGGGCGGACCTCATGCACACCAGGGGCTCTGCCACTAAGGAGTTGTTTAACTGCCTCAGTGACCTCACCCCCCAAAATTGGCAGGTCACCTCCCTCATCCCCAGACTCTGCTTCCTCCTCGTAAGACATGTCAGTGGGATTGAGGAGGTCCTTCCACCGCCCAACAATTTTCGCAGTCGAAGTCAGTAGCGCTCCACCAGCACTATACGCAGTACCGCATACAGCCTCCTGAGTCGCCTGACGGTTTGCTTCAGCCACTGCCGGAGCCACATTCCACTTGTCCTATTGGGCTAGCCAAGCCCAATAGGACTCCTTCGTCAGCCTCGTGGCTCCCTTCACCTCTGGTGTCCACCATTTGGTTCAGGGGTTACAACGACAGGCACCAACCACCTTGCGGCCACAGCACAGTTAGCACAGCCTGCTAGGCGTTCACAGCACACCCTCACTATACGTTTAGGTGCACCGGGTCTGTCCAGTGTTCTCCCCCGTCGTCTAATCCAACTCACCACCAGGTGGTGTTCAGTTGACAGATCAGCCCCTCTCTTTACCCGAGTGTCGAGAACATATGGCCGCAGCTCTGGTGATATGATTACAGAATCGATCATCAACCTGCAGCCTAGAGCGTCCTGGTGCCACGTGCACTTTGGACACTCTTATGTTCGAACATGGTGTTCGTTATGGCCAAACTGTGGTTTGCACAGAAGTGCAATAACAAAACATCACTTGGGTTCAGATCACGCCCCTCCAGTTCTCGCTGTCGTTACCCACGTGAGCATTGAAGTCCCCCATTAGGACAACAGGCGGAGCATCTTCCAGCACCCCACCCAGGGACTCTAAAAAGGCTGGGTACTCTGAGCTGCCACTCAGCGCATAAGCGCAGATGACAGTCAGGACCTGTCCCCCGACCCAAAGGTGCAGGGAACAAACCCCCTCATCCACCGGGAGGAACCCCAACATACAGGCAGTAAGCCAAGGAGATATTAAAATACCAGGGGAATGGTTTCAGAGCCCAAGCCATGCGTTGAGGTGAGCCTGACTATATCTAGCCAGGAACATTCAACCTCACGGACTAACTCAGGCTCCTTCCCCACCAGAGAGGTGACATTCCATGTCCCAAATGCCAGTCTTGGATCAGTCCACCAGGGCCTCCACTCCTGGCCGCCGCCCACCACACAATGCACACGACCCCCTATGGCGCCTCCTGCAGGTGGTGGACTTGCAGGAGGATGGCGCCTTTAAATAACATGTATTTTTATTATTATTGTTATTATTATAGTTTAATCTTCATGTGCCTTATTCAAAGCACACTCTCTGTTGAATCTATCTAATATTCACAGTATTCATTCACTGTGACTTTAGGGATTTGTCAGCTTAGCTTAGTTCATAACCAACTAGCTAGCTGCACTTTCCTGCTCAGTGTGTTACATGTTTAGGTACTCAGCCTTCCTTAGTATAAATGATACATTTAATAAATGTAGCCAGTTTACAGCTCTGGAGGCTAAAAAGAACACAAAATCTTTTCTCTTCCTTAATCATTTTTCCCAGCTATCCACCTGGTATTGGTTTAGGTCTTCCACGAGAATTCCTTCCTCCTGTGTGTTTTTCCAACATTGCTCAGTATTAGCTCTTCATGGGTCTGCTCTTGTACTATTGTTCCCATGCAGCTGGGACTGTACCCTGGATAGGTCTTTGGAGGACAGGCTATTTATTCTTTTGACCTCTGGTATTTTGTTTGGCAGTTTATAGATCCTCAGTTATGTACAGTTATGTATCTTATTCATACAGGACCTGTTTTCTAATGATACTGTTGCACACCTCTGTTAGCCGCCTACCCTCCGACCGAGATTCTCTCATTCTGGAATATAAAATTCCCCTCTCGTCCCTGTAGGCAGTCTATCCTTAAGGCCTGGGTCCTCTACCAGAGGCCTGGGAGCTTGTGCAGTATTTTAGCTGTTCCTAGGATATATATAGGATTTATATATGTATATATACATAGAGCTTATTTTTTTGTTTCAACTTGTTCTTTTGCAACTTACAGAAACAACTGTGAATGCAGTGTTGACCACTCCTGTGCCGATAGTTGCATAGACAGGCTGGGACACGCCTGCTCGCTCAAAGATCATAGTTGAGTAGTAGAACACCTACAGAAGATGACAGACACAAGACACAGGTGCGATACTTGAACTTTATATCTTTCTGTGCATGAATTTCTTCTCTACACCTTGCACTTCAACTCGAATGCACTGTTAATGAATAATGATTTCAAGAACATGAGTTATGACTAATCATTTTAGTAGTAGTAGTAGTAGTACAGTAGTAGTAGCAGTAGTTCATGTTACTAAATAGGATCTCATTACTTAATGGTCGTTAAAGTTATTGTTTAGGTCATTTGTAATCTATGTAGCTTAAGAGATGTAAAACATTTTATCTTATACCCTTTGTTTTATACTCGATGGCATTCACTACAATAGAATGCACAAGTTCTCTTTTGCTCATTTGACTTACAGCATTGATACCAGACAGTTGCTGTGACAGCTGCAGCATGATGGCAACAAAGATGGGCTGGCGGTACACGGGGGAGCGGAAAAGTTCAGGGATGGTCACCTTCTTTT
This sequence comes from Maylandia zebra, assembly GCF_041146795.1. Taxonomy (NCBI): domain Eukaryota; kingdom Metazoa; phylum Chordata; class Actinopteri; order Cichliformes; family Cichlidae; genus Maylandia; species Maylandia zebra. Next base: position 20,475,286 of record NC_135186.1, on the reverse strand, counting down.
CCTTCATCATCTGCTGGCTCTCCTCCTTCATCTCCTCCATTTCCTCACTCACGTCATCAGTACCCCGTAGTTTAATTAGGACTGGAAGACAGTAGTTATTTCTATGATGTTATGTTACAACTGTCTAGCAGTATATTAGATGGTTTTGGCAGAAATTGTGTGGATAAAAGATTTATTTGTGTAACTTGAGATATAGGTGTTGTTTACAATGAGTCTCTATTGTGTATTTGAGTGTCTATGTGTGTATTCTTCTGTGTTTATTCTAATGAATAGCAATTTTTAGTTTTAGACATTGGGAGTCAGGACATTTGAGAACATGCCTGCCTCTTTGTACTGTAATCTATAATCCCCAAATGTTCCTGTTTGATTGCATTTGATTTTTTCGTCGTCTCTCATGACAGTGTGTTCATCTTACCGCCGCGGGCTTTGTTCTCCTCGTTGCAGTTGATGAGGAGGTATCGGGGGCTCTCAGGACAGAGAGGCAACAGGACACATTGCAGCACAGATGGTAGCAGAGTAAAACCCAGTAGGAGGGGCCATAGGGATGCATTCCCCATGATGGATTCAAGCCCAAAAATCTAAACAATGTATACAATAGACTCCTTATTTGAAAGCCCCTTTCAGACTTGGAATATACACAACAGTAAATTAGTAACGACATCAAATGCTTGAAGTGTCAGCATTTATATATTTTTTAAAAATTAAATTCCCCTCTCGTCCCTGCGGGCGGTCTATCCTTCAAACTCGGGTCCTCTACGAGAGGCCGGGGAGCTTGAGGGTCCTGCACAGTATCTTAGCTGTTTCTGGGTCTGTGCTCTTCTGGATAGAGATCTCCAGTGTTGTTCCTGGGATCTGCTGGAGCCACTCGCCGAGCTCGGGAGTGACTGCATGTAGTGCTCTGATTACCACTGGGACCACATCTTCTCCAGCTCTTCTCTGAGCCCTTGGTACTTCTCAAGCTTCTTGTGTTCCTTCTTCTTAATCTTGCTGTCATTTGGTATCTCTACGTCTATCACTACAGCTGTCTTCTTCTGCTTGTCCACTGAGTTCCTGATGAAGGCTTTTAGGGTCCTGTTGATCTTGTATAGTTCCAGGATCCAGGTATGGGGCATCGAGTCATAGGGCTTCTTGTAATCAATCCTGGCAGTGCATAGGTTGGTCAGTCTTGCAGTCTTGGCTGACTGCTCGGTCTACCAGTAGCTGGTATTTTGTGCCTCTGGTATTCTTACCAATTCCTTTCTCTGCCCTGCTAATGTATTGACCCATGTGCCTATCCAGCTTAGCCACTATGATGCCTGACAAGAACCCCCATGTGGTACTGAGGCAGATTATTGGCTGGTAATTGGATGGGACTGGTTTCTTCTGGGGGTATTTGAGGATCAGGACTGTCCGGCCTTCGGTTAGCCATTCTGGGTGTCTCTCATCCACTAGCAGCTGGTTCATTTCTGCAGCCAGACGCTTGTGGAGTGCAGTCAGCTTCTTCAGCCAGTAGGCGCGAACTATGTCGGGGCCTGGTGCTGTCTGACTCTTCATATTGGAGAATCTTGGGTGTCTGCCAGTGTGATGGTTACTGGACCCTGTTCAGGGAGGTTGCTGTGGTCTTCTCTTAGATCCACTAGCCACTGAGCATTGCTGCTATGTGTTGCGTCCTTCTCCCATATGCTCTTCCAGTATTGTCCCATCTCCAACCTTGGTGGTGCTGTTCTACTGTTTACCTGGAAGTTACTAAAATTATCTACAGTATAGTTGTGTCTTATCCTGTAGAAACTGCAGTGTTGTCAATGCGTTGCCAGGCCTTCACTGCAGCTGCCTTGTTTGTTGGCATCTGTGCCTTCATTTTGTCTTCATTAACTAGAAAGCACAATCTATTGGATTGAAATCAGGTGACTCTCTTGGTCATAGCGAATACAGTTTCTTTGCCTTGAATAACACTTGGGTGGCTTTTGCGGTCTACACTGCGAAACAATGCACGTGGATAATGAATATTTTTACAGCATTTAGCTGAATGTGAGCAGAGTATAGCCCTGTAACACTGGACTCTCCTGTGGTGGTGTGCAGAGTGTACAGAGGCAAAAATCACAAAAAATATGTCATTATCTAGGAACTTATGAAAGTGATTATACGCATTATTAATCAACTGTTACTCAAACTGGTAAATGGTGGGAGTATTTGTGGTTAAAAATGTAAGGCTCTCACCTGTGCCATGAGAATGCCGATCACTACACCAAGCTGATGCAGCGTTCCTAATGCTCCCCGGAGAGATGTGGGTGAGATTTCCTCAATGTACATGGGCACAAAACCAGTGGACAGGCCAGAATAGACACCCACAATTAAACGTCCAATAACGAGCATCTCAAAGGAAGCAGCCAATTTGGAGAATCCCATAAATATTGCAGAAATGAATGCAAGCACATTGGCCATGAGCATGGAGTTCCTCCTTTAAAAAATAATTTACCATAAATGCTCTTTAATAAGAAAACTTTAAAAAAAATTTAATTTTTAAATTTAATTTAAAAAAAAATATGGATGTATATAGATCTTGTTAGCAACGGAGAGAGTCATACCTGCCAAAGCGGTTAACAAAGAGACCGACAGAAAAGGAGCCAAACATCCCTCCCACAGAGAAGATGGCCACAGAGAGAGACCACAGAGCTGTTAGAGTGGTCTGAGGGATGGGCTCTGAAAACCTGCTGCTCCATGTCTCATTGTAGAAGCTCTCAATGATCTAAAACATAAAACAGTACGCAGTAACAGTCTTATTGTAAGACACATAAAGACAGATTAAAGTGAAGTAGCTCTTATGTACACAACAGCACTTTAATCCCAACTTTTGCTTAGTGACCCTTGGTGATTTAATACTTTACGCTCAGGGTGAAATACGAAGACAAATATTGGATACACTGCGTTGTCATTTAATTTCCAGAGTCTAATATTTCCAACTCTTTCAGACTTCATGACTTGGGTGGTCTTTAACTTTCTCTCCAGAACTTTCATCAACAGGTCATATGTAAGAGTAATACAGTCAGTCATTATCCTTCTGATACCATTCTAACTTGGTGAACATGATACCTCATGCGCATGTATGTAGCTACATTCATGTCACGGCCTGCAAAGGCAGACCGTGTGGAGTGTGTGAGGAGGACTAGGTGCAGACGCAGACGAGGAGCCAAAACTAAACTTGAACAAAAAGCGAGCCTTTATTTTGGGGTTGAAACTCACAAACATAAAACACAACAAACAAAATGAGGGAAAATCTAAACACACACTGGGAAAACCATGACTTTTACTATGACTGAAACAAGATAATGACTATGAGAACTGTGACATGATGGAGGTAACGCAGAACACAGATACAGAACAAAGGAAGACAGAGGACTTAAACACACACATAAGGTTATTAGGGGAAATGGAGGCACATGGAAAAACAGCTGACAAGAATGAACCTAATGATGCCACAGTGGAAGTGAAACTAAAACAATGAACATGGACCCCAAGACCCCCTCAAAGTAAAACAGGAACCATAAAAAGACGCAGACATGACATGACAGATTAGATACACTAACCAATAAGGGAGACTAAAACACAGGGGTGAGCCACAAGGGGAACCTGATAAACCATGAACTGTAACCTAGGTGTGGCAGAATTTAGCTAGATAAGCTGAAATGAAGAACACAAATGAATAACAAAATACAAAGAAACTCACAAACACTGGGACCCAGTGACAATTTAAAGATGATTTTTCTTCAGCCTTAACCTCCTAAGACCCAAAGTCTTCCACAGCATGCATTTTTAATTTCTTTTTGATATTTGGGCATATTGGGGCCCGATAAATGTAAAAACAAAGAATTACCAGATTTTTTTTTTTTTACCTGATTTTTGTTTCTAAGAAAAATGAGAGCCACAAATGAGGATATTCGTTTAAAATTTCGATAGAACAGTGGCAGTATAATGTCCTTGCAAGTGGATATCAGGCCATTGTAGAGCAAAATTGAGTATTTTGGTCTAAATAACCCAAAATGTGATGTCCAAATATGTGGACGCAGGGTTCTAGGAGGTTAAAGCAGTTCTGGCTAAATGTCAGGTAACTCAGGAGGGGTGCTCTACTCACACTGTATAGTATAGGCACCGCGGACTTCAACCGAGGATCAGTGGTACAGTAAAATCAGTGGTATGGAAGGAATACTTCTTCTTCTTCATTTAATCCTTAGTTATATTTATTATCTGTCTTTCTTGCACAGTTGTAGAATTCTTCCTGTTAAAGAGCGTTTTTCCTTCCCACTGTTGCCAAGTGCTTGCTCAAAGTGGGTTTACTGACCATTGCAGTTTTCTCTGTATTAATGTAGGGTCTTCACCTTACAATATGAAGCACCTTGGGGCAACTGTTGTGTTTTGGTGCTATATGATTGGGATTGAATTCAGTCTGACTTGTTTACAGTGAGTCTTTGTCACCACTTTGTTCAGAATTTTTATGGGTAGAATTTGTAGGTGGAGCCAAGTGGCAGCAGGCTTCTACTTTGGTAGACGCCTTCTACAGGATCTTGTGGCTGCTTTTTGTAGATGACATGGTTCTCTTGCCTTAACCAGGTGGTGGCTTGAAGCAGCGGGAAAGAGAATCAGCACCTCCAAATGTGACTCCATGGTTCTCAGCAGGAAAAGGGTAGAATGCCCACTCAGGGTCGGGAAGTTGTTGGCTCATGTGGAGAAGTTTAAGTATTTCTGGTTCTTGGTCACATGTAAGGGGGGAGGTAATGAGATTCCACACCACTGCAGATTTGAGTGCTTTACTGGTCTGTTGAGATGAAGAGCGCTGAGTAAAGCTGTCAATTTACCGGTCACTCTATGTCCCTACTCTCACTGATGGCATCAAGCTCTGGGTAATGACCGATAGAATCGGATTGCAGATACACACGGTAAAAATTAGTTTTCTGCAATCAGCGTTAGAGATAAGGTGAGAAGTTCAGTCATTCAGGAGAGACCCAGAGTGTAACATGGTACACTAATGTGCCTGTTTTAATTCATCTCCATATTATTGTGTGAAGTTGCACTGGGTTGGGAGTATGTGTGTGTGTGTGTGTGTGTGTCACATTTCTGGTGAGCCAATGGCTGTAATGTGGTTGGACTACTAGGCAGGTGTAATTGATTGCACTGATACACTGGTCTACTTATAGCCCACACTACAAACACTGCTGTGTTATTTTGTCTCTCTGTGCAGGTATGTAATGTGATGAAACCGGATATATTTGGGATGGATGGGTTTTGTGCTATGAATTATATAGTGGAGGTGTTATTTTGTCTCTCTGTGCAGGCCAGGGCCTATGATATGCCACAGCTTAAAGGCAGCGGAGTTGCAGAGGCTGGAGTGACCACTGGCTATCTACTTGCAGGGTGGTGGGTCTCAGAGGACAACTGCTAACCCTGTTGAAGTCATCGTGTGGAGTGCAACTGGCATTGTGATTTCATAAAAATGTTCTTTTAAGTCATCGGAGCTTTTCACTATGTGTTAACAGCATTTAACACTGACGCGTTTGTTTGAGATGGGAATGTTTAAGCCACATAAATTAATACATGTGAAAACAGTAAATATACCACATGGATTCAGCTTCAAAACCTTAACTGAAAAAAAAAAGAGTTGATCTTCATCAGTGAAACTAACTACTGTATCGCTATTCTAATTCCATTTGTTCTCACACATTTTCAAATATGTATATTTTTTCCTCCTTTACATTCTTCATTCAGACAATGAAACTCTCACATTTTGAGGAGCATTGATGACGCCAGTATTGTAGCCAAACTGAAGCGAGCCAATCACAGCTGTCCCTACTGTGATCATCAGCTGGGGCGTCACCTATTGTTATAAGACAGAAAGAGAAGATTGATAATTACTGTTGGAAGAGGAAAAATCCCTTTTTAATCATGTTACAACCCTCCTAAAACTGTGTGTGGGTAAAAAGATCAAATTTGGAGCTCTCTTGAAGCTATTTTTTATTCTATTAACTTTATCACTTGATAACATTCATTTCTCTCGATCATTTTGATTCATGCAAAAGTTACATTTTCTTTTGATATTTTGTAGTTATGTAGCACTTTATTTCTCTAGCTGCAAAACTCGTTCATGCATCAGCACAGCATTTTCAATATATGCCTTTGCTTTGTCTAAGATTCACACACTCACTGATGGATGGATTGTGGAAACATGGTGTACAGTATCTTGCCCAGGAGCAAGGGATCAAAGCATCAATCTTCCATTTAGAAGAAAACCTGCACTACCTTGACTGGTTAAGTCAGGTTTTACCAGGCTGCTACTCGTTTTCCCGTACTCTCTTGGAAACAGAAATCAGCAACAGCTGATTGCTCTGACTGTTGTGGTACCCAGAATGAGGATCGTAATCCTGGAGGAACTTCATAGCAAACAATGAGATTTCAATCGAGCTGTTTCAGCAAGCATCATCAGGAATGTGAGGTGTATATTTAACAAAATGGACAAACTTAGTGAGCTGATCAAACCCCAGAGAGCACATCAGAGTGACAGAAGTGTTTCATGGAGGACTGAAGTATTGCAGTTAGATGCTGACACTGAAGTATTGCAGTTAGATGCTGACACTCAGACATGGCTTCAAGACTTTTTAGGTGAACAAAGAGGTTATTTTGGATTATTAGAAGAAATGCAGAAGAATTGCACTGTAGTTCTAATTGAAATATTGTGTAAACTTTGAATGGATGGATGCAGGATGTTTATCGTTGATGGATTAATCCCTGATGCATCGATTGGCATGTGTAAATATATCTATTGATCTGGTTAGTTAAGTAGCAGAGGGGGTGGTTAATCAGGTTCAGCTACTTTGGTGTTAATGAAATTAACAACAGGTGCACTAGAGGGGCAGCACTGAGACAACTCCCAAAATATGAATACATCTGTCCCTCTTCATATTCTCTGACTATTTTTACATTTGCCTAGGGTCAGTGCAACCACTGGTAGCATGAGGAAACCTGGACCCCACAGAGGTTGAACAGGCAGTTCACCTCCTCCAGGATGGTACAAACAAGGCAAACAAGGTTTGCTGTGTCTCCCTGAACAGACTCAAGAGCATACAGGGGAGCTGGACATGTTCATAGAAGGTAAAAACCCTTCAGCAGTACTGGTATCTGCCTCTTTCTGCAAGCAGGAACTGGGTGAGTGCTGCCATAGTCCTACAAAATGACCACCAGAAGGCCAGTAATGTCTCCCACCAACCAGTGACTTCAGTGGTGCCCTGTTCTTTTCACTTTGATTTGTTTTCACTGATCTCATCCATCTGTAGGCTGATACTTTTACCTTCCATTTAACAATATGACATCCTGTGTTTCTTGACTTGTTTTCAAAGTGTTATCAGTGTAGATGAAAGCATTGTATCATTGTGTATGTGACAGGGTGAAGGAAAGAAATTAATAATAATAGTAATTATAATAAAGTTTGTTTTATATAGTTTATATTTATTTGTGTGCTTGCTCTTTCATTTGCAGGGCTATAGCTTCTAAGCTAACTATTATTATAGCTAAGCCTGTAATAAAATTAAAGTCTAATCCCTGTCATGTCAGGAGTGCTGCTTCTGCTGTACAGTCAAATACATCAGCATATATAGTACGAATGTACACAGATCCTATGATGTGTAACACAACTTTACACAAAATTGCATGGCATGATGTATAAAAGTACTTAAATCCTTAAACGCAGACCATCTTAAAAAACTACTAATCCACATATTAATGCATCAATTTTACTTCTTTACTGACAGTTTAAGACTGATCAAGCTTTATTATTTTACATAAATTTTGAATCACTTGTTGTAAAACAGTGTTTATGCAAAACATTTGTAAGACAAAGACTAAATTTATCTTCTGTTGCTACTATCTCACGGTGTAATAAGAAAATGGAAGCACTGCTTACAGCTGTAAGAAAAGGAGTAGAAGTCCTGACTGTGCTGCTGAATTTAGGTCAAACACACCATTAAAACATCCTAATTTTTATATCTGAAGTTATTGTTTCACTCACTATGACATGGTGTCTGCTGTGAAAACGTGCTGCCACATAATGGATTAAACACTGGAGCCTTTTAATTGTATTCCTGACCTATTTCTTTTTTCAACAAACAAAATCTTCATCCTGTATGAATCAAGCAGCAGTTACCTTGCCACTGCACTCCATGGCAGCCCACAAAATCCAAAATCCGGATTGTCAGTAATCAGTCAGGTAATTTACTATCTACAATAAAACAGTGCTCATGATGTTGCCTGCTAGACTTGAGTCCTACATCAGTGTAAACAAATCTTTTTCAGTTCCTTCCTCCATTCACCTGCAGCAGTAAGCAGCTTAGTGACGTCAGCACTAAGTGGATCTTAATGAGCTGCTGAGGTCCCAGCAAAGCAGCACTATCATGATGTTGACATCCTAGGGCTGAAGTCTCAGAGCTGTAATACATTCACTGACTGATTTAGTCTTAGATGCATTTAATAAGTTAAAAAATGAAATTATTCACACATTTTTTTCAATGTACATCTTCTTATAGATGATTAAAAAAATGTAAATACAAATTAAATTTAAAAAAAAAACCCTAGTGGGGGTTGTCTCTTAAGAGGATTGTTGGCCCACTATTAATCACGAGCCTCGTCACTTGAGCCAAGGAGTGAAAAAGGCGTCTGTAATGATCACCTGAGGTTTCAGGTGAAAACACTGTGAGACCTTGCCTCACCCTGTCATGTGACCTATTAAGGTCAAAACTACACTGTAAGTGGCAGACAGCTGGTGTGGTCAGCCGCCGCGCTGTTCAATGATGGACACTCACAGTGGACACAGAGGAACTCTTTTACTCTTCCATCTGTCTTTTATCTAATTTAGTGAACAGTTCAGATAAAATAGTTACACGTAGATGCTGAAAATGACAGCCTCAGTGTTGAACATACTGTGACTCACTTGGCCTCTCTCAAAGTGTAAATTAGCCCACCCACCTCTCCGATCACACTCTGGCTCTCGTTCTGATAGAAACTGAATATTTAACAGTGTTTCCTGAAAACCGTCTTTTGCATAATCACTTCTTAATAACTTTAAATTTACAATAATGAATTACACTGCAGCGGGGAATACATTATAGGAGATGTCTTTTTGAAAGTGCTGTAACTGAGTGTATGGATGTAATCCCTCCAGTGTTATCTTCTTCATGTGCCAACACAGTGCAGAGCAGCCACCTCAACTCTGCTCTCACAGAGGTCAGCTGTTGTGTTATTAGTGTTACATACATCTGGATACTAACAAAGAAATCCACAAATCACAAGTACTGGTGTAACTCGTAAATACATATCTTGAAAAAGATAAGATGGGAATAACCCCGGCTTTGTTTTCAGAGCTTTAGCCAGGCTGACAAATACAGAGGGCCATGTGTGCCAAAATGAATTAAATAAATACATCATGAAGTATTAATTAAATATGGCATCAATTAAAGTATATATAAATAATTAAATAAATATCAGTTAATTTTATTATTAAACATTTAATTAATTATTAATTCATATTAATGAATATTTTCTAGTCTAGAAATTAATGATCTAATCTTCTGGTCAGTCTAACAAGACAGACTCCATGTGTAAAACTGCTCCAACGTTTTTGGAGATGTTCGTTCCCGCTAACATTCAGCTCAGTTTTCAAAACTGCTGCTCCTCACTTCTCAGTGGAGGTAAAACCCAAGGTTTAGCATTTTAACACCTGATTTGTGTGTTTTTTGTTCAATGAGCAGTATGACCTGAGACTAAACCACAGTATCACTCCATCACACGGCAAACACCCCCTATCTTATGGATGTGTAACCCTGTGAAAACGCTTCCTGTTCAATAAAATAGGGCTGGAAGTGAATTTAGTTTCTTATGAAACTATCTTTTCTTATTGGACAAACCTGTTGAGATTAGAACTTTATAGATTTGGCACCTTAAAATCTTTTCAATCATTGTCACACGGATCGAGGGCATCTGTCTCAAAGTGACATCTGTCATAGTCCTGGTCATCTGCAGCAGTCACCCTGGATGTATTTAGGACCTCCTCAGACGTTCGCCAGGTCGTCAGATGTTCTGTACTGCTAAATCGGCCTCTATGCTTGCTTTAAACTCCTCGTAACTTTCTGTGCTAAGTGTTTTGCTCCTTGTGTCTCCTGTCACCGGTGCTTTGGATCACTCCCCACGCTAACCTGTTACTTCCTCAGATTGTCTGAAGCTGGTCTGCTATCTGCTACTACTCACCTGCTGCCTATCCACTGCTCACTGGAAATCCAAAAAGGATCGGAAAGATCACCTACCTGCCCTACCTTCACTCTGAACACAATGGGGTGATGCAGGTGAGACTTTGGAAAGAACGCTTCATGTCTCTTTGAAACCAAAACAATACAATTTGACAGCTTGTGCAGCTATTTGAAGAGCTTGGGAAGCAGGAGTGCTGTTTTGCTGTAAAGGCAGCCATCACAACACTGTCAAATGCAAAAAACACAAAGGTGCTGAAACCCTTAAACACTGTTGTTGTCGTTATTTTCTTTCTAAGAAGAACCATGGTCGAATGACCGATGTCACGAACTAGTCTCCAGTCCTTGACATTGTCCGTGTCTGGGTCTCGTCTGAGTATTATTCTCCAGCTTGTGATTAAAAACATGGATATGAAACACCATGATGCAAACAGCTTATTATTTATTATTATTTGACTCTGCTTCTGCTCTGCTCATGCCAAACTGCTTTAATAAAATATCCTGTAATATCCACCAAAGTCTAAATTGTAGACATTCTCCTTTTAATCATTTGTGAAACAGCAAACCCTGAATATTCATCCTCAGTTTAAATAGCTCCTACAGGTTACTGGAGCCTTTTAAAAGTTACAGAACCTCAGGGCCTGCTGTTCAGGCCACTAAACTGGGCCCAGTTAATTACCAAGTGCACAGGTGTTACTGGCTTTTTCTTTTCTTAACAGACGAGTCAGGGTAGACGACTGGACAACAGAGGTAGTAAATGTTGGGCTCCATCAGGCTCTATACTACTTACTGTTCAAGTCCCACAGGATCGCAGACACACTCATCCCCCTGCCTTTCCAAACGCCTTCGATGCTTGCTCCCTCTTGGGGAACATGGCGGGTCTGAGCCCGCGCTGGAATGGTAGCGCTGGGCAGGATGGCTGCTGCGTTGCTTCGAACTATTCCTCACCCCCTACCCAACCCTGTGGCTTGTCACGTCTTCCATAATGTTGTGCTGTGGACATTCATGTGCTTCTTTTTGTGCAGAGGAGTTTTTTTGTTTCCTGTTCTCATGCTGTCCTCCCAGGAGCCCAGCACAAGTAGAGGTCTCTTTTTTTCCTCTTGTACTTTCCCATTGTAGTGTATATTTCAGTGTTTTTTTCTGTAACGCTACCGATCTCCGACCTGTAACCCCATGTGATATGTGTTGTGTGTGTGTGTGTGTGTGTGTGGGGGGGGGGGGGGGGGGGGGGGGGGGGTCCCATTTCACTGCAGGGCAACCTGCATGTGGCGAATAAAGTCTTGATTGATCAGAGGTTGGGACTTTTTAAACAGAGCCGTCCTGTGTTGGGGGAACACTACAGGCGTAATTTATTATCAGCTCTGATGTTCTGTAGCACTCAAGCTCGCAACCTTTATTACAGTGTTTATATTACAAAGCCTCAGAATATCAGGCTGTTAGAAAGCTAATGAATAGTTAATTTAAACTTACCTATGGATTATCTGCTCATCACTGTAAAACCTCATTAGTTCAGAGAACTTCAAAAAGTATGTAAACTTGTCGCCTTAGAAAAACGGTGAGTTATTTATTCATGTTAAAAAAAGTGGCCCAGGCAATGAACTATTCTTTACTATTCTATTATTCTATATCTACTATTCTATATCTAGTAACCCTCAATATGTTCTTATTTACTGCTTAAGATTGGATCTTAAAGCATCAGTATACAACTTATATAATATTTCACATTTTGAATATGAAGTGAACACTGTTGTGGCAAAGATTTTATTTTTTATCAATAAAAACAGGCAGGTGGGGTTGTTACTAGAGTCACACACATAAAGCAGAATTCATTTATCAGTCACATGTATCAGCGAACATGGACGCTTTCAGAACTAACAGACTGTTAACAGGTTTTTAAACCACTCGATTGGCAGGTTTAAAGGTTTAAAGGCTGACTGATAAAAAAGCAAACATTGTACAAACTTCAAAATCATATTTCTCCGTTTTATTAGACTCTGGCATATATAATATCTTGAGCTTCTTGACTTTCATACATTTCTCCAACCTCTTTTAAAGAAAATATTTTTTACTTAAAAAAATAGCATTACCTCTTTACTCAGTTTGCAAGAGCAACATCAAGAAAAAGACAGAGGTTTTTAATTGCAAAGAAACTGAAAACAGATCATCTGTTCAGCTGCAACACTGGAGTGGATTAATAACATCTAAAATCAAGCAAAATGACAAGTTTTAAAACAACCAGAGATGTTTAAAGTGCTGCAGACTATAGCAGAGGTACCAACAAACATATTGGTGCAATTTGGAAGTACTGTTCTCACTGCAAGTCAGTCAAATAAATCATTTCATGTGAGAATCATTTCTAAAATGTCTTTGTGAGTCTCAGCAACAAAACGGTGCCCATAGTTGGTGCATTGTTTGGAAGCAGGGAGGAAAGGAGTAGAAGCTGGTATAATCATAACAATGAATGTGCTTCTCATACTTCAAAAAAGGTTCTGCTGCTCCAGCTGTCTGGATGGATACAGCAGGCTGATGACAAAGGAAGGGATCGATATCTTTGGAAAATGTTTCTGAGCAAAAGGTGAAGAACATCCCAGCAGGTGGTGGCGATGACCATGTTAGTCCTCGATGGAGGTCAAGGGCACTCGGCGGAAAAAGAAACTGGATCCTCTAAAGAGGTGACCCTGGCGTGAGGGAGACAAAGAGAAGGAATATAGGAAAATATATAGTGCACTGGGGAACTCCAGCTCTGGTCTTCTGACTGGCTTTTGCAGTATGCTTTGCCTGAGCAGAGAGCATAGGCCTGTACACGTCGCAGTTCACCCTGCTACTTCTATCAGCAAGTGACCTGTTCCCTTGGCATCCATACATGCACATGCTGCATCACTACCTCCACCCTATTTGACAGGCAGTGTCCTGCTTACTCTCCACTATCCTACTGTAGTGTACAAGTGGTTTCCACTTTTTTGTGAACCCTCTGCATTTATCTTCACAAAGGTGTTTCTTGATTATAGATTTTGACAGTGATAGACCGACTACCTCCTTTCTTGACATGGCTACATACTGTGAATGTTTTTTCTGATCTAAGGAAAAATTCTACCTCTTCAGGCCTTTTGGTGTTGCTGAACCAGCCAGTGCATTCCTTCTTTTACAGATTGTTAATTTGAACATTCCTAAAGCTTCTGCATCCATCAGCATCTCTATTACCTCTATTTTGAGTTCCAGTGAATTGGTCATGGAATAATAAAATGGCATTAAGGAATCAAATGCCATGTGACATAGTGAGTGTACCTTGTTGCTCAGGTGATTCCAGCAGTGCAGCCAGGAGCTAAAGACGGGCGACAGAGGAGGAAGTCCTGCAGCCAGTCTGACAAGACAAAGCTCAGCAGTCAGACTGAAGCATCAGCGATTATTTTGCAAAAAAATATTAAAAGCATATTTACTGTAAACATAATAAAGACTTTAATGTAGCACAAAAAGCCCCTGTTCTGGAGACAAACTTCAAGTGTAAAAATGATGAACCATTTATTGTATGAGCCTCACATTAGTCAGATTTCGAGATCTTTAGTGATTTGGAAATGCTGTCAGACTCCAATCAATGCCTACATGGTAACACAAGAGCAGTTCATGGAGGAATCTGTAAACATATTTAAAACTTTAACTTTTGTTATGAGCACTGGTGCTTGTCCTTTGTCTACCAGTGGTCCTTGAAATATTTCTACAACTTCAGTTCTGCTGAAATTATTGGACATAACCTGGAAAGCACATACAAAAGCCCTTCCTTCGTAGTATATATATATATAAATCTAAGCTGCTAGAAAACATGTATGTGGCAGTCATATGAAAAACAGGAAGTTCCTCATTTAGAATTTCACCACTTTGTTCTTAATCATTGTATGAAAAAAATCTATGAGATCAGGAATCCAACTGCCATCTGATTGAAATTACCCTTAAAAAGTTATAAATGATATGAGCTCCAGTTTCTCTAATCTTTGTTGACTAAATTTAACCTTTTCCAGAAGGTTTGTGCAACTTTTGTCTTTTTATTCTTTTGTATTCCACAGACCTGCAATCACAGCATCATGTTTCAAGTTGGTGAGAGAAAAAAAAAAAACAATCGCTGAAACCATTTAATATGAGTGCGATAAAAAGCTAATTATAAACCTTGAAAGAGTCTACGGCATCAGGTTTAAATCAATATTACATTTTAAGTTCATAACTGTGTTTAGCTTAATGACTCACCCACAATTGTTTACCACCATAAGATCAGCAACCAGCATGAATGGATATGTAAGGACACTTACTGCAATCTAATGAGGCACAAAACGCACACTGCATTATTACTGAATTATGACATACAGGAGAAACCTTTCATGGTCTGAAGAGAGAACTTACGCCCATCACAAATTTAGTGTAGCTTCTCACTGCAGAGGCCTGACTGAACTGCAAAGAAATGTAAAGAGAGGGGGAAATGTTATTGAAGGAATTTACATGTTTCCAGAAACTAAAACTAATGCACTTAAAGTTCAATAGTTACAATCGTTTGTATAATAAACAACAAATTACCATGTAAGCATATACAAGTGTCTCTGAAACACCGGTATTACACGTTTTCTTTCATTCATCATTTTCGTTTTTGGTGTGTGAGGGTGATGGGTTTGTGTGCTCCAGTAATCCCAGAAGCTTTGTTGTCAAGTGCAATTTGCTACTGGTAGGGTCTTCGAAATCAAACTGGTCCTGGGTGAGGAGCCAGACATCCTACGCAGTATAATAAATCTAATAAAGGTTCAATGTAGCCTGCTCGGGACAGGGTCAGCGGGGATCCTACCCTGTCACCAGGAACAGGATAGAGGCTTATGGGTGAACGTCTGCTGGCCAAGCCTGAGCTCACAGCCTGGCAAGGATCAGCATGAAAAAGCTAAGTGGGTTTACTGTGGGACCACCACTCTCACAGGATGGGCTGCAGAGGAATGAAATATTGATAAGACATATGAACATGTGCATGGTACCCGGACACTATAGATCACTGGATGATTTTGTAATCAATAAAGACCAAGGAATTGACCTCAGGGGCAGGATTGTATCATGGCACAGATCTGAGGGTGGCTACAGAAAGATTTCTGCAGCACTGAAGGTTCTAATGAGCACAGTGGCCTCCATTGTCCGTAAATGGAAGACATTTGGAACCACCAGAACTGTCTGACCATGTCAATCTACATGATCTGGGTAAAAGGGCCTTATTCGGGAGATGCCCAAGTACCCGATGGGCACTCTAGTAAAGAGCTCCCAGCATTGCTCTGTGGAGAGAGGAGAAGCTTTCAGAAACAACCATTCCTGTACTCCAAGTAGCCAGGGTGAAGCCTACTTCTCAGTAAAAGACACATGAGAACCTGCCTGACTACTGTGTGAATGTCTGGCCCTGCCAGAGCCCAGACTGAAATCTGCCTGAAACCCTCTGGAGAGAAATGGCTGTGCACTGCTGCTCCCCAGCTGAGGTTCCACAAAGGAGAATGGGAAATAAGCTGCCCAAAAATAGGTATGCAAAGCTTGTAGCATCACTCTCAAAGAGGCATGAGGCTGTAATTGCTGCCAAAGGTGTTTCAAGTATTAAGCAAAGGCTGTGAATATTTAAGTACTTGTTATATTTTTCTCTTTATGAATATAAATTTGCAAGAATTTCAAGCAATTGCTTTTATAGGTTATTGTATTTAACATTTTGCAGTGAACAATGAATAGGGCTGTAACATGACAAAATGTGGAACAAATGAAGCTCTGTGAATACTTTCCAGATGTACTGTATGTATTATAGGAGACATATATAAAAATGTCTGAGTAATGGGTAATTAAAAAAATGAAAAAATAAACCTATCTGGTAAAATGCAAAAGACAACTAGTATATGAAGCTAAAATTTCACAGCAATCCTCATAAACTACCAGTAACAAGTTTTAGAACACCACATTTTCAAGTTCTTTATTGAAAATTACGCAGTTTATTGTCTGATTGCACTCTGAAATGAAAGCATAGCACAAATAAGTAATTGGAGTTAAAAAAGAAATCATGGAATCAGTTTATAGACCAAAGTGTATTCTAACCTTTAACCCATCAGAGTAGCCTTCTTTGGCAGATATAACAGCTGAAGACAGTCGTGGCTTCTTTCTACAATAGAAATCGAATATTCTCCCATATCTGTAGGGTTAGTTCCCATAAACGTGGACCTTGTAGGTTGCTTTGCTTTCACTCTTCTGTCCAGTTCAAACCAGCTCGATGGGGTTTAAGTCTGGAGACTGTGCTGGACTCCATGTTTTCAAGCTCACCACCTTGTTCTTTGTTCCTGAGGTAGTTCTGGCACAGCTTGGATCTATGTTTTGGGTCTTTATGTTGCTGTAGGATGAAGCCTTGACCAACTAGGCTCATACCAGAGGGTCCTGCATGGTGCTGCACAATGCTGTGGTACGTGTTTTGGTTCAGGGAGCCTCTCACTCTGTACAAGTCACCGACCCTGGATCCAGCAAACAGCCCTAGACCATCACACTTCCTCCTCCATGTTTGACGGTTGACACCACACACTGTGGAACCATCCTTTACCTACTCGACCACAAAGATCCTCTGTGATGAACACAAGGTTTCAAATGTTGATCCATCAGTCCATAATACCTTCTTCCAGTCTTCAGTAGTCCAATGGTGGTGTTTCACGGCCCAGCCAAGCCTCTTTGTCTTATTCTGACGTCTGGCTTTCTTGCTGCAACTCGTCCTGTCAAACCTGAAGCTCAAAGTCTTCTCTTCACAGCTGAAACTGAGACTTTCTTACTACGACCACTATTAAGCTGCTTGAAGCTGTTGTCCTGTGAGCTGCCCATCACACAGCTGTTAACTCTCAGAAACTTGTCCTCTGATTGAGTCGTGTCTTTGGGTCTGCAGACCTCTTCCTGTCAGTTTGTTTCTGAGCCTTTGGATGCTGAAGGAAACTAAACTCACTGACACCTTGACTTTCTTTGCAGTTTCTCTGTAGGACAGACCGACATTTATATGAAGGTCTGTCTCTCTTCCATTGTTAATCACCTTTTTCTCACCATTCTTGTACCATCACACTACTTTCTGTTCAACTGATGCTTTCGAGCGTATGGTACCACAGTGTGTTCCAACACTGCTTAATGGTCTGCATGTATCAAGTGTGCCTCTTCTGTATGTTGTTTATTTGCAATAAGGCAACTTTGTCATTAGCCTAGCCCAGGCTTTTGTCTAGCTGGTGATGATGATAATAATACCTCTGCCATAAACACTAGCTTAGCTTTTTGTCTATGAGACTATCCACTTGTTAAGTGATGATGTAACAACCCTGCCTCTGGGTCCAAACTCCTCCTTTTTTAATGCTATTGTCTTTTTCATGTATTGTAATGCTTTGTATTTTGTTTTAATACAAACAATACTAAAAAACCCCTTAAAAATAATCTATGTTCACTGTAGGCCTCTCTGCTTTTTTATTAGCACTATTCATGTGCACTGCATTTTTAAGCTCAGTTTTTAAAACCTTACGATGTAATTAGAATCCATGGGCTCACAGTCCGCTAGACGCCAAATATTTGAATGTTGAAATTTTAAAAAAAGAAAAGAAAAGAAAAAAAAAGGACTCTCAGACTAATAATGGATTGCATTTATATAGCGCTTTTCGAGATCCTCAAAGCGCTTTACAATTCCACTATTCATTCACTCTCACATTCACACACTGGTGGAGGCAAGCTACAGTTTTAGCCACAGCTGCCTTGGGGCAGAAGCAAGGCAGCTATATCGCGCCATCGGCCATTCTGGCCAACACCAGTAGGTGGTAGGTGAAGTGTCTTGCCCAAGGACACAACGACCAATACGACCAAGACTTACAACCTTCCGATTACAAGATGAGCTTCCCAACCCCCTGAACCACTCGACTAACTAAGACTTCAACTGTTACATTAAGATGAGAATGTTTTGTTTCTTGTATTATATTCATAGTGATAGCAGAGCTACAACTTTTAGCTGTTTTTATAAATCCTTCAGTCAGAACATGGCATATCATTTTCAGTGAGATAACTTTCTTTGAACCTTGTGAATCCTCTTTTTCATGGATGCCTCAGTGTTAAATTTGATTGGAACATCTGGGAGAACAGCCAAACCTATCATTTTATAGAAGATAAAAGACCATTTTTAACTCTTTAAAGAAGAGTTTTGACCCTGAAATGGCTAATAACGTCAGATGTCAAAAATATATTTTTCTATAGAAAGCACTCAGACATAGAAAAATGTACTTGTAAGATTGTGTGTGTGGAAATGGGCCAAGTGGAGCAGAAAAGCACTATATAAGTGCAAGTCCATTATCACATCAGGATAGCCAGTGTCAACTTTAAGAAAATATTTTGTGTTTTGTATGATTAGCAGCATTGGCCAAATAGATTTCTAAGATTTGCAATCATTTATATAAAGTTTAGATTTCTTTCTAAATTAAGTGTTATAATATTCCGGTGTACTTCCGGGCCTTTGCTCTGTTGACAGGAATCTGGTCTTATTTTGTTGAAGGGATACAAATTGGATTATATTAACAGATTTTAAATTATGACAGGAATTTTAAAGTTGCATGAGAGCTCTTTTGTTTGTCACATTGTAGCTCTTACGGTATGTTTTTGAATGTACACAGGAAATCTTTGATACCACATGAACAGGATAATACGTATAATACAGAGATTCATCTGTTAATCTGTCAAGTGTGCAACCTCCCATTGTTTAATCCCCCTTACTGCACTGTACTGTCCATTACACTTGAGCCACTTAATGTTATCTAATTTTTGCATTTTGACTACATTTTAAATTCTGTTTTTTTGCTTTGTGGAAAATAAGGGCGCTCTACCTTCTGAGGCACAACCTCAAAGGTAGGTGTGGCTCAGGAGGTAGAGCGGGTGTTGAACATGCTCTTCAAGTGCCCACCTAGAACATACAATAGTTTTCCTAATAAAAATACAGTACTATTATAAAATTATATTTATTGTCAAAGCTTGTTGAAATAGGTAAAGGTGACAGACTTACACTTTCATCCACAGCATAGGTGTTAATAAAGTGAGCCAGGAGATTACAACACCACAGAAACAGAACCTCTCCCAGGACATGCGGTATGAAACCACTGCAAACACACAAACACTGCTATGATGGTTGGAGGTGAAAGATCACGATATCTGAGCAGGACAGACTGTACTAATAAAAGCATGACTCACACATAGAAGCCAGCAACTCCTTCCTCCTTGAAAATCTTGACCATACAGCTGAGCATCCCACTAAAAATCAGACAGACCTTTAATATCATCTTGCTTTTTTATGTAGATGTGAGTGTAGAATGTTTCTTTTAATCCACTTTCTTCATCTACAAAACACTTGTATGAAATTTATGTACAAACCAAAGTCTTACCCATACTTGACTTCTCTGCCAACAAACTGAGCCATGCAGCGTACCGACATAACTGCCAACGCAGAAAGGTTTATCAGATCATTTCATTCAGACAACATAACACTTTCATGAGGACTGGGAACATGCTACATACTGTAAACTGCAAACAAAGATTGATGCCTCAGAATAGTTCAATATGTAAACAAGTCTGTTAGTCCAACATGAGATTCCTGCTTCATGTGACGACTCAAATCACTACCTTCACATTTTAGGCCACTGTTCACAATCAGGCATTAAAAGGAGTTACAAATTTTCAAAGCACGCAGTAAAGACAGAATTCAATTAAAAATACTCAGTGTTGGGGAGTAACGGAATACATGTACCGCCGTTACGTATTTAAAATACAAAATATGAGTAACTGTATTCCGTTACAGTTACCGTTTAAAAAGGTGGTATTCAGAATACAGTTACTTTGTTGAAATAAATGGATTACACTGCGGTACTTTCCTGGTTCATATTGTCGCGGGTCAGGACTGTTTGGGTTTTGTTTGACAGCTACGTTCTGTTGTTCCAGGCAGCAGCGTTACGGTTGCCATGGTTACAGGGTTACGCTCTCTCTCTCTCTCTGCGACTGTGTGCTTCCTGGGTGAGAGAGCGCCTTTTCGTTGTTGTTGTTGTTGTTGTTGTGCTAAGCTAACAGGCAGAATGCTACAAGCATAGCTCTAAAGAATGTAGCATCATGTTCAGTGTAGTCCGTGTTGCAGAGAGAATGGACTGCCATACACGTTATGGGTCTGTGAGCGCAAGGAGGGAGAAAAAGGGGAGTGGAAAGGTACGAGTTGTCATCGAGGAAAAACGGGAGCTGGAAGCATGTAAATATAATAATAACCACTTCAGCCAAGAAGAGAGCCTGACGAGCCCAGTTGTAAGTAAGCTATTAAGACTCGACTGTACACCGTGTTCGTGTTTTCCTCCGAAAACAATAAGTTCCGTTGGAGCAGCCTTTCAACGCCTCTCTCTGTCTCTTGCAAGAAAAGTTGACCCACACAACAAAGTAAAGCTATTTTTCGGCTACGAGCTGACAGGGACCCCGCCGTATTAGTCAGAGGTCCCTTTACTACAGTTCGGAGTCGCGGACCTTCAGTAATAGTAATAAATCACAGCAATAGTACATTCACGTTGTTGTAAAAAGCATGATAATATATTAAGTAATCCAAAGTATTCAGAATACGTTACTGTCATTGAGTAACGTAACGGAATACGTTACAGAATACATTTTGGGGCATGTATTCTGTATTCTGTAATGGAATACATTTTAAAAGTAACCTTCCCAACACTGAAAATACTTAATCAGTAGTTAAAAACAACAGAAAAAGAACACAGTACTTTTTTTAGTTATACTGACGACACACATTTATTTAGAATACAGTCACATTTTAATCATATGTTGACAGAGTGCTTTGTTCTATAAACTTTGAGCACTTTATCTACCTCAGACCTACATTCACTTTAGACTCACAAACATGCGTCTCTTTAGATTGTGGGCGGAGCCACAGAACCCATTGGACGCTCAGGAGCTGGAGTTCAAACCAGGAAATCTCTTCCTGTAAGGTGACTGCAGCACTATTTTATTTTACTAATCTCTGCCTAGCTTTTTTTATTTACTCAAAAGAAATGTTTCATGGCAGAATAAACATTTCCGGTTGCTGACATACCATGAAAAGGATGGGTGGCTACTCTGGACAGGCACTGGATGATCATCTCATGTGAGGTCTGGGAGACAAAGCAATGTAAAGAGAACGTTTTTCAAAGCCAGAAATAGCAAGACAATGTCTACAAATATCCTCTGCTTTCCAGATTTTTCACTTGATCACCACTTGCCTGTCTCAAATTTGCCCAGAGAAATTCCAGGGAAAATATAAGAACTTCCTAACAGGAATTATGCACAATTTCTGGTCCCTACCAACATTTGGTTTCTCAAAAAAGTATTTTAGGGATGAAGGTTGTTTCTAGACACTTTTTGGCATTTTTTAAGGAACATAATCTCTGATGAATCCTTTCAGGACCTGGTTGAAAATCTGCCATGAAGAATTAAGACAATTCTGAAGGCAAAAGGAGGTCCAACTCGCTTTTGGTCCATTTACGGTCCTGCAAATGACGGCAGGTTTCCCCATATATAAACAGTATAAAGTTATAAATATTACATTTTTTTATAATGACTATAATTAGCACTACTGACGGACAGTGGGCGTTGAGGTCATTTTTCTTGATCATTAATTTGCAAATTAGGAAACCAATGGGAAACCTTAAAAACCAGGTCCAGTAGGAAGTAGTGGAAAACTTGTAGTAACTAGTTCTAAGATGTTTTGCAAGGTTTTTATTTTGTGGCATGATACCACATTTCAGGTTTTACGCTGTGCCCTCACAATTTTCTGGAAATGCATTGATTAATCAAAAAGGATCCAATATTGTTTTCAAATAAAACCAAATCTATCAGTTACAGCATTTGATACTGATCATCATTGAACCATTTACCCTTTAAATTTAGGGCTTAAATGATTTTCAAATCATCGTATTCTGTCTTTTTCACAACTTATGAATAAGGAAACATTTGTACATCAGTTCAGCTACACTCAAAATGAAAGAAGTGAAGAACAGCCCTCACAGAGTTGTCTCACCTCTTTGACCACTTTCCTGAGTGAATTCTGCTGGTCGCCGTTCTTAAACAGGACGTCTATCTGCTGAACAAAGAACTCCGATTACCCTTCAAAACACACTATTGTGTAATCAGATATTTAAAGAACATAACATTCATCGACAACATCAATCATCTACAGCTCCACCTGCACAATCACTTAAAAACCCAAGTTTATTTTTGCAGAACCAAATTCTTATGCATGTTTTAAATAAAATCATATGCGTGAGCACAGTGATTACACTTTACTGCCTGTCATCTCTCAAAGGCCTATTCAAGCACATCAGCTGTTCTTATTTGTAACTGGTAACAAATAAACAACATGTAAGTCCTTTGAACTTCACTAATATTTTGACTACAAACTGCAGCAAGATTACAGAAAATTACAGACCATGTTTACATGAAAGGCAAAAATGAATTAATTGATAATAAAAAGGAATTGAAATTGATTCCTATTGTAACACTTCTGCTATCAAACTGTGCCCTGGCTGAAAATCCATGTGTTACAGCAATGTGACAGCAGAGGATTATTATCATTATGAAAATTCACTGAATGGGAAAAAGCTTTGAATGTGCTTTTGTCAAAAACTGAACCAGTAATGACAACAACACTGAGCAGCAATAAAAACCTAATTAAAAATATTATTTAAAGAAAAAAAAAAACCAAAACATTAGCACAACATTGGCATGAAACCTGAAATAACTTGTCCTCTGTCAGGACATCACAACAAAAAGGGAACACAAACACTGGAAATGGCATCCCACTGATTCAGGAGACTTTCCTCCAGACAAAAGCAGCCTGCAAAGCTGGGAGAGCTTGCTGTTAGTGATTCATACAGGAGAACGATAAAAACCCAAGGTTTCTATTCAACACTGAATATTATTAATTTAGCTTTAATAATAAGGTGGCAGTAAATAAATCACTTCCTGTTCGAGCTGTTTCAGCCAATTACAGATCATTGAGACCACAGGCATGTCTCGAGTTTTAATCATCTTAAATTCCATCCACAGGTTTTTGGAAAACAATGACAATTTGATTTCATTTCATAAAACTGTACTTGTGTTAGTGCAGTATAGTGTCAGACGAGTGCCTGTAATCTTCACACACTTGGCAAATGCCTCTTGTTTTAGAGGCATTTAAATACACAGGGGAAAATCTTATTTGCAGCATGGCCCTGCTGGGGCCACATAAATATAAGCACAGTGACCCTGTGCTGTATCTGAAACACTGTGACGTGAAACATTCAGCAGCATGTTAAAGTAATAATTCAGTAACACTGCAGTATGGGAAAAGTCAGAGTGTAGTGTTTATACGTATTCGTTTTTAATACGAAGGCAGGTAAGGAAAGTCTAATATCAGCTGTTTAACAGTTTGGTTCCCACACTCTGTGTAAAGTACAGAGCGTGCCCTCATCATTGGCTATCATCATTGTGCTTCTGTATAAGCCTTTGCAATAGAACATATAGAACATATGCAGCTCCGTTTTTGTTCTTTATCTTTCAGATTTTAAAGAGTTACAATCAATACAATACTCCAGCTTGTCCAGGTTGAAATCTAAAGATAACAAAGGGAATTTTTAACAGTTTTAACAGTTTAATGTTAAGTTCAAGTTGAATCACAGAGATTCTTGATGGAGGTCACACTGTCAGAACTGCTAATTCAAATGACTTATACAGGCACCTCTGATGGATCCAGCTATAGAGAAACATCTGCTTATTCATCTTAGCAAGAAGGGTTGTACCCTTTGTACCATCTTAATCTCATTTCCTGCTTACCTGTTTAACTTTGCTCCTCACCACAGTAGAGATGGCACTGGATACAATACGTGGTGAGAGGCCACGAAGAAGTCCTCTCTTTCCATCCACCTTCACAATATGCTGCGCTGAAAACAAATTCATGTCCTGTAAAATGTTCATGCTTTGTCCAGTTAGACGATAAGTCATCCATTAATCCCACTTCACTCACCATAAGAGAGAAAGCCGGGCAGGTATAAAACTCTCCTTCCAAACATAGTTGTTCCCACAGTCGGGGGAAGAGGCTCATGTCCCACCTGGAGACAACAGCAGTTTCAATTAAACAGATTCTCTACATGACCATTTTCTTTTATTCAACTACAGCTTCGGGTGTTTGCTTTCCAAGAACAGACTGGACGACTTAAACAACTGACCAAAATACATTTAAATCATTATTTTAAATCAGTGACAGACAGAACAATTCAGGTTTTGAAAAACAGACATAATGAGCCAAAATGAAAGAGTAAAAAATGTAAACACTGAATGAGATGAAATTAAAGAAAGATGACCATCTCAGCAACGTGTCATCAATTTGCCTTTTGGAATAAAAACGCCGCCCTCAATAAAAACCAGTTTATCTGGATGTGCTTTTGCTAATAGTAAATCAGCTTTATTCTTAATCAAGACATAAAACAAAGTACACGTCTGACTAATATGTCAAATGAGAAATGGGTTGAGTATGAAAATTATTCTCATGGCTGGATTTTTGCAGACATGATCCAGATTTGGCCCGTGCAGATTAGCGTCTGCATACGACTGCAGCAGTGTGACTCTGAATCAGGTGTTGAACCATAACACATGTGTTTTTGCTGATAGTTAATTATAGCTTAAAGCTAATCAGAGTCTAATCAGGTGTAGCTTTGACCAATATCATGAATAAGAAAATATAATCTATAACAATGATTCCAATCACAGTCCTCTTACTGAGAAGCTGTGTAGAAACAACCTTGGAAAGTAAGTGTTCATGTGTGTGTGGAAAAGATGTGACGTGTGTGGGAGTGAGTGACACCAACGAGGCACTAATCTAAAAGGACGTCTGACTTCTTAAATACAGTGTGTAAGTGTGCTGTGTATTCTGTACAAATGTTTGTGTGCGATCTTCTCTGCTTAGGCTGCTGCCTCGATCAGCAGAAGGAAATGGGTGGATGGAGGTTTAAACTTTGGTTTATATCAGCTATGTGGAAAAGTCAAACAGATAGAGAGAGAATGATAAGGGTGGCTGATCAGTTGTCAACCACATGACTGGATGTCACAATGGGTGAGGCCAGATGTCACCTGAGAAGCTGTGCCATTCTGTAACAGAGGTATAAAAATTAGGTGAAGAAGAGATTCAGGGTTTATCCCTTTGTCTTCTGCAAGATAAGCAGTTAAGCTGACTGGAACAGTTCACAGTTGAAAATTCCAGCAAAGACACTAAAGGGATGTTGGGATGCTGTCCACACTGTGAACCTGCACACTGGCTTGTTTTTGTTTTTTACCCTTTTGCTTATTTTTCCGGTGTTAGATGAAAGAATCCGGGTTTGGGTTAGGATCTGGATTTCCAATCAACACGGAACAAAAGGATGAGTACATCTTCAGATCCAGTTGTGCTCACTGTCTCTCCAACCTTCTTCCTCACAAGATCTGAAAACTCAGCATTAGCTCAGAGTGGGTTCATTAGATAATCTAATTCAAGGGATTTAATCAGAAAAAAAAACTGTTTGACACTGCTTTGCAAAGTTACACACCAATTCAATATTCATTGTAGTGACCTCCAATTGATGTGATCAGTGTCATTACTGCCAACATGAATTATGATTTTACTGAATCTATATTTATCCTGAACCAGCAGATTCATGTCTCCTTCAATGTCATCTGCTCTGACGCCTGAAAGACGATTAAAGCAGAATCACCAATAACTAGATAAAGTGTAGAACAACTAAATTTGTTTTGCTGTTATTTAGAGGCAAAAATCACAATAAAGGACCAATCATGTTAAGTGATGTGGTTTACAGATGACAAGCTAGAAGAAAAATCAGTGTAAAATTTCCACATTTTTGGACATCAGTGTGCCAGAACAGCATGTTCACATTAAAGTCTGCACTGAAAAAAACTTAAATAAATCTTAAATACAGATGGTGAAGAGAGCTGTTGGGCACATGAGTTCAAAAATATTTCACAGGCGATCGCTGAAATCTAATGACTGTGAGGTGTACAGTCTACAGTCCTATCAAAAGTTATGGAATCACCAACCTTGATTTGAATAAAGTAAAACACAGTAAAAACTCTGAAAGCACATCCTCAAACTACAGATGTGACACAAAACTATCAGTCCACGCAGTTCAACCCAGCTGTCACAGAGTGACACCCAAAGTGCACGTTGGACAGGTCGTCCATCACAAGCATCTGCAGTGGATCGAAGCTATTTTATGTTTAAGAACTGGCTTCATTAAAGAGGCCCCAAACAAATCACATTGCTTTAATTAAAGTGAACATGAAACACTACAAGAGTAAAGGTTCATTTAGGAGACCTGCTTTCAAAAGCAGAACACGTTTAGCGCCATCTTGTGCCACATGGCATCACCGACTTGGTTGGTTAGTTCTGGCTAATAGATTTAAGTATTATTCAGAGATTATCTCTCTCATAAAATCATGGAAGGACAGGCCCCAGCACGGTATGTACCACCAACAGATAAAGGAAGTGGCCTCTGGTAGAGGATCCGAGCTTGAAGGATAGACCACCCGCAGGGGGGAGCAGGGAGTTATACACATCTATCTATATACATATACACACACATACACACATGTGTATATATATATATATATATATATATATATATATATATATATGTACCTAATTATTCAAAATAGTGAAAAGAGGGTGCTTGCAGACCTTAACAAGTTGTAACATCTGGCTAAGTAAACAAAAGCATGGCCCCAAAATAAAGATGTAGCTTGTTCCAAGTCAAGTGTGTTTAAAATTTGGAGAAAATGGAAAACGGACCTCACAGTAGAGCCATCAGAGTCTTTGACTACAAGACTCGGGGCTTATAGTTTTTCCTGTCATCCAGCTTTTGCAATACATTTTCAGTGTTTAAAACAATGCTGGATGTTCATTCTAAGTTTGGAGGGTTTTACAGAATGAGCACAACAGAATGTCTTGATGCATCATCCAGGTAAGGAAATCCTAAAAAGTTTATTCTGTTCATCTGGACGTTTTAGTGGGAGAAACATTAGTGGCATCTTCAGTCTCAGCTGACTGCAGCTTTCCACCTGTATAAACAGTACATTTGTAAATGGTTCGACGGAGCAGAAATAACTGCTTAGATTTACAGTATTTTTGAGGTGAGGCTCGGATTTAAAAGTCAAACGCAATTTCGTATCGATGAGGAAAACAAGACAACACTATAGACTCTTCTGCCCATAGCGGTTATAAATGTAACCCACAGCAAGCGATTACATTTCACTGCTAAGCTAAATGAGTAAATAGAAGCATGAGTTGACATATTTCCAAAAACAGCACGGAAGCTGTATATTCATATTCAGCCTCTATGATGACTGTTAGCTAGCTACATCGGCTACCTGTATTAGCAGCTTGACGTACAGCAGCGGGTGTGTGAGGGTTGTTACACCCGCTCCCAGCAGAAACACTGCGGTGTCCACGTCCACGGTGGTTGGTGTAGCATCCTGCGCGACACCGACTGCTGGACCATGCAGGTTTTCTGGCGACTCCATCTTTAGTTACCGTGAACGAGGGAGACGAATCATTAGCGTTGTGTATCAAACAACAAAAACAACTTCCGCTTTTCAGAATAATAGTTTAAGTGGAGACGTTTTCTAGTGAGTAAAATGCAGGCGTGAGTGAGAGCAGATTTCACAACGTATTCTGTCTAAAAATAGCTATCTCTTACCAAAACTCGTGAAGTCATAAAAACACGTGCGTGTACTTCTTATCTGCCACAGCCAGAGAGCTTCCTGTCAGCGTGGACAGAGATTAACAGCGCCTCTTGGGTAGTCTGCCTTAAATTCTAGAAATAAATAATAAATATTGAAAGGCTTGTGTAGCATGCTGGTTAAAAACGTATAAACTGGTATATTTTTTCTTATAGTGCTTAATTTAATTCTGGATCTAGAAGAAGCCGATTGGACGGACTTAATCTCGCTGTTTCTCACTATTTTATTTTAGTAGCAGTATTTTTCTTTTTTTTTCTTTTTTTTTTTATTTTAAAATGATGCATTATTTTTAAATATTCCTGACGAAATCAGGAACCACAAAAAACAAAAACAAAAAACAAAAAAAAACGTTGTATGCATATGGTCATTTCTAATTACATACATACATGACTATCAGCCTTCCATGCTTCAAAATAGCAGTGCTGTTCATGGCTCAGTCAGCTCATCCATCCATTCACTTACCTAACACATAACAAATGTTTTTATTTTTTTGTTTTTGGTTTATTTGATTTTTAAAGTCAGTTACATCCCCGAAGCAACTCAATTTATCAAATAATATGAGATCGTGCAAAAGTTTAAAAAAAAAACTAGATAAACATAAAAAGGAAAATGCAACATTTTTGTAAAAAGGACAAGAGATGAAGCAGGAAATTATCAATCTAGTGATAACAAAAACAAATAAAAAATGTAATTGGTTGCAAAGCAATACATCTCACTATATGTTGCTGTCAGCTGAATTCTCTATTATTATTATTATTATTATTAGTAGTAGTAGTAGTAGTAGTAGTAGTAGTAGTAGTAGTAGTAGTAGTAGTAGTATAAGTAAACGTATTATTATTATTATGCTTCCTATTCTTTCCCACACCGTTTGTCATGTAGGCAGAATTTTCACACCAAATCAACCAATGAGATGTATGTTTTACATTTTTAGATTTTTGTATTTATTTATTTCAAAGAATTCACCTAAAAAAAATTGTTTATTTATTTTTTAAATTTCTCTGGCTCTTGTTAAATTCCCAGTAACCCCAGTACGAGAAGTCTCGACCGTCTCTCCATTTAAAGAGTCACTCTTTAAATATCACTTGCTAGGGACTTAATTACGCCGATGTCAGAGGGGCATGCCTAGTTCTATTTGCCTACGTCCTGAAGCTGAGCTTATACACTCACTGAGTAGCCTTAAGCACAGTTACTAGCCTCACCCATTAACAGCAGTGCTCCCATTAATGATCAGAGAAATTGTGGACACCATATCACCCTATTAGAGCACTTCGCTCTCGCTCTGCAGGCCTACTTGTTGTTCCTAGAGTATTTAAAAGTAGAATGGGAGGCAGAGCCTTCAGTTTTCAGGCCCCTCTTCTGTGGAACCAGCTTCCAGTTTGGATTCAGGAGACAGACACTATCTCTACTTTCAAGATTAGGCTTCAAACTTTCCTTTTTGCTAAAGCATATAGTTAGGGCTGGACCAGGTGACCCTGAATCCTCCCTTAGTTATGCTGCAATAGACATAGGCTGCCGGGGGATTCCCATGATGCATTGAGTTTTTCCTTTCCAGTCACCTTTCTCACTCACTATGTATTAACAGACCTCTCTGCATTGAATCATATCTGTTATTAACCTCTGTCTCTCTTCCACAGCATGTCTTTTATCCTGTCTTCCTTCTCTCACCCCAACCGGTCGCAGCAGATGGCCGCCCCTCCCTGAGCCTGGTTCTGCCGGAGGTTTCTTCCTGTTAAAAGGGAGTTTTTCCTTCCCACTGTTGCCAAAGTGCTTGCTCATAGGGGGTCATATGATTGTTGGGTTTTTCTCTGTATCTATGAAGCGCCTTGAGGCGACTTATGTTGTGATTTGGCGCTATATAAATAAAATTGAATTGAATTGAATTAATTAGGTACGTCTGTGTACCTGCCAGCCATGACAGGCTGTGCACCTTTCTGAAGGTTGTTGGATTAGTCCCTCCAGTCTGCATCTTAAAGTGTCTTTGGGCAAGATACTCAACCCTGAGTTGCCCCAGTTACACAAGGCATTGTTGTTTGGCATTGTCCATTGTGTTGCCAGGTATGTTTTTAACAAGGATTTACAGTACAAGCAGAGGGAGATATTTTTATTTTAAGCCAACATGAAATAATCATGAGAAAATGTTTATAGAAACTTTCAGGTCAGGTCATCGAGACGAATCATCTGCTCCAGTCTGCAGGCCAAATATCCCTGAGTGAATGATGCATGTGTTACAAAGTGCTTTGAGAGCCCTGAGAGAGTAGACAAGTGCTTTATAAGAATCAGTTCATTTATTTATATGTTAGAAATGATACAGCGTGCTAAAACAGATGTCATCTATATGTGCTTTTGCTAGAGGTAAATCATCTCTAATCAAAATATAATCAAAGTATAAATCTAATTAATGTGTTGAATGAGAAATGCAATTTGAGAAATGGCAGATGTGTGTGTGTGTGTGTGTGTGTGTGTGTGTGTGTGTGTGTGTGTGTGTGTGTGTGTGTGTGTGTGTGTGTGTGTGTGTGTGTGTGTGAGTGCAAGAATGTGAAAGATAAGATAGTACGAGTCTCCACCCAGCATTATCCACAATTCTGAGTGAGAAAAATGGTATTAAAATTGTTGTAGATGCTAAACACAGAATCATAATTTATAATGATTTCAATGCAGCAGACCCCTCAAAGCACTCGGAGGGATCTGCTGATAGTTCATCATGCTATTAACTATCAGTAGACCCTCCAAGCATCTGGGTCATTAAAACATGGCCAGATAAATAGTAGTCCTGTAGTAGAAGAGCAAATGCTCTTCTACTACAGGACTGTTTTGATCTGATTGGTTCACTCAGTCTGTCCTTTTCTTCATAAAGTGTTTTAAGAAAATGTGACAGTGACAAAAACCATCTAGGTTTTTCCTAACCGAAAACCTTGGATGACAAGTGAAGTACAGGCTCTGATCAGAACTCATAAATCAGCCTTCAGGCTGAGAGGCAGTTCCCTGTATAGCACTGCCAGAGCCAACCTGCGGAGGGGCATCGAACAGGCCAAGGAGGCCTACAGGAGGCAGATAGAGGGCTTCCTCACTGACAACAACCCCTGCCAGATGTGGAGAGTTATCCAGACTCTCACTAACTAACTAAAGTAGCCCTCCAACAGCAGCCTCAAACTCGCAGAGGAGCTCAACAACTTCTTTGCTCAGTTTGAGGCCACTCCTGAAGCTGAATGTTCTTAAAACAGAAGATCTCATAATGGACTTCAGGAGGCACAGACAGGTCCATTCTCCTCTGAATATAAATGGAAAATGGGTGGAATCTGTCTCCACCTTCAGGTTTCTGGGCACTCACATCTCTGCTGTTCTCACCTGGACCCACAACAACATCGCTCAGATAAAGAAGACCCAGCAGCAGCCGCACTTCCTCCCTGTCCTGAGGAAAAATAAACTGGACCAGAAGTTGCTGCTGGCCTTCTACTGCTCCTCAGAGGAGAGTGTGCTGGCATTTGCCAGAGAACACCAAGATTGGCAACTTGGCCACTGGTGCCCTGTGCTCTTCACAGATGAAAGCATATTCACACTGAGCACATGTGCATGTGACAGAGTCTGGAGACGCCGTGGAGAACGTTCTGCTGCCTGCAGCATCATCCAGCATGACCAGTTTGGCAGTGGGTCAGTAATGGTGTGGGGTGGCATTTCTTTGGGGGGCAGCACAGCCTTCCATGTGCTCGCCAGAGGTAGCCTGACTGCCATTAGGTACCGAGATGAGATCCTCAGACCCCTTGTGAGACCATATCCTGGTGCGGTTGGCCCTGTGTTCCTCCTAATGCAAGACAATGCTAGACCTCATGTGGCTGGAGTGTGTCAGCAGTTCCTGCAACACGATGCTATGGACTGGCCCGCCCGTCCAGACCTGAATCCAAGTGAGCACATCTGGGACATCATGTCTCGCTCCATCCGCCATGTTGCACCACAGACTGTCCAGGAGTTGGCAGATGCTTTAGTCCAGGTCTGGGAGGAGATCTGTCAGGAGACCATCCGCCACCTCATCAGGAGCATGCCCAGGTGTTGTAGGGAGGTCATACAGGCACGTGGAGGCCACACACACTACTGAGCCTTATTTTGATGTGTTTTAAGGACATTACATCAAAGCTAGATTAGCCTGTAGTGTGTTTTTCCACTTTGAGTTTGGGTGTGACTCCAAATCCAGACCTTCAATTGATTTCCATTGATAATTTTTGTGTGATTTGAAACAAAGTATTTAAAGTACTTAATAAGAATATTTCATTCATTCAGATCTGGGATGTCTTATTTTTGTGTACATATATATATATATATATATATATATATATATATATATATATATATATATATATATATATATATATACATTTCTTTTCTCCTGCACAGTTGGCGTGGAGCACCCATACTTTCGTTGTACATGTACAATGACAATAAAGGGCTATTCTATTCTATTCTATTCTATCCTATTCTATTCTATCCTTAACTGCTTACAAACTGATCATAAAATCATCTGTAAGTTTAACCAATAGAATTAATAAGAAAATTCAATAATGATTGTAATAACAGGCCTTCTATGCCAGAAACATTAAGTTAGGTGACTGATGTGTATATACATCTACATGTGTTTGTATCGTCCCTTTAAATGTTTTCCCATCACTCGTTTCATGTTGGTTTGAAATAAAATATCACCCTCTGCTGGTACTGCAGCTTACTGCGATTTGAGCACGCGTGCACATTTCAAGCTTCAAATAGAGTCAAACTGTGACATTCACACAGTGGACCAGAGTGCCTGTTACACACTTGCATGATGTCAGGTTTAAGTGCTAGGTTCATTCTACACACGTGAACAACTCAAAAACAAGCATGGAGTAAAAGGCAGACACTGCAGATCAGTTGATTTACTGTCGTCATGACAGATGCTGGTTTCAGCTCACTGAGCATTTCCATTTACGCTGACAGACACAAGCCCTCAGACTGCTGTTAGATACATCACTTCACTAGACCATTTTATTCTGCTGCTATCTAAGCCGGAGGTAGTAAAAATTAGGCTTAAAGTGCAATCTTTTCTTCTATCACAACAGCCTGTGTCCATGCATCTTTCCTCAGTCTGACACTACTGATTTTACTGTCATGACTAAATGAAAAACAGACATAAAATATTTTTGCCTTGCCTTTATACAAATGGTCATTGGTCAAATTAAATGTGTTGCCCTGTTAATAACCAGTATGGCTGTACTACTAAACAGCATTAGTGACTAATGCTTGTCCTTCTAGACGTCAGAGCAGCATTTTATACCACTGACCACCGTATTATCTTAAAGACATTTAGAGCTGCAGTGGTTCAATCATATCTGATCACATGTTGAACAGACTTCTGTGTTGGGACCAATACATTTTGCACTATACCTTAGACCAGTGGTTCCCAAACTTTTTTGCTGCGCCCCCCTTTGTTTTACAAGAAAAATGTTGCGCCCCCCCGCGCGCACAGACACATCCTCCAACCACACACACCCATATTTTGCTCCATTGCGGTTTATGTCATACCTCAAACATTTAGTAAACAATTAAGCAAATACAAATAATCTGCAAATTGCAGGTAGTAATAAAATAAACTACTGACTCTTTTACGCTACGTCCACACCCACACGGATATTTTTGAAAACGCAGCTGTTTCGTCCACACGGAAACTGCGTTTTTGAATCACCGAAAACAGAGATTTTTTTAAAACTCCTTTTGCGTTTATGTGTGAACAAGGAATACAGAGTTCATCATGCAACGTCAAAGGTATGCGCCTTTTTTCACGTCACGCTGTGCGCCACCTTATTGTTTACATGAGATGAATTGCAGAATGGCAGATAGAGACAAAATACTGTTAATCTGACTATCTGCAGGTTTTACAAGCTTACATACACAAAGGCAGTTACTGTCCCTCCATTTAGAAAGGCAGAGGCGTCAAGGTGTAATTATTTAACATGGAGTTTTTTTTCCTGTGTAATAATATTCAACATTGCTATCAATACATTTTTCAAAAAATGCCTCTCTGTGCAAAATAGGTTTAAAAACATAAACAGCTGTGGGATAATGTTTGTCCGTGGTTTGAACCAGGGAACAAATTGTGGCAGGATCAGCCTGATATTATTTGTATCCTGCTGTAACTTAACTGTATAAAGTATGGTACAAGCACTTTTTTCGACAAGTCCTGGGGCTGGGTATCGATTTCAATTTCTATATCTTTATATATCTTTCTGCTCACTGCTCACTTTAAACAATTTATATTCTGTTTAATCTCCAGTAATGCAGTCATGTGGGACCCTCTCTAAGTAAAAAGATCTGAATCAACTCAGAAATACAGATCTGCAATGTAGGGCAGCACGGTGGCACGGTGGTTAGCACTGTTGCCGCACAGCAAGAAGGTCCTGAGTTCAATTCCACCATCAGGCCGGGGTCTTTCTGTGTGGAGTTTGCATGTTCTCCCTATGTTTGCGTGGGTTCCCTCCAGGTACTCGGGCTTCCTCCCACCGTCCAAAGACATGCAGTTTGTAGGGATTGATTCATCCAAATTGCCCATAGGTGCGAATGGTTGTTTGTGTCTGTGTGTTAGCCCTGCAACAGACTGGTGACCTGTCCAGGGTGTACCCTGCCTCTTGCCATATGACAGCTGGGATAGGCTCCAGCGACCTTGGGAAAGGATAAGCAAATGGATCGATTTATAATGTATTCATTAAAAACATACAGCTGAATTAAAAGGCTTGAGTGTGAGCTTCTGTGTGACATGTTAACTCTCAATATCTTTAATTTAAATTTAGTCAACCAAGTGATGCTAATCTGAAGTGTTGGCAGAACCAACACTAAATAACGCTGCTCCAGTTTGCATGACAGTATTCCTGAGGAGGACAGAGATGCCTTTATTGGAGTGTGCATGAAAGCACTTAGGCAGACATTTAAATCAGCTGTGTT
Source organism: Maylandia zebra (assembly GCF_041146795.1). Classification (NCBI taxonomy): domain Eukaryota; kingdom Metazoa; phylum Chordata; class Actinopteri; order Cichliformes; family Cichlidae; genus Maylandia; species Maylandia zebra. Next base: position 20,440,250 of record NC_135186.1, on the reverse strand, counting down.
GGATCAAGGACACATCTAAAACCTGCAGGACACTGGCCCTCGAGGCCTGGAGTTTGACACCTGTGCTCTAAGTGATTCATGTGTCTTCTTCAGCAAACAACATTAATCTGAAGTTAAACCCGCCTGCTGGGAGGTTTCATTTAAACTTTAATTTATGCCTAGACTAGCTCTAATCTTCCTTCAGGAAACAAGCTTAGCTAAATCAGGAATAGCCTTAGTCTAGTGCTGACCAAGGAAGCAGATTTTTGTTAGTCTGCAATAAAAGCCTGTTTAAACTTAATTTCCACTTTGACATTTAGGATTTGTCCACTGCCATGCCAGCTTCTCTAGAAAAACAATCCTATTTAATTATGAGGGTGAAGTTATGAGCTAAGACTAGCCATCACAGTGCAGACAGATACCTGCTAGTTGTTGCTTGCAGAGTAATAAATGTTTTCATCAGACTGAGGACTAATTTGTTTTTGAAGTCAGCCTAAAGAGCAGACTTCAGGAACTCCGGGTTTTGGCAGTCAACAGACCTCCCAATATTTAGATGGTTTTAGCTTTTTTAGTTAAATGAGTTAAATTCAGGTGGCACGGTAGTTAGCACTGTTGCCACACAGCAAGAAGGTCCTGAGTTCAATTCCAACATCAGGCCGGGGTCTTTCTGTGTGGAGTTTGCATGTTCTCCCCGTGTTTGCGTGGGTTCTCTCCGGGCACTCCGGCTTCCTCCCACCGTCCAAAGACATGCAGCTTGTGGGGATAGGTTAATTGGATAATTGAAATTGTCACTAGGTGCGAATGAATGTGAGTGCGAATGGTTGTCTGTCCCTATGTGTTAGCCCTGCGACAGACTGGCGACCTGTCCAGGTTGTACCCCGCCTTTCGCCCTATGACAGCTGGGATAGGCTCCAGCGACCTTGGAAAAGGATAAGCAGAAGCAAATGGATGGAGTTAAATTCATGGCACCTTGAAAACTTATAAATCTTTATTTCAAACAGGGATCTTTTTGATACTTGGGACATTTTCAAATCCTTTATCACCAACTGCTTATTTTGTACTTAAGAAGATTTTTTATTTTATTTTATTGTTTGAACATACAGAACAAACTAAAGAAAATTTTCAATCAAAAAGTAATTGCTTAAGTAGCTGCTGTCAAGCATTAGTGGTACCTTCAAAAATGTAATTATATTAGTGCTTTGGATTTTAATAAATCTCATAACTTGTAGTGGAAGGTTGAGGAGTACTGGCTTAGAATAGTCTCTGAAAGTGTTTACACTATCAGGAATACTACTTTATACTTATGTGGTTTTTAGCTTTCAGTTGAATTCTGACTTTAATTAGACAAAAACCTGTTATTAGGATAGAAATGTGAATTCTGAAAAAATGACTGAATCTCAGTATTTCAGTCTCACAGGAGGAGGCTGTACTGACGTGGGTCTGACTTGGTAAACAGCAGATATGTCAGACATAAATCATCCACACCAAAGCTATAGGTTGTGAAATGAAAACGTCTGCTCTACAAATTGATATAAAGCAGGTTGAACAACCACCCCCTGTTCAAATGTAGTAGAGTACTTAGGTGTTCAGTAATGCGACCTAAATGTTTCATGTGATGGAGAAACTGTCATGTCTAAGCTCAAATACAGGGAGTGCAGAATTATTAGGCAAATGAGTATTTTGTCCACATCATCCTCTTCATGCATGCTGTCTTACTCCAAGCTGTATAGGCTCGAAAGCCTACTACCAATTAAGCATATTAGGTGATGTGCATCTCTGTAATGAGAAGGGGTGTGGTCTAATGACATCAACACCCTATATCAGGTGTGCATAATTATTAGGCAACGTCCTTTCCTTTGGCAAAATGGGTCAAAAGAAGGACTTGACAGGCTCAGAAAAGTCAAAAATAGTGAGATATCTTGCAGAGGGATGCAGCAGTCTCAAAACTGCAAAGCTTCTGAAGCGTGATCATCGAACAATCAAGCGTTTCATTCAAAATAGTCAACAGGGTCGCAAGAAGCGTGTGGAAAAACCAAGGTGCAAAATAACTGCCCATGAACTGAGAAAAGTCAAGCGTGCAGCTGCCAAGATGCCACTTGCCACCAGTTTGGCCATATTTCAGAGCTGCAACATCACTGGAGTGCCCAAAAGCACAAGGTGTGCAATACTCAGAGACATGGCCAAGGTAAGAAAGGCTGAAAGACGACCACCACTGAACAAGACACACAAGCTGAAACATCAAGACTGGGCCAAGAAATATCTCAAGACTGGTTTTTCTAAGGTTTTATGGACTGATGAAATGAGAGTGAGTCTTGATGGGCCAGATGGATGGGCCCGTGGCTGGATTGGTAAAGGGCAGAGAGCTCCAGTCCGACTCAGACGCCAGCAAGGTGGAGGTGGAGTACTGGTTTGGGCTGGTATCATCAAAGATGTGGGGCCTTTTCGGGTTGAGGATGGAGTCAAGCTCAACTCCCAGTCCTACTGCCAGTTTCTGGAAGACACCTTCTTCAAGCAGTGGTACAGGAAGAAGTCTGCATCCTTTAAGAAAAACATGATTTTCATGTAGGACAATGCTCCATCACACGCGTCCAAGTACTCCACAGCGTGGCTGGCAAGAAAGGGTATAAAAGAAGAAAAACTAATGACATGGCCACCTTGTTCACCTGATCTGAACCCCATTGAGAACCTGTGGTCCATCATCAAATGTGAGATTTACAAGGAGGGAAAACAGTACACCTCTCTGAACAGTGTCTGGGAGGCTGTGGTTGCTGCTGCACGCAATGTTGATGGTGAACAGATCAAAACACTGACAGAATCCATGGATGGCAGGCTTTTGAGTGTCCTTGCAAAGAAAGGTGGCTATATTGGTCGCTGATTTGTTTTTGTTTTGTTTTTGAATGTCAGAAATGTATATTTGTGAATGTGGAGATGTTATATTGGTTTCACTGGTAAAAATAAATAATTGAAATGGGTATAGATTTGTTTTTTAAGTTGCCTAATAATTATGCACAGTAATAGTCACCTGCACACACAGATATCCCCCTAAAATAGCTAAAACTAAAAACAAACTAAAAACTACTTCCAAAAACATTCAGCTTTGATATTAATGAGTTTTTTGGGTTCATTGAGAACATGGTTGTTGTTCAATAATAAAATTATTCCTCAAAAATACAACTTGCCTAATAATTCTGCACTCCCTGTAGGATTAAGGAGCACATGCAACAGGCCAACTGTGAGGGCTGGAAGAGAAACGTGAAAGATGAGATGAATATTCATGGAGCAGGTAAGTGGATCGGTGATCTTAAAAGGTCCAATAAACCTGGGTGACAGAACATGTGGTGGAAAAAACAAACTGAGCACTGAAACCAAATTGATTTTTTGATTGAACAGTATTTACACCAGCATACAGAAATAAAAGTACTAACAGCTTTTTTCCACTCAGAGCTTCATGACTGAGCGGATCATTCTACCTCTCATCACTTTAGAGCATTTTCTGCTTAATCGGTTTGCATAAAGGTTTTATGGTCCAAATGTTAAACATATATAATAAGTGCAGTGAAATTGTATCTTCATATTTTGAATACTTCTCAAGACAAAGTTTTTGAACTATGGTTGGCCAACTCATGTTCAAACCATTTTTTCAGACACTGAAATTTGCAGCAATGTTTGAACACAAACATCTCAAAGCACTAAAGATAAAAGAAATTTTCACCAGTCTTTCATACCAAACACAATTCTTACAGTGTTAATGATTTGAAATTACTTGTAACATCCTCAACAACTCCCAGAAAGTTGAAGCGGATAAAGAGCTGCTCATACCCAGAGGCTGTGGAGACTGTCAACATAAACTTTATTATTATTAGTTACTGGCACCTGTTGATTTGGTCTACATGGCTGTGGGAATCGCGTTTTGGGATTGTTATTGTTTTCTTTATATGCAAACTGTTCTGTACATTTCTGAAAGTGCAACTCACCAACTACACACATCACATTCTTGTGGCTACATCAGAAGGGGCCGTCTGTCAACACACTATTGAAGGAGTAAGTATGACCCTGTTGACTATTCTTATGATATGTTTCATTGTTTAAAGTTCTGGAGGTTTTGGTCAACTTACAAGATGGTTTAGAAAAATTGTATTTGATGACAGTTTTATAGGTGTTTGAACAGAAACTGAACACACTTTAAGGTGGCCAGACAAACTGCATTTCAGCATATATATATAAATATATATAAATTGTAATAAAGGGCATGGAGAAAGCTGTGCGCTTATTTGTGAGTGTGTTAATAGAGGTTTTGTTATTTGTCAGACAAAAAGTAAACAAAGTCCTGACTGACTAAATACTGACAGAAAAAGAGAGAGAGGCCAAGGGACAGAGAGATTTTAGATTTTTCAATAACCTTTTATTAAAACAAAAGGCATCAAGACATTACTACAAGTCAACAAGACAATTTAAAAAAAACAAAAACAACGCCACTGACCATGCGGTCTTTTTGGAGACGTTCCATGCCACACTGGAGGCGTGTTGCTGGCCGGCGGTGGAATGGCTGCCGCGGCTGCTGTCGGGGGGAGGCCCAGATGACAGCCCTGAGTCTGCCGCCGGCATCCTGAAGGGAGTTTGATGACATCTGCCGTGTTGTGCTCCATCGTCTAGGGCTTTCCATGGAAGACCATCGGTGGTGTCGGATGTCCGGAGAGGAACAGCCATTCTCCTGGGTGCGGAAGCTGCAAGGTGGCTGCAGCCTGGACCCTCAGAGGAAGCCCCCTGGCCCAGCCCCGGTCAATCAGACGCAGACGGAGAGTGCAACTAACCAGTTTGTCTCTCTCCCTTCCAGACCCTGGAAGCGCCTGGCACTACACCCCGAGCCATTGGGAGCGGCACAGTCACAGGAGTGCTGGAAGTGCAGATGACCAGGACAACTGAGGCGGGAGTGTCCGCTGATGGAGGTGGGCACACAGTCAGAAATAGGGGTACGGAAGGAGTACATTACTGTGCCCCAAGGTACAAAAATGACATTAATACAGTCTAAGGACAAATATTGGACCTCGGGGGAACTATCTGTACCTTTTTTAGCGTCTGAAAGGTACATACATGTTCCTTAATTGTGAAAAGTACTTATTTGTACCCATTCTTTCAAAAGATAAAGTACAGGTTGATTAAGCTCTTTTTGATTAGAGGTTTTTTTTTAAATTCTTTTTGACAGTAATTTATTTGCAACTGTATTGATTTAAGCATATATTTTAGTGTTTTTATTTTATTTTTTATTATTTTCATTGCTGTTGTTGTTTTTGTATTCCCTGAACCCCCCTTATTTTTAAGCTGCTTTAAGAACAATGAATTTATTTGGAAGAAAAAAAAGTAAAAATGCATTTAAACATTTTTTTAAGAGAGCGTTTTTTTTGTTTTTTTTTAAGTATAAGTATTTGGATGAATTGCAAAAAAGCACCCTCGGAGTGCGAGTTGAGCCCATCCTCACAACATCAAACAAAAAGTAGAAGAAGAAACTCAACGAATAGCTGGTGGATTCTAGAACTTTCTTTAAATGCAGCAGGTGCCATTTTGTTTTATCAACGGACGGAGATGGATTACGAACTTGCAAGTCCTGGTGTTCTCTGTTCACTTTCAACCGAGGAACTCTTAACAAAAATACAAGAGTGGGGCTTAGATGTCACCGAAGCTGAAGCTCAGCGTTTCAGAGGTAAGTTTTATTTAAAGAATAATGTAGCGTAATTACTAATTATTGGTTTAGCCTAGCTTAACGTATATTAGCAATTTAACTAGTTTCGGCACTCTCTTAGCTCAAATTATGTCTCTTTACAAACGTTTTTACAAACGTTTCATGTGTAAAGTTGAGGTCACAGTTCTGAAAAATGTGTACACATAGTATTTGTATAAGTTTGAACTTATATGTGGTTCGGCCACAGTCTATGGGTTCGGTAACCCCTGCGCAGCGGAACGGCGCGAAATTTGATTCCCTGGTAGCTGAATGCAGTTTACCGTTAGTGTATTAATGGTTTAATAAAATCACGTTTTTACATCCACTCCAAGGCCATCAACACACATGGGCGGCGTTTAAAGGAAATATCTTGACGCCGCACTTGTTTAAAATATAACAAGGGTGTCGCAGCTGGGGTTTGATAGTCCCGTTTTCAGCAATGTGGGAACTTTTTCAGCATGTAATCTGAGCTTGTAATACGGTCCTGCGGGTGTTATCGCTATAAGTAATCGGTCTGAAAGAACAGACGGCAGAAACTGTCGGAAATCTGGAGAAAGGAGTCACCTTAGTAGTGAATATTAACAAATTACAGCATTCTAGTCTTTTTTTTTTCTTCCAAACTTGAAAGGGCACAAAAGCATGCTCAGACTCTGCTCTCCTGTGTCCAGTAGTCGCAAACAAACATCTAAATTTAAAAATGAAAACTTTGCATATCAAGAGGATTCACTCTAAAAATTTGGTTTATTTTATTTAATTTACTGATTTTTTTTAATGAATATTTCTTTGAACTGAAAGAAGTTGTACAAAAGGTTTTAATGTGTGTGATATACGGTTTTTACCCATGTAAAAATGTGGTGATAAATATTCTTACATGGAATTTAGAGTTTGTACTACCATTTATCTTGCAGACAATGAGGTTGATGGTGACACAGTTGACTGCGGTCTTACTGAGACTATGGTTGCATACCTTTTCCAAGGATCCTTCAAAAAGCAGGTTAAATTCAACCAATTTGTGTCAAGGATGAAGGAATCTCCAGTGACGCTGACTCTACAGACTGTCTCTCCAGAAGACTGGCAACCATCTACTTCGTCAACTTCAATAAGGTATTTTCTTATTTATAATGAAGTTAGTATGTCTGAAGCATACATGTTGGCCATTATGCACTTTTAGGATTTAGTTAATATGATCATTTTTTCTACCATATGTATTGTTACTGTAGTGTTTTATACTTCAATTCATGCAATAAAAACAAACATTTAACTGTTTTCACAGCAATGAAAATACTTTGAGACTGCCAGCCTCTTTTGAAATTCCAAGATTTCCCAAAAATCTGCAACTAAAACTGGACAACAAAGAACCGTGCCATAAAAATCCAAGGGACAGACACACAATAATCAGAGTTCTATATGAAGCTGTGGCACAGTATACTATGTAAGTTAATCAGGGTAATGTTAGCTTGTTGCTTTAGAAAAAGCTGAATCTGTCATATTGAAAATAAACGCTACATTACTAAGAAACAATAACTGACACTTGATAAAGTTTGTTTGTCAGCAGTTGCTCTAACACTTATGTTTCTTCTGATATTACAGGTATCCCACAAATTCTGAATATGTGCAAGCTGTGAAGACGCTGGTAATGAAGTATCCTTTCCTCAAGGATCGTGAGGGAAATGGTTATGTAAGTTAAATTTAAAATTTGCATAAGGTTCCTTCAAGATTACAAAGTAAAAGTGAAGCTTTTTTCAATCTTGTTTTGTTAGTAAGACAATCTGTAGCCTCTCAGTAGGTTTGTATGAAGTATGTTTACTGATTCTTTGTTGGGTGTATTTTGTGTAGATTGTTTTTACAGTAATTTATGTTTCTGTTCAACAAGCACACATGGCATATGTCTTTGAGACGTAAATTCAAATCAGAGCGAGCACCACTAGTCGACAGTGAGGCGGTGTAAGGAGAAGTTTGGTTCTACGAGGAGAGGGCAGCCTAATAAATGTCAACGAACAAGTCAGAGAAATGTTTGTCAGGTTGGTGTGAGGGACATCTTGAGCTATAAAATGTTCTTGCCTCTGTTATTACATCTAAAACTAAGGGTTAGGGATGCAACTGTACCCCTTTTTTCAAACCAAAACTATACCAATACTTGGATTAGAGCACTTGCTAATACAAAGTACCATTGCTAATACTTCTACCTCACAAAATATTATTAATTAGAAGGCGCTAAAAGAGGGTGAACTAGATAAAAAAAAAAAAAAAAATTTTTAAAAAAACCCATTTTAAATATGACTCCAAAACTAAAATTTCAAGTTAACAATTAAGATTTTATGTGAAATTATTTCAGAGTTTCCATATTTTAAATATTGGTTCATGGTATCGGTTAACTTTAAACGATACGAGTTCTTTGTGATGCACAGATCGTGTCAGCTCTAATTGTATATTTAGTCTTATGTTGGGTTTCTAATCTGTTTTGACTTTCTCTTCTCACTCTTGCTTTCTTTCAAGGGACCATGCGTCCAAGGAGAGGATTTATTATCCATAGACGCCCACTTAAAGGTCTTACAGTGCCAATATCAGAAGATGCAACCAGATACCATGGTGGTTCATAACCGTATGCAGCAAACGTTTGCTTGGCGGCAAAAAGAAATTGCAGATGGTATGCCTGTGGAGGATGTGTTGAAGAAGTACCCCTTCTTAGGGATGCCTACTGGTGTAAGTCAGAAAGCTGAACTGAACTTGGAAATAGCTGTCACATTTAACATGTTTATAGTAGTAAATTTTATTTGCCCTTGACCTTGCTTTCTTCATCTGTCCCTCTTTCCTTTTTTTGTATGTTCATGTAACTTCTTACAGTATTGTTGTTAAATTCTATAAAAAAAATAATTATGCAGCACCATACATAATTAATATCAACTTTAGATTATTTCATTTTCATACACTGTTATTTTGTACTGAAAATTAATTTTTTACTTGTAGCTGTGCAACGAACTCGGGTGGATCCAACCAACAACGGGTAATGTAAGCCAGCGATTTCGTGAAGGGCTCTCATGTGTTGCAGCAAAGGTGATTGACCTTACACGAGGGAAAACCCCACTCTACCAGCTCTACCTTGATGCAAGAGAGGAGGCTCTCACTGATGACCTACCAGGTATTTGCTTTCAAGGCTTCCATTTTATATAATTTTTATAGGTAACTGGAAATGCCAGATAAAATGCATGGGTGATCTTGTGTTGTTTTTGGTTTTTTTTGGCAGATCTTGACACAAGGGCTGCACTTTTATTCCTGCCATACGTCTTCAAGGAGAAACTGGATCTCTTTGTCATACTTGGAGAGGTGTGTGTATTAAAATATTTAGTCTATATAAAAGGAAAACAAATGTATCTTTTGTTAAGAGACTAAGATATTGCTTTCCTCTACCTTCTCTTTTGACTTCAAAGGTTCATCCGAAAACCCCCTATCCAACTGTGCAGCTACTTCATGAAGACTGGAAACCAGTGTTCTCCAGAAGCGCTCCAAACATTGTGAAGTTGGATGGCAGTGAAGTGTGCAGAAGCTCGTGTATTTTTGAAGGAATCATCTCTTCTTTCTGCTTGTATTTTGTCTTCAACCTTGCTTACCCAAAACATCTGAAGAACACCCTGATTTTTCTCCAAAAGTACATTGTGAAAATAGATGAGGGTGAGGACCGGCCTCTGCCAATCACAGTCACCAGACAAATAAATCTTCTGTATTGACCACCATGCCTCAGCCATATCAGTGCTCCAAATGTGGCAGAAGAACCTTTAGTTTGACAAAGCTTATTCAGCACATAGGACTTATTCATTCCCATGATGCCAATTTTGATATAACCTGTGGACTCAGTGACTGCTGTTCTTCCTTCAAAAAATATGAATCTTTCAGACGACATGTGTATAGGAAACACAGAGAACAGGTGTTGTGTCCCCATAAAGACTTAGATGAAAATGAGCAGGAGGTAGTCAGTCCACACCCAAATGAATTTGCAAATGACATGACTGAAAATATTGAAACCCCTCCATCCTGGGATGAATTTTTGATAAATTTCAGAGACAATCTTTTCAAGTTCATTCTTAAGTGCAGAGAGAAAAATTCTTTACCAGTCTCTGTTCAGGAAGAAATTGTGGAAGATGTAAATTTTCTGATGTGTTTTTTCAAGGAGAACTACGATGCTTTTATAGCATATCATTTAGAGAAAATGGGTCTTGATGTGTCTTTGTGTCCAGAGCTTAAAAATGTCCTGCATTCAAATGAATTTTTTGAGAAGGCTTCAACAGCTATTCGATCTCCTTATTTGGTCAAAGAACATTGCAAATCAAAGCTCAACATGACAGAGCCTGTTCATTGCAAATTAAGAGACTCTGTGGGTCATACAGTTGGCTCGTATTCATATGTGCCTGTTGATAAGGTGCTAAAAAATTATCTTTCTCATGAAGACATACAAGATCACATTTTTTCAAGTGGCAATTCGGAAACTGATGAATTTCTAACAGATTACTCTGATGGAGAAATCTTCAGACATCATCAATTCTTCAAATGCACTGCGACTCCATTTTTATGAGGATGAATTTGAAGTACTTAATCCTCTAGGATCTAAACGATCCAAACACAAACTTAGTGCATTTTATTACACTGTAGGCAATTTGGACAAAAGGTACACTTCTCAGCAGAGGCACATTCATCTAGCGTTATTGGTACGCTATTCTTTCGTTAAGCGGTGTGGTTGGCATGTTATCCTTAAACCTTTGCTTGATGATTTGGAAAAACTTTCCACTGATGGCTTTACTTTTACCATTGATAAAACTGAACACACTATTCATGCTGCTCTTGCAACTTTATCTTGTGATAATTTATCAGCTCACATGATTGGTGGTTTTTCTATGTCATTTAACACTGGTAGAATTTGTCGGTATTGCATGGCTTCTTATGAAGATATGAAACAATCCTTTGAGGAAGAAAGCTTTGTTTTAAGAACATCAGAGGTTCACCAGTATCATCTTGCACGAATCCAAGAATTTCCGGATGATAAAACAATATATGGTGTAAATAGTTCATGTCCTTTTGACAGACTGAGTTATTTCAGTGTTACGCAAGCTTTACCACCTGATGTAATGCATGATCTGCTGGAAGGTGTAGTTCCTCTAGTTATGAAACTAGTGATTTGTAAAGCCCACACTGAGAAGCATATTACAATTAGAGAGATCAATGAAGAATTGCAAAAAATGCCCATCGGTCAGAATGACAAAACAAACAAACCAGTACAGTTATCAGAGAGACTTCAGAGTGTTGGTATTGTTGGATCAGCATCTCAAAAGTGGTGCCTGTTCAGATTGCTGCCATTTCTGATGGCAGACCGTGTGCCACCTAATTGTAAATATTGGCATGTTTTTCTTCTATGTCGTGAAATAACAGAGATTGTAATGGCTAAAAAAGTGCGAAAAGAGAATATTTTATTGTTGAAGTTGCTTGTCCATGAGTTTCTCACAAAACTGAAAAGTGTATTTGGGGATGTAATTACACCAAAGTGTCATTATTTAATCCACTATGCAAGACTGATTGAAATGTTCGGCCCTCTACGTTTGTTATGGTGTATGAGATTTGAAAGTAAGCACCAGTATTTCAAAACGTTGTCCCGCAATTGTAGAAATTTTATGAACATTGCTACAACTTTGAGCAACAGACATCAGTTCAGACAGTGCTGGGAGTTTTCTAACAAAAGTTTACTTGGTGAATTTGAAAATGTTTTTGGAAAAAGTGTGACTACACCATTTTTGTCATTACCACTGGAACTGCAACAAGCACTGACAGTCTATTGTGGCTTTTCTGAAGTTGATAGTGCTAAGAAAGCTTTCCAGCGTGTGTCAGAAGTAATTGTGAACAGTGTCAAATACTGTGTAAGAGATGTGTTTGTCATTGATGTACTGCATTCAGAGAAGATTCCTCTGTTCTGGCAAATTAAGTACATATTTAATATTGACACAATGTGGGTCTTTTGTGGAAAAATTCTCATTCCTCTGTTATATGACAACCATTTTCATTCATACAGTGTTAGAGTTGATAGTGAATGGACGTTGCTAAAACCTGGACAGGAAATTGATGTTGCAGCTTATGACACATACTCTGTTGATAACAGTTTGTATGTAACAGTTAAGCAATGTATTTAAGAAGGTAATAAATGTGACAAGTATTTTTGACTTTGTATCTTCAATTTTTCAAATCCTGAGAGGAAAAATATAGGAAATCTGTGTGTAGATACTGAACCTTTAGAAAGACATTTTTGTACTCCTTTTAAGGGTTCTTTTTTGTACTTTATACTAAGGGTACAACTTTGCCCTTTAAAGTACAGGTTTGACATGTAAAAGGTACAAATTACAAGGGTACAAATCAGTACCCACAGTTTAGGGTACAGAACGGTACCTTAGAGGGTACCACCCCAGTGACAAGCCATTGTACCCCTATAGGTACATTTCTGTACTTTAATTTCTGAGTGTGCAAGGTGTTTCACCCTCCCCTCAGCCCAGGAAGGATGTACCGCATTCTGGTAAGGTGTCAAGGGGGGTGTACGCCAGGCTTTGGTGGACACGGGCTGCACGCAGACCATGGGCATTTGCAGTTGGTCGGAGGGAGGTACAGTATTTGGGGTACCACTTGGGGGGTGGGCAGGTGCACCCACAGGTGGAGAAAACAGCAACAATCACATCCTGCCTACGAACCCAAGACCAAAAGGGAGGTGAGACGGCTTATGGGGCTGGCAGGGTTCTACCGCCAGTTCGTGCCAAAATTCGTCAACCTGACCAGTCGATTGATTGATCTCACCTGTAACGGTGCCCCAGATCTGGTCTAGTGGACAGGGCAGTGCCAGGCAGCATTTGTGTGGGTCAAAGAGGCTCTCTGTGGAGAGCCACTGTTATTCACACCTGTTATACAGCACCATAGAAAAGGAGTTTCTGGTGATCCAGCGGGCAGTTGATTGGCTGTGCTATTACCTCCTAGGGTGCTCATTCACGCTCTGCTCAGACCACGCCCCGCTGCAGTGGTTCCACCGCATGAAGGATGCCAACAGCTCTTTAAGTTCAAGGTGGTCTGTAGGCCAGGGACAAAGATGGTTGTGGCTGATTTCCTCTCATGCTCGCGGGGGAGGGGAAAGGTGAGTAGGTTCGGCCAGATGTAGCCCCGGAGGAAGCCACAGACAGAGCAGAGAGACAGTGTCGAACTCAATAAGAGTGCTTGTGGCCAAAAATAAAGCTTACACCATGCTAATTGTACGCTGTGTGGGTCCGGTCATTTCACACTTCTCTTTAGCTGCCTCAGGACAGAACTTCCCGCTCACCTCTTCTTACTTTGTTTTTGTAGAGTAGTTCCCATTGGCACAAAAGCATCAGAAGCAGATTTTAACTTTGGGCATATCACTAATGTCATAACACACTGGACAAGGATACAGAGTCCAAAGAACACCTTTGAGATCTGTGCTTACTCCAGACGCCATATTCTCAACACAATCATATTGTGTTGCGCATGTTCAGATAATAACTCACCTAAGAAAGTAGTTTGCTATACTACTTGGCTAGCTTTTTGTTAGCATGAAGTCTGCAGAGATGCTTGCAAAGAGGGGAGAGAGTTGTGTTAGCATTATAAGGCTGTTATTTCTGTCCTTGATGCAGTATGCATTCTACCTTTGCACACTTGTCTATTTGTGCAATAAGAACAACAGCAATATCTGTTAAAAGGCCGGAGGCCGGTAACTGAAGTGCACCCAGAGCAGAGATGGGAGGAACGATTTAACAATGTTTAATTTCAGAACTAACGCTTGGCAGTGACAAAATATACAGTGGCTTGGTGAACGTGCCGTGGTAGCGTGGCTGTGGCAAAACAGAAACAAGACCGGGAAGGCAACTAGGGCGTGACGGGTACATACCGAGGAGAGAGGAGAATGGAATTAGAATGCAACCAGCAGTGAGCTCCAGAAAAGGGGAGGATAATAGTTTTTCCCAGCTTACTTTGCAGGACGAGTGACAGAAGGGTTGAGGGAGAGGTGGTGTAGGTCCGGGTGAGTTTGACGATGTGAACTGGCTGATGTGAGTTCTGTTTGTTCTGAGATTGTGAGATTACAGGAGGGCAGGCAGGTGAGGTATGGAAAGATTTCCAGAGAGCAGGTAAGGAAGCCAGAATCCAAGAGAGGAGTAGTTCTGAGCCGTGGAGTTTCCGGAAGAAACTAGAGCACAAGACAACAAGGTAAGTAATGCACTTGGGATAGAAAGCATGAAACATGAGGCCTGGTTACCAACATAGAGTTGTTGATGAACTGGTGGAGAAGGGCCATCAGCACGGAGCTTAAATCTCCAAACCTATTTGCCTCAATCAGCTCCACGTGTCTGTGGCTCAGGTAGTAGAGTGGGTTATCTGTCAGGAATATGGGCAGTGGCTCAAGCCCTGACTCCTCCAGTCCTCATGTTTAGGCACAACCTTCAGTTGCACCAAGTATATCAATGAATGCGTGTTAATGAAAGTGCTGCAATCAAAGTGTAAAATTACCACTACTCCATTTTTCTTGTCTACTCAAAGCACTTGCAATAGAAAACTGTGAGTGCACAATTGGAGTAGAAAGGTGGCATAAAAGTACCAGAAACGTTCATTTATTTTTTTTAACAGAAAAGTTACAATATCTGTTTGTGCAGCTAGTTGGTAATCGTTCTCTGCTTCCATGTTTACACTGCAACTCATTTCATATCATATTCCTCTGTCCACACCATCTCACCAATCGTAATTATATTTAGCCACCTTAATAATACCAGTGAATGCACAGCAGTCTTAATTACTGGTTTCATGTGCTCTCAGTCAAGATTACAGTTGAGCTGCGTTGAGTGTTCCCCTTTGTCCTGTGATCTGCAGTCCTCTGCCTTTGTTGTGATGGTCTCCTCTTATCAGACCTTTTAAATGTCCTTCACCCCTGCAGACCAGGCCAGCTGATGAGACTGTGCCAATGCTCACAACAGGCACAGTGACTCAGTCGCCCATTACCCTCAATCACTGACGAGGACAGAACATTTGCATCAGTTAATTAGTAAAGATGCCCTCGCCTGTGAAATGAGACACTCATTAGCATATACTAGGAATGTGGTGCAAAGCCTTTTCTGTCCTGTAACCCAGAAGGTTTAGGGGATAATCAGCAGACAAGATTTCAAAAGGGCTGATGAAACGAGGAGACTTTTTTTTTTAGATTCTGTGTGGAGCTGAGTATTTTAGGTAGACAACCAGACTTTCTGACCTTGAGTGAGTACTCTGTGGAAAGGCGATCACGGTTTGTCATTAAACGCTGTGTGGCAGGCAGGAGATGAGGACTCAAAACGCAGGACTCACAGACTCGAGGGACGAACTCAAAACCACAGCTTTATTTGCTGGCCACAGAAAAACGAGCATGCAAAGGAAATTAAATTAAACTGGGAATAACACTAAACTCACAGGGAGATCCACACGGCGTGAGGGACGACACAACACTGACTCAGAGAAACACAGGGTTTAAATACACTGGGAAGTAACGAGGGGAATGAGACACAGGAGGGCACAGCTGGGAGAAATCAGGACTGACGAGACAAGGAAGCAAAGCAGGACACATTCACATAAGACACGAACCTTCAAAGTAAAAGAGAAAGTATGACACAGACGTGAACTTGGCACAGTGGAGACAGCAACTAAGAAATGCAGAGACATAAACCATAAGGCAGAGATCTAAGAACCAAAATACACAGAGGGAAATACTAAGCTTTGAACACAAGAAACTAGACTCGAGGGAGTAACAAAAGACCAACCATGAGAACATAATGCACAATACAGAGTGACAGAAAACAAGAAACTCAAACACTGGAGACACGGGGAGCTGAGCTACTGATGGTGGTGAAGTAGATGACTGCACGGGAGACTGAACTGAGAGCGTCTGCACTGGCACAGGGGACTGAACTGATGTCTGTAGTAACGGTGGTGGTGAGAGTGGAGTTGATGACTGTGCTAGCGGGGACACAGGAGACGCAGCCAAGTGAGCTTCTGGCTGGGCAGCCAAGTGAGCTTCTGGCTGGGCAGAGTGAGCAAACACAGCCCCAGAATAAACAGTCCCAAAGTCAGGAAAATCTTGATTGTCCCTTCCACTCACCACAGCTGGTACCTCAGAAGTCTCGGGGTCCGGCTGTGGGTGTCGGTGGCGTGAATGCCGTTTTCTTCGGGAAGCCGGAGGTGCGGGGATGGAGGAAACTGGCAAAGACGGAGAGGTCACGGCCGGCTCCTCATCCTCCAACCACATTGCTGCGAGAAAAGCAGCGGGTGAGTGACAGTCAGAGCGGAGGGTGGATGGAGAGGAGTTCTGTTGTAAAGGCTCACCTTCTAGCACATTCACTTCACCAGATGCACCTTGTTTCTTTTCCTCACCTTTGATTGGGTGTGGTGCTTGGCCTTAATTGCACTCACCTGTCACTCGTTATATAAGGACTGCACTCACCTACCCCTCACTCTTTCTTCACTCCCACATGGGGCGGCAGCTGAGAGAGAGCAGTCCATGTGTCTTTCTTTCCTTCCTTCTTTGCCTTATTGATTTGAGTTGAGAATAAAAGGAGAACCCTGTGAATAATTCTGAATTAGATGGCTGCTTATTCTTATTCTAACCGGATGAGCGCATGACGCTGATTGCTTAAGCCCTGAACCTTCCTTCCTTCGAAACATGGTCCTCCGAGGCGGAGTGGTATTAGCGTCATGGATTCAAAGCAGCCATTGACTGAAGGTTTGAGAAGATCCAGTCGTGATAGTCAACCTCCTGCCTACCTGCAGCAGTATGACGTTCAGTATCCTGGAGCTAGAAGAGCTACATGTGAGACAGAGAGCCAAACAGAATGCCAACATAGTGACACAGACACACATGGGCTGCAGGATCCTGTCGGAGAGTCAGAAAGACAACCAGAGACATCCCCTGCTCCTTTACCCACCAATCAAGATGGGGTGATGAGGGAAATCCTGATGACAATGAGGGAGATTAGGCAACTCATGATTCAGTTATCTCCTCCCCATTCTCGCAGTTCCCCCAGATCTTCAATTCACACTGTCTCTGATGAAAGCAAATCCTCTGTTTGCGGTTTACAAGCCATTCCCCAAACACATCAGCAACATGAGCAGTTCCCAGTGATTGATCCAGCAACATGTCAATCACCCTCTCAGCCCCCCCAGGTTAGCCGTCACTCTGGTGCAGTTCTGGCTGCTAGCCCTCCTTTCCCTAATTCAACAATATTAGATGCTGCTGTTCCTTCAAGTGGTTTGCCTAGACCAGTTTTTCCTACACCAGACGAGACTCCTTTTAATTTCCTGGCCACGCCACTGCAAGGTCCCCACCAGCTTTCATGTGTTCAACCTGCTGTTCCTCTAGATGAAGACCCCGCTCAACCTCTTGTTTGCATTCCAGAACCAAGGCAGCACCCTCCTGTAAAGCAGCAACCAGCTACATCTGATGGTTTGCATGCACAAAACCCTTCAGTACCCATTACTGCTAGTTCTAGTCACCCTGTTAGCACTAGAACACATGTGTATAAACTTGAGGGTCCTTCTTTCCCAGACCTTACCAGAGAAGATGAAATCCAGTATAGGCTGTTACAAATGGCCCTTACTAACCTGCTTGACCCTCATGAGACGGAGCATTTCAAATATCATGTCCTTCTTGATCACCTTAAAGTAGACCAAGCTAAACGATTAGCTCTTGCCTTTTCCTACGCTCCTGACCCATACACTCAAGCCATCAAAGCTCTTGATGAGCGTTATGGGCAACCAAGACAGCTAGCATTGAAAGAGCTACGGAATATACTGGAGCTTCCTCCTATCAGAGCAGGTGATGGTCGGACTCTGGATAACTTTGCTCTTCGTGTGCAAGCTTTAGTTGGTTTGCTTAGCACTATGGGTGATCAAGGATGGACAGAACTAAATTGTGGCTCCCATGTCGATCGCCTACTTGAAAAGTTGCCCCCAGAGCATTCCAGTCGCTTCAAACGGCACATTTACAGGGAACAAGGAGATATGATGTATGACTTACCTTTGTTCTCATCCTGGTTGCAAATGGAATGCAAGTGTCAACCAAGAGAGGACAGTCCTGTTTCATCCTTTAACCAGCCACGACCTGCCCGTAAGTACACCTCTCCACTTACAACAATATTACATGAAGCAAATACATCTGATGATCCTGTACAGGCAGCACAACCGATCATAACTAAGGCAACATGTGCATATTGCCGCTCACCTGAACACCACATTAGCAAGTGCCCTGAGTTCATTAACAAGACAAAGGATGAGAAAATAAACTGGATAAGGAGAAACAAATGGTGTTGGCGTTGTGCTAGGACTCATCAGGCTGCAAAGTGTGACCTGAGGAAAGCATGTGCCACCTGTATGGGACTACATCTACAGATCCTATGTGATGTAAATAAGAGATCTAAAACTGAAACTAATCCTGTAGTGAGGACACTGTACTTTGATAGACCTAGTGATTGTCCTAGTGTCCTTTTAAAGGTTGTGAAAGTGCTCCTGCGAAACGGCAAAAGAACCCTTGAAACATATGCAGTACTTGACGATGGCTCCCGGTGTACCATTCTTCTAACATCAGCTGCACAGCATCTCAACCTCACTGGGAAAGCAGAAAAATTATCACTCAGAACTGTCCATCAAGAAGTTGAAACTATTAAAGGTTCTTCTGTAAGTTTCAAAATCTCACCCATCGCACACCCAGAGAAAACTTACACAATTAACAATGCCTTCACTACAAGTCACTTAGCACTTTCAGACCACACCTACCCCGTATCCTCTCTTCAACGGAGATACAAGCACCTTCAAGGTATCCCATTAACCTTTATTAACAAAGCAGCTCCACTACTGCTCATAGGCTCTGATCATACCCACCTTATTACGCCTATTGCACCAGTTAGACATGGACCATTTGGATCTCCTGCAGCAGTCAAAACCCGCTTAGGATGGACACTCCAAGGTCCAATCACAGACTTCCAACCCCAGAGCAGTTCCACGCATGCCCAATGTTTGTTCACATCTTCCAGTTCAGGTTCAGGAGAACCGCTCCAGCACATCCTTGTGTCCGCTGATGGCTCTGAATTCATTCAGCCACCTCATACTCTACCATCAGCAGTACCTATGTCGTCACCGGCAGTGCCACTATCACCAGTTCCACCACCTGTGGCTGCCATTCCGCCAGTGGTCAGGGCGCTGCCTGCTCCTGCATCACCTGGTCCTGCCTCAGCCAAGCCCCGTACATTGCCCCCAGCACCTGCAAAACTGCCCAACGGTCTGCAGGTCTGGGCCTGCCGCTGCATCCCACGCGGTTGGCATTTGGACCTGCTTTGCCGTCACCGCTGGTTACATGGTCGGCCCCCTGAACTGTCTAGCCTGCATTGTCGATCTCTAGGTCGACCCCCTGAACCTATAGTAGACCTGTAGCATGTCTAATTCCTCTGCCCCCGCTTTGTGAAAAGGAGCATCTTTAATCCTTTGAACATATTTCTCAGTAGAAATATGGGGGCAGCTGTTGTAAAGGCTCACCTTCTAGCACATTCACTTCACCAGATGCACCTTGTTTCTTTTCCTCACCTTTGATTGGGTGTGGTGCTTGGCCTTAATTGCACTCACCTGTCACTCGTTATATAAGGACTGCACTCACCTACCCCTCACTCTTTCTTCACTCCCACATGGGGCGGCAGCTGAGAGAGAGCAGTCCATGTGTCTTTCTTTCCTTCCTTCTTTGCCTTATTGATTTGAGTTGAGAATAAAAGGAGAACCCTGTGAATAATTCTGAATTAGATGGCTGCTTATTCTTATTCTAACCGGATGAGCCCATGACGCTGATTGCTTAAGCCCTGAACCTTCCTTCCTTCGAAACAAGTTCTGTGGCAGCGGCGTGGAAATGTTTTCCGATTGTGGCGGTCGCTGTTGCGGTATGACGAGCTCCATTAGCGACTGTTGCTGCGGCATGGCGAGCTCGCGAGCTCGTACTGCCTCCTTGGCTTTATGCAGATTGGAAAGTAGGCCCGAAAATCCTGAGCTCGCGAAGATGGGGATTCCCCTTGAGAATTGCCTCGATGGCATTTATCCCAGTGACATTGTTTTAGTGTCCGAGGCGTGGGAAACGCGCTTCCACAGGCTGAAGATGCGGGCCAAATAGCTTTCCCGGGAGGAGCCTGCTGAGTCCATGTCTGGTTGCGTTGTACTGTCATGAAACGCTGTGTGGCAGGCAGGAGATGAGGACTCAAAATGCAGGACTCACAGACTCGAGGGACGAACTCAAAACCACAGCTTTATTTGCTGGCCGCAGAAAAACGAGCATACAAAGGAAATTAAATTAAACTGGGGAATAACACACTAAACTCACAGGGAGATCCACACGGCATGAGGGACGACGCAACACTGACTCAGAGAAACACAGGGTTTAAATACACTGGGAAGTAACGAGGGGAATGAGACACAGGAGGGCACAGCTGGGAGAAATCAGGACTGACGAGACAAGGAAGCAAAGCAGGACACATTCATATAAGACACGGACCTTCAAAGTAAAATAGGAAGTATGACACAGAGACGTGAACTTGGCACAGTGGAGACAGCAACTAAGAAATGCAGAGACATAAACCATAAGGCAGAGGTCTAATTTTAAATTATACATGATGTTCTTGTGCCTTGATTTGGCAAGCAAATAGCAAGTAAAGCTGAAAATTGTAAAAAAAAAAAAAAAAAAAAAACTGTGGCTATTCAATTTAATTTGTTCAAAATTAAGAACCAATTCTAAGTTGCAAAACAACAACAAACAACCAAAGCAAGACATTAAAGGCAATCAAAAAGGTTGTTTGGTTATTAAATACCGGCTTAGCTAAACCAAATGACACACATGGGGGAAACAAAATGGCTGCCACATAACCAACTAATACAAAACAATTAAACAACTTGAAACACCCCCAAAGCAATAAAGCATGTGGTTTCATCCAATTAGTCGGTGGTACTTCAGCTCTCCCAGCCTTTGCCAGACAGGAAGGAGAAGCCAAACCCCAGGAAACTCAAACAAAGATGTATTAATACAACATAAAACAGAACTTGCAGTGTTAATATGTGTGCACACCATACAAATATTGGAAGGTGTGATGGAAAAATAAATGTAATAAAGAAACGATATTGAACAATAAGTAGAATATATTTAAAGTAGTGACTGCAAAGTAAACTAAAATGAATTAACTGGTGGTGAGGTGTGGAGCTTACCATCACACAGACCAAGAGAAATTACAAACATAATTAAGATAAGATGGGGTCTGATTATTCAAAACCTTGTATGTGATGAGATGGATTTTAAATTTGGTTCAGGATCTAACAGGGAGCCAATGAAGTGAAGCCAATAAGGGAGAAATCTGCTCTCTCTTTGTAGTCCCTGTCAGTACTGATGCTGCTGCATGTCATCCACAGTAAGCATCTAGTTACACCTTATTTCTAAGATTATTAGAGCTGAGTACAATAACGTCAGTTTTACCTGCAAAGCAAGTAAAACTAAAACAGAAAATTAGAGTCCATCCAGATCTTTATATCCTAAATCATTCCTGCAATTTCAATATTTGGTGTATGTTATCTGGCTGAATGGGTCAATAAATTGTGTGTCATCTGCATAGCAGTGAAAACGTATGCTCTGCATGTATATTGTAAACAAATCATTCCTAGCACCCTGTGGAAATCCATAATTAACCTCAGTGTGTGAAGAGGACTCTCCATTTACATGATCAAACTGGAATCTATTACATAGATATGATTGAAAAACCACTGGCATAAACTGTCTATGCAGTTGTTTAGAGCTACAATCATTCGGGAGGTGCACACACTGTTGTAGTACTTTTAACTCCTGGCATTCTGCTGACTTTGCAGTACTTCTCCGTCCAGTTAGCCTCAGCAGCTACATAGTTACTGAACAACTTATTTAACAGTAAATAGCCACAGTTAATTTGAAACCTGACCACTTGACTAGACATAACAGATTAGATACTGACTCATCTGAAGCATGTTTTGTTTTTTATCAGTTTGTTAACCAGACTGTCAGGGACCAAGCAGTAAGGCATAAAGGACACAGGTGTTTAAAAAAGGGGTTTAATTGACCCCAAAATATGAGAAGATATTTAACAAAGCCAAAAAACTTAAACAGGCAAACCAATAAAAGAGGTCAACTCAATAAACTCAAGATAACAATTAACAAAATCTCAAACAAACTTAAGTCAAACTGACCTGCTGAAATGACACATGGGGGAACTTAATGACCTTATAGTGCACTATCACCCCAATAGAGATCTTTTTCCTCCACATACACACTGTATGTGTAAAGTTACTTAGGATGCTGCATTGAAGAAAATTGAGGTGAAGGAGAAGGCAAAGCAGATGGAGCAAACAGAAAGCTGCATGCAACGTTGTGGGGAGCGGCTGAGATTGTCCAAAACAAAGTTGAAGCATTCTGCTGAGCCTCTTACCTTTGGAAGGAGAACGTACTGATTTGTGGCAAGGCCACTAAGCACTGACTCGTGCTTTTCAACCTGTTCTTTCAATGGGGAGATGGGGTCAGAACAGTGGCTGGTGTCAGCAGGTCTATTCTGACATAAATGGAGAGAAAGTTTATTTACAAGTTGGTGAATGAGAATGAATGAGAAACAGGATAGCACAGTCAATTATATTTCCAGGCAAACGGTATGGTATTGCAGACACTCCGTGGACAGAAACGCATGTGCTGTCACATTTTGGGTCTCTGGGTTTGCAAAGACGTCTGCATAGAAAGAGGGATTAATCCAGGGCAAGATGAACAGATGGAGTTTTAGAGTTTTATTAATTATAACTGAAGCAAGTACTGAAATCAGGTCATGTAGTTAAAGTTAGATCCATAGCTTTTTGGAACTTTGCTTCTGTACGCCACCACAGCAAATTTGAAGTCACATTTTTCAACTTTAATTCAAGAGACTTAACAAAAGTACTCTATTACTGTTTAAAAATTATAACCATTTTTATACCTTCCATCCATCCATCCATCCATCCATCCATCCATCCATCCATCCATCCATCCATCCATCGTCTTCTGCTTATTTGAGGGGGTAGCAGCCTAAATAAGGATGCCCAGTCATCCCTCTTTCCAGCCACCTCCTGCAGCTGGTCAGCCAAGAGTAATCCCTCTCTTGGTCTGTCCCGGGGGCCTCCTCCCAGTTGGATATGCCCAAAACACCTCACCCAGGAGGCATCCTTGTGAGTTTCCCGAGCAACTTCAACAGGCTACTTTCCGCTTGAGCATGTCGTCCCTGATCTAGAGTGGGCACTCCACCTTTTTATGGCTGAGGACCATGGCCTCATACTTGAGGTGTTAATTCTTATTTCTGTTGCTTCACACTTGGCTGTGAAAAGCGCAGACTGATGGCCACCACCTAATGAACCCAGCAGAACCACAACATCTGCAAAAAGCAGAGATGAGATTCTGCGGCCACCAAAAAACACCTGGCTACACACAGGAATTTTATCCATACAAACTATGAACACAAAGGGCAGCCCTGGCAGAGTCCAACACACACTGGGAATGAGTCCAGCTTATTGCAGTGCAGACCTCCTGCAATGGTTATACAGGGATTGAATAGATCTTAGCAATAGACAGCCCATACTCCCAAAGCACCCACAGGATTTTCAGGGGAACATGGTTGTCTTCTCCAAGTCCACAAAACACATGTAGGGGCAAACTCCCATGTACCCTCAAACCCTGCAACCAGGATGAAAAGTGGTGAAAAGAGCTCCTCCTGTGTCCAAGGTTCAATTAATGGACTAACTCTCCTCTCCAGTACCCTGGCATCAGTGTTGGGGAGTAACGGAATACATGTACCGCCGTTACGTATTTAAAATACAAAATATGAGTAACTGTATTCCGTTACAGTTACCGTTTAAAAAGGTGGTATTTAGAATACAGTTACTTTGTTGAAATAAATGGATTACACTGCGGTACTTTCCTGTTTCATTTTGTCGCAGGTCAGGACTGTTTGGGTTTTGTTTGACAGCTACGGTCTGTTGTTCCAGGCGGCAGCGTTACGGTTGCCATGGTTACAGGGCGACGCTCTCTCTCTCTCTCTCTGCGACTGTGTGCTTCCTGGGTGAGAGAGCGCCTTTTCGTTGTTGTTGTGCTAAGCTAACAGGCAGAATGCTACAAGCATAGCTCTAAAGAATGTAGCATCATGGGCAGTGTAGTCTGTGTTGCAGGGAGAATGGACTGCCATACACGTTATGGGTCTGTGAGCGCGAGGAGGGAGAAAAAGGGGAATGGAATAAGGTACGAGTTGTCATCGAGGAAAAACGGGAGCTGGAAGCATGTAAATATAATAATAACCACTTCAGCCAAGAAGAGAGCCTGACGAGCCCAGTTGTAAGTAAGCTATTAAGACTCGACTGTACACCGTGTTCGTGTTTTCCTCCGAAAACAATAAGTTCCGTTGGAGCAGTCTTTCAATGCCTCTCTCTGTCTCTCGCAAGAAAAGTTGACCCACACAACAAAGTAAAGCTATTTTTCGGCTACAAGCCGACAGGGACCCCGCCGTATTAGTCAGAGGTCCCTTTACTACAGTTCGGAGTCGCGGACCTTCAGTAATAGTAATAAATCACAGCAATAGTACATTCACATTGTTGTAAAAAGCATGATAATATATTAAGTAATCCAAAGTATTCAGAATACGTTACTGTCATTGAGTAACGTAACGGAATACGTTACAGAATACATTTTGGGGCATGTATTCTGTATTCTGTAATGGAATACATTTTAAAAGTAACCTTCCCAACACTGCCTGGCATAGACCTTCCCAAGGAGGCTGAGGAGTGTGATCCCCCTGTAGTTGGGGCACACCCTTTGGTCCCCCTTCTTAAAGATGGAGACCACAATCCCAGTCTCCCAGTCCAGAGGCACCACCAAGATCTCCAGACAATATTGTAGCAATATATTAACCAGGAGAGCCCTACAACATCCAGAGCCTTTAGGAACACAGGGTGAACTTCATCTACCCCAGTGCCCTGGGCACCAAGAAGTTATTTAACTGCCTCAGTGACCTCGCTCCTAGTGATGGGAGAGTCGTTCCCCTCGTCCCCAGACTCTGATTCATTTACAGAGGACATCAGAATCAGAATCAGAATCAGAAAGGGTTTTATTGCCAAATGTTGAGCAGGTTTACAACATTAGGAAATTGCTGCGGTGCTTCAGTGCAAACATACTGTCATAAATTACGCTTAAATAGACATGAAAAATAAATAAATAAATAAAAATAATAATAAGAATTAAAAGTGCTAAGTAGATAGATATATACATGAGTGCAGGTGGTGATCAGTGCCAAACATGGAATGATGCAGTGAACACAGCGTAGGGTCATGTGTTAGTGGTGGGAACAGTCATACGATTATTGTTCATATGTCCAACAGCAGAGGGGAAGAAACTGTTCTTATGGCGAGAGGTTCTCCTGCCTGAGGGGAGCAGGTCAAACAGACTGTGTCCAGGGTGAGAAGGGCCAGCTGAGATCCGAGCTGCACGCCCCAGTGTCCTGGAGGTGTACAGGTCCTGCAGAGATGGGAGTCTGCAGCCAATCACCTTCTCAGCAGAGCACACAACACGCTGCAGTCTCTGTTTGTCCCTGATAGTGGCTCCAGCGTACCACACGGTGATGGAGGAGGTGAGGATGGACTCGATGATTGCAGTGTAGAACTGCATCATCGTCCGTGTTGGCAGGTTGAATTTCTTCAGCTGCCTCAGGAAGTACATCCTCTGCTGGGCTTTCTTAATGACGGAGGTGATGGTGGGCTCCCACTTCAGGTCCTGGGTGATGGTGGTACCCAGGAAGCGGCATGAGTCCACAGAGGTGATGGGGGTGTCAGTCAGGATGATGGGGGGGAGTGGGGCTGTGTGCTTCCTGAAGTCCACAATAATCTCCACTGTCTTCTGGGCGTTCAGCACCAGGTTGTTGTGGCTGCACCAGGACACCAGACGTTCAACCTCCCTCCTGTAGGCAGACTCATCCCCGTCTGAGATGAGTCCAATAACGGTGGTGTCATCTGCAAACTTGATTAGCTTGACAGACTGGTGGGTGGAGGTGCAGCAGTTGGTATACAGGGAGAAGAGCAGAGGAGAAAGAACACAGCCCTGAGGGGAGCCGGTGCTGATGGTCCGAGAGTCCGAGACATTCTTTCCCAGCCTCACATGCTGTTTCCTGTCCGTCAGGAAGTCAGTGATCCACCGGAAGATGGGATCAGGCACATTCATCTGGGAAAGCTTGCCTCGGAGATGGTCTGGAAGGATGGTATTGAAGGCAGAGCTGAAGTCCACAAACAGGATCCTGGCGTAGGTTCCTGGGGAGTCCAGATGCTGCGGGATGAAGTGTAGGGCCATGTTGATGGCGTCATCTACAGACCTGTTGGCTCTGTATGCAAAATGCAGGGGGTCCAGGAGGGGGGCCGTGAGGGTCATGACCACAGATGTCAGAGCCACGGGTCTGTAGTCATTTAGTCCAGTGATCCTAGGTTTCTTGGGGACAGGGATTATGGTAGAAGACTTGAAGCAGGCAGGCACATGATATGCCTGCAGTGAGGAGTTGAAAATGCCAGAAAACACTGGGGCCAGCTCGTTTGCACAGTGTCTGAGGGTGGCAGGAGACACACCGTCTGGGCCGGGAGCTTTCCGAGCATTCAGACTCTTAAACTGCTTCCTCACACCTGCTTCATGAATATGAAGAGTTGTGGTGGGAGGAGGTGGTGTGAAATCCTCTTTTGTGTGGGGTGAGGAGGGGGGTGTTGTAGGTGAAGTGTTTGAAGGTGGTGATGGCTCTATGGAGGGGGGAGAGGTGGGGGAATGAGTGTCCAAAGTGTCTCTATTGTTGGGGCCGTTGGAGGTGTGAAGGCTGCCTGATGGCTCGTCAAAACGGCAGTAGAAGTCGTTGAGGGTGTTGGCCAAGAGCAAGTCATCAGTGGAGTGGGGGGTTTTAGGCTTGTAGTTGGTGATATTCCTAAAACCTTTCCACACAGAGCCCGAGTCATTCTCTGAGATCTGCTGCTGCATCTTCTCAGAGTGCTGATGTTTAGCAACGTCCACTTCTTTAGTAAACCTGTACTTGGCCTCTCTGTAGCAGTCCCTGTCTCCGCTTCTGAACGCCTTTCTCTTTTCCAGCCACAGCTTTTTGAGTTTAGGAGTAAACCAGCGTTTGTCATTGTTATAACTCACCCTGGTGCGTGATGGCACAATGCTGTCCTCACAGAAGTGGATATAGGAGGTGACAGTGTCCGTAAACTCGTCCAAGCTGTTAGAAGCAGCCTTCATTGTGTCCCAGTCTGTAAACTCCAAACACGTGCGAAGCTCCTCCACAGCCTCGTTGCTCCACAGTTTTTTGGTCCTCACGACAGGTTTGGAGAGCTTCAGCCTCTGTCTGTACGCGGGGATTAGGTGGATCATGACGTGGTCAGAAAGTCCGAGTGAAGCGCGGGGCACCGCACGATAGGCCCCGCTGATCGTGCTGTAACAGTGGTCTAATGTCCTCTCCTCTCTGGTCGGGCATTTAATATACTGCTTGTATTTGGGAAGCTCATGGCTCAGATTGGCTTTGTTAAAGTCCCCAAGAGCAATGATGAGAGAGTCCGGGAATGTCCGCTCCATGTGGAGTATCTGCTCCGCGAGTGCGCACTGAGCTGCCTGCGCATCCGCATCTGGCGGGATGTAAACAGCAGCCAGGATGAATGAAGCAAACTCCCGCGGAGAATAAAACGGTTTGCAGTGAATAAAAAGGTATTCCAGAGAGGAAGAGCAGTGCTGAGCAATCACTGTCACATCTGTGCACCAGCCACTATTAATGTAGAAGCAGACACCTCCACCTTTGGTCTTACCAGAGAGAGAGGCCTGCCGGTCCGCGCGCAGCAGATGAAAGCCCTCCAGCTTGAGCGCGCTGTCCAGGATGTCCTCGCAGAGCCACGACTCCGTAAAACATAAGACACAGGAGGAGGCAAAGTCTCATGTCAGTGGGATTGAGGAGGTCCTTGGATGATTCCTTCCACACGATTATGACCACTTTAAATTCAATTCAAGCCAAGTCAATTCAATTTTATTCACATAGCTCCAAATAAAACAGCATTTTTGCCATGTTGTTTGGCTGGCTGTTAGTATAAAACTAGGTTGAATTGACAATCTCTAAAGGAAGCAGCTGAAAGGAAAAAAACAGAAAATATGTGACGATGCATGTGCCACGTTATTGAAAAAGTAAGGTAAAAAAATTGTACAATATAATCCATTACTTTTTAAAAAATTAACAATTAACATGTAATACAAAGATGATTTTTGTGAGTATCCCAACACTTCATACGTACCCCAGAGCTGTACGTTGTATGAGGTTTGTGGTGATGCTGCAGTGATAATTTTGTGTTTGATACTGGAGAGCTCCTCAGCACTGGAGAGAAAATGCAGTTTCTTTCCAGAATTTCCCAGGTTAGATCGAATGTGTCAAAGTGATACAGCTAAACCTTGACATGATAATATGCCATGAGGAAAATTAAGAAAGGCCACAGCTATTTCTATTCATGAGATTATCTTTACCAGTGGCAACACAAAGAGATGATTTCTCACCAGAAACTGAAAATCAACATTTACAAAAGATTTTATGTTATGTTAAGTAATTGAAAATAACAGAATAACATCCTCTAATACACTGACATCTAACATCCTTCCATCCTCTTGGGTTGAGGATAAAGTAATACCATCTGTGGGAGCTGTTGGAGCCCTGCAGAAGATTAGCCACATCCTAAATCAAAAAGGCTTATAGTCTCTCCAGATGAATGTAAAGCATCATTTTTATGTGTTCTGGACATAAAGGCCAACACATGAAGGATTAGAGCAGGAAAATACAGCTCTGTTTATTTTATACAGGCCTAAAAAATATTCTTTCCTATTAAACTTTCTGATCTGAACTTGATAAATAATGTCCAATAAGATCTATTTACACTAACTGCTCTGACACAAAGGTTTCATCAGTACTGTTGCTGCAACATTGTGGATCACCTGAAGGCATTTTAGGGAGTTTTTCAAGGCACCCAGATAATACCAATAACAGTAGTCCAACCTAGAAGTAATAAATGCATGCCCAGGATGAAGTAGGTTCGATCGTTGTTCTGGCAATCTGTCGTGAAACGAACTTGTGTTGCAGTTTTGATTGTTAGAATCAATGGGTTTACCTTTCCTGTGGCTGCGTCTTGTCTCACCTGAGCTCTGGTCAGTGAGAAATACGGCTGCACTTGTGTGGAGGAGCAACCCACTCTGGGAATTGCTGTCCAACCACTGGGCTCCAAAGGAGTGAGTGTGGTGAGTGTGGAGTTGGGCCCGTTGTTGTCTGGTGTTGTGGGCAGCTTGGGATCTACCACATTCATCCACCAGAGGGCTGCTCCCAGCAGTATCAGCAGGGACGCACCTCGCCTTCCAGTGTTTCAGCCTGAAGTCCTTCACCAGAACCCAGTCGCCTGGTTTAAACAGGTGTAGAGGTCCTTCTTCTGGTCTGGGCAGGGCTGCTTTCACTGTTACGCCATTGGGTGGACATGCCTGTCCATTGTGGGGGTTCTGCCCTCATTCTGGCAGGACGTCCATACAACACCCCGTAGGGGCTAAGGTGTGCTGGAGGTCTGGTTGACATGCGCATGTGCATTAGGGCTGCCACGATTAGTCGACTGGTCACGATTACCTCGACTATCAAAATCGTCGACGACTGATTTAATAGTCGACGCGTCGTTTGAAGCTTTGTAAGATCCCAAAAGATGCAGGTAGTAGGATTTAAGAGTGTAATAAGGGACTGAAACAGAAGATGGCAGCACTGCATGTACAAGGATGCCAGCTGCCGTTAAACCCCAAAGAAGAAGAAGAAGCTGTGTCCCAGAATTTATAGCGCAGCCCAGCTCAGTTTCCAACAATGGTGGCAGCTAGTTAGTTTTAATATTACTCTTATTATTCTTTCTGGGTCACAAAATAAACGTTTAACATTTTCAGGCGAGAATGTAGCTGTGTAAACCTCAAATATCTGCTCAGTTTATCAAGACACCACATATTTTCAAAAGCGCTCCGACGTTTTCGGAGACGTCTGTTACCCACTAGCTCGTTAGCGAGCCGGGGGCTAGGTCACTAGAGCCGCTGAGAACACCGGACTCCCGGCAAATCGTTTTCAAACCCACCGCCGTCTTTTGCTACTCAGGTTAAACATATATAAGTCACTTAGATAACTTAAAAATGTTATTTGGCTTTTTTTTTTAGTATTTTATTTGTTCCTGAGTAAATCGGTTTGGCTGAGATTAAAGTTATAGTTTTTACACAGCTGAATAAATGTCAAGCAGACAACTGATTATCAGAAGTGTGAGATGCTCCAGAATATACTCCGGTGTCCTGTTATATTTTTGATAGCAAAGAGTTTATTAAACTTCACCGAAACAATCTGAAAATTTCATTAAAATGTAATAAACTATCATCTTGTCTTTATTTTTAGTTAGCACATACCTTAAACACTTAAAGCTGTAAGCTAATGATAGTTATATAAGAGCAGATGCATGCTGGTGCAATAAGCTGTATGCTGTACGTCCAATGGATGATGATCTGATTAGTCGACTAATTGCAAAAATAATCGGTGACTAGTCGACTATCAAAATAATCATTTGTGGCAGCCCTAATGCGCATTAGCACAAGGGGAAGTGCATTTGGCCACGTGAGGCTAGTTTCTATCAAACCCGATTCTTTGATCCCCATGCTAGAACAGAGAAAACCGGACTCAGGAGTGATCAAAACATTTATAATTCTTTATTCAATCATCTTCCAGAAGAACTAATTTTATTAGTTAACCTAATTAACTGACTCGCTCAATAACTACTGTTAACTAAAAACCGATATAATTAGTTTTCCTGGCAACAGGTCCTACATTACTTTTGTCATTCTTTGGAAACATCCTCTATAGAGTTCAACTTAGTCCTGGTTTCTTCGCCCCCTTTAACGGGTAGCGCATATCCGGCCTGAACACTGTGTTTGGGCAATTTACATAATATAGAAATCCTACAAACTATTACTAAAGTCCCTCTCATTACTCTTCATTACTTTTATGCTCCCGTTATAACCTGTGTCTAACGAGCTTTTGATCTTCTTTGCAATGTAAACAACTACTCTTCAGATAGGTGTCTTTGTGCTCTGTTCTTCTTTTGGATCACATCCGTGTCCCTCTCTCTTGGCCTGATCCGTTCAACCTGATCCTTCCTGGATGCTGTCCTTCTTTCACTGTGATCCAATCTGTGCTATAAGAAACAAAACTTAAAACAGAACAGTTATCAGTCATGTGCTTCATGCAAAATTTCCTGTATTTTAATTTCACATTGATCCTCTGAGTGTCATGGTAATCAGGAGCTTACCAAAATGAATTTGCTTTCCTTACTTTGCTCCTGTTTTCCTCCAGTGCCAGCTAGTATCACATACCCTTCCCAATTGTACTCTTTTCAATAATTTACTTTTTTAAAGTGAATAAACCTCGGTCCCTTGGACCAGTGTTTGTTATCCCCTAACTGTATTTTCAGTGTAAGAACTCTACCAATCCCCTACATAATTCCTAAATTTTGCTTTGGTTCTAACTGTTTTCCTCTATAAAATTTCATTGACTTCTACAGTGGCCTGCTTTGGTTAATGGTAACATGAGTTATATCAAAAATTTTCTCCCCATTAGCATTTGGCATTTCCCCAACAATATAATGTAATACCATAATATAAACCCAGTCAATAAAACAGAATTTTCTTAAAACAAACATCAGCAACCCAAAATTAGCAGCCAAAAGGTTAAGTCTGCAGCTCCACACTCATGTGAAACTACACTCTTCCCCTCTGGTCTCTCTTCTCCTCCTGCTCCTGCCAAAAGCAAAACAAAGCAAAGCAAAGCATTCCCCCTTCTCTTCCCGACTTGGTTAATTGTTTATCAACATTTACTAATCCTAAACTTGGTCCAGTCTTTGTCTCAGTGTCAAGTCAGTCAAACCTTTAGTCCACATCATCAGTCCAGTCACACACATTCACTCACTCACACGCATTCACTCAAATGAAGCGCCTTGAGGCAACTTTTGTTGTGATTTGGCGCTATATAAATAAAACCGAATTGAATTGAATTGAAAAGAAAAAACAATTGTTTATCATTTTTGGTCTGGATTGACACGCGGCAATCCTTTTGGACAGGAACTCCCAGGTTCCCACAGATGGCTTTTCCTCAGCCCATTGTAATCTTAATCAATCCTATATCATACTTTAACGAGGCCCAGTCCATCTGGGACCTCTACCAGCAGTGGGTGAGACTGCATAAAGTCTGGAGGGTGTGTTGTTTGGACCAAACATTGTGAAGCCGTTGTGTCCACCAGTTCGACTGAGCAAACACAATGAAATGTGCACAACATAAATTTCTTGTAAGTATTTAGTCTAGGGAGAATAACACTGTGGGGTCCTCTGTAGCCTGTCAGTCGCAGGTTCTGTTGCACCATACTACCTCAAATCTGTCATCAGGGCCTTGTGGGGAGTAATGCAACATACAGTGGAGGTCTCCAACAGCCATGAAGCAGTGATCTGGAGACATACAATGGTTCACCGCCTGCACAAAGTGCTCTGCCACAGACCCGTCTCCCAGCTTCCACTCATAAGCAAAAGCTGGGATGGCAGGGCTGTATTTCACCTTTGTATAGTCCAAATCTGTTTACAGCTTGGTGATGCCATTATGACAGGAGATCACATTTATGTTTGATTTGCACATGAGATCCCTGGACAGTAGCTGGACACAGGTCAGACCACAAAAATCCATGCTTAAATTTTGATCCTTTGTCGTCTATGCAAGACACGGGTATGGTGAAATTCTCACGGTTGTTGATGCAGATTTGGAGTGAGGGATTCTGCCCCCCAGCACGGGCTGGGGTGTGAGAGAGCCTGACCTTAAAGTGGCTCCTGAACTTTACAGCATCACATTAAATCAGACTGATGGTGCACGAGCGCAGAGGCTTTAGAACTTAGAATCCTCCAGTTTCTAAGATTTCTTCAACTATAAAATAATCCAGTGACAACTGTCAGAATTTCCACAGCTACACAGCAAAAAGTAACCAGTAGTTAATTCATCAAACTTCATTTTCCAAAATGAAAGCATACAGTTTTAAACAGCACTTCAGTGGCTGCCACAGTGTAACTCAGTATAACGCAGTAACCTGAATCCTTCCATCAGAAGATATGGCATCGCCACTCCTCTTTCAAACCATCTGTCCAAAATGTGACCTTTGACCTTTAGATACAGATGGACTGCTGAGTCTTGTCCCATGGAGGTGGCTCTCCTAGGCAAGAAACGTGTAACACAAGGAGACACAGAGACAAAACTAAAGAATGAGAAATCACCAGAAATATAACCAGAAACTAACTGAATCAAAGAATATTACTAACCAAAAACATAAACACTGGGTCCCCAGACTCAGGACCATGACAGGCACTGTGACATCTGTAGCACCACCAGCTAAACCCTCTGTGCGTGATACTATTATGCAGAGCGGTATGTTGTTATTTTAATGTCGAAAGACACACAAATTGTAATGCCTTACAAATGGACTGATTCTTTTAGAGCGCTTTTCTACTTTATACATCTTGCTTCATTCTCACATTCACACACATTCACAGTGTCTAGCCCGAGGATTTTTGGCATGCAGACTGGAGGAATCGAACCACCAACCTCCCAATTATGACCTGGTCTACCTCCTGAGCTACAGCCACATATACATCAATCTTTTACACTAAGATATAACTGAGAAGTAATATTGCCGATATTACAAGACCTAGTGTAAAAAGAAACAACAAAAAAGAAAACAGGGTGTGGTTGGTGGCTCGGCTGCAGGGGAGGCATGGAGCAACGGGTTCAGGGTGTGGTGTCAGGGAAGCTGGTGTCTCACAGCCGGTGAGCATTTTCTTTTTTTTTTGCCTGGCCCATTTGGTTCTTTAGCCATCAGAATTGTTGTCTGAAGACCAACAAGGATACCCAATGGATTTACTTTGCCAAAAGGATCATCACGGCCTTGCCGTATTGGTCCATTTGATCGACCTTTGTTGTTATTATTTATTTTATTTTATTTTCAGTTGTTACAGACGGGACAGGGGTGAGCATTTTCTAATCATGCCTTCCTTATTTCAGTAGCAGCCGGGCCGGGGAGAAGGAGGCTGCTGCTGCAGGAGAGCATCGGAGCCAGGGCAGCATAACCTGCAAAGTGCCAGAGTGACAAAGGAGATTGTGTGCAGATAACGATAAAAACCACAAAACATGACAGCAGTCGTGTCGCGTCCTTTTGGGATTACACAGGGTTTATAGTTTATTTTGCAATATTTTTAGCCCTTAGTCTAAAACACACTGTGAACATATCTTTCTGTTTTATCAAACAGGCAACTATATAAACAGTAGCTGCAGAAATATGGTACAGTTGTTCAAACATAAACATTCCAGAATGAATTTGTAGTAATAGCAAAACTCATGCCTTGTCAAGATAAGAGACACATGTAATTGCTCTTAGGGAGCCTAAATATGTCAAAAGATTCCCTCCAAGCCACCAAGTTACAGGAAGGCAGACTGGAGGCTAAAAAACAACTGTGGAGAGTACAAAGAAGTACGTATGTTTTATGGAGCATAAGCTATTTTATCTCATTACACTGCTGCCTTTCAGTAATAGTAACATTAAAACCATAAAGTTCAATTCTTAAAACTGACATTGACCAGAAGATACCGTCACATCCAGGACCTCATTTTAAACAAATCATGTAGAAGACCACTATCGAGTGGTGAATAGTGCAATCCTCACTAGCTGGTGAGTTAATAACTAACTGAGTACCTATTGTAGTATTTTCTGAGCTGAGTGGGCTGGTTCTTTTATAGCACTTTCCTACTCTGAGCACTCAAAGTGCTTTACACTACTTGGCTCATTCACCCATTCACACAAGCACTTTTTTCTTTGTAAGTGCTTTCTATCTAACATTTACACTCGTTCATACTTTGCTGAATGCACCGGAGAGCAACTCCAATGACACTATTGTATGGGAAAAAATACTATTTAGAATACTTTTGGATACTGCAAACATGAACAAGTAGCATGACAAGAGCATGCTGGAGCAATGCTCTATCTTGAGCCCAGCGAGCCTACTTCCAGCTGAGCTCTCCCTGTGTCTTTCTTCTACCCCTCTAACACGGATGGCCCATCTAAGACAGATCTCTCCAGTGGCTTCATCTTGTCGACTTCACCTTTATTTGAAGCTTTAAATGCATCCTACCCAGATCTCCAACCTCTCCTGCCTGTTCCCAGACGGATCCTGCCAGTGCCACAACCCATCCAAGCTTCCTGTCATTCTATTGTGTAGTTTCTATTCAACCTTCAGGAGCTTCACTGGCTGGTGTCCTTGACATTACCCAGTTGTAACACAAGAGGAAAACACAAAAGAAGCACAATTGAAAAATGCAGAGGAGGTGCATAAAGAAGACTGATACCATCACCTGTAAACAGTAAATTAGGGACCCAAATCAGCTGTAGCTGGTGCTGCCAGGACACAGTCACATGACTCCGGCTCTTGATGGCTGAGGCTATGGAGAGAAGAAATATGATTGTACAGTCGTCGGGCTATAAGAACTGAAGTCACTGACAACTTATGAATATATTTATTTTACTAAAATAATATATTGATAACACCAAAAAGCTGTTCTGTTTGATTATAATAATTTTATTGGTTATATTGTAACATATAATACAAGCTATTGTTTTTATAACATTTTATTCCTGCTAGTTTATTGTTGACATAATTATTTCAGGTTATAAGGGCTGAGCTGAGACTAGACAAATATTAATATCTATTGTTGATGTGTGTGTATTTCATTCTTATTGTTTTTTTTAAAATGATTTATGTTCCGTCTGTATTATTTTGTATTCAGTATAATATCGTCTCTTTGTGCTTCTGAGTTTTTCTTTACTTCTAGTTCTTGGTTGCTCATGATGATGGGGCCTTCGTATGTCCAGTCTCTCTTTGTTTGTCCCCTGTCTGTTATGTCTCCATGCCTGTTCATCCCCAGCCCCGTCGTAGTCCTGGTCTCTGTGTTTGTTACTTCCTGTTTTACTTTGATCTCTCATCCCGTGGGCATTGTGTTCAGTTTGCTTCCTCTGTCTCTTTGGTCTGTAATTAGCCCTAGCTGTGGTCCCAGCTGTTGTCCATCCTCTTGTTAGCCTGTCTATGTATTTAAGTCCCCAGCTTCCCTCTGTTCTTTATCATGTTGTCCTCTCAAATGTAGTCCATCAGTCCCATATTTCCCCTCCTAGTTTCCTCCTGCCCTGCCCTTGGTATTTTTATATTTCTTTTTGAGTTTCTAAGTAACAGAATTAAATTTGCCTCCTTTAGTTTATCTTTTGTCTCTGAGTCCTGCATTTGGATCCTGGGATATATGATATATGTGATACAGGGAGTGCAGAATTATTAGGCAAATGAGTATTTTGTCCACATCATCCTCTTCATGCATGTTGTCTTACTCGAAGCTGTATAGGCTCGAAAGCCTACTACCAATTAAGCATATTAGGTGATATGCATCTCTGTAATGAGAAGGGGTGTGGTCTAATGACATCAACACCCTATATCAGGTGTGCATAATTATTAGGCAACGTCCTTTCCTTTGGCAAAATGGGTCAAAAGAAGGACTTGACAGGCTCAGAAAAGTCAAAAATAGTGAGATATCTTGCAGAGGGATGCAGCAGTCTCAAAATTGCAAAGCTTCTGAAGCGTGATCATCGAACAATCAAGCGTTTCATTCAAAATAGTCAACAGGGTCGCAAGAAGTGTGTGGAAAAACCAAGGCGCAAAATAACTGCCCATGAACTGAGAAAAGTCAAGCGTGCAGCTGCCAAGATGCCACTTGCCACCAGTTTGGCCATATTTCAGAGCTGCAACATCACTGGAGTGTCCAAAAGCACAAGGTGTGCAATACTCAGAGACATGGCCAAGGTAAGAAAGGCTGAAAGACGACCACCACTGAACAAGACACACAAGCTGAAACGTCAAGACTGGGCCAAGAAATATCTCAAGACTGGTTTTTCTAAGGTTTTATGGACTGATGAAATGAGAGTGAGTCTTGATGGGCCAGATGGATGGGCCCGTGGCTGGATTGGTAAAGGGCAGAGAGCTCCAGTCCGACTCAGACGCCTGCAAGGTGGAGGTGGAGTACTGGTTTGGGCTGGTATCATCAAAGATGAGCTTGTGGGGCCTTTTCGGGTTGAGGATGGAGTCAAGCTCAACTCCCAGTCCTACTGCCAGTTTCTGCAAGACACCTTCTTCAAGCAGTGGTACAGGAAGAAGTCTGCATCCTTCAAGAAAAACATGATTTTCATGTAGGACAATGCTCCATCACACGTGTCCAAGTACTCCACAGCGTGGCTGGCAAGAAAGGGTATAAAAGAAGAAAAACTAATGACATGGCCACCTTGTTCACCTGATCTGAACCCCATTGAGAACCTGTGGTCCATCATCAAATGTGAGATTTACAAGGAGGGAAAACAGTACACCTCTCTGAACAGTGTCTGGGAGGCTGTGGTTGCTGCTGCACGCAATGTTGATGGTGAACAGATCAAAACACTGACAGAATCCATGGATGGCAGGCTTTTGAGTGTCCTTGCAAAGAAAGGTGGCTATATTGGTCGCTGATTTGTTTTTGTTTTGTTTTTGAATGTCAGAAATGTATATTTATGAATGTGGAGATGTTATATTGGTTTCACTGGTAAAAATAAATGATTGAAATGGGTATATATTTGTTTTTTGTTAAGTTGCCTAATAATTATGCACAGTAATAGTCACCTGCACACACAGATATCCCCCTAAAATAGCTAAAACTAAAAACAAACTAAAAACTACTTCCAAAAACATTCAGCTTTGATATTAACGAGTTTTTTGGGTTCATTGAGAACATGGTTGTTGTTCAATAATAAAATTATTCCTCAAAAATACAACTTGCCTAATAATTCTGCACTCCCTGTATATGTTTGTTTCAGTCTAATGTACATCATACCACTGGCACATGTTGGCTGTCACTGTTATTCTGCACTTACTAAACATTTATCATTTATTTATGATCCGACAGTGATAACTATCCAAAATTAGTTACGGTTCCTTCCAAATGAAAAAATGCAGCTCATTTCCATTTTATAGACAGAACAAAATTACATGAGAGAAAAGATAAACAACAAGTAAATCTATTAATAACACGTTTCTTTGTTTGTCTTTAGCTTTGTTTAGTCTTGTTTTGTCTGTATTACGGAAACATTTTTACAGGTATATTTTTAAAAAAAAATTCTTTAGTCAAACTACATTCTTATGTAGTTTTAACTGAAAACACTTTGGTGACAAAGAATTGGATTCATTGTTTCAAACTCGTTTTTGTGGAGTGGATTTAGACAAACATTGGTACAACAACCATGTTATTATGCAACAGGTTGATGGGTTTAAATCCATCGGTTCACTAGTACTTTTCTTTGTATGGCCTTTCTGGCAACTCCATCTGGTACAATATCTGTACCATAAAACATGAAGGTTTATATCCACCAAACAGGGAACATTAAACACTCAGCCACCAGGGGGTACTTTATGACAAAGAGTTATCAGTACGGAAACATTCCGTATGGAGGCCACCAGGTCAGTCAGAAGACTTTAATTCACTGTGACATTAAAGTCATCTGGCTGCCAAATACATTTATAACCACTTAGAGCCAGTTTAGATTTCACAATAAACTCTGTGAGCCTCTGTGATTATTTAACACTAATTTATATTTTACACAGTCCAAGTAGCAGCTGACATAAATGTGACAACATATGAAGAAATAAAGTGTGTGTGTGTGTGTGTGTGTGTGTGTGTGTGTGTGTGTGTGTGTGTATATATATATATATATATATATATATATATATATATATATATATATATATATATATATATATATATATATATATATAGGAACAACATCGGAGATCTCTGTCCAGAATAGCACAGGACTCAAGCTCTCAGGCCTCTGGTAGAGGACCCAGGCTTGAAGGATAGACTGCCCACAGGGGCGAGAGGGGAAGAAAAGTATACACACACACACACACACACACATACAGTGGGGCAAAAAAGTATTTAGTCAGCCACCGATTGTGCAAGTTCCCCCACTTAAAATGATGACAGAGGTCAGTAATTTGCACCAGAGGTACACTTCAACTGTGAGAGACAGAATGTGAAAAAAAAAAATCCATGAATTCACAGGGTAGGATTTGTAAAGAATTTATTCGTAAATCAGGGTGGAAAATAAGTATTTGGTCACCTCAAACATGGAAAATCTCTGGCTCTCACAGACCTGTAACGTCTTCTGTAAGAAGCTTTTCTGTCCCCCACTCGTTACCTGTATGAATGGCACCTGTTTGAACTCATCATCTGTATAAAAGACACCTGTCCACAGCCTCAAACAGTCAGACTCCAAACGCCGCCATGGCCAAGACCAAAGAGCTTTCGAAGGACACCAGGAAAAGTATTGTAGACCTGCACCAGACTGGGAAGAGTGAATCTACAATAGGCAAGCAGCTTGGTGTGAAAAAATCAACTGTGGGAGCAATCATCAGAAAATGGAAGACATACAAGACCACTGATAATCTCCCTCGATCTGGGGCTCCACGCAAGATCTCATCCCGTGGGGTCAAAATGATCATGAGAACGGTGAGCAAAGATCCCAGAACCACACGGGGGGACCTGGTGAATGACCTGCAGAGAGCTGGGACCAAAGTAACAAAGGTCACCATCAGTAACACACTACAACGGCAGGGAATCAAATCCCGCAGTGCCAGACGTGTTCCGCTGCTGAAGCCAGTGCATGTCCAGGCCCGTCTGAAGTTTGCCAGAGAGCACATGGATGATACAGCAGAGGATTGGGAGAATGTCATGTGGTCAGATGAAACCAAAGTAGAACTTTTTGGTATAAACTCAACTCGTCGTGTTTGGAGGAAGAAGAATACTGAGTTGCATCCCAAGAACACCATACCTACTGTGAAGCATGGGGGTGGAAACATCATGCTATGGGGCTGTTTTTCTGCCAAGGGGACAGGACGACTGATCTGTGTTAAGGACAGAATGAATGGGGCCATGTATCGTGAGATTTTGAGCCAAAACCTCCTTCCATCAGTGAGAACTTTGAAGATGAAACTGATGTTTTTAACGAACACCTTTTATTGCTTGTAATGCACAGACACACCAACAGAGGGCAGTAATATCTCTTCAACATACATTGTAAAATTACTATTACAACACTCCCACTTAAGTTTACCATGGAGTTCACTTACTTGACTGCCATTGCTTATTTCTTTCAAAAAACAACATTATGCACCTATATCACGGTGTTACTAGAAAATAAAAATTTTCTCTTTTGTTTTGAACTCACACAAAAAATGTACTGTGTCCATCTTAGACAAAACTATTATTCTTCATTACAGTTAAATGCTCACCATCTTAACATAAGCATAGTATAGGCATGTTAAGCATATGATAACCCTTTTAAACTGAACACAGTCCAATCTTCCCTCTGAGATACTCAAACTTTTGTCTAGGCAGCGGTTTGGTTAACATATCAGCCTTCATGTTTTCTGTACAGCAGTACTTCAGCTGGATTTGTCCATTTTGCACACATTCACAGATGTAGTGGTAACGAATGTCTATGTGCTTTGTTCTTGCATGATCGACTGGATTTTTTGCGATTGCAATTGCTCCTTGATTGTCCTCCAGGATCACTGTTGCTGTGGTTTCCATTCCAAGCTCAGTTAGTAGTCGTCTTAACCAAACTCCTTCTTGTGCAGCTTGGCTCAAAGCAATATACTCAGCCTCTGCAGTTGAAAGTGCAACTGTTGCTTGTTTCTTGCTAAGCCAACTGACTGCACCTCCTGCAAATAGAAAGATGTTTCCAGTTGTAGAACGTCGATCGTCCTGATCACCTGCCCAATCAGCATCTGAATACCCAACCAAGGTTCCTGTTTCTGTTCTTTGATATTTGAGCCCTAGGTTTAGAGTTCCTTTCAAATATCTCAGGATTCTTTTCACAGCTGTCAGGTGTGTAGTGTTTGGGTTTGCATTGAACCTTGACACCACACTCACTGCTTGTGCAATATCTGGTCGTGTGGCCATGGCAGCATACAATAAACTTCCAACCATTGACTGATACATGCTTGGGTTTACAGGTTGACTGACATTATCACTCTTTCTTAATTTGACATTTGTGTCAGCTGGAGTTACTACTGGATTGGCACTGTCCATTCCATACTTTTGTAGTATGTTTTCAATATACTGCCTCTGATGAAGCATAACATGGTTTTTGTCCTTGTCTTGGACCACTGAGATGCCCAGAATGTAGGATAGCTCACCCATGTCCTTCATTTTGTAGTGTTTCTTCAGAGTGTCCTTTAAGGTCTTCATGCTCTCTGCTGATTCTGTAATCAAAGTCAGATCATCAACATACACAGCCAATATTTCCAACTCCTGACCTGTTCTAACAAACACACACTGATCTGAAGTACTCTGTGTAAAACCAATACTTTTCATGAACTCTGTAAAAGCTTTGCTCCAGCAACGTGGAGACTGCTTCAGTCCATATATTGACTTGTTTAGTTTGCACACTAGATGTTCCTGCCCAGGTTTGATGTAACCCTCTGGCTGCTCCATGTAGATTTCCTCTTCCAGGTGTCCATTCAAGAATGCAGTCACAACATCCATTTGATGCACATTTAGATTGTTTTGCACAGCAAATGACAACAATGTACGAATTGAACCAAATCGTACAACTGGAGAGAATGTTTCATCATAGTCTGCACCATAAATCTGTGAATAGCCTTTGGCAACAAGTCTGCACTTGTATCTTTCCACTTGTCCATCACTGTGATGCTTAACTTTAAAGACCCATTTTGATCCAACTGCTTTGCGATCCTTTGGTAGATCCACTAAATCCCATGTGCCATTTTCTAGCAGTGACTCATATTCCAAATCAGCTGCTTCTTTCCACTCCTTTGCATTTGGACTTGACATAGCCTCTTCTAGTGTATTTGGTTCTGTGACACAACAGATGTTTGCATAATGATCAACTGTAGCTGCATCAGCAAACTCCTCAAATCCATATCTCTTTGGAGGTCTTCTGATCCGCTGATCTCCTTTTGCAGCCTCACTGGTGACAGTCTCCTCAGTACTTGTTTGTCTTTCACCCGTGTGTAGTGTCACCTCATTCCCCAAACCGAGATCTTTTTCACTTTGTTTGCATTTAAACTCTGTTTCATTGAAGACCACATCTCGTCGAATCAGTATTTTTCCTTTTTCCTCATCCCACAGTCGGTAGCCTTTTGCATTGGTTGCATATCCCAGGAAACGGACTTTCACTGCCTTTTTGTCCAGCTTCTTTCTCTCTGTGTCTGGAACATGAGCATAAGCAACACAACCAAATACTTTCATATGGCTAATGTCTGGTTTTTTTTCATACCATCTCTGATAGGGTGTTTCGTTCTTTAAAGCAGATGTTGGGAGCCTATTCTGTGTGTAAGCTGCAGTAGCAACAGCTTCTGCCCAGAATGTGTTTGGCAACTTTGCATGTGATAGCATGCTTCTAGCTGATTCCACTAGAGTTCTGTTTTTTCTTTCTGCAACACCATTTTGCTGTGGTGTGTGTGGTACAGTCATTTCATGGTGGATGCCTTGAGCTTTCAAATATTCTTGAAACTCTTTAGATGTGTATTCCCCACCATTGTCAGTTCTGAGCAGTGTTGCCACAGTTACTTTGAAAAAGTAATATATTACGGACTACTGATTACTCCTTCCAAAAGTAACTTAGTTACTTTACTGATTACTTTATTTTTAAAGTAACTAAGTTAGATTACTAGTTACTTTATTAGTTACTTTCAGAAGCTGCCAATAACACTCCCCACTGCCTCAACATAAAAACATCAACCGATTTTGCCAATACTCACTTTATTGGAAGTGTATTTTAACAGTAATGTCAACAATATATCTCCTGACATTTGAAGTTGAACTTAAAACTTTTTTCCTGACAGAAATACTTGTTTGTATGAAAATAAAGACAGTCTTGTTACTTCACTTAACATAAATACTTTTTATAAAAAAACAAACAAACAAACAAAGAGTCTTTCTTGACTTCCCTTAAGATACTTTTTATACCATCCACATGTAAGCACTATTGTCCGCTTTTGTAACTTTGGACTAATCTTATGAAAAAAAAAAAAGAGAGACTGCAGGTCCAACTTAAATTGCCTTACTTCCTTGCAGGTAATTGTTTTAAGTTAACCAACTTGAAAACTTTAATAAGTTTATTAAGTGACTTTGATAAACTTAATTCAATTACTTGTAAATAGTTATTTAAATTGGATTCCCCATTCTCTGTTTTTTCAGTATATGTTGTCATCGCATGTTATGGGGGAAACAGTAGAGTGGAGCGAGTAAACCAGTGGTTGTACCTCATTAACAGAAGCTTCTCAAACCTTTTGTCAGAAAGTCGATTTCTTTTAGGCGTGAGCACCAAACCTCCCAGACTAAAAAGTCGCTCCACAGGAGCACTTGATGGGGTTGGAGTGTTATACTTTAAAAAAATTGTCTTTATGCTTGAAAATTTATGCAGAATCTGAAGGTCGTAGCCTGACATCAGGTAGTCCATGACTTCTTTTTCTGCAGAATAGGTCTCCTCCTCTGGCTCTGCCTCAAAAGTGAAAAAGTCCATCTCACCTTGGCTGCTAGATGTAGTAGCACTGGGCACACTGGCAGGGTTTTTTGCCAGAGGAGCAGTGGTGCAACACTCTGCTGTCAGAAGCTGTTTTACTCGCTCCCTCCTTCCTGCATCTCTCAGCCATCAGAGTTTGAATTATGGACAACTGGCAGCTGCAAGAAGGGCATCTTTGTCATCCAGCACACCGGCGAAACGAGTCTGAATAGCCTAAAAAACATAATTGATATTTTTATGCCTACAATTTATTATGTTATTGAATTATTTGCAAACCATGCCTAATATGAGATCAGTATTATGGATTTATTTTGTTTTAGGTTACTTGTAAACATTTTAATTGTTTTAATCTTATTTTTCAATGATAATTAATATTCTGTTCCATGTTTGTGAATTGTATGAAGCAAAAAATCTGACTAATTTCAAGATAGAGCGTACCTGTACAATGGCATCTGGAAGGCCTGCAGTCATCCTGGAGAGGTCATCTTTCACAGCCTGGGTCTTCTGCATCAGAACTTCAAGTGTTGGTAGTAAAGTTCCATATGGACAGTCGCCTTGTAAAATGTCCAGTGCTGCAGTCAGAGGTTTCATGGCCATGCAGTACTCATGCAGGAACTGGTATTCTTGATCTTTGAAGCACTTCAGTCCTAGCTTTGTGCACAGAGTATTCAGCTCACCCATGGGGATTTCTGCAATTCTCTTTACAGCATCAAAAAAGGAATTCCACCTTGTGGAGGTTGGTATTAGGAGCTTTCTTTTGCTGATTTCTTCCACTGTTTCTGATGCAAGTGTAGATCTACTCGATTTGGTCCAAAGAGCTGTGCATTTTGCTGTGCTGCTCCTATACACAGCCCTGCTCTCTGCATTGGTTGTTAAATGTTTCTCCACATCACGTGTGCAAATTATGTTGATGGTGTGCGAAGCACACCTGCGGTGCGGGGGAAGAGACAGCTGACCATCACTTTCATTCTCAGCCGAGAGGATTTCTGACAGATCAGAAAAAGTGACATCATCGTCTTTGGGGCTGGACTCTTCCTCCTCCGTCTCATCATCGGACTCCGTGACAGGATGATAAACTTGAAACGCCTTAACAAAGTTGGATCCATTATCAGTAACTGTTGCAACTACTTTGTTGAGTAATCCATAAGAGGAGTGGATGTTTTCGATTTCTGTACCAATGACATCATACGTGTGTCTACCACGAATTCGCCTACATGCTAATGCAACCTTGTGACGCTCTAATGTGGTTCTACTGATCCAGTGGAGCGTTACTCCCATATAGCTTCTGTTGTTAGCAGTCCAAATATCCGCGGTAGTTGAAACAAAGTCAATCTCATTCAGTGTGGCCTTCAAATTTCTCTCCATTTCTGTAAACTCCTTCTCCAAGTAAGAAGTAAAAGTCGTTCGGTGAGGCAGCTCGG
The DNA here is from genome assembly GCF_041146795.1 of Maylandia zebra. Classification (NCBI taxonomy): domain Eukaryota; kingdom Metazoa; phylum Chordata; class Actinopteri; order Cichliformes; family Cichlidae; genus Maylandia; species Maylandia zebra. The sequence continues at coordinate 20,395,286 of NC_135186.1, read as the reverse complement.
CATTAACAGAAGTAGGGATCTTTTTTATTATGGCACGAAACGAGGGCGAGTCAACAGTGTTTATAGGTAGCATTTCTTCTACAATATACTGCGCGACCAACTTCTTCAATTCTTCATCACTTACTGGTTTTGCACCAAAGTCCAACTTTTGTTGTTTGGGGGGTGTAGGACCTTCTGCGGAAGTCACGGCTCTCTGCTTCGGACCACTTGGTGGGACTCTCTCTGTGAGTTTGACTGTGCTGTGCTGCGACTCCAAATGTTTCTTTAAGTTTGACGTAGTGTTTTTGAAGGTAGATAACACTTTTTCGCCAACACAGAGTGTACAACGAACCTTAATATTTAAATCTTTAGTTGACAGAAACTCAAAATAGTGACCATATTTCCAGCTAAAGAACAAACATCTCTCTCCCTCCATTGTTGTTTACACTTTTTTACGTCGCTGGCTGCTTGTGAGCGGGAAACGTGACCTGTCGCTTATGTGACGTTTCACGACACGTATGCGTTTGTCATCCGCTGAGACGAAAAGAAGAAACCAAATCTTTTTGCTTAAAAAAATAGTAACGCACAGTGGTTTGGACAAGTAACTTTAATCTGACTACTGTTATGGAAATAGTAACGCGTTAGATTAGTCGTTACTGAAAAAGTGGTCATATTCGGAGTAACGCGTTACTAAGCAACGCGTTACCGGCATCACTGGTTCTGAGTCTTATTACTCCCTGTCCACATTCATTTGAGAAGATTCTTTCAAACTCTTTGAACTTGCTCAGGACTTCCGTTTTTTCTCTTATGAAATACACTTTACAATATCTGGAGTAGTCATCAATGAAAGTCACAAAGTACTTTTTTCCTCCAAGTGACTCAGTTTGAAAAGGACCACAAACGTCACTATGCACTAATTGCAACTTGCGTTTTGTTCGTATTTCTCCCACTGATTTGTAAGGTTTTCTTGATAATTTGCCCTCAACACAAGCTTCACAAAAAATGTCCTCCTCTTCATTTGTAAAGCTAACCCCTTTTACCAAGTTTTTGACTTTTTTCAGATTTGTAGTGTGACCTAGACGCTGATGCCACATACTTGCTGGAACTGAAGCAGTTGACGCTCCATGACAGGTTGTGCAGTTTCCCTCAATATCCAGCTGATACAATCCATCAGATCTTTGTGTTCCCATTCCATGGAGAGCTCCATTCTTTCCTCTTATGTAGCAATGAGTCCTTTTGAACTTCACTGTGTTTCCCTTCTTGGCAGCAGCTCCCACTGAGAAAAGGTTCATTGATAATTTGGGAACATACAGCACATCATACATTGTGACATCTTTTCCATTACTAACTCTGAATGACATTTTCATTGTTATGTTGCCCAGACCTAAAGCCTCAACTACTCTGCCATCACCGAGTTTCACTGTTTGTGGTTCTGAAAACTCTTGGTAGTTTTGTAGAGCTTCTTTATTCCATGTCATGTGTTTTGACGCTCCTGAATCAATTAACCATTCTTCTTGTTGTGCATCACTTTTACATGACTCATTTACAACAAAAGCTCCCTCATATGAGTCCTCTTTGTCCTTATACACCACGCTTTTAGCCTTGTGGGCCTTGTATTTCTTTTTAATGCTTGGACAATCACGCTTGATATGTCCTTCCTTCCCACATTTGTAACATCTCCATGAGTCGGAGCTGTTTGCTCCCACTGTTTTTGATCCACTCTGTTCATTTCTATGCATCTGAGATGACATCGCTGATACACTACTGGACACAGTGGTGTTGTCAGTAAGCACTCGCTTTTGTTCCTCATTTATCAAGGCTTGTTGAACAAACTGTAGTGTCAGACTGTCCATCTTTGTCTCCAAAGCAGTAACAACAGTTGCATAGCTGGGTGGCAAACTACCTAGAAGGGTGACAATTTGATCTTCCTCTTCAATTACAGAACCTATTGCCCCTAGCTGATCAGTAAGTTCCTTCATCCTCTTTAAATGATCATTGAGATGTTCTCCTTCCTTCATTTCACACCGGAAGTACTTCTTCTTCAGAAATAGCTTGTTAGCAACAGTATCTCTTTCAAACTGTGCTTTTAGCATCTCCCATGCTTCTTTGGGGGTCTTACAGTTTGTTATCAAGTACAATTGGGGTGTACTTACATTCAGTACCAGCACTGAAAATGCCTTTTCTTTCTTCCGTTCAAATTCAGCTCGCGCTTGGGCATTAGCATCCGCAGCTAACTGCTCCGTCTCCTGTACCATACCCCACAGTCCTTTTGCCTTCAACAGGTGCTCCAGTTGAAATTTCCACGTTGCCCAATTCTCCGGTCCGCTCAGCTTGTCAATAAACAGTCTATCTTCCATTGTGAATCCCACAATTCTGTTTATGACTCCCAAAAGAAAACGTGTTAGCAGCTTCCCTTGGCGACCTCTGGGCCCATAACCTGATGTTTTTAACGAACACCTTTTATTGCTTGTAATGCACAGACACACCAACAGAGGGCAGTAATATCTCTTCAACATTCATTGTAAAATTACTATTACAACAGAAACGAGGCTGGGTCTTCCAACATGACAATGATCCAAAACACACCGCCCGGGCAACAAAGGAGTGGCTCCGTAAGAAGCATTTGAAAGTCCTGGAGTGGCCTAGCCAGTCTCCAGACCTCAACCCCATAGAAAATCTGTGGCGGGAGTTGAAAGTCCGTGTTGCTTGGCGACAGCCCCAAAACATCACTGCTCTCGAGAAGATCTGCATGGAGGAATGGGCCAAAATACCAGCTACTGTGTGTGCAAACCTGGTAAAGACCTATAGTAAACGTTTGACCTCTGTTATTGCCAACAAAGGTTATGTTACAAAGTATTGAGTTGTATTTTTGTTATTGACCAAATACTTATTTTCCACCCTGATTTACGAATAAATTCTTTACAAATCCTACCATGTGGATTCATGGATTTTTTTTTTCACATTCTGTCTCTCACAGTTGAAGTGTACCTCTGGTGCAAATTACTGACCTCTGTCATCATTTTAAGTGGGGGAACTTGCACAATCGGTGGCTGACTAAATACTTTTTTGCCCCACTGTATGTGTATATATTAGGGGTGCAACAATATTCGTATCGATATTGAACCGTTCGATACAGTGCTTTCGGTTCGGTACGCATATGTATCGAACAATACAACATTTGTAATTTATTTTATCAATTTTCCTTCTGACGATGCTGTCTGTGTTGAGCGCTCAGTGAATCTGTGTTCGACTACTCCGCCTAGGCTGCACTGTCCAGCGCAGATCCACTGAGCGCTCAACACAGACAGCATAGTCAGAAGGAAGAGCGTAGGGCAAGCTAGCGAGACAGAAGTTAAGCTCTCCTTGCAACAGGCAAATTGAACCTCATTCAGATCTGGCGTTTGGAATTATTTTGGTTTTCATGTGACGTATGACCCTGAAGGTAAGCGAGTCATGGACTAAAGTAAAACAGTATGTTGGATGTGCCATGCAATGCTCAATTACATTGGTGTGAACTAGTGTGTTAGCGCAGTTAGCTCGTTAACGTGTTGGCCGTCTAGCCCCATGCACGGAGCGATCGGCGGTAGCTCGTTAACGGAGATTTGCCGTGTTGTGGCGTTAAGGTCATTTCAACGAGATTAACCTGAAAGCACTAGTGGGAACACAACGAATATGACTGCACATTTACGCCGACATCATCCTAATGCAAAGACAAGTGGAAGCAGACAAAAAAAAGCAAGCATGCTACTAACTAGCCGAGTCATTTAGACAGCTGTTAGCACGTGATTCTCCTTATGCTGCTGAGAATATAGCCCAGAAGAAGCGGATAGTATAGCTTTTATTTTGGAAAGAGACATTTCTCTGTAATAAACTCTCTTTTCCAAAGATGAGTGATTCCTCAATCAGATACAGGGCTCGCAATATCGCTAGCCCGACGTCCTGGAGCTAGCGATTTTTTCAGTCGGGCTACCAAAATCTATCTCTTCCCTGCCCGTCGGGCTATTGTAGGAAAAATATATGTCAATGCTTTTGCATTCTTTCAGAAATGTAGCTGGGTAATTATGTCATTGGCATCGGTGAGCCACTGTCAATATGTGACATATTGAAGTCGCGTTTGAATTTGCGCTTGTTTTTTTGCTTTCACTTTGCAATCGTGCGAACTGTGTATAGAGAGCGACAGCACTGATCTGTGAGTGATGATAATTTGTGCACCAATTCCTCTGACATCGTCTTATTAATCGTTAGCTTACTATGCAAACATGACAAGTGAAATCTCCCGCAGCAAGCTTAAACATGTGAGAGGTTGATCGCGCAGAGAATCGCTGAGCGTTATGTGAGTGCGTGTGTAAAAGCATTTCAGTTCTGCTGAGCCAAATAAGACAGGTCGGGGTGAAGAAGTGACAGCCAAAGAAAAGCTTACCACAAAACGGAGAAGTTATGACAAATCAGACTATAAGGCAAAAAGAAAGTGCAGCTTTATGGTTTCATGGACAAAAGAATTTCTGTGGCTGCAATATGATGAGCTAAATAACCAGGGCTGCACATAAGTGGTCCGCAGGTGCGCATTCGCTGTCAAAATAAAAAACACGCACAAGGGTTAGGGTTAAATTTAAAAACTGTACTTTTGAGTTAAAATATCTATTTATAATTTTAATAAATGACAAATTAAAAATGCATGAACATTTTTTTGTATCGAAAAAATATCGAACCGTGACACCAAAGTATCGAACCGAACCGAACCGTGAATTTTGTGTATCGTTGCACCCCTAGTATATATATATATATATATATATATATATATATATATATATATATATATATATATATATATATATATATATAGAGAGAGAGAGAGAGAGAGAGAGAGAGAGAGAGAGAGAGAGAGAGAGATAGCTTCCCATATATTTATATATCATAGCCAATAGGCAGGAATTCATAGTTTGTCTTAATGTTAAAACTAACTTAGTCCCACATTTACACCTGGTTCTTAACCAGGGCCCTGTTTCAGGAAGCCGGTTTAGTGGAAAAACTGAGTAAGTATACCCTGAGTTAACGAAAACTCTGGGTTTTCGGTTTCACAAAGCGAGTTCAGATGAAGCCTGAGTGAGTCACTATGACGACACACGCCGTGAAGCTAACCTGCCCCCTAGCAGGTTTACTACAACTAACTCTGACTGTCTCCGCCCCTTTGTCGGAAACCTGACAGTAGGAAGTGTCAGACATGGCGTGTCCCTTCCTTGAAGAGCCAGTAGATCGTGAAGCCCAAATTCTCCGCAGAGCTCTCCGCCGGGAGAGAGTGATCAGAGCGCGTTTGGACATTTTATCATTTACTGATGATTGTCTGTGCGAACGTTACCGTTTCTCAGCACAATCTATAATTTATTTGGATAACATCCTCAGGCCATATATTACGCATGTGACACATCGCGGACATGCTCTCAGTTCTGTACATATTATTTGTATTGCACTTCGGTTTTTTGCAAACGGGAGCTTTCTGTATAATATTGGTGAAGCTGAGCACGTTTCCAAGGCTACCGTCTGTCGGGCAGTCAGGAATGTTACAGTTGCACTGAAACGTCTCCTGTACACGTTTGTGGTGTTCCCCGGTCATAGACCCACAAGATTCATCAAAGAGGGATGCCACAAAATTGCAGGTATCAGGATGACCAAAACTTAATTTATGATGTGGTGATACTTGAACTACTACTTAAATTTTACATTCATTTTCAGGGTTCCCAGGCGTGATTGGCTGTACAGATGGTACTCACATTCCAATCATTGCTCCTTCAGTAAATGAAGGAGACTATGTGAACAGGAAGTCTTTCCACAGCATTAATGTACAGGTACATTCCCTGTAGCATTTCAAACTAACAAATTATTTCATCATAGTAATGGATGCTAATTTGTGTTCTCTGCACTGTGAAGATCATATGTGATGCTGCCAACATTATCACAAATGTGGAAGCCAAGTGGCCAGGCTCTGTCCATGACTCACAAATATTCCGTGAATGTACACTGAGCACAAAATTTGGACATGGTGAGTTGAGAATACTTTAAAATATATAAAGACCAATTGCTTCAGGGACATTTGAACTGAAGTGTATCCTTCTGTCTTAGGAGAGTTCACTGGCTACTTGCTTGGTGATAGGGGGTATCCATGTTTACCCTATTTGCTTACCCCTTACCCTGACCCTGAACCGGGCCCACAGCAGCGATATAATCTGGCTAATTGCAGGACAAGAGCCAGAGTTGAAATGACTATCGGAATGCTTAAGGCCCGGTTCCAGTGCCTGCAAAGACTCAGGGTCACCCCAGAAAGGGCATGTGACATTATTGTGGCATGTGTGATTCTTCACAACATTGCCACAATTAGAGGAGAACACTGTCCTTCTGAACCAAACATCAGCAGTGATCCAAACCATGAACATCCTGACCCTCGCACGGACATACAAGATGGAAGCGCAGTCAGAGACACCATATGTCACAATCATTTCTTTTGACCCATCACCTCAACATGTTGAAAGAGGAATAAACAGATTTTTTGTTCAACTGGCTTTATTGGTCGCCTGTATTTCCTGTACACAAAGTATTAAAAGATGTAAACCTCATAAAGTGTCTCTGTTGCTTCCTCCTCTGTAACAGCTGTCAATGTTTCTTCATTATTTTCCTGTAGTAAAGAAATTAACAACATTGCTGTTCTACTGTAAACTCATATAATCTGTGGAGTATTACTCACAACTGCATGTTGGTCTGGCTCAACAGGAGGCTGCACCAGATGCAGTACACCATCACCATCAACTGATAGAATATGAGGTTTATACAGGTCACTTATAACTTACAAGGGACCAAATGGCAATTAACAAACATACCAATCACCTTACACTTCATTGTCATTATGCTCTCAAAGACAACCAAGACTGAGGAAGGCAAAATCAGTAGGAAAATAACTTCACTACAAAATAATCCATTATGGTAAAGAGTTTATCAAATGAATGAGTAGCACTGCAAAGGTGACTGTGAAGAAAGGATGTATGCACATCATGTATTATTTTGAATTTACCCCCTATGTAGGCACTTGTGTCTTGCGGGGTTATTGACTCAGAGGATGTCCCCGCAGAGATGCCTTCGGCCACAGGGCGCCCACTGTTTTGGCTGAGGGCCAACTGCTCAGCCTCTGTGAGTGGTGGTGGTGGAGGACCCCCACCTGTTTTTCGGGCCTCCGCTTTTTTTCTGTTGGCTATAACGGGTCACATTTGAGCATACAGAGTAAGCAAATATGTACTTGTAATGTGCTCAGATAATTTCAATAAGTGCTTACAGACAGAAAATTAATGTAGCCTCTAACTGCAATTGATTTACATGGGACAAACAGACCAAGCACTATGGCTCATAATACAATTACACCTTACCTGTTTGGACTATATTTTTATATTTCATTTTTACTTGCTGCCAGGAACGTTTGGGGCCTGTTGGGTTGCACCTGCGCTCACATCACGTCACAAAATAAAATGTATAAAATAACAAATAAAATAACATATGATAAAATAACGTGTTAAATGGGTGGAAATCCCTAGATCAATGTTTAAATTAACACTCACGCATTGACTCTGTCGGCTATGTTTTGCCATGCATGCTCACTTTCTTTTGCAGCTGTGGCTGTGTTACTTTTTTCCGCGGAATTTGCATGTTATCGGCATATGCTGCCATCAGAATTTCGGCCTCAAGCGCTGTAAAATACATTGACCGCGCCTTCGTTCACTCCGTCTCCATGGTGACTCGCTTAATCTGTGCTCCACTGATCAGGGCTTTATGTATCCTCGTCCGCGCGCTTCACTTGGGGTTAAAGCAACTCCGCGTTGACTGAACTACTTGTTATCAGCCTTTCTGAAACCGAATATTCCGAGTTGGACAGTTCGGGGTTACTCAACCCTGCGTATCGTTTTTCACTCTGAGTTTTCTAAACCGGCTTCCTGAAACAGGGCCCAGGTGTAAAAGCGCCCTGAGGCAGCTTTTGTTGCGATTCGGTGCTATATAAATAAAGCTGAAGGGAATTGAACTGAATTGACTGTCAGCAGCAGGACTACTGAACTCAGACAGAGGGCGCCACTGCTCTCTGCTGCTCCACCTCATCAGTTCCCAGGCCGTGTGCACATGGCTCTAAATGTGCCAGAACATTGTGTACTGAACGTTGTGTGCTGCACTACAAAGTGAAACCCTCTGATCAGTAATCACATCTTTACTGTCATCAATATACACACAGCTGGACATTGTTTGCAATTTAATTTCCTTCATATTTTCCTTGAAATTAGGTTCTTATTTTGTTGTTGATTTGTGTTGCCTGTTGTGTTTGTTTTGTTTATTCTCATTTTGACTTTAAAACCCACGTATCTGTGAGATGTAAATTGGTCGGTGTTCATCCATTATGCACATATTACAGTAGTTCAATGTTCATTCTGCACCACATGCCTGATAATCCTTGTGGTGACAGGATTTGGTTTTGGTATGAGAAATCAAATAAGAGTAAATCATTCCATTAATTAAATAATTAATAATTAATTCTACACACAGAGAGAAGGACTGGACTGAGCACCCTGCAGCGGGCCGGCCTGGATCATGCTTCGGCATCTTGCACCCTCAGCTTATTCTCACAGGAGATTAAGGCCCTATAGATTAGGATCAGTCAGATCTATGTACACCTGTGCACACTTGCAGTCTAAATGCTGGTGGGAAGAAGAGAGGGCAGGAAGTGTTTCAAATAAAGCAGTGACCTGGGTCAGAGGAGAAGCAGGCCACATGCTGTAGCAGTGGCTCCAAGTGGGAACTGCAATTGGATTTGCAGTGCATCATTAAAGCAGGAACTGCAGACAGCAATGACACAATAGAAGTCCAAGGTAGAGGTCATATGTCCGGTGTTTATCTCTTTACATTGAAAATACAACTTGCTGTATTAATATCAATATTAAATACTTCAACAACCAACAATAAAACTATTCTTCAAACTTGGATTTGTTTGTTTCAGTTTATGTGTAAAGTCTGACACAAGCCTGGATTTTTAAGACCGAAGATCCTCTCTTTAATATCGACATGGTCTGCAGTGGGACAGTTTACTCCTTTTACATCAGACCGTTTCAAAAAATAAAGAGTGACGGTGAAGCCACATTTGCACGGTTTCCAACACATGACTTAAGTTTCCTGTTCTTTATTTTCTTTGTTCTATAGCACTGAAATACTGAATCATTCCCTCATTAACTGTCACTAAGTGTTACTGTGATGTCCTGGAAGCATCTGAGGGAGAACATTCAGTACAAACAACCAGTTTTAAACCCAAACTCAGTCCCTGTCGCGATCCTTCAGCAACACCAGAGCTGGAATTTTGAGGCTGTGCCAAAAATAAAGAATAAAAAATGTCTGTAATTTCTAAAAAGTTAATATAATTATCTTCTTAAACCCCTGAATCGAATCTAGAAGAATGCACTTCAATCACATGGAAATAACTGGCATTATTGTTTTTATGAGTTTAAAACTGTATATTTGATTTCCACTTTCCAGTCAGACAGAGGAGTGACTCAGACAGATTTGGATAGAGCAGATTAGGATGAACAGAAGGCACATCTCAGCTTTGATGCAAGTTAATGTGTGTGTGTGTGTTGCCTGTCAGTGCCACGTGCTGCCCTAGAACAAGACAGCGACACATAAGAAGTGGGTCAGTCCAGTATGAAAGAGGCAGAAACAGCAGCCAACTGCAGACTGCCCCCTCACTCTGCAACTCAAACTATAAAGCAGGTTAATTTCATTTTATTCAAGTTTAAATGACAGAGTCACAGCTTTATTAACGCTTTTAAGGAGGAAAAGCAAAACCAATAATTGAGGTGGGTAGGAACAGTCCCATCAGTGAGGAGGTGATTCAGACCACAGTGAGATGCAGAGTGGACACACCTGGAGCACAGCTGGACAGATTCATAAGACAGTTGAAGCAAAACTAAACACGAGGCGAGGAAGTATTAAAATAAAACTGTAAGTAGTGCACACACCAAGGCCCAGACTAAGACACATGAACTTGATACAGGTATCGGAGACAAACAGACAGGTAGGCATGACTGACCGGAGAGACAAAAGGACAAAACACAGAGAGATTATTACGGGATCAACACGGGATAAACACAGGAACCAGAACTAAATACGTATTAATGAGACAAGACAGGGAACCAGACAACCGCAGAGACGGGACACGGAGAGGCCAGACAGACACGGGGAGTGGACGGGGAGACAAGACTGACCTTCACAGGAGATGCTGATGACAAGACAGAGAACTAAGGGAACTAACAATAACAAACTTAGAAGCATTACAGAATACTAAACTCAAGAACAACTAATCAGACCTTGAATGTGAACATTTCTCAAATACAAAGGAACAAATAAAAAGTCCAGAACAAAATCTCAAAGTACTCGGAAAAAGATCCAGCACCATGACAGAAATGTACCTGGAAAGAGAGACGGGGACAAAATCAGCCCAGAAAAAGTTGATACAGTTACTGTAAATCAGGTGATTCTAAATTTGTTTTAGAATAAAACTCCTTTCATGTTTATACACACATTGTTTTCTTGCTTCAACTGGACAGTTACATAAAGAGGAGGTTTAGTATTTACTTAAGTCAAACTTGGTGTCAGGGGGCTTTGCTGGTGACACTATTGGAGATTTATTTAAAACTAACGACACACTGAACCAGCAAGGCTACCACAGCATCCTGCAGCAACATGCCATCCCATCATTGATTTTTCAACAGGACAGTAACCCCAAACACACCTCCAGGCAGTGTCACGGCTATTTGAAGGAGAGTGATGTAGTGCTGCACCAGATGGCCTGGCCTCCACAGTCACCTGACCTAAAACCAGGGATGGTTTGGGATGAGATGGAGCGCAGAGTGAAGGCAAAGGACCAACAAGTGCTCAGCATCTCTGGGAACTCCTTCAAGACTGTTGGAAACCATTTCAGGAGACGACCTCATATATTATCATAGTGAAATGTACAAGAACATTTATTTTTACAGCCCTGTTTTATAACATTATATTTTATATGATAATATTAAAAAATGGAAAGTAACGCAAATAAACAAATATATTAATTTATTTTTATTTAGGGTAATGCAGTGGTAAGCAATGATTTGGAATGGATTTTATTAAAAATGAAGAAAAAGAAATGTAAATGGAATTCTATTCATGCACAAGAGCTTCAAATAGATCATAACAAAAAGAATAAAGAACATAGAAGAAAAAGATGTCATCAATGTGCAAAAAGAGATTTTTCTGGTAGATAAAACCTAAAAACAGAACAACTGACACACAATTCAGACCAAGAGAACAAAACCCTCAAACATCAGTTACTTTGTGGATTCTGTCCTTTCACAAAATGACTCATTAAAACAACTTTTAGACACCTTGATGCTGTCATTAGAGAACACGACATTCTGTGTGAAGATATTATTTACCCAGATCAATACTTCTTTTTTGAGAAGCGAAGCCCACACAAAAAGAGAGAAGCCATTAGGCCCACTAATTATCATGTAAGCACCCCATTAAGCACATTGTGTTTATATCTTATGATGTCCACACTGGCAGGAAAATCAGATACAAAGTCTCTCTCATCACATTAGAGAAGGAGCTGCTGAAAGGACATAACTTATGTCAGACACATTTTCTTTAGATCAAAAAGATTTTAAAAACTCTGACATTTGCTGATTTTTTTCATAATCAATCAACAGTTAGGAATGGAAAATATATTTACAGGGATTGCTGTAAAAGTTTCACGTTGCCACTCATAAAAATACATAAATGATTTAAAGTCCCCGTGTACCTCAGGACCACTGTGAGCAGGGTGCCTATTTTTAGATTGCCCTGTGAAAGTTCCTTTCTGACTACTTACTCTTAGGCTACGTTCACACTGCAGGTCTTAATGATCAATTCCGATTTTTTGATCAAATCTGATTTATTTGTCTGCTTGTGCACACTACAAATAAAATGTTACGTTTCTCCAACATCGTCTTCCAAACAGTTTCACTGACATCTACACTGGATGGCCAGGAAGCGTTCACGATGTCTTCTCCCGCGCTGATAATTGCCGTCTGTCTTGTGTCACTGACGTAAAAAACGGATTTAATGCGACATGACCATTCACACAGCCTCGCTTTCTAAAACATCAGATATGTATCGGATTCAGTACCACATACGAAAGTGACCCAGATCAGATTTGAAAATATCGGATTTGTGCTGTTTACACTGTCATACCATGATCGGATATGATCGGAAAAAGTCGCATCCGACTTTTTTGACCCTATGGGATCCATATCCGATGACATATCTGATGATTTACATTAAGGGCCATCAGTCAAACAATACTGTTTGGTCTGGGTCTAAACAGAGCGCGTTGTGTGTGATGCCTTCTTTTGTGCATGCGGGCCGCTTTGAGGAGTCACACTAGAGCGCGTTTGCTGTCACATTTTATTTATAGTGTGAACAAGCAGACAAAAAAATCGGATTTGATCAAAAAATCGGAATTGAGCATTAAGACCTGCAGTGTAAACGTAGCATTCCTACCAGACTGCTCAAAGAAATCCTGCCATCGATTAATGCTTTCATTTTACATATGATCAACCTACTAGTATGTATATACCACAGGCCTTTAAGGTACCTATATAACTACATCCAGCTGTCTTAGCTAATTATAGGCCAATCTCCAACCTTCCTTTCACATCAAACATCCTTGAAAGAGTAGTTGTCAAACTGCTAACAGATCATCTGCAGAGGAATGGCAGAAACAGCTTTAGTGAAGGTTACAAATGATCTTCTTATGGCCTCTGACAGTGGACTCATCTCTGTGCTTGTCCTGCTAGACCTCAGTGCAGCGTTCGATACTGTCGATTCAATTCAATTTTATTTATATAGCGCCAAATCACAACAAAAGTCGCCTCAAGGCGCTTCATAGATACAGAGAGAAACCCAACAATCATATGACCCCTATGAGCAAGCACTTTGGCGACAGTGGCAAGGAAAAACTCCCCTTTAACAGGAAGAAACCTCCGGCAGAACCAGGCTCAGGGAGGGGCGGCCATCTGCTGCGACCGGTTGAGGTGAGAGAAGGAAGACAGGATAAAAGACATGCTGTGGAAGAGAGACAGAGGTTAATAACAGATATGATTCAATGCAGAGAGGTCTGTTAATACATAGTGAGTGAGAATAATATTATGACCATAATATTCTATAAGAGCAATTAGAGCAGGCTCTATATCTATCTAATAGACTCCAGTCTGTTCGTGTAAATGGAGAGTCCTCTTCACACACTGAGGTTAATTATGGTGTTCCACAGGGTTCAGTGCTAGGACCAATTCTGTTTACATTATACATGCTTCCCTTAGGCAGCATCATTAGAAGGCTCATTCAGAACTCATTCAATTATTATTAATCAGAATTATGAACAGAACTGACCTTTTTATTAAGCCATAGCACAGTCCACTGCTGTGCATTCATGGATTTAAACCTGTAATGTTCAGAGCTTGTAAAATCATTTTGGTTCTGTATGGGACATGAATACTTGAAAAGCTGTTAAAGGTCAAATCTTCACTGGTATTTCTTGTCATCAGAATGAATCAGGATCTATAATTTGGGACAGATTCAATAAAAATGTCTCCTACAAAGTCCTCAGACACTAAGAAAAAAAGCCTCAAATTGCAAAAGACTGAACATTTCTGAATATAAATTTGACTTTTACCATACTGTGAAATAAGCGTGTAGAATAGTTTTTGACAAATTTGCACCATTAATTCCAAGTAAGTGATTAAGAGATCTGGTGCTCTCTAACAGAACAGTGTTACTGCAGCATAAATCACTGCTCACTGTGGTGAAGGGATCACGTGTCCCAGGAGCCATTGTCTCCCAAGGCAAACTGCTCCTGGGTGATTAAACATCAGGCTAAATGTACAGTGGGGCAAAAAAGTATTTAGTCAGCCACCGATTGTGCAAGTTCCCCCACCTAAAATGATGACAGAGGTCAGTAATTTGCACCAGAAGTACACTTCAACTGTGAGAGACAGAATGTGAAAAAAAAAATCCATGAATCCACATGGTAGGATTTGTAAAGAATTTATTCGTAAATCAGGGTGGAAAATAAGTATTTGGTCAATAACAAAAATACAACTCAATACTTTGTAACATAACCTTTGTTGGCAATAACAGAGGTCAAACGTTTACTATAGGTCTTTACCAGGTTTGCACACACAGTAGCTGGTATTTTGGCCCATTCCTCCATGCAGATCTTCTCGAGAGCAGTGATGTTTTGGGGCTGTCGCCGAGCAACACGGACTTTCAACTCCCGCCACAGATTTTCTATGGGGTTGAGGTCTGGAGACTGGCTAGGCCACTCCAGGACTTTCAAATGCTTCTTACGGAGCCACTCCTTTGTTGCCCGGGCGGTGTGTTTTGGATCATTGTCATGTTGGAAGACCCAGCCTCGTTTCATCTTCAAAGTTCTCACTGATGGAAGGAGGTTTTGGCTCAAAATCTCACGATACATGGCCCCATTCATTCTGTCCTTAACACGGATCAGTCGTCCTGTCCCCTTGGCAGAAAAACAGCCCCATAGCATGATGTTTCCACCCCCATGCTTCACAGTAGGTATGGTGTTCTTGGGATGCAACTCGGTATTCTTCGTCCTCCAAACACGACGAGTTGAGTTTATACCAAAAAGTTCTACTTTGGTTTCATCTGACCACATGACATTCTCCCAATCCTCTGCTGTATCATCCATGTGCTCTCTGGCAAACTTCAGACGGGCCTGGACATGCACTGGCTTCAGCAGCGGAACACGTCTGGCACTGCGGGATTTGATTCCCTGCCGTTGTAGTGTGTTACTGATGGTGACCTTTGTTACTTTGGTCCCAGCTCTCTGCAGGTCATTCACCAGGTCCCCCCGTGTGGTTCTGGGATCTTTGCTCACCGTTCTCATGATCATTTTGACCCCACGGGATGAGATCTTGCGTGGAGCCCCAGATCGAGGTAGATTATCAGTGGTCTTGTATGTCTTCCATTTTCTGATGATTGCTCCCACAGTTGATTTTTTCACACCAAGCTGCTTGCCTATTGTAGATTCACTCTTCCCAGTCTGGTGCAGGTCTACAATACTTTTCCTGGTGTCCTTCGAAAGCTCTTTGGTCTTGACCATGGCGGAGTTTGGAGTCTGATTGTTTGAGGCTGTGGACAGGTGTCTTTTATACAGATGATGAGTTCAAACAGGTGCCATTCATACAGGTAACGAGTGGGGGACAGAAAAGCTTCTTACAGAAGACGTTACTGTCACGGTTTGCCGGGGCAAGCCGTGTGGAATATGAAATAGGACCCAAAATGCGGCAGCTCTGGTGCAGGTGAGTGTTTATTTGACAACCGAAAATACAAACAGCAATGGTGTGGGTACCATGAAACAGGAAAACCTAAACTGGGTAGAACTAATAACACAAACCAGAAACGAGGATGCAGGGAGGTCCGGGGAAATACATACGGGAAGACGCAGGGAGACCGAGGGGAAACAACACAGACGAACCAGCAATTACTAAGACAGAAAATACAACCTAAATACACTCAGAGAACACAGGGAAATTACACACAGGTGGAAAACACAGCTGGGAGTGATTAACATAACGAGACTAGGGAGGCAACTGAAAACACTCACATAAGACGCAGACCTTCACAATAAAACAGGAACTTGCACATGAAGGGACACAAACTAAGAAACGCGGACTAGATACAGGAACACACGGGCGGAACAGAGTAAACACTAAACAGAGGAAGAACAGAACCAAAATCGAAGAGAAAACACAAATGCTGGGTCAAAAGGACCCAGGATCATGACAGTACCCCCCTCTCAAAGGCTGGCTCCAGACAGCCCAACAAGAAACAAAAGCCAGAAAAAACAGAAAACAACCCGACCAGGGCGGGCGGCGGGGGCCCAGGAAGGAGGGCCCGAAGCAAAACAAAACCGGAGCACCAGAAGGCCAAAAGACAAAAACAAAAAAACGAGCCCAAAACCAAAAGAAACGAAGCACACCACAACACAGGAAAAAACAGAGTCCAAAACAGAAGAGTTCAGGGGGCCGGCCAGGGGGCCGACAGCACAGGAGTCCAAAACAGAAGAGCTCAGGGGGCCGGCCAGGGGGCCGACAGCACAGGGGTCCAAAACAGAAGAGCTCAGGGGGCCGGCCAGGGGGCCGACAGCACCAGGAGCCCAAGACAAAAGAGTTCAGGGGTCCGACCGTGCGGACGGCAACGGCGGCAACGTGAACACAGTTCGGGGGGCCGGCCGTGCGGAAGGCAACGGCGGCGACGTGGACACAGTTCGGGGGGCCGGCCGTGCGGAAGGCAACGGCGGCCACTCAGGCGATGGCGATCCGGACCAGGCGAGGCTGCAGAGGCTGGACCAAGCGAGGATGAAGACTCGGATGAAGCTGGACCAGGCGAGGAAGAAAACTCGGATGAAGCTGGACCAGGCGAGGCTGAAGACTCTGATGAGGCTGGACCAGGCGAGGCTGAAGACTCTGATGAGGCTGATGATGATGCTGAAGGCTCCGAGGCTGGACCAGACGAGGCTGATGATGATGCTGATGCTGCAACAGGCGATGATGATGCTGATGCTGCAGCAGGCGATGATGATGATGAGGCTGCAGCAGGCGATGAGGCTGCAGCTGGCGATGAGGCTGCAGCTGGCGATGAGGCTGCAGCTGGCGATGAGGCTGCAGCTGGCGATGAGGCTGCAGCTGTCGCTGGCTGGACGGGCTCCTCGGGCCCTCCAGCTGACGAAGCAGGAGGCTGGACGGGCTCCTCGGGCCCTCTAGCTGAAACAGGAGACAAAGGCCGGAGCGGTCCCTCGGACCCTCCAGCGGAGACACGAGACAAAGGCCGGAGCGGTCCCTCGGACCCTCCAGCAGAAGCCATCACAAAGCCAGCAGGCATGGATTCCTCTGGCAAACATGAAGGCAACTGGCGATGCACTGAGCACTGGCTCTGCCCAGGCAACGCTGACATGGTGCAGTTCTCAGGTGGCGGCATAAACTTCAGGGGTCCAGAATCAGCCGGGGACTGAGACCTAGCCTCTGGGGAAGCCCTGGAGCGGCAAACTGTGCCAATGGCGGCTGAACCATGAAAAGCACCTTGAGGTGAAATTAGACTTTCTCCCTGCATGGAGTGAATGAGTGAAACCGGTGATACTGGAGCCAGAGCTACGGGTAGCGGGGGCACTGGAGCTACTGGGGCCTGCGCTACAGGCGGCACTGGAGCTACTGGGGCCTGCGCTACAGGCGGCACTGGAGCTACTGGAAACTGAACTGAAACAGGTGAGTGTTTATTTGACAACCGAAAATACAAACAGCAATGGTGTGGGTACCATGAAACAGGAAAACCTAAACTGGGTAGAACTAATAACACAAACCAGAAACGAGGATGCAGGGAGGTCCGGGGAAATACATACGGGAAGACGCAGGGAGACCGAGGGGAAACAACACAGACGAACCAGCAATTACTAAGACAGAAAATACAACCACTCAGAGAACACAGGGAGATTACACACAGGTGGAAAACACAGCTGGGAGTGATTAACATAACGAGACTAGGGAGGCAACTGAAAACACTCACATAAGACGCAGACCTTCACAATAAAACAGGAACTTGCACATGAAGGGACACAAACTAAGAAACGCGGACTAGATACAGGAACACACGGGCAGAACAGAGTAAACACTAAACAGAGGAAGAACAGAACCAAAATCGAAGAGAAAACAAATGCTGGGTCAAAAGGACCCAGGATCATGACAGTTACAGGTCTGTGAGAGCCAGAGATTTTCCTTGTTTGAGGTGACCAAATACTTATTTTCCACCCTAATTTACGAATAAATTCTTTACAAATCCTACCATGTGGATTCATGGATTTTTTTTTCCACATTCTGTCTCTCACAGTTGAAGTGTACCTCTGGTGCAAATTACTGACCTCTGTCATCATTTTAAGTGGGGGAACTTGCACAATCAGTGGCTGACTAAATACTTTTTTGCCCCACTGTAGATATTAAATTACTAGTGAATATATAAAGTTGTTTTTTTCCGGTGGTTTGACAAAATTGTCCTGAGTGTCAAACGGTTCAGCTGAGGAAATGCAGACTGCATGCTTGCATCCATGACTTCATTGTACTGACTCACATTTATTTTCACTCTGAAAGTTTTCTGCCCCCAACCATAATTAAAATGCTTTTTAAAACTTATTTCCCTAATCCCAACATTATATTACATTTGTTAAAGAATCTGATTTTCATCCAATAAGGAAGACAGCTATGATGTGACTTTGTAAACAAAATAAAGTTCACACGTAACACACATGATGCAGACATTTACAGTTTTAACCATTTATTCCGAGAATAGTTACATAGTTACAGAAAAACAATGCTTTCTTGGTTCTCTAATGGCTCCTGTCAGCTTTAGTTACAAAAACAGTATTTATGTAACAACATGTCAAAGAAACATTTCTGCACTCACTGGAAATCAGCACTAGAGGAATTCAAGATCTTACAACAGCTTGTGAACGGTGTGGCTCTGTGTGGTGCTCACATTGTGGCAGAACCATTTTGCATAGTAAAGTGTTTTAAAGTGGAATCGTTACGAGTCTCGAGAGAACTAAACGAGCTAACTCGTACAGAAAGTGGCAGCAGGGCAGGTGTGTAAAGCCTTTAGGAATAACAGTTTGGTATCAACCTCGTCTTTAGTGCTTATAGAAAAATGAATGTGACCAAAACTCCTGAGCAGCAGGAGAGATTCAACAACCCAAAAATTTAAAAGGAAGACCGTCTATGTTACGCTAGCCTATTAGCAAAACTCCAAACGTTTAAACTCACCACAAATTTAATAACACATTCAAGTTGTGTTAGCATTCACCACAAACGGCTCAGAAATGGATCCAAGGAATTAGTATGGGTGCACATCTCAGTATGCTTCACAACGAGTTTAAAAAGTGTGTAAACATTACAAACATGTTTGTGAGGTCCCACAACAACACTGACTCGCACTGCTTGGCCAGGTTTCAATGTTTCTGCAGGCGAATCCGCCTTCAAACACTGTTCTTATGGAAATACTTTAAGCAATCCAATCTATGTGTTTGTGTATGTAGACTTGTGACTTTCTGTCACCATTTGTTTAATTTATTTCTTACCCACACATCTTCATGTCCATGACCATAACCAATTAAAATTTATGTCTGTTTCACAAACTGCCATTAAAACTATTCTGAGCTGGATCTGTCATTGTTGACTAAAGACAACATATTTATTGCTCTGTTATACAGTATCTATGACAGAAGACCCTGCAGATGTAGATGTTACAATGGGATTCGTTGTCACTAAGCAAAAAAAGAAAAAAAAATATCAGTGAGAGGTTGAATTAAAATAAGTCATTGAGTCTGAGGTAAAAATCTATCCCACTCAAAGTGCGTCTTGTATCACAGACTAAGATAAGGTTGCTACAGAGACAGTAAAGCTAAGAAAGAGGTTTCAGAGTGCAGAGAATGAGGTAGAGGTACATCACAAAACACCTCAAAATCTACTGTATTATACTACCATGTAATACAGCAATGTGAAAGCCAAAGGAGCTCCTCGGGTCTATGCTGGAGTGAAGGCTAGAAGAGCTATCTAACACTGCGCTCTCCTTCTAAAGTTGCTGTGTTGTATTTTGCTCTTTTCCTTCAAGCCCCATGGCTTTATTCATTTTCTGGAGTGACCAGTTTTCACAAGTCAAGTCAAAAATCCCAGAAGTTTCCCAGGAGTTACAGGGGCTCCGATCAGCCAACCACAAGCGTCTGTCCAACCACAGCATCACTCAACACTGCAAAGAGTCTAACACACTTCAGTGGCTGGTTTGGGGAATGGTCTCCAGATGCTAATCAGAGGTCCTTCTGCCATAAACAGGTCAGTGCTGCTTAGATATGACCCGATACACATGATTCACGCTGCACCATTCAAAAGAATACAGAACCATCCTCAGTATCTTTTCAACATGGATGACTACACGTTACCACATAGATGCGCTTTTCCATCAGGTGCTCTTTGGATTAATCAGGAACAAACGGCCAATAGGATAGTGTGAACTCCCTGCTGAAGGGTTGTGTGGAGCTGATACAGGCCTGCTACTTTTCCTTTAGAGCACAGAACTGATCATATGCGCACAGTGTTTCTCCAGTGCGACACTGATCACGACCCCGAAACACCTCCGACCTGTCAGGACACTGACAGGAAGAAACTCTGGGGGTGTCCTGTTGTGTCTGGCATTAGCATGTTGGGATGCCTCGGGCCCCGTTGGTTTTGAGAGGGCCTCCATGAAACCAGACGTTGGGAACAGTGCTACTCACTGTGCTGTAGAACTGACCTCAATGTAATCAACATTAATCACTTCACCTGTCATTGGTTTAAATCAATGTCTCAGCTTCAGTTTCATGATTGTGCTTCAGTGTTTGGACAGAGGGGGGCACTTTCCCATATGATATTAATGCAGCCTGGAATATTGTGTCAAACCCCACTGAAAGCAGAAGACTCAGTTGCTCAGCTTACATGAGATGAAAGTGGTTCCAGTAAATTTCCTTCTTGGTGTGAACTTTCAAAAGCGACCCACAAAATAGTTTTAGAAATCAAAGTGCACTTGGTGTACATCATTGTTAAGGCACAAGGTTGCACTGGGAGGTGAATGTCAACCGTTTACAGCTACTGCTATCATTAGTACAATGATTGAATATTGGTACAGTAGAGTGCAATGACAAACAGTAACCTGTGCCACAGTCACAGACCTTACACAATTAAGGAAGAACAGGCCTATACTGGGAAGGATGGGAACAAAAGTCCACCACTACAAAACAGACGCACAGTTTCATGCCCAGGTCGCTCTCAGAGAAACTATGTGCTCCATTCGTCCCCAGTCCAAAGCACCACAGTGACTGTGTTGGAACTACGTGGAGTTGGAAGTGCGTCATTGTGGTTTGACTTGCAGACTGGTCCAGACTGTTTTGGAGTGAGCAGTCTGTGACTCTGTGCTTAAATTATGATTGAAGATTCCTCACAATTCAGCTTGTCAGGGTCCGTTTTTCCACTGGAGTCGATACCTGTGTAGGACACAGATGTAGGGACAAAGAATTAGCAGGTCAGCATAAAGGAGCAAAAGTCATTTCAGAAAGAACAAATCAGTAGCAAAAGTAATAATACTGTCACCATAATGGGTCACTGGACCCAGTGGTTTGAGATGTAATATATTTTGATGTTTATGTTTACGTTCATTAGATTATCTAAGTTCATTTCTGTATTACCAATGTTGTCCTGTTATAGTTCATCGTTTCTTAGATTCCTCGGTGTTTAAGTCTCCCTCACCCTTCATGTGTTTCATGTCTGCATCTCATTACGTTTCCCGTTTTATTTTGAAGAGGTCTGGTGTCCCATGTTCATTGTGTTTAGTTTCACATCCCCTGATCTCCTGTGTGCATTTGGTCTGCGTTTTCATTCATTCGTTGTCAGGTTGTCTGCTGAGTTCTCATCATGTCCACACCTCCGTGTTTTTCCATGCTCAGGTTTTTAATCATATTCAAGGTTTTGTTCTTTGTTGTGTTTAGTTTCTCCCAGCTTAGTTCTAGTTAGTTTCGCCTCAGTGTGCATCTGCCTTTTTGTTTTGTACCTTTCCCCGCCACAAATAGACTGCTTGCCTTTTGTTAAATTATAGTTTCGTTCCAAGTGTCTGCATTTGGGTCCTCTTTCTCCCTCCACACAGTCTGCCAGTGCAAATCGTGACAATTATACTGATTAAGTCATCAGCAGAAATATACAACATCACTTTGTAATCTAAAAAGTACAGCGGAGTGAACTATCACGTGAGTTTAAGTTAAACATCTGCAAACCTATTGAAATCACCAGATCTTCTTTTCCACAATGTACAATAAAGGTCACAAGATTGAAACATTCGCATGTTTATTCGCATGTTTATTCCGTCAGAGGATAGACTTTAAAGTTCTGATGCTGGCCTATAAAGCTCTGAATGGTTTAGGGCCAAAATACATCAGAGACCTCCTGACCCAGTATGAACCTTCCAGATCCCTCAGGTCATCTGGATCCGGTCTTTTATCAGTTCCCAGAGTCAGAACCAGACACGGAGAAGCTGCATTCAGCTTTTATGCTCCTTATATCTGGAACAAACTCCCAGAAAGCCTCAGATCAGCTGAAACACTCAGTTTATTTAAATCCAGGTTGAAGACTCACCTATTCTCAGCTGCATTTGAATAAAGCACCAAATCCACACTTTTAAGCTTAAATTTAAAAACTTACATTAACTACTGATTTTATCTACTGTTTGTTTGGATTTTATCTACTGTTTGTTTGGATTTTATCTACTGTTTGTTTGGATTTTATCTACTGTTTGTTTGGATTTTATCTACTGTTTGTTTGGATTTTATCTACTGTTTGTTTGGATTTTATCTACTGTTTGTTTGTTTGTTTGTTTGTTTGTTTGTATTTTATCTACTGTTTGTTTGGATTTTATCTACTGTTTGTTTGGATTTTATCTACTGTTTGTTTGGATTTTATATACTGTTTGTTTGGATTTTATATACTGTTTGTTTGGATTTTATATACTGTTTGTTTGGATTTTATATACTGTTTGTTTGGATTTTATATACTGTTTGTTTGGATTTTATATACTGTTTGTTTGGATTTTATATACTGTTTGTTTGGATTTTATATACTGTTTGTTTGGATTTTATATACTGTTTGTTTGGATTTTATCTACTGTTTGTTTGGATTTTATCTACTGTTTGTTTGGATTTTATCTACTGTTTGTTTGGATTTTATCTACTGTTTGTTTGTTTGTTTGGATTTTATATACTGTTTGTTTGTTTGTTTGGATTTTATATACTGTTTGTTTGGATTTTATATACTGTTTGTTTGGATTTTATATACTGTTTGTTTGGATTTTATATACTGTTTGTTTGTTTGTTTGGATTTTATATACTGTTTGTTTGTTTGTTTGGATTTTATATACTGTTTGTTTGTTTGTTTGGATTTTATATACTGTTTGTTTGTTTGTTTGGATTTTATATACTGTTTGTTTGTTTGTTTGGATTTTATATACTGTTTGTTTGTTTGTTTGGATTTTATATACTGTTTGTTTGTTTGTTTGGATTTTATATACTGTTTGTTTGTTTGGATTTTATATACTGTTTGTTTGTTTGTTTGTTTGTTAGTTAAGTGGGTTTAGAGCTCTGGGTAGCTCCCCAGCTGGGTCTAGACTGGGTCTAGAGAGTATTTTAAATTCAGGGAATTTAAAATAGAAAGTAGCTCGTCCACAGAAGGACTGGTAGCTCCCCTTACGAAAACGGTT
Source organism: Maylandia zebra (assembly GCF_041146795.1). NCBI lineage: Eukaryota > Metazoa > Chordata > Actinopteri > Cichliformes > Cichlidae > Maylandia > Maylandia zebra. The sequence continues at coordinate 20,371,883 of NC_135186.1, read as the reverse complement.
CAGATCGCGCGAACAGGTGTGAAATGTGTGTGTTTAGTTAGTTTGTTTGTTTGCTTGTTTTAATCAATTTTAAATCATGCTTTTTATTTGTTTTTGTTTCTAATGTCTCTGTAAAGCACTTTGAATCACCTTGTTGTTGAATTGTGCTATACAAATAAATTTGCCTTGCCTTGCCTTGCATGTTTATTCGCATATTTATTCGCACAGCCAGAACAGGTTGGAAAAAAATTAGAAAACACAAACTAGTTTAGTCAAGCCCGCCAGGTAAGACTCGTTTTCTTTTGAGTATAATTCCAATATAATGAATCCACTAGAGGAAAATTATTTGATACTCGTCTGAATTTGTAACTTTGCTTACTTCCAAAGAACAGTCTCTAATTTTATAGTAGTAGAGACAGAATGTCAGCCAGACTATTTGGTTTCTTGGATTACACTCGACAACTTGAAGCATCACCTCCCTCCACAGATTTCCTGGGGAAGGGGGAGGCTAAGCCACTCGATGACATTAATTTTCTTTAACCACACCTTTGTTGCCTTGGTGGTATGTTTTATTATTATTATTATTATTGTAGGGTCTTTACCTTTCTATATAAAGCGCATTGAGACGACTCCTCCTGGGATTTTGCACTATATAAATACAACTGAACTAATTGATGAGATCAATATCTCAGACATTTCATTGACTTGAAGCTAGAATCTGATTAAAATGTTTCTGAGCAGTGTATTTCTTCCAGTTCTGAATACTCGCACCAACAGATCTTGCTAATTGTCTGTAGCCCATTCCAGCATTGTGCAGGTCTCTTATCCCTAATGTTCATTCCTGATCTCAACGTATGTGTTGAGATCAGGAGTATCTGACTGACAATCTGTAATCTGTGTATTGCATGGGTACACAGCCAATCAGAACTCTGGCTACTTTATAGAGGATCAATTACTGATTTTACTCAATGACGTACAAATCAATCCATAACTTTCAAAATAGATTTTCTGGATCTTTGATTGATATTCTGTCCCTCTCTATCAAAATGAAACTATCAATATAGAGACTATTCATTTCTTGACCAAACTTACAAATTCAGCAGCAGATCAACTATTTTCTCTCACTGTAATATGTGGCATGCAAAATGATTTAGATCTCTTCTGAATCAAACCCTATAACAGAGGCGTTTCGTCTGAAGAGCTCTGCAAACTACTATAACGAAAAGAAATGTGCACTGCACAGGGATGCTATAGCAAAGGCACTGAGGTCACTGGGTGCAAAAGTAGAATGGTGCACATTTGTATGTGTCTACCTGCAGTAAAAATGACAGCACTGCCGCACACAGCCATACTTCCTGCTGTTGGATGTGTCCATGTTTGGTTCAGAACTGCTCTAATAATAGCTCACCGGCTGACATGCAACAGCTCAGGCTGGCAGCGCTTTGTTCCTCTTTTCATATGTTGCATAACATCACAGCACACGCTATGGACAAAAGTGGATCAGCTTAGCAGGACGCACACGTCTGACATGAGCAATAAATGTAGTAATACAAAGGGTATAAATGGGGGAAAATAGACAAGTACAAACACACAGTGCTAAGTTTAAGATGTAAGATGCCTAAATTATTTTACTTTGTATAGAGAAAGAAAATATTTCACAAAAACTACGGGAGTAAAAATAGCATAATGGAACATAGAACAATGTGCATCCATAATGCCCGGCACAATGTGCAACACTTTCAGTCGCCATTTATTTTTCAGATGTTAATTTGTCATATTTTAATATACTGTAAACATTTTTTGGTATAAATATGTTTTCATATAATATTTAGCATTTTAAGTGTATTTTTTCTTCTTCGCTGTCTGATTGGAGCATGAGGTGCTGCACAGAGGTTTTCCCTGTGTGTTTAATCCACACTGGAAGTCAAATGAAGGTAGCATCGCTAGTTTTAAACAGCACATTGTGTTACCATTAGAGAAATCAACGCTTTAAGTCTAGTTAGTCGTGTTTTCTCGTCCTGAAACTAGCCGTCGTTAAACTAAAAAGGTTAAAAATGTGAAACTCCACTTTCACTGAATTCAACATGTAATTATTCTGTTTAACGTTCTTTATAAGCAAGTGTAATAAAGAAAACAGGCCAGGTGGAAGCTCAGTATATCCTGGACAGAACTACGGCCTGCTGCCTCCTCTTGTTTTATAACTCAAAGGCAGACTGCCTCATTAAAAAGCAGCAGTGGAGACCAGTATCTTACAGGAAGTGGTAGGACTGCCAGAGGCAGCAAACACACACAGCAACTTTCTACTCTTACTTATCACTCCAAGCAGTTTAGACTACAAGCCAGATTTAACCATACATTCATACACTGCTTTATCCTGCACACCTTATCTAAATCTCATTTATGGCAAATATAGAATATTCAAATTAATGTCGTCATCTATGGGGTGTGGGAAGAAACTGCCGTATCTGGATGAAATCTTGACACAGAATGGCCAACGTTCAAACCAGGAGCTTTCTGCTGTGAGAGTTTTAACCACTGAACCATGATTTGACCACAACAAATATGTTGTTCTCTCATGAGCAGATATTTAGGATGTGAGTGATGCTAATCTGACCTTTAATGCTGCAACCCTGTTAAATGTCAGGACAAATGTTAGGAACTGTGCCACAACACAAAGAATGAGGGGACACAAACAACAGCTATGGATGAAACTGAAAAAGAAGCACATGATTTCCAGTGTGCAATCCCAACATGACAAATCGTAAATGGACTAGTATTTATAGAGCACTCCTCTACTTTAACTGATCACCCAAAGCTTTTTTTCATATGAAGTATTGGGAAAAGAACACTCCAACCTTCTGATTGGCAGATGATCTACTCTACTTCCTCAGCCACCTTACAGCAGGTATTACAGTCATTGTTTGTTATTTTATTGTGAAATATGTGTAGTTCTGTTCCAACAAAGGTTCAAAACCCAAAGACATCAAACCATGTCAAACCCTCTTCCTGTTGGTCAAAATCCTCACTTTCTGCTGATCAAACTGTTTCTATTTATTATTTACAAGTCAAAATGAAGTTAGCCACAGTTGGCAACATTTAACCAAAGAGAAATAAGCAGGAGAACAAAGCATGACAGCGCCACCACAGAGTTGTGAGTCTGTGGTTGATGGCATGCAGACTGTCAGCAGATTAACATCATGTAAAGAGCTTACACACCATTAGATCCAACACAGCTGCTGTGAATGGAGACAGCAGAGTGGAAGAGATGTGGCTCTATGTTATTCACTGTGAGAAAAGGTGGTTTGCTGGGCTGTACAGGAAGGTTGCCTATCGTAAATTATAGACATCCAAGCCTAGAAGCAGGGGTTGGCTTGAGCTTTTAGTCTTTTTGCTTCTGAATACACCACAGAACACGGTGAGGTGCTTCGTTGTGATCACTTGTGTAAGAACTGGTTTTTGCAGTTCTTCCTCAGAGCCCCGAGGACCCAAAGGAAATATTTACAAGCGCTGCAGCCACTCAGCTAGCCTGTTTTTACAACAATGTTACATAAGAACAAACCAGTGTGCTCATCACGCTTTCTCCCAAACTCTCGTAAAGACTGCTTCTCAGCATTTCTCAGCCGCCCTGTAATAGCCCACGCTTTCTGAGCCCGTACATAACATGGCATACTGTGCCTTCAGGCTGCTGTCCACAATCAGCATCCTCTCTGTTTTAGAGTACTAAAAGCCATATGAAGAGTGAAAGCATCAAACGCATTGTCTTTATAGCACATAAGCATTCTTGTGTCCGTGGCAAGGACAACATGCTGAAAAAGCTCATATGAAATCAAAAGAATTCCTGAAAGTAAGGACCGTACGTGTGTGCAGTACAGAAGCTTACACTGCTCTGGACTGGATAGCAGTGACACACGGCTGCACACAAGAAGACAAAATGTTCCTGACCAAAGCTCCCATAAGCCATCAACCAAAAGCAGCACTCTCATCTCATTGTCCAGCAGAGGAGCGGGTGGGGGTGGATTAGGGGATGTCACGCACAACGCACATGGACATCAATGCTGACTCATGTCACTAAATATTCCACCCCGGCCATCCGATGCCACCTTTCAAACTATGTCCTTTATGAAGACAACACAAAAACACATGTATCCATGTTGTATGTTACTGACCACAGCGCAAATGACACGTGGGTGGAAACATTCTTACACACCCGCCTTGTGCATGTTAGTAAATCAGAATCATTCTCTGCATACGCCACATTTCTCTATACAAGGAAACATGCATGCAAAGCGCCTCATATACACAAGCATGTTTTCTCTATACCTAATGTTACTTGGGGTTCATACCCACAGATGTTTGGCATGCAGGCACTGAACCGCCAGCCTTCCACTTAGCAGGCGAGCTGCTCTACTTCACCTTCAGGGGAAACTGGAGAACGTGATGATCATGTTGTAAGACAGAAGCCTGCACTATAATAATATTTAATAATCTATATTTGTTAAATTGTCCTATAATGATGATTTATAGTATTCTGAAATGTCATACGCCACACAATGCTCAGAATTAGAATGAAAGTAATTAATTGCACATAAAGAAAACCAGATATAAAGGGCTTAAACCTTTGAATTTAGATTCAAAGGGCCACCTACACATTACACTCACAGGAGCAGTCCAGCCATAAAGTTCCTGATGTTCAGTTTTTGTTGTTACTCAGCCCTCTCAACTTGTAAAAGTAAGCGTGCTTGATTTTATCCACCTGTAACAACAGAACTGAAAACAAAGTACTAAGATGGAGCATTTTTAAAGAGAAGGAAAATGCCATGAATCTCTCCTTGTATCTGACAGCCAACAGACTGTATTCTGGACTGTCAGTGTAATCACAAATGAGAAGACTCACTGCACACATAAGAAAATGCTCATTTGAATCACACAAGGAGTGATTTGCCTATCACACATGACTGAGCTGGTGGCTTGTTAGCCTGGACTTTCCAGTTTCTGGCAGCCTAAGTGAGCCTCCCAGGTATTTACTATAAGGTTGGAGAATATGTAACAGTTTTCCAACCGACAGTCGTCAGTCCAAAAACCGACGATTGGTGATAAATATTTTGATTTTTAACTGACTTTTTGTATCTGTTGTTTGGTCTGTAAGCAGATAAGGTTAGAGTGGAAAAAAGAAGAAAGCTTCTCGTTGTTTCCCTCCACACCATTGTGGGTTTTTATTTCAATAAAATCTTTGTTTATTTCTGAACGTAGGCTGCTGCCGTTCTTTTTTTCTGTTGTGAGTTTAAGTAAACAAACGTTTGGGCGCACTCTTCAGCGCTATCATTTTTCCCATCGACTGCTTCGGTTAGCTTCGACCAACATTATTAGCAAATTTACTCATGGGCAAATAAATAAATCTCTTGTAAAAACCATCAGTGAAACGCTCAGCCTATCATCGATATATCGTCCAATCGCCCAACCTTCATTTACAACCATGTTGTGCGTCAAACACGACGTGGTTGTAACAATATTGTTGTTAAGTTGAGAAAATTTAAGTCGCATCAAGAGCATTTTTTCCTCCTCTATGATCTCCAGTTACCACACTGCTGCATCCAGATGAACTCATTCAGCAAGAAAACGCTGAGCAGTAATTTTACTTTGTGTTTTTCGTTTACTCTCAGTTACTTTCCAAGTCTGTGCTCATCACTCAGTACAAATGACTTGTATACAGGCACATGCAGTTTTCAGTTTTCCAGAGCTCACATTGCAAAGCTCATTTACCTGTACACACGCACGCACACGCGCACACACACACACACACACACACAAGCTTTTTATTCTTTCTACATCTCATTAATAGAAAATAAGACATCATCGTCGTGCTGACTGGATGAGAGATCATAAGATAGCCACAGATTCAACACATTGTGCTTTTCCTCGTTGGTCTGAAATTGGTGAGTGTGATGGTTTCTCCCTCAGTCAAACATGTCCTGATATCCAGTAAATATGCACAAGCAGCAAAAACTACAGCCTCCCCTTCTCTCTGTGTGCTTACAAACACTAATCCCTCAGGGTTTTCCACTGAACCACAGCCATGCTGTGAGCCGTTCCTGTTGCGTAACATGCTATCCAATCATGACACGAGAGAATGAGGCCAGTCTGCGACAGGAAGCTAACATGCAGTGGCATCTTCAGGTCTGAGAGACCTTACGTCACAGAATGAGGTCTGTGACAGCGAACAGTACTGTGGAGCTGAATGCTTAATCCAGGCAAGTGGAGAGTTCAAGTTCAAACAAACAGGAGAATGATTTAGGTCGCTGAGCATCGCCTGAACAGCCATTTGATGCACTACAAAAGGTTTTCATTCTAAACAATCTCACCAGGACATTTTCATGCACACACTGCCGCAAAAGTAGTTATTCTATCCTGATATTATGAATAAAATAATCCATAATTTTACAATGTTGTCCTGATATATCTACAGTGGGTAGGCTACAATGCTGTCCTGTTTGCAGTGCACGACAGGGCAGGAATATGGATGTTATCCACTTCCAAAACAGGAAAAAACACAGTCTGTTCCTTTTCATGTAAGCTTTCGTATTAAAACAAACAAAGAAGAACAAAGCAGTCAGTGAGACTAAACTACAGTCTCCAACACTTTTGCAGTGCATTGGTAAGGCTTGATGCAGCTGCTCTCTATGCACTGTTCTTCAGTTAATATAAAGGTCACTTGAAGTGTGGAAGTCTGCAGCGAATAAATGGACTGGTTCTTATATGGCACTACTCTACATGAGTACTCAAAGCTCTTTGTACATCCACTTAGTCACACCCATTCAAACATGCGTTTTTCAATGAGTAAGTGCTTCCTATCTACCATTCACAAATATCTGACATGCGAACTGAAGCAGTCAAACCTTCGCATTAGTAGACGAGCTGCTTGACTTCCTGAGCTACACTGACTGCAGAAAGTTGGCGACCTCGGCGTATTATGCACCGTAACATCGCCTGACCCCGCTCTGTGATTTTACGTGGCTTATCACTTTGTGGCTGAGGCACTGGCATTCCCAGTTGCTTCTACTTTGTAATAATAACAACAAGCAGTTGACTGAAATTCTCAAGAGCAAAGACATTTCACAGCTGGATTTGTTGCACAGGTGGTGGCGCAGTGTCACACTAGGATTCACTGAGCTTCTGGGAGCAATTCATTCTTTCACACGTTTGTAAAAGCAGTCTACAATCCAACGTGCTTGATTTTACACACCTGTGGTGATGGAAGTGACTGGAACACCTGAATTCAGTTATTTGAATGGGTGAGTGAATGAGTGTCTTCCAGTTAAGGTTTAAGCATCTCTCCACACTGCTAACAACAAACACTGTCACAAAGATTCAGCTACTGAGTAGGGATCAGCAGGTTGTAGGATTAGAAAAAAAACAAGGCTGATAAGGATTACCAAGCTTAGGAAGCTTGATACTGTTCTGTACCTCTTTGTAGAAATATCTCAGGCCAATTTTCTGATTAAAATTGAATTTTAATGTTTAAACTTTTTATCCCTTTTCCAGAAAAACAACTTGCATAAAATTTTGCCTAAACGTTGTAGTCAATACTTAAGGCTAACAAACTTTAGGCTGTCTGGATGGTTACAGCACAACACCAAACACCACGTGCCATGCTGCAGGACCATTAGGCAGCCATTGGCACTACCAAACAATAATCAGGTCTGTCACATTCATTCTGCACATTTCTTCTCTCTGCTCCAGTCACTCGCTTGCCATCTTGTCAAAATTGCAACTTTATAAGCTTCAATAAATGAAGATTACCCACCAGCAAAAGCTCCTTCGTTGGCTCTACTCCTCCCCTCTTCAAAACCACCCCTCAAATCAGGCAAGTCTCCTGAAAAGCTGGCTTATCTTGGTGCTGGGTTCAGAAGTTACATCACTACTCTCATGCTCCAGTCAGTTCCCCTGAAAATTAACAGTCAAGGATTTCTACTTGGATTGGAGCCCCACCACAGTGGGCCCTAAAACGAGAGGCATCAGCTTTCAGCAGCCTGACAACACAGCTTAACGTATCCAACTGTGCTACTGATACCAGGATGCTAGCTGCACCCTTGACCATTCCTCCGCTTCTATATCTAGGTCCAGGATGTAGATTTATCCAACGCAACTGGTCCTGGCCTAAATGAAAAAGTAACTACCTAACGCTGGTTGTGCAAACCTTGGCTACCAGAAGTTCAATCAAGGTTTTTGCGATAAATGTCTTTCACTTTGGAGGAATTTTAGCCAAGTTTTCTTTGCAGAATTTTTTTAAATTCAACCACACTGATTTTCTAACATAAACTGCCTGTTTAAGGTCACCCCAAAGCATTTCAATAGGATTTTAATGCTGGACTTTGACTATAATCTATATTTTGAGGGGGTTTATTTTGGGGGGGGGGGGGGGGGGGGGGGTCACTCTGAGGTAGACTTCAGGTGTCATCGCCCTGCTGCAAAAACTGAGCTTCAGATGGCTGCACATTCTCCTTCAGGATGTTCTGGTAGAGAGCACCATGCTACTACCATGTTTGACTGTTGGTGTTCTTTATTTGAAATGCTATGTACGTTTTTATGTCAGGTTTAATGGGATGAAAACTTTCTAGAAAGTTCAACCTTTGTTTTATTAGTCGACAAAATATTTTCAAATATCTTGTGGCTCATCCAGATGTTTTTTATTAAGAAACATCTGGAAATGTGAGATGAGCCTTTGCATTCTTTTTGGTCTACAGTGGTTTTCAGCTTTGCGATTTTTGCTCAGTCTCTTTGTTATTGTTGAATTATGTTCATTTGTAGACATTAGTTGTTGGCTTATCTTTGTCTAATATTAAAATCTGTTTGATGCCCTGGTGTTTCCCACTGCACACTGATCACAAAGGCACATAACCAAGTATGAAAGAGCTGGGTAAAGTGGTACGAGTTAGGGCTAAAGCAGGGAACATTGTGGGGTTTTTAATCATTTTCAGAATAATCCAAAGTGAGATTTACATATCACCCTCTTCAGAACAACACTGAGCATAAGGTCAGGCCAAGTTTTCACTGATCATAAATAAGCCAGGCTGTGTATCACGAGAGGTTTATTGAACAGTCTCTGTGGTGATAAAAACTGAAGTCAGTGTTTTCCAAAACTGTCAGGTGTGAAAACAAACCACATAAAACACATTTACTGTACAAATGCCAAAGATCCAGAAGGCTTATTCAACGCTTTCTGATTCACTCTCACACTGCCCCCCCTCTCCCACACACACACACACACACACACACACACACACACACACACACACACACACACACACACACACACACACACGCTGTTTGCCCTCAGGCCAGGGTTGTACCCAGTTTGGTTCCCAGTACTGATCACGCAGCAGTCTTCCTGAACCACCCTCTCCTCTCCCCTGAGGACATGGACACGCCTCCTCTCACCTACCATAAACGCTTTTGTATTTGTTCGTTCATTTTAAGCAAGACTTGTTTTGTCAAACACGATCATTTAAAATGAATCCCTCATTTTGAATACGGAGATATTTTTACCTCAGTTAATCCTGCAGTGACGTGCGAAGCTCTGGCAAGACGTCAGCAGAAGTTGGGTGTATGTGAAGTGAAGGGACAGGTCTAGGATGTCACCTGAGGCTTTGGTTCCCATGGATCAAGAGATCAGCAGAGGACAGAGATAACTGCTTTTCTAATTCATTTTCAAACGCGTCATTATAATTAATTATAACTTGGCTCTTGGGTTATAGTTAGTAACAAAAAGCCTGTACCCAAGCCCACTGTGCTTTTTTCCCCAAATTCGTCAATTCGTATTTAATGGCGAGTCAAACAAAATTCCATCACAGATAAAAATGTTGGTGACCCTTATGTTACGTATGACAAACGCAAGCTGTACCAAAGCAATGATATCAACAATACTGACAGGGAAACTTTTCTATATGTATGTGGCACTAGGGCTGGGCGATATGACCCAAAATTCATATCTCGATATTTTTTAGCTGGATGGCGATATAAGATATATATCTCGATATATTTTTTTAAAGCCATAAAGTAAGAACAAAAAGAGAGTTCTTAGTCAAAGCTGTGTCCCAGATGTCACACAGGCACTTTTATTAACATAGAGCAGATGTACATAAAATTTACTCAAAAATAAATTATGAGCATTTATTAAATAATAATGCTCCATAAATAAAAGAAAACAATGTTGTTTTTGTGCATAACAAAAAGCTCACAATTGTGCAGTCAAAATGTAAACTAAAAGACGCTGAGCACAATAACAAAGACAGATTTCACAGCTGCTCTGTTCCCAACTTGTACTGCGTGACTGACAGCCTGGAGTTTGTAATCCGCTTCGCAACCACGTCTCTTAACAGGTGCCATTTATGGTCCTTATACACAGTAGGGTAATATTACGTTGAAGCACAGTACGTATCACTCCGCGAGGCTCAGCCGTAATGCTCCGACAATCCATCAAGCGGTGCAGCTCCGTAGCTTACTAAAGTCGTACTAAAACATTTTTTGACAGATTGCTGAGCGCCGTGTTCCACATAAAATCGGTTCGCGGCCATCAAGCACAACCAGAATTCATACATAAGGCGCGCTGTCAACTTTTGAGAAAAATGAAAGGATTTTAGTCCGTGCAGCACCTCTGGGCTGCATGGCGTTAGCGTGGTTAGCTCGTTAGCGTGGTTAGCTAGCTAACACGTTGACGCCGTCCAGCCCCACGCACGGGGCGATGCGCAGTAACTCGTTAACGGAGATTTGCCGTGTCCATCTTGTCGCTTCCTGCAGGTGAAGCGATGGGGGAGGAGGGGGAGTTGTGTTCAGTGAAGGAGAGGAGAGGCCGAGTAACGTTGCGTAAAGACGAAAGTGGACGAAAGAGAGGCAAACTTGCGGCTCCACAAGTATAATTATAACGTAACATAGACTATATCGATACAAAGGATATTGTCACATCTTATATCTCGTATAAAAATATATCGATATTTTTTAAAAACTCGATATATCGCCCAGCTCTATGTGGCACAAAAATAGTTTGCCCTCTGCAGACTGCCAAATACATTGTGACAAATAACTAAGTCAAAGACAAAATTATGAATTCATTATTTTATTTTATTTTTAATCAGATGCTGCCTAATTTGTCTTTCGTCCCACAGAAATGGTCCACAATCTACTCGATCAATCTTCTAAGACAGGGGGTCAGCAACCTTTAAGACCCAAAGATCCATTTGGACCCGGGTTCAATGTAAAGAAAACACTGGGAGCCGCAAATACTTTGACATCTAAAATGAAGATAACACTGTATATATTGTTTTTTACCTTTATGCTTTGTGTGAACAACTAAGGTGTGTTGCTTATGAAATCCATGAAGTGCTACAAAGAAAATGACTTTTTATTTATTTAACACATTTTGAACTCTTAAAGAAATATAACAAAAGGAAAGACACCCAGCTGAACTAAAATGATCCATGTCGCAAACAAAAACTGTTGTGAGCCGCCACCCTTATATCGCCTTTGGGCTTTTGGAGCCTTGACCTGACTTTTTAAAAAAAAGAATAATAATAGGAAAAAAGCACTATGCTGCTAAAAAATAAAAAATAGATATTTGCAAAATTCTGCCTAAATATGTATTTTACCACGTTAGTGTGTGTAACGGGGTGTGGTCTGCAGGGGAGGCAGACGCACCTGAGCGGCACATTAATGGACATTAAGAAATGGACATTTCTTAACTGAAGGATTGTGTACTGTAGCAACCAAGATATAAGTAAGCTCACCTTCAGTATGAAATGGACTGGCATTTCTGGCCTTATTGACCACTCAGCAATTTAAACTCCCAACCACATGTAATCATCGACTCATAGTTCTTTATTCTATACGATTTAAGCACTTTACCGTCTCTTTCCCACAGCATGTATTAGGTAAGTAAATGTTAACCTCTGCCAGGCCTCTGGTGAACTCTGATTAACAAATTAAGTTTAATTTAACCACATGATAACAACAACAATTAATCTTGGCATTACAGTTCTTCTGTTACAACATTTTTTTGTTAATGTGCTTCCTTTCCTAACAGACAGATGAGGTCATGGTTTATAAAGACATGAATCTTACCTGGGAAGTTGAAAGGTCCCTTCTTTGAGTGGTAAGGGAAATAAGAGGTTATAGGAGGTGCTGTCTGTCAAACAGCACATGTGACTTGGTCCATCCGCACCTCCAGCTGGAGGGCGTCCGGTCGGTCCTGAGGGTTTACTGCAAGCATCTCGTGGAGGAGTTTCTTCTCCTCCTCAGACATGGAGCTTCTGGCCTTCTGAGGAATATGGAGCACCATCTTGGGGTTCTCCAGCAAAGCCTCCCCAACAGGGACAATTTCCGAGCCTTGCCGAACATAAGTACCCAGCAGTTCACGCTTGGACTCTGCATCAATAAAAGTAATCCTTTCGATCATTGCCCAGATGATGATGCCCAGAGCAAAGATGTCAGCCTTGGCTGTGTAGTGACCCTCCCACACCTCAGGAGCCATGTAGAAGTCCGAGCCGCAGGCTGATGACAACCAGAATTTGTTTATGTTGACCGAGCTGTTCTGGATGCTCCCTCTGGCACCTGCTCCTGCTATGGGATGTTCTTCACCGTTTCTGGAGGTCAGACCAGCACAAACCTTACTGAGTCCAAAGTCAGCCACTTTAAGAATAGGAAAACCAGACTTCTGTGAGATAAGAATGTTGTCTGGTTTAAGGTCGCGGTGGACGATACTGTTCCTGTGCAGGAAAGCCACAGCACTGGTCAGCTGGCGCATAAAGTTCCTGTTGGTCTGGGGATCAGGCCGGCGGGACAAAATGTACTGGTTAAGGTCCCCACCGTCACAAAACTCCATAACAAACCAAAGGTAACATGGTTCCTCCGAGTAGCCCAGGATACGTTCTCCTGCAACAACAAAGGGAGCAGATATGAACAGTGGGATGAAGACTGTCAAACACCGAAATGAAGTCAGCTGCTGAGCAGTTAAACCCGGTCGTGCTCCCTGCCGTGACAGTGACCAGCATTGAAGAAAAATCCGTCATTGACTCAAACAAGTCACGCCATTTCTTTCTCCAGGAAAGAAAATTTTAAAAGTCAACTGCAAGATTCTGGTAAAAGCTACTGTTATGGTACACTGTGGGACCGTTTAAAGAGGAAGGGAGGGAAAAGTACTGTCACTGGTTTGTGATTGCATGCAACAGATCACAATCTGCTGACACATTTAGCTGCGCCACTCAAAATAAAGCTGTGCTTGAGGTTTCAAACTTCTAATCATTATTAAAGCCAGATCAAACTGGGTACAGAGGTTTTTGAAAACTACTTTGAACAAAATCTTGTATTTCTAGTTCTTAAAGAATTGTTACAGTATAGACAGATAAGACTTATCAGTTTACATAATGCCCAAATGATCAATATACTGTAGCTGCCATACACCAGTATTAGCTGACATTCTGTACAGGTCCTGGTAAATTACCAAATCATGCTCCTATTGACACTGGGAGTTATTTACTTTCTCATCACTTCAAAGACTTCTGTCCACAATGATAACATTGAATTTGCTAGATTTTCACAGGCATTAAGCAAAGGCTGCACTCAGTTATCATGCTTGTGTCATGATCACTGACTGCATTTGAAAAACTTGTTAGGTGGATCACGACAAAAGCTGATGGGCCAAAAAGATACAAATCAAATCCTTCTCAATGTTTCAAATCTACAAGCGTTCTTTGTCATTGCTTGATGGATCCAAGAGATCCCAGCTTAGGATTAATATTTCATATTAATATTTTATTCAGAGAGCCTCAGTGGTGACACTTACATAACAGGCAAGCTATTAAAAGAAAACAAGACTGTAAACTGGGCCTGTTCAGAACATCAGCATTAAGATGTTAGATGATGTTAAATTTCAGTTTGTTGAAGACACATTTAAACATCACTAAATGTATCTCTGGGCTGATGAATGTAAACAAACGATATGATAAATAGGTTAAAATTGCACTGATCATATTAAGTTAAAAATGTAACAACTCTGCCATTGACAGTGCACTGTAATATTGCTATTTAACATGTCACATTTCAGTTAACAAGGGCAGGCTGTAAGTAGTACACTGTGTTCTCTCGTGAGCAGGGCAGCACCGTGTACTTTTCTGTGCCTTCTATAGGTAGTAGTGGAGTGACGTCACGGCAGGCTGCAACGAAGTTGACTTTAAATGCTCTTTAGTGAATGAAACCTGCACCTTTTAACTTATGTCTACAGCACTTTGGTGAACTCAGCAGCATTCTCTTATTTGTAACGGAGTGTAAAAATTCATTGTGTCAAATAGAATAAATAATAAACCAGGCTCACAATACTGCTAACACTGCCTATCAGTAACTACCAAACTTCAGCGGTATTTAAATATGGCCTTTTGTCGTTTCTCATTCTGCTTAGATCTTGAATGAGACATCTCAGATGAGACATCGAGGCTTTAACACGGTGCACCGTAAAGTTTGCATTTCTTAGGCCGGTAAAATCACCACGACACAAGCTCCAACAGCAGCTCCTGTACTTTCATTACTGTACTGGTGATACTGCACGGCTAACAGCAGCGTGTGTACCTTTGAGTGAAGTCTCCACGAGCCGCAAATACTGCTTGGATTTCTTGTTTCCGTGGCTCATCTTCTGGGCCAAACCGTTCCTCTGCAGGACACACTCTTCCAGCTGGACTACATTCTGGTGTCGGTTCTCCAAGCTCGTCAAGGCCCAGAATTCGGCTAGCGCCAACTCCACTTTCTCCGGGGCGTCACACTGCAGCCTCTTCACCGCTACCCTGGCCCCTGTTTTCCGAGCTACAGCCTCGTACACCACCCCGTAGCTTCCACGACCGACCTCTCGTAGCAGGCTGTACCGGGGAGCCACGACTAAGTGGGGCTCCAATAGGTCACTGCGGAGGAAACTGATAGGGAAGCAGTCGTAGTCGTCCTCTTCCCCCTGCACGAGCTCTTTACGGTTGTTATCGTCCAGCGCTATGGAGCGCAGGACTTTGCTCATCTCTCGTTTCATCTTTCCGGCCACACTCCGCCTGCAGCCCCGCACAAAGCCGCTTACCTTGCGTCTCTTCCTACCGTCGTTAGAATCCATAACTTCTTTTTTGTTAAAAGTAAGCATGGAGGCTGGACGTCTTTCTTTGTCATTACTCTAACCCTGCACTACGCTACGACGTCCTTACTTCTATCTGCGTGCTTTGATATGTAAAAAGTCTGCGTGTTAACAGTGAACACAATCGTGCCACATCGAAGCTGTAACAACTTCTTTGGCACGATAAACAAAACGTTCCAGCTCGAGAGAACAGAAGGCGTGGCTTAGCGTGCAGCTGCGGCGCGCTGATTGGTGGGGAGAGAAAGTAGCTCGCGGAGATTGAGCCAGCATGCTGGATTTGTTTTTATTTTCAGATGGGACGGTACTCACGCGTGGGGCTGCTTATTGATAAGGCCGTGAGCTTCAATTATTCGCCCTACTCATACAGAGGGACCCTGTGGCAGATCCACGCATGAGTATTCCGTGTTGTGGCAGTACGCTAGTTTATGTTTTATCACGAACTGAGCATAGATGAAAAAACCAACACGTTTATCTAGTTTACTATCTGAACGGGGTTATTATGGTTTTGAGATTGAACCCTCAAAAGCCTTGCAGCCATTCTATCAGTGGTAGTGCTCGGTTAGTTCTGAGAAATTAAAGTGTTTGCATGGAAATGCGAAAAAAATCTAAAGTCAGACAATTTAGAATCTCATTCCATATCTATCGCAGTTTGCTCGCTTTTAAGGAAAAAGGAGAAAATTCTTGTTCAATTCCTTGGGCTGAAATACAAAACAGAAGCATGGTTTACATGGCTTTTTAATTAACATGATTTAAAAATTCTTTACTGAAAATAAAGAATTATTGTATTCTTTGAGTTGAGAATAATAACAACTTCATTTTATTATTCCTTTTTTGGTGACTACTCAAAACAACTTTACAATGTCTCAGCAAATACCCTTGTGTCACAGTCTGGCTGGGGCAGACTGTATGTGTTTGCAAAAGAGGATTCAAACGCAGACCAAAAACTGAACGTGGCGTGGATTTAGCAAACAACTAGCCGTTTATTGAGGCTAGCAAAAAAGGTACAAACAAAAGGGCATTGGTGAAACTAAACTGGGAGCTGTACATGGATGAGCAGACAACCTGACAAAGAATGACTGAAAGCACACGGACTAAATACAAACAGGAGGATAATGACGGAAGTGGGAACACATGGAGAAACAGCTGACACACATGAACATAACGACATCACAAGGAGAGAGTAAAACTAAAAACATTGAACATAGGAACACAGGACCCCTTCAAAATAAAACAGGAAATATAATGAGACGCAGACATGACAACATAAGACAAACAGACATGAAACACAGGAAGGGCAAGGGAGACTTCACAGGGGTTGAAAACACAAGGGGGAACTAATAAGCAAATGAACATAGGAAACCTAATAAGCTTAAACATACACTATAAACATCAAAAGAACTAAAACTCAAAACACTGGGTCATAAGACCCAGGATCGTGACACCTTGACAACTTTTTTTTTTTGCAGTTTTGGAGTCATGTATAACTCTGGATGATTAGGCGGTGAGATAACAATTACATTATTTTACTTGTTCCTAATTCGATATCGTTTATTTGTTCTTATATCGTTTACATATCTGACAGCTGTCTACAGTCTTTCTCCATTTTTGGGTTGATTTTTACACGTTGCATTTTATTTTTTTAAATTGCCTGCTTGTGATGGCCAAACCCACGCTCTAAAAGTCGGTAACTCCTATGTATTTTTTCATTTGAACACAATAACACACTTTAGTTTCCAATAAGTTTATTGTTTGGTTTGGATATATTTGTTCTATTTGTAAGCGTGCACATTTAGTTTACTTTTGTATGCATACCAGTTCATTACTTTGATTTTTGACTTACCTTTGTTTTTCTTTCCTCTTACCTGCCACGATCCCTGGGAGTTGCCAGACAAAACGTGGCGGCCAGGGTTTAAAGCCCTTAAATACGAAGCGAGATAACTGGACCGCACCACCACTTCTTGCTGAAGGGGAGAATGTGTGTTTTCTTTAAATAAAAAACAGTATTTGTACTTAGTTAAATATTGAGTTTAAGGTTTAGTAGTTTTGATTTTCTTCTTTGATCTTTTGTTTGTTAACAAACCAGACTGTACATCATTGTTTGTTTACGACTGTGTTTTGTTTAGTTACCCCCTCGTGTGTCATAGTGGTCTGATCAGCCATTATATAAACCCCTGTGTGTCATTTCATGTTTAGGTCAGTCATGTTTGTTTGGGCAGTGATTTGTTTTGTTAAGTTTGCAGTTTTTGCCTGGGTTTAGTTTTTTTTTGTTTCTTTTATGAGCTTAAGTTTATTACTTTTGTAAATATAATTTTGGGGTTAAATAAATGGCAACTCTATTTTTCTATTAATTTCTGGTACTCCTGCTTTTTCAACTCGGTCCATCATACTACTACTGTTTCAAATGTTAGTTTAAGTTATAGATATATATACACGCTACCAGTCAAATGTTTAGGCACACCTCCTTATTTAATGTATGTTTTTCTTTATTTGTACTACTTAATAAATTGAAGATACAAACTGGAGACATCAAATATATGAAGCAAGATATATGGAATTATGTAGCAAAAAAAAAACTGGTAAAAACTCTAAATATGTTTTATATCACAGATTCCTCAAAGTAGCCGCCCTTTGCTTTGTTGACAGTGCTGCAAACCCTCTGCCTTCTCTCAGTGAGCTTCATGATGTCGTCACCTGAAATGGTTTCACTTCACAGGTGTGTCTGTCAGGGTTCATTTGTTGCCTTCTTTATTGAGGTTGGGACCATCAGTTGTGTTGTGCAGCAGTCAGGTTGGTACACAGCTGACAGCCCTATTTGACAACTGTTAGAATTCATATTATGGCAAGAACCAATCAGCTAAGTAAAGAGAAACAACAGTCCATCGTTACTTTAAGAACTGAAGGTCAGTCTGGAAAACTTGAATGTGCCCCAAGTGCAGTCGCAAAAACCATCAACCGCTACAATGAAACTGTCTCACCGCCCCAGGAAAGAAAGACCCAGAGTCCCCTCTGCTGCTGAGGATAAATTCATCTGAGTCACCAGCCTCAGAAATCACTAGTTAACAGCAGCTCAGATTAGAGCCCAGATAGATGCCACACAGAGCTCCAGTAGCAGACACATCTCTACATCAGCTGTTCAGAGGAGAAAAGGTGAACAGATGGTGTTGGGTCTGTGTTTCCACAAACCCCGCTAATTCTAGAGACTTATTCATCATGAAGAAAACAAGACAGTCGATCGATCCATTACTTGCGCAAGGGAGGCCTCTCATCTGTGTCCCGCACGACAATGACCACGATGATGGCCTCCTCTCACTGCCTTTTATTGACAAACTTCAAACAATAGTTTACAAAACACCTCCCCTTGCAACCCCCTTTGGTTACAAAGACAAGGCACTGTATGTAAATGTATATGTGTGAACTTCTGTAAGAGTGTGTGTGTGTGTGTGTGTGTGTGTGTGTGTGAGACCTCCTGCTGACCAAAGGGTCGTAAACGCAGGAAGCTTACATCAAAAGAAACAGATCTTTCAGATAGGATGTATCTACAATAAAACCTCCCCCAGTACAGAGTGGTTGGAGAGGTGGTCAGGATCAAAGGAATAGCTTTGATCCTACTGCTTAAACTAAGACTATACAAATTTAAGAAACACAATGGCAACATTAAACAATTAGACTTAACAGATGGTCTCTACATGCATGGTTCCCGCCATGAAGCATGGAGGAGGAGGTGTGATGGTGTGGGGGTTGCATTGCAGGGATACAGTTGGGGATTTATTCAAAACTGAAGGCACACTGAACCATCATGGCTACCACAGCATCCTGCTGTGACACGCCATCCGATCTGGTTTGCATTTAGTTGGACCATCATTTATTCTTCAACAGCACAGTGACCCCAAACACACCTCCAGGCTGTGTCACGGCTGTTTGACCAAGAAGGAGAGTGATGGAGTGCTGCCCAGATGGCCTGGCCTCCACAGTCACCTGACCTAAAACCAGGGATGGTTTGGGATGGGATGGACCGCAGAGTTGTTCACAAAGGACCAACAAGTGCTCAGCATCTCTGGGAACTCCTTCAAGACTGTTGGAAACCATTTCAGGAGACGACCTCATGAAGCTCATGGAATGCCAAGAGTGTGCAAAGCAGGAATCAAAGCAAAGGGGCTGTTAGGAAGAATCTAAAATATCAAATATGTTTTGAGTTATTTCACACTTTTTTTGTTTATAGCAAAGTTCCATATGTGTTCATTCATATTTTTGATGCGTTCAGTGAGAATCTACAATGTAAACAGTCATGAAAATAAAGAAAAACCATTAAATGAGAAGCTGTGTCCAAACTTTTCACTTGTAGTACATACATTAAAACAAAGGAAAAAACAAAGCTTGCAGAATTCTAATGAGCTTTGTCTGTGAAGGTTCTCAGTCATCCAGGTCATCGTAGTCAAAGGAGCTTGCAAAGAAAAGCGTCTGGACTTCTTTAAGTTGCTTGAAGACGTTTCACCTCTCATCCGAGAAGCTTCTTCAGTTCTAAGGTCAAATGGTGGAGAGTCCCAGATATAAACCTAGTGGGAGTATCCCCCCACAGAGGGACAAAGGACCCCCTGATGATCCTCTAATCGCCTGAGCCAAGGTGTGAAACTGGGCGTGGGTCCCAATCAGCCAGAGTTTCGGGTGTGTTCATTGTGAAACCTGGCCCCACCTTATCATGCGAATTCCTGAGGTCAGATGGCCCAGGATGTGAGTGGGCGTTAAGGACACTCTTTCGAGGATGCCAATGTTCACATTTTGGACAGAGAGGACAGATGGTTTGAAAGAGGAGTGAAAGAAGCCATCTATGTCCACTGTGAGCGACCATCTTTGAACAGAGGCGGGGGTTTATGACACCAACTCTCTGCCATCTATAATCCAGTTTTGAGATCCCTTCCCAGACGCCTTAACGCCCACTCACATCCTGGGCCATCTGACCTCAGGAATTCGCATGATAAGGTGGGGCCAGGTTTCACAATGAACTCACCCGAAACTCTGGCTGATTGGGACCCACGCCCAGTTTCACACCTTGGCTCAGGCGATTAGAGGATCATCAGGGGGTCCTTTTGTCCCTCTGTGGGGGGATACTCCCACTAGGTTTATATCTGGGACTCTCCACCATTTGACCTTAGAACTGAAGAAGCTTCTCGGATGAGAGGTGAAATGTCTTCAAGCAACTTAAAGAAGTCCAGACGCTTTTCTTTGCAAGATCCTTTGACTCTAATGAGCTTTATTCTTCAACACAGCATGAACTCTTTTAGGCAAGCTTTCTTATAATTTCTTTAAGCAGCCTTAAGAAATAGTTCTCCGAGCTTCTTGAATGACAGTACTGTTGGCTGCCTTTTGTTCTATTCTCTGTCATGAGATGATCTCATTCTGCTTCAATCAAAATGCGGTCCTGGTTCTGGGGAGGCCATTCTCTGTCTTCTGCTGTGTGTTCTTCTGCACATGTATGCTTTAACTGTATTGACATTGTGTTTGGGATCATTTTCAGACAAAAACATTAAGCTATTGCCAATCAGGTACTTCCCAGATGATATTGCATAATGGATCAAACTTCAACATTACTTTTCTGTGTTCATAATTCCATTATTTTTGACAAGCTCCCCAATACCACTGGCAGCGCCTCCACCGTGGTTTCCACATGTCACTAGACAATGACTGTTTTACCTATTTCCTGCCCTCCCCTGCACATACTGATGATGACTTGAACCAAAAACTGCAAATCTATAAACAAAGAAAAACTTTGAGAAAACTTGCTGAAGACCAGGCTGGTTTTCGCAGCCGGCGAGCATCATCTAATCATACCTTCGCTATTTCAGTTACTGCTGGGGCGGAGAGGACGAGAGAGCTGCTGGAGCAGAGAGCACTGCAACGTGCTGAAGTGCACAGTGAAGAGCCACAGAGACATGGTGAATGAAATTAAAAGCAAAACACAAGCTTCTGAGTCTTGGCAGGTCCTCTGTGTTACAGGGAACAACTGAACATTTTGTCCTCAACGTTAATGTGATGGAAGCAGGAAAAATGGGCGAGCATAAGGATTTGAGTGAGTTTAACAAGGGCCAAATTGCTAAAACAGTGGGTCACAACATCTCCAAAACTGCAGCTCTTGTGGCTTATTCTCAGTCTTCAGTCTGTTTGTATCTATCAAACTTGTCCAAAGAAGAAACAGAGATGAACCAGTGACTGGTGCATGAGCTGCCAAGGATTACTGATGCATGTGGGAAGCGAAGGCTTCCACGTGTGGTCTGATCAAACAGACGAGCTACTGTAGCCTAAATTGAGAGAAAAATTTAATGCTGGTTATAATAGAAAGGTGTCAGAATACACAGTTCATCACAGTTTGTATGGTGCTGCATGGCCACAGACCAGTCAGTGTGCCCATGCTGATTTCTGTCCACAATGTGTCTGTGAGCTGGAGCACAGAGCAACAAAAGAAGGTGGCCTAGTCTGATAAATCACATTTTCTTTTACATTAAATAGATAGCCAGGTTTTCTCTTTCAAAGTTATACTGCACCCTGCCACAAAGCAAAAACAGTTTAGGAATGGTTTGAGGACAAACAGCAAGTTTGAGGTGTTGGTTTGGCCTCCAAATTCCCCAGATCTCAATCCAATGGATTAACGTGGTTTTCTCACATTGTATTGTATCTTTATTTCAGACATATACAGAAAAAAAACAAAAAAACTATATATACACAAGTACACATACTTGCATTTACAATATGAATATATATGTAAATACACGCATGTATGTGCTCAGATTGTGGTTTATTCTCTGTGAGGTTTCTCTTGTGTGTTTGTCTCACTCCTGTGTCGCCAGTGTGACCTGTCTCTCTGTCCCTCAGTCTCTCTCCCTCTCCCCCTTTGTGTCTAAGTCCTGTCACTGTTTCTCTTACGTGTCTTCCCCTGTTCATCACCTTGTGTCTCATCTTTTGCCTCTGTTTGTTCATGTTGTGTTAAGCCTGTGTGTCTCAGGTCTATGTCCCCATGTTTCCTGTTTTATTTTGACAGTCTTGCGTCCCATGTTCAGTGTGCTCAGTTTTGCTTCCCACTGTGTCGTCGCACCTGATTGGTCCCAGCTGTTTCTCCACGTGTTTCCACTTCCCTGATCTCCCTCTTGTGTGTATATGTTGCATCAGTTTCGCCTTGGTCGGTGCAGCTGTGTTTCTCTTGTGAATCCTTCCTTGGCTTCCAAGGTGTTCTTGTGTTTCGGGTTTTGCATTTATTTATTTAGTTTTTCCCAGTTTTTGCCTCCTGTGGTCCTCACAAAAATACACACCATCTGCCTTCACCATGCGATTGTAATACCTACCTTGCAGCTTACAGGATTTAAACGATCTGTTGCTAACATCTTGGTGCCCGATATCACAGCATACCTTCAGCTGTCTAGAGAAGTCCATGCCTCGATGACTCAGGGCTGTTTTGGAAGCAAAAGGACAGACAATATTAGGCAAGTGGTCATAATTTTATGCCTGATTGGTTTGTTATATGGTTTGCATTTTATTTTTCTGTTTATTTACATCCTAATCTTTGGATTCTCTGAGTAGAGAAATGTCTGCCACATCGTCCAGCAAACCTTGACTGCAAATCTGTAGAAAACTGCTTACAGTTCCTAAATGCAGACAGGGTGAGGAAACAGTCTTCTTGTGGTTTTGTTTCCATGGGATGTTCACCGTCTGTCTCTGACATTCCTAATTATATTGTCCTTCAATTTGGAGCAAATGTTAGTGCTCACTCTAAATATTCCTACATCAAGCTGGTTTGAAGAACACCTGTGTGAAATCATCCTGTGGCACAGGCCCAGATCAGTCAAATGTGGCATGTTTGGAGCTGAGACCAACTGACCGTTGTAGCCGAGTCCATGCTTACAGATACTGCTAATCATGCACCAATCAGTTACCTGATTAGCAGCACATTGGCCACCTAATACGAAGCACCAGTGGCAGAATGAGCTTTTCAGGACTGCCAGAAAAGATCTGACAAGTGGACACAAATACTCAACTCTTCTGTTCAAATGCATTTTCTTTATAAGCGTGTTGCCATTTAATGGGTGTGGTGGGGCGTGATCTGCGGTGATCCATCCGACTACACTTCTTCTTCTTCTTCTGATCTTACAGCCCCAAGCAACTGCTTTTACCAGTAGTTAGTGTTTTGCCCATTCTGACAATTTCTTTCTTGTTCTCCACAGAACCATCCAAGGTGTACTCTCAGGGGCAGGAGAACAAGATGAGAACAGCACCACCGAGGCTGGAGACAAAGCAATACTGGAAGAGCATATGGGAGAAGGACGCAACCCATAACGGCACTGCTCAGTGGCTAGTGAGCATTGCCGCAGACCACAGCAACCTCCATAAAACTTCACAGTGGCAGACATCCAAGAAAGGTTCTCCAGTATGAAGAGTTGGGCAGCACCAGGCCCCCAGCATGATTCACACCAGCTGAAAAAGCTGACTGCACTCCATGAGCGTCTAGCAGTACAAATGTGTTCACTGAATACCTCAGGAATGAATAGCACACAGGAGAAATATATAGAATCAAAAGGGATATACAAAAACAGAGATGATTTTTAAATAGAAAGGTAGACATTAGAGAAAAAGTTGCAAAGTGCTTGGAAGTAGTGCAAAGAAAAAGACTTGGTCTGACTAGAGTCCGTGTGTGTGTGTGAGTAGCTTGAGTTTGTGTCTCCTGAAGACCATTATGGCTTTTCTTTTAAGGACGTTCACCATTAGGTTATTTTCTGAGCACCAACAGGACAATTTTTTCTCTGCCCTGTCTAATCTCCATCAGAGATGATCCCAGACATGGTGATGTTATCGGTATACTTGACAATGACGTTGGTTGGTTGGGTGGGTTGGTGTACGCTCCAATAAGAGGCTCCGAATGCAGCCCTGTGAGGATCTGTGCTTAGTGACAGTTGCACAAGGGCATGCTTCACAATGGTGCTCTATGAGGTTGGTGTGACCAGGCAGGCCGGAGAACATGTCTACAAATTGCTTTTGCAGTGCAGCAACATCCACTCTGTGGGTCTGTGTGAGATGGAGGGAGGCAGAAATGGTGGAACTTGCCAGCTCTGGCCCTAATCTCCTTCTTTCACCAGGCTCACTAGAGAAGAACACTTTGAGGAGGTTAAGGTGATATACCTGTGTGGCTCCTCCTTTGTCTGACTGCACAACCTTGTAGTAATGCCCCCTACTCCCTGTGTGACCACAAAGGGTCCTTGCCACTTGGCAAGTAATTTTTAGCTAGAAGAAGGGAGCAATACTAGTACTTTATGTCCCTGTTAAAATGAGTCTAGCCCCACTGTATTACGGGCACTGCTGCCGTTCCTTAGCCTGGAGAACATTCTGCCATGACAACCTACCCAAGCTTTGCTCTCAGGTCCAGAACACACTGAAATCCATTCTCAGCTGTCCTTGGGCCTTCCTCCCAGTCTTCTTAATTAGGTGCAACACCCCTTGCAGCTTCCTGCCGAACAGTAACTCAAAGGGAGACAATCCCATGGAGGCCTGGGGCACCTCCCACAGTGTGAACAACAGATGTTGCTCAGCGGCACTGCTTGGGAATATTGCATTGCATAAACCACAAGAAATAACAAAAAAATTATTTCCCTTTGCACTGTGGTGAAATGGCCAAATGATTTCCATGCAAATGTTCTCCAACGAAACCTCAGTGGAAGGTAGTGGGCACTTTAGGAATGGCCTGCTGGTTCACCAGCTAGGGGTGGCCCAGGTGGTAGAGCAGATCAGCTACTGATCAGAAGGTTGGTGGTTCGATCCTTGGCTTCCCCAGTCTGCATGCCAAATATCCTTGGGCAAGATACTAACCCCAAGTTGCCCTCTGATGCGTTCATCGGAGTATGAATGTGTGTGAATGTAGTTTAGTTTGCACTTGAGTTTAGAAGTGCTTGTATGAGTGGGTGTGAATGGGTGAATGAGGCATGTTGTATAGAGCGCTTTGAGTACTCCAGGAGAGTAGAAAAGCGCTATATAAGAATCAGTCCGTTTACCATTCAGGGCAGGACGCTCACCACCGGCACACGTTCCCCCAGATCCCCCGACTCAGGCCATTATTCGCTCCAGAGTTTTTTCATATCTCATATACACCGCCATGGTGTATTAGTGAGGCACATGGAAAAACATTTCCTTTTGCAATATCTTATTTACATTTTTCAAATCAGAAAAACCCCATCAACAAACAAATACAGCTCAGGTGCTCAGACAAGAAGACGAGAAATAGCACAGTAATAATAAGAACTATCAGTATCCAGAGTAAATCAAATATCATGAATATGTAACAAACAGAGAAACCGCAGCACCATGGTACATGTTTGACTGGCACCTGCGTAGTTGCAGCAATAGTTCTGAAACATATGCAGCCAAAAACTGCAATTTCTGGATTGGGTGGGATGAAGATTCCATAAGCTTTAGAGTACCAATCAAATATTCTGGACCAGAAATTAGTCAATGAGGGACAATGCCAAAAAGCATGAGCCAGTGTGCTATCTGATATTTTACATCTGTCACATATGGGGGAAGTCAAAGAGTAAATTTTGTGTAGTCAAGCCTTGGAGTAATGCAGCCGATGGACAACTTTAAATTGTATTAATTGATGTCTGCTGTTAACAGAGCAGGAATGAATTTTTGATAAGCACTTGTCCCACATTTATTCTGATATTTCTATATCCAGTTTCTCCCTCCAAGCATCTCTTATCCTCGTAGTCCGCGCCTCAACACTGTCATCAAACAAATGTACAACTGTAGAAATCAGATGTTTGAAGTAAGGAGGGCCCAGGAGCACATTAAAAAGTTATGTTCATTTGTAATATCTTGATAATTCTTGATATTGGATTGCACAAAATGCCTAATTTGTAGGTAACGGTAAAAATGTGAATGTGAGTTTAGCAGCTCAAGGAAACCTCTAATTTGGTTCAAAATACGCACAGATTGTTTTGGAACAAAACTTTCTTAAAACTGTCAGCCTCCCGCACTCTTGAGAAAAGCAGGGCCTCTAAAGAGGAGTCCCTTACTACGTCAGCCTCCATTTTAACCCAAAAGGGGTTGTTAGAATTACTAAGACGTCTGGGGACGTCTGGTGCCAGAAGGACAATGCTCGTAGATTTGCAGCCCAGTAATAATGTTTGAATATTGGTAAACTCAGATCTCCCTTCAGTTTGGATTTGTGTACATTTGGTTTCAAAATCTTAGGATTCTTGTTGTTCCATATCTAAGAAGTGATAATCGAGTCCAATTCCTTGGAGAAAGAGGAAGTGAGATAAATAGGAAGGTTCTGGCAAATATATAAAAATCTAGGAAGAGAGACCATTTTTATGGAATTTATACGACCAATCATGGATAAGGAAAGAATTTCTCGACGGCTTTTTTCACAAGCAACTGGGTGTGTTCCTCTTCCATGTGTCATGGTCTGGTTGGGCACCTGCAGGTCTCAGACAGCGGCTCCTCCTCCTTTAGGCGGAGTCCGGTTGCCCCTCCCTGGCTGACCACCTGTGAGCAATCGTGCCAGCGGTATATCAGACCTGCGCTCTCAACCACTCATCGCCTGAGTATCTGCTATTCCCATGTTAGTTCAGTGGAGCATCCTAAACCTTGTCTTAACGCCGTGTGATGACTGACCTGTCTTTTCTTGTCCTCAGCGATAGCACCCGGAGTGGAGATCTTGTTCCCCTCGCTCCCGTCCTCCTGGACCTGGGCCGCCAGCTGCTTACACAACGTGGCCTGCCGGCCCACCGCTCACCTGCCTGCCTCCCCACGCCTCGACCGCTTCCGGGTTTTCCGCTCCACCTGTCCCCTCCATCTGAAACCAAGTAAGGCAATTCAATTCAACTGCGGAGGATTATTGGTTGTCTGCTGGATCCCTCTGATCGTGATCTCCTCTTGTTCCAGTGCCCCCGGCCCCTACCTAGTCCTGTTTCTACCTCCCCGCTGTCCCCGCTGTTCAGCCGTCTCCTAGAGGTGTCTAGGTCGCCCTCATTATCACCGATGAATCCTACGCGCCACTAGTGTGGTGGCGTCGCTTTGTGTTTCACCTTTGTTTACCTGTGGGCGGAAATAAATCATTTGTTTTCTGTCACCTCGCTTCCGGGTTGGTTTCTGCGCCTGTGTCCATCCCTGTTCCCTCGTGCCGTTGAGCCGTGACACCATGCGAGCATCACAACTCACTTGTCACCTGTCCCTCGCCATCACAGATGGTTTGGTGTTTGGTGGACTAAGGTTCAGAGTTCACCATGGCCTGGCGTATTCCCCTTGGCAACTTACCGGAATGCTGTTCATCCCTCCTGGACCAGAGGAAGGTGTTAGGGCCCTGGTGGAATCAATATTACTTTTGTGGAAAATTCATTCTCAAAAACTGTACTGTGGGGGGAAAAAAGCCATGATGAGTTGGCCTTGATGTTTCTATCAACAAAAGTAAGAATCTGAGATTCTTGGTCCACCCAGTTCTCAGGAGAAGGCAGCAGCAGGGAGAATCCATGGCTCATGGCTATATTTGACATCAGACGTCAGCAGGGCAGGTTTTCTTGTTGGCAGAGTTAAGACCACATCTGAGGAGGCAGAGAATTATTTTTTGATAGCCAGCTGGCCAGGTGTAGCATCTAGCAGTGTGTTTCAGGTGAAATAACATTATTTTACAATTTCCACTTCATTGTATATTCAGTCCCGGTGCACAGTTTGTTACAAGCACACTTGTTGCCAAATGTAGTGATCTTGTCACAAGCGATGGCAGGGACTCAAGTGCAGAGCAGAATTCAGTTCCAAAACCAGAGTTTTATTTCCACAATTACCAGGTGCAGAATATATACAGTGGGGAATCTGGGGGTTCCTAGGGTCCAGGGGGGGAAATCCGGGAA
This sequence comes from Maylandia zebra, assembly GCF_041146795.1. Lineage (NCBI taxonomy): Eukaryota > Metazoa > Chordata > Actinopteri > Cichliformes > Cichlidae > Maylandia > Maylandia zebra. Next base: position 20,343,872 of record NC_135186.1, on the reverse strand, counting down.
GGGGAAGCTCTCTCCTCACACGTGCTCTCTTCACCACACACGTCCACACAGTGGGTAGGTTACGGGTCCGGGAAAACTAGTCACAAGAAAGATCGGTTAAGCTGAATCACAGATTTACACACAAAAACTTTACTGAGGCTAGAGATTTTGCAGATTTTATGTGACCGGTGTGCAAAAGGCTTATTTCTCTAGTAGACAGCTCAGGACTATTAGATTACTACACCAGTGTTACTTCAGCAGTCAGAAACTACAAATAAAAATTTGAATCCCACCAGGAAATTAAACAGATGAAATATAAACAGGTGAATAATGCTGTAATTTAAACATGGATGATGTCACTTTTTAAACAGCTATGTTGTTTGTTCATTATTAAGTTTCAAGAATGGGAACATGAGACTTTTGAAAAATTTAAGAATATTTCAGTGCAGTTCTCTAAAACGATCCTGTTGTTGGACACTAACAGTCATGCCATTCCCAAGTAACTGGTGCTTAATGTGCTTGTTACGGTAGGCTAGATTGCTGGCAGGAGCTCCCTGTCTGTGAAACAGAAAAACATCACACAATGAAATATTTTTCAGCGTTTTTCAAAACAACACAAATTTTACTGTTTCCATTTGTACTTGAGTACAAGTACAAATGGAATACGCTTCCGGGTTGGTTTCTGCGCCTGTGTCCATCCCTGTTCCCTCGTGCCGTTGAGCCGTGACAGTATACTCAGGCCAGTTATATGGACACAGCGGACCCAGCCCGCGTAGCGATCAGTAAGCAGGGAGCTATTATCGGTAGCCACGAACAGACGCTGCAGTACCTACTGGCTCAAGTGCACACACTCACAGACGAGCAGGCTAAAATGCAATCCGACATTCAGTCCCTTCAACCCTCGGCGGAGTCGGAACCCGCCGCCGGTAGCTCAGCGCTGCCCGCCCCGACCGCGCCGTTGCCTCAGCCCGCGGCGGATCCCGAGCCCCAGCGGGGTCACCTGTTTCGCGACGCGGCCTCCCCGGAGCCGGAGCCGTATGCGGGTGACCCAGGGGCCTGTAGCGGTTTTCTGTTACAGTGCGAGCTGGCGTTCGGACGTTCGCCCCGCTCTTTCGTTTCGGACACGGTTCGAGTTTCTTATATAATCGGGAAACTGCGCGACCGAGCCCTGAATTGGGCCGAGGCTTACCTGAGCACACACCCGTTGCCGTCCTGTAGCTACGATGCTTTTCTCGGCGAATTCAAAAGGACTTTTGCCCACCCCGTCTCGGTGGGCAGTGCGGTTCGCCGGCTGTTAAATCTCCGCCAGGGCCGCCGTAGCATCGCGGACTACTTGATCGACTTCCGCACCGCCGCAGCGGCAGTCGGCTGGCCCGATAAAGCCCTTCAGGGAGTCTACTCGCAGTCGCTTAACGAGGACATGAAGGATCAGCTAGCGTCCCGTGACGAACCGGTTACCTTCGAGGAGTTAGCCACGCTCTCGCTTCGCATTGACAACAGACTGCGGGAGCGAGAGCGGGAGAGGAACTCCAGTACCCGTCGGCCAGTGCGGCGTGCGTCACCTGTTTACATTCCCCCGTCGCCGCTTCCGGTTCAGCCATCAGCCCCAGTCGCTGGGGAGAGGGCTGACCCGGAACCGGAACCCATGCAGCTCGGGCGATCCCGGTTGTCTCTGCAAGAGAGAGAGAGACGTCGCCGCGCTCGTTCGTGTTTTTACTGCGGTTCCGTGGAGCATTTCATTGCCGCCTGTCTGGAGAAGGGAAAAGGGGACGCCCGCCGGTAAGTCCGGGGATACGGGTGGGCGGTACCTATAGTGATTCTAAGCCCCGCTTCCTGTTGCCGGTTACGCTCTTGCTCGGCTCCGCAACCCACACGTCCCGGGCGTTAATCGATTCGGGCGCTGAGCAGAGTCTCATTGATATGAAACTAGCCAAGCAACTGAATATTCCCCTGTTCGAGTTGGAGTCTAGCCTCCCAGTTAAAGCACTGGATAACCAAGTTTTCTCCCACATCACTCACCGTACCGCTCCTGTTACTGTAGTCGCCTCAGGCAACCATAGAAAAGGCTCCCCTTCCTGACGTTCCATTCCTCCAGCATCCCCATCATCCTTGGTTTCACCTGGCTAAAGCTACATAACCCACATCTGGATTGGGCTGGGCAAAAAGTAATAAGTTGGAGCCCGTTTTGCCATGCCAATTGTCTCGTCTCAGCCCCGCCGTCAGCCGTTGCCGAGCCCGCACGTGACGCGAGTGCTGACGTGGACCTTTCTGTCGTACCGTCAGTGTACCACGATTTGAGGGAGGTGTTTAACAAGGACAAAGCCCAAGCACTGCCCCCGCACAGGCCATATGACTGTTCCATTACGTTGTTACCGGGCTCCCCCCTACCCACGAGCCGCCTTTACAATCTGTCTCATCCTGAGAAGGCAGCCATGGAAAAGTACATAAAGGACTCCCTGGCGGCCGGCATCATCAGACCCTCCTCTTCGCCTGTCGGGGCCGGATTCTTCTTTGTCGGTAAGAAGGACGGCTCGCTCCGTCCCTGTATTGATTACAGGAGGCTTAATGACATAACAGTAAAAAACAAATACCCATTGCCGCTGATCAGTTCCGCCTTTGAGCCGCTTCACGGTGCCACCATTTTTACCAAGTTAGACCTCAGGAATGCATATCACCTCGTCAGAATCAGAGAGGGCGACGAGTGGAAAACCGCTTTTAACACTCACTTGGGGCACTTCGAATATTTAGTGATGCCCTTCGGTCTCACAAACGCCCCGGCGGTCTTTCAAAACCTGGTGAACGATGTCCTGCGAGATTTCCTGGACCGCTTCGTCTTCGTTTATCTCGACGATGTTCTGATTTTTTCCAAAGACGTGGTGGAACATCGGGCGCACGTCAGAGCCGTGCTGCAGCGGTTGCTGGAAAACAAATTGTACGTCAAGGCGGAGAAATGCGTGTTCCACTCACCTTCCGTCTCCTTCCTGGGCTACGTCCTCGCGGGGGGGCAGGTGAAGACCGACCCGGCTAAGGTTACGGCAGTCGTGCAGTGGCCCGTACCTGCGTCCCGGCGGCATCTGCAGCGCTTCTTGGGCTTCGCAAACTTCTACCGGCGCTTCGTCAGGAACTACAGCCAGGTAGCAGCGCCGCTGACCCGGCTGACGTCACCGAAGCTCCCTTTTATTTGGAGCCAGGAGGCCGGAGCAGCGTTTACCAAGTTAAAGGCACTGTTTACCTCGGCGCCGGTTTTGGTTCACCCCGACCCCGGGAGACCGTTTATTCTCGAGGTGGATGCATCTGACATCGGGGTGGGGGCGGTGTTATCCCAGCGCTCCGGCACGGCATCCAAGCTCCATCCGTGCGCCTTTTTCTCCCGTCGTTTATCACCTGCTGAGCGGAATTACGACGTGGGGGATAGGGAACTGTTGGCTGTGAAGCTGGCCTTGGAGGAGTGGCGGCACTATCTCGAGGGGGCGGAGCACCCATTCATAGTGTGGACAGATCACAAGAACTTGACGTACATTCGCGCAGCCAAGAGACTGAACTCACGTCAGGCACGCTGGTCCATGTTTTTCAGTCGCTTTAACTTTTCAATCTCTTACCGCCCAGGGTCCCGCAACGTGAAACCGGATGCCCTTTCCCGGCAGTTTGACGCCGCGGGGGAGTCGTCCGGCGTGCCCACCATCCTCCCTGCGAGCGTCAAGGTTGGTTTCCTCACGTGGGAGGTGGAGGAGGACATCCGTCGGGCACTGGAGACCGAGCCGGACCCCGGCACAGGGCCCCCTGACCGCCGCTTTGTCCCTAAGGCGGCCCGCTCCAAAGTGATCGACTGGGTCCACAAGGGGAGATTCTCCTGCCATCCAGGAGGCGCGCGGACGAGTGCCCTCATTAAAAGGTATTTCTGGTGGGGGTCTATTGATAAAGATGTCAAGGAGTATGTGGCCGCCTGCTGTGTTTGTGCTAGGGGCAAATCTAACACGCAGCCTCTCTCTATTCCACGGCGCCCCTGGTCGCATATTTCTTTGGATTTCGTTACTGGTCTACCTGTTTCTTCTGGCAAGACCGCGATCCTCACTGTGGTCGACAGGTTTTCCAAAGCAGCTCACTTTGTCGCCCTCGAGAGACTCCCCACATCCACTGAAACCGCTAATCTGCTAGTCGACCATGTGTTTAGGCTGCACGGGATACCCTCGGAGGTCGTCTCAGACAGGGGACCGCAATTTACATCGCAGGTCTGGAGGGCGTTCTGTACATCCCTGGGAGCGAAGCCATGTTTGAGCTCTGGACACCACCCTCAGACTAATGGTCAGACTGAACGCCTCAACCAGGAATTGGAGGCCACTCTCCGCTGCGTCGCTGCCTCCAACCCGGCTTCCTGGTCATCGTTATTGCCGTGGGCGGAGTACGCACACAACTCCCTCACCTCGTCAGCGACGGGTCTCTCGCCTTTTGAGGCCTCTCTCGGCTATCAGCCACCCCTTTTTCCGGAGCGCGAGACCGACCTTGAGGTCCCCTCCGTCCAGCACCATCTGCAACGCTGCCGACGGGTGTGGTCGCGCACCCGCCGGGCCTTGGGCCTGTCCGTCGCCCACCAGCGCCGCTATGCGGATCGCCGCCGCAAGGCGGCACCTGCCTACGCCCGGGGACAGAAGGTGTGGCTATCCGCCAGAGACATTCCCCTCAGGACGGACTCCCGCAAGTTGGCCCCACGCTTCATCGGTCCTTTTGAGGTGGAGCGGGTGGTTGGCCGCTCCGCGGTCAGGCTAAAGTTGCCCTCCTCGTTACGGGTCCACCCGACCTTCCACGTCTCCCAAGTCAAGCCGGTTGTGGTGAGTCCGTTGTGCCCGCCTCCTGCTGCCCCGCCGCCCGCCCGGCTCATCGGTGGGCATCCTGCCTTCACGGTCCGCCGCATCCTGGATGTACGCCGCCGGGGGAGGGGCAGGCAGTTCCTGGTCGACTGGGAGGGGTACGGGCCGGAGGAGAGGTCCTGGGTTCCCCGGTCCCGGATTCTCGACCCCGCCTTGCTTTCGGCAGAGGCCGGTCGCCGAGAGGCGACCCTTGAGGGGGGGTGGTGTCATGGTCTGGTTGGGCACCTGCAGGTCTCAGACAGCGGCTCCTCCTCCTTTAGGCGGAGTCCGGTTGCCCCTCCCTGGCTGACCACCTGTGAGCAATCGTGCCAGCGGTATATCAGACCTGCGCTCTCAACCACTCATCGCCTGAGTATCTGCTATTCCCATGTTAGTTCAGTGGAGCATCCTAAACCTTGTCTTAACGCCGTGTGATGACTGACCTGTCTTTTCTTGTCCTCAGCGATAGCACCCGGAGTGGAGATCTTGTTCCCCTCGCTCCCGTCCTCCTGGACCTGGGCCGCCAGCTGCTTACACAACGTGGCCTGCCGGCCCACCGCTCACCTGCCTGCCTCCCCACGCCTCGACCGCTTCCGGGTTTTCCGCTCCACCTGTCCCCTCCATCTGAAACCAAGTAAGGCAATTCAATTCAACTGCGGAGGATTATTGGTTGTCTGCTGGATCCCTCTGATCGTGATCTCCTCTTGTTCCAGTGCCCCCGGCCCCTACCTAGTCCTGTTTCTACCTCCCCGCTGTCCCCGCTGTTCAGCCGTCTCCTAGAGGTGTCTAGGTCGCCCTCATTATCACCGACGAATCCTACGCGCCACTAGTGTGGTGGCGTCGCTTTGTGTTTCACCTTTGTTTACCTGTGGGCGGAAATAAATCATTTGTTTTCTGTCACCTCGCTTCCGGGTTGGTTTCTGCGCCTGTGTCCATCCCTGTTCCCTCGTGCCGTTGAGCCGTGACACCATGCGAGCATCACAACTCACTTGTCACCTGTCCCTCGCCATCACAGATGGTTTGGTGTTTGGTGGACTAAGGTTCAGAGTTCACCATGGCCTGGCGTATTCCCCTTGGCAACTTACCGGAATGCTGTTCATCCCTCCTGGACCAGAGGAAGGTGTTAGGGCCCTGGTGGAATCAATATTACTTTTGTGGAAAATTCATTCTCAAAAACTGTACTGTGGGGGGAAAAAAGCCATGATGAGTTGGCCTTGATGTTTCTATCAACAAAAGTAAGAATCTGAGATTCTTGGTCCACCCAGTTCTCAGGAGAAGGCAGCAGCAGGGAGAATCCATGGCTCATGGCTATATTTGACATCAGACGTCAGCAGGGCAGGTTTTCTTGTTGGCAGAGTTAAGACCACATCTGAGGAGGCAGAGAATTATTTTTCGATAGCCAGCTGGCCAGGTGTAGCATCTAGCAGTGTGTTTCAGGTGAAATAACATTATTTTACAATTTCCACTTCATTGTATATTCAGTCCCGGTGCACAGTTTGTTACAAGCACACTTGTTGCCAAATGTAGTGATCTTGTCACAAGCGATGGCAGGGACTCAAGTGCAGAGCAGAATTCAGTTCCAAAACCAGAGTTTTATTTCCACAATTACCAGGTGCAGAATATATACAGTGGGGAATCTGGGGGTTCCTAGGGTCCAGGGGGGGAAATCCGGGAAGGGGAAGCTCTCTCCTCACACGTGCTCTCTTCACCACACACGTCCACACAGTGGGTAGGTTACGGGTCCGGGAAAACTAGTCACAAGAAAGATCGGTTAAGCTGAATCACAGATTTACACACAAAAACTTTACTGAGGCTAGAGATTTTGCAGATTTTATGTGACCGGTGTGCAAAAGGCTTATTTCTCTAGTAGACAGCTCAGGACTATTAGATTACTACACCAGTGTTACTTCAGCAGTCAGAAACTACAAATAAAAATTTGAATCCCACCAGGAAATTAAACAGATGAAATATAAACAGGTGAATAATGCTGTAATTTAAACATGGATGATGTCACTTTTTAAACAGCTATGTTGTTTGTTCATTATTAAGTTTCAAGAATGGGAACATGAGACTTTTGAAAAATTTAAGAATATTTCAGTGCAGTTCTCTAAAACGATCCTGTTGTTGGACACTAACAGTCATGCCATTCCCAAGTAACTGGTGCTTAATGTGCTTGTTACGGTAGGCTAGATTGCTGGCAGGAGCTCCCTGTCTGTGAAACAGAAAAACATCACACAATGAAATATTTTTCAGCGTTTTTCAAAACAACACAAATTTTACTGTTTCCATTTGTACTTGAGTAAATGTAAATGTGACTGTCATGGGCATGGAAAACCCTAGACTGGTTCCCAGTCTGTTGCAGGGCTAACACAACCATTCCCAGATTGAGCCAATGTTACATTTTAGTACTGATTAACTCTGGTTAATGTAAGTTAGCCAGGCCCATGATGCACTGAGAGTTTCTCCTTCTCTCACCTCATGTGTATAACACCATGTGTTTATACACCACTTTCCATTAAATTAATAGTTAATAATCTCTGGCTCTCTTCCACAAAGGGTCTTTTGTCCTGTCTCCCTCCCCTCAGCCACCACTGGTCATGGCCCATGGCCGCCCCTTCCTGATCCTGGTTTTTCCTTTCCTCTGTCACCAAAGTGCTTTCTCATAGGACAGGGGTCAGCAACCTTTCACATCCAAAGAGCCATTTGGACCCGGTTTCCACGCAAACAAAAACACTGGGAGCCGCAAATACTTTTTGACATCTAAAATGAAGATAACACTGTATATATTGTTTTTGACCTTTATCAGAAGCAGAATCAGAAAGGGTTTTATTGCCAAATGTTGAGCAGGTTTACAACATTAGGAAATTGCTGCGGTGCTTCAGTGCAACCATACTGTTATAAATTGCGCTTAAATAGACATGAAAAAATAAAAGTAAGAATAAGAATTAAAAGTGCTACGTAGAAAGATATATACATGAGTGCAGGTGGTGATCAGTGCCAAAACATGGAATGATGCAGTGAACACAGCGTAGGGTCATGTGTTAGTGGTGGGAACAGTCGTACGTTTATTGTTCATGTGTCCAACAGCAGAGGGGAAGAAACTGTTCTTATGGCGAGAGGTTCTGGTGCGAATGGACCGGAGCCTCCCGCCTGAGGGGAGCAGGTCAAACAGACTGTATCCAGGGTGAGAAGGGTCAGCTGAGATCCGAGCTGCACGCCCCAGTGTCCTGGAGGTGTACAGGTCCTGCAGAGATGGGAGTCTACAGCCAATCACCTTCTCAGCAGAGCGCACAACACGCTGCAGTCTCTGTTTGTCCCTGATAGTGGCTCCAGCGTACCACACGGTGATGGAGGAGGTGAGGATGGACTCGATGATTGCAGTGTAGAATTGCATCATCGTCCGTGTTGGCAGGTTGAATTTCTTCAGCTGCCTCAGGAAGTACATCCTCTGCTGGGCTTTCTTAATGACGGAGGTGATGGTGGGCTCCCACTTCAGGTCCTGAGTGATGGTGGTACCCAGGAAGCGGAATGAGTCCACAGAGGTGATGGGGGTGTCAGTCAGGATGATGGGGGGGAGTGGGGCTGTGTGCTTCCTGAAGTCCACAGTAATCTCCACTGTCTTCTGGGCATTCAGCACCAGGTTGTTGTGGCTGCACCAGGACACCAGACGTTCAACCTCCCTCCTGTAGGCAGACTCATCCCCGTCCGAGATGAGTCCAATAACGGTGGTGTCATCTGCAAACTTGATTAGCTTGACAGACTGGTGGGTGGAGGTGCAGCAGTTAGTATACAGGGAGAAGAGCAGAGGAGAAAGAACACAGCCCTGAGGGGAGCCAGTGCTGATGGTCCGAGAGTCCGAGACATTCTTTCCCAGCCTCACATGCTGTTTCCTGTCCGTCAGGAAGTCAGTGATCCACCGGCAGATGGGATCAGGCACATTCATCTGGGAAAGCTTGCCTCGGAGATGGTCTGGAAGGATGGTGTTGAAGGCAGAGCTGAAGTCCACAAACAGGATCCTGGCGTAGGTTCCTGGGGAGTCCAGATGCTGCAGGATGAAGTGTAGAGCCATGTTGATGGCGTCATCTACAGACCTGTTGGCTCTGTATGCAAACTGCAGGGGGTCCAGGAGGGGGGCCGTGAGGGTCTTGAGATGGGAGAGAACTAGGCGCTCAAAAGACTTCATGACCACAGATGTCAGAGCCACGGGTCTGTAGTCATTTAGTCCAGTGATCCTAGGTTTCTTGGGAACAGGGATTATGGTAGAGGACTTGAAGCAGGCAGGCACATGACATGCCTGCAGTGAGGAGTTGAAAATGCCAGAAAACACTGGGGCCAGCTCGTTTGCACAGTGTCTGAGGGTGGCAGGAGACACACCGTCTGGGCCGGGAGCTTTTCGAGCATTCAGACTCTTAAACTGCTTCCTCACATCTGCTTCATGAATATGAAGAGTTGTGGTGGGAGGAGGTGGTGTGAAATCCTCTTTTGTGTGGGGTGAGGAGGGGGGTGTTGTAGGTGAACAGTTTGAAGGTGGTGATGGCTCTATGGAGGGGGGAGAGGTCGGGGAATTAGTGTCCAAAGTGCCTCTATTGTTGGGGCCGTTGGAGGTGTGAAGGCTGCCTGATGGCTCGTCAAAATGGCAGTAAAAGTCGTTGAGGGTGTTGGCCAAGAGCAAGTCATCAGTGGAGTGGGGGGTTTTAGGCTTGTAGTTGGTGATATTCCTAAAACCTTTCCACACAGAGGCCGAGTCATTCTCTGAGATCTGCTGCTGCATCTTCTCAGAGTGCTGATGTTTAGCAATGTCCACTTCTTTAGTAAACCTGTACTTGGCCTCTCTGTAGCAGTCCCTGTTTCCACTTCTGAACGCCTTTCTCTTTTCCAGCCACAGCTTTTTGAGTTTAGGAGTAAACCAGGGTTTGTCATTGTTATAACTCACCCTGGTGCGTGATGGCACAATGCTGTCCTCACAGAAGTGGATATAGGAGGTGACAGTGTCCGTAAACTCGTCCAAGCTGTTAGAAGCAGCCTTCATTGTGTCCCAGTCTGTGGACTCCAAACACGTGCGAAGCTCCTCCACGGCCTCGTTGCTCCACAGTTTTTTTGTCCTCATGACAGGTTTGGAGAGCTTCAGCCTCTGTCTGTACGCAGGGATTAGGTGGATCATGACGTGGTCAGAAAGTCAGAGTGAAGCGCGGGGCACCGCGCGATATTTATGCTTTGTGTGAACAACTAAGGTGTGTTGCTTATGAAATCCTTGAAGTGCTAATGAGAAAATTACATTTTATTTCTGTAATTAACACATTTTGAACTCTTAAAGAAATATAACAAAAGGAAAGACACCCAGCTGAACTAAAATGATCCAGCAAACAAAAACTGTTGTGAGCTGCCACCCTTTGGGCTTTTGGAGCCTTGACCTGACTTTTAAAAAAAATTATTGGAAAAAAAGCACTATGCTGCTAAAAGATGAAAAATAGATATTTGCAAAATTCTGCCTAAATATGTATTTTACCTGGTTAATATGTGTGGCGGGGCGTCGTCTGCAGCGCCGCTGCAGGGGAGGCGGACGCAGCTGAGCAGCACCCGCAATCACGCCTCGCCGCCTTAACGTCTGTGCTATCTCTGCTGTTGTGTTGGTATGTGTCGGGCTGTGAGCTGAAAAGCTACAGCCGGCTGTATGCGTACAGCAACCGTGTGTGAAAAGTGGTCAATAGAGAGATGCTAAAAAGCGTGTTCATGCAAACATTGTCGGGTCTGCCGTGATATGTTTACAATGGAACTTCTGCTCCTGAACCTCTGCGCACAGTGTCTGCAAATCGAGGCTGTACGAAGTCACTTTTATCTTTACGCAGGACTGTAAGCTGTCATCTGTGAGGCGTGAGCGGTGTTTGTTTTTAACATAGTTCACGGAGGAGAATAGCTGCTGACATAATGTGGATCCATAATTGGCCTACCTGGGGTTGAAAGTCTGGATAAATGCACGGCGTTTCGGCTGGTACATCGGCTTCCGCGAGTGTGACGCTTATTTTGAGCGATGAAAAAATAATAGAATATAATTGTATTTTTATATTTCAATATCACAATAATCTTCCAACTTAGAAGTGCAAGTTAAAAAAAGAACTAACATAAATAAATTACACTTCAGCTAAATACTTCTAATTTATTTTCCCAAACCACGCGGAGCCGCACTATAAGGACTAAAGAGCCGCAGGTTGCCGACCCCTGTCATAGGGGGTCGTCTAATTGTTCTGCTTTCTCTGTGTTACTGTAGTTTTTGGTGCTATATAAATAAAACCTGATTGAATTGAACTGAACATTAACCAGCACCATAAACAGTGTGTTGTACAATCATTCTGAACTCAGATAGATAGAAGCACTATTCCTCTTTTAGTGCTTCTAAATAAGGATTCGCTGTGCTCGTCATAATGAGAGCGTAATAAAAAATGTTTCACATTGCACATAATGTAGGACATTTTATTACAATGGGTTTAGTCCGAGCACTTGAAAAGCAGCATTCTCTCCTGACCTCTTGTGGCTGAGTTGGAAAAATATGCTCTAAATGACACTTCCAAGCACTCACTTATCGATAAGTCTCTATTTGGAGATAAAAGTGATGAGTTGGAGCTCATGTGCAGTGGCCCTAAAGATCTCTGGTGATATACTTGCAACGTGAATTCATTATCAGTACAATGCACTGATGTAACAGTTTACGTTTCTGATTTAAAGAGCCGCACATTCAAACTCGTGTGTGTGTGTGTGTGTGTGTGTGTGTGTGTGTGTGTGTGTGTGTGTGTGTGTGTTTAAAAATCGTGAGCATGTGGAGGTGGATATTCGGTGGTGGGGTGGAAGGGGGCGTTGGGGGAAGGGTCTGACCTTGCCTTCTTTCTGCTCCTCTGTTTGCCTTCAGAGGTTTTGTGTTGGAGCCGAGTTCTGCCTGTATTTTTTTTTCACTGCTCTCCTTCCGGATAAATATCTTTTACAAGTTTCAGGGACATTCACTTTAGCTTCTGACTCAGACACGATTACAACCTGCGTTACCAAGGCAACTTGAAGGCCAGTACTGCTAATGTAGAACTGCATGGATGGAGAAAGAGAGATGCTTGTCTATTGGTGTCTTTTGTCTGGAGTTTCCTCTGGAGTGAATTGATTAACTGGAGGTGATAAAGGCTTGTGAACACTGCCCTGAAAAGACAGCTGAGATGAGACACTTTCTGTCCAGCTACAGAGTCTGAATATGTCTGATTTTTTTTTTTTTTTAACCAGTGGATACATGAAAAATGACACAAAATATAATTTCATTAATATGCAATACAAAAATGTAATTAAAAAAACTCCAATCCAGAAGAAAACTAATGTCTTTTGCAAAATGAGTGAGATAGGCTGTCTATATGGAGGAAACTGGCTCAGAAAAATACAACACACCATAATTTAAAGTCTTCCAGCCTAAACAATCACGCATTATTTGTTTATGGCAGAGAGGCTGCAAATGTTCCATATATACAGTGTTTAAAATTCCTGTTGAAATCAAAAGAACAAAACCATTTCTGACGATGGAAAAGTTTTGATAGGTGAAGGAACAAATGCTCCTCAGTTGGGTTTGAGTAAAGCCCATTTTTGGCTTTAAATAAGCCCATTATCACAGTTTGCAGACCCTTGTCTCTATGGTCGCAATAAAAGAAAACATGGTTAAGGCTATAGGTTGCCCATAGTTACATTCACATGGATGTAATCTCTCAATTAAAACGACAACAAAAATATAAAGTTTTGCTGGATATTGGCAGTTATCTCGGTCCTCATTATCAGTGAAAAGCTGGATCTGTATCTGTATAAACAAAATATAAAAGACAGATAAAGCCACCATGATGCTTTCTTGACTCAGCATTTTAAAGCCCCAAAGTTAGCATTTTCTGTTACTCCACATCATCTAAGATGCATTGTTGCATCTAGCTGTCCCATCTGTCCGTGTTTTGTCTGTGTGTTTTGTCATCAGCCATCAGCCTCTCCTGTGAGGAGAAACAACTTAAACATAAAAAAAAAATCACAAAGAAAGAACAAAAAGTATCCACATCTGCACCAAAGAGTAAAACAGTGAAATGTGGATTATTAAACACTAGGTCTCTCTCTCTTCCAAGTCTTTGTTAGTACATGAATTAATAATTGTTCAACAAATCGATTTACTTTGCCTTACTCTTGCCTCAACACCAGCCTATCAATCAACCAAAGACCCAGACCGACTTTTAATTCATTTGAAAGCCTGATGCTTAGCCTTGTCCACCCCAGCTGGAAAACTCAAAAACCAGGCCTATTTGTTATCATCTGGGCCTTACACAGAGTTTCTGTCTGATTTCTCAGACTTTTTATCTGATTTAATTCTCAGCTCAGATAAAATAATTATTGTGGGTGATTCTAACATTCATGTAGATGCTAATAATGGCAGCCTCAACATGGCATTTCATCTATTATTAGACTCAGTTGGCTTCTCTCAAAATGTAAAAGAACCCACCCATCACTTTAATCACACTCTAGATCTTGTTTTAACATATGGCATAGAAACTGAACATTTAACAGTGTTTCCTGAAAACCCTCTCCTGTCTGATCATTTCCTGATAACATTTACAATGATTGATTACACAGCAGTGGGGAGTAGACTTTATCACAGTAGATGTCTTTCTGAAAGCGCTGTAACTAAGTTTAAGAATATAATCCACCCACTGTTATTATCTTCAATGCCCTGTACCAACATAGAGCAGAGCAGCTACCTGAACGCTATTCCAACAGAGGTTGATCATCTTGTTAAAAATTTCACCTCCTCACTACGTACGACTCTGGATACTGTAGCTCCGGTGAAAACTAAGGTCTCAAATCAGAAGTACCTGACTCCATGGTATAATTCTCAAACACGTAGCCTAAAGCAGATGACTCGTAAGCTGGAGAGGAAATGGCTAACTATAGGCCAATCTCCAACCTTCCTTTCATATCAAACATCCTTGAAAGAGTAGTTGTCAAACAGCTAACAGATCATCTGCAGAGGGATTATTAGGAGTTGGTGGGCATGTGTGTTGTTGTTCCTGGGTTTTGTTTCCCTTTTCGGCACAGGTAGGCGGGGCGGTGCTTGATGGCATTCCGGCACACCTGTGGTGCATCGGACGTCATCAGTGGGAGCATTTATGGAGTTGTGTGTGACGGATGTCTGGTGTCGGAGTTTTGTCGTTTCCACAAGTGGTAACGTGTTTTTGCAAGATGAATGAGCTCCTGAGCTGCATGTTTTAAGATCTGTCTCCTGCCTGCTCTCCCTCTGCACTAGCCTGTCTCGCCGCCTGCTCGCCTGCCTGTTTCTTTTGTGTTGGCCTCTTTGGATCTGTGACGGAGATTTACCTCACACCGGCCTGTGACCACTGCCCATACCTGTATTTCTGTGTTTCAAGTAAGCTCTCCAACTCTCCCCGTCCACCTAAGTTTAACTCTCGACTTTCGACGTTATCCCCTAACTCTGTTTGTCCCTCGTCCTCAGGTAGCTCCGGTGCGCCATCTATCCTCCCGCATACCTCAGCTCATCCCCTCGGCCCTGTCTCCTCGCACATTTACCCTGTCACTGTATATGGTAAATGGCCTGCATTTGTATAGCGCTTTTCTAGTCCCTAAGGACCCCAAAGCGCTTCACACTACATTCAGTCATCCACCCATTCACACACAGGCGGTGGCAAGCTACAATTGTAGCCCTGGGGCGCACTGACAGAGGCGAGGCTGCCGGACACTGGCGCCACCGGGCCCTCTGACCACCACCAGTAGGCAAACATGGGCTTAGTATCTTGCCCAAGGATATTTGGCATGCAGCCAGGAGGCAGCCTGGGATCGAACCACCAACCTTCTGATTAGTGGCTGACCTGCCCTGCCACCTGAGCTACAGCCACCCGTATAGCCCCATCCCTTGTAAATATTCCCCTATCACTGTAAATAAATCTGCATCACCGCTATCCCGAACCCGTGTGTGTTTCTGCCACTAAATCCACCTGTTTAAATTCCCTTAACAAGAATGGCTTATTTGAAGAGTTTCAGTCAGGTTTCAGAGCTCATCACAGCACAGAAACAGCTTTAGTGAAGGTTACAAATGATCTTCTTATGGCCTCAGACAGTGGACTCATCTCTGTGTGCTTATCCTGCTAGACCTCAGTGCAGTGTTCCATACTGTTGACCATAATATTCTATTAGAGCGATTAGAGCACGCTGTAGGTATTACAGGTACTGCACTGCAGTGGTTTGTATCATATCTATCTAACAGACTTCAGTTGTTCATGTAAATGGAGAGTCCTCTTCACACACTGAGGTTAATTATGGAGTTCCACAGGGTTCAGTGCTAGGACCAATTCTGTTTACATTATCAAAAGGAGCCAGTTGAGGTGGTTCAGGCATCTGACAAGAATGCCTCCTGGGCGCCTCCTCAGTGAGGTGTTCTGGGCATGTCCCACCGGGAGGAGGCCCCGGGGCAGACCCAGGACACACTGGAGGGATTATATCTGTCAGCTGGCCTGGGAAAACCCTGGTGTTCCCCCGGACATGGTGGAGGAGGTGGCCATGGCGAGGTAGGTCTGGGCTTCTCTGCTTAGGCTGCTGCCCTTGTGACCCGGCCCCGGATGAGCAGAAGAAGAGGACGGACGGACGGACGGATGGACTAAAAAGTCAAAAGGATTAAGAGATTAAAAAGTTAAGACGTTTCTTACTACATGAAACACAATGATTTACTGATAAACTGACACATGTGGAGAGCTGACAGCTGAATGTGAGTTGACACATCATTTTTATATCTGTTGTTCACTGATAGCTATCAAATATACTTAATTGGCAGAGTACTTAATTAAATTTCAATTCAGTTTCATTTATCAGCTCACAACAACAGTCATGTTCAACTGTTTCAACACAAATATCATATAGTATAAGAGACAGAAACCCAACAATCATATGAGCATCCACTGCAATAGTGGGGAGTAAGAGCACCCTTTTAACAGGAAGAGACGTCTAACAGACTCAGAGAGGGGTAGCCTCTAGTTGTCTAGCATTAAAAATGTAACTGTACATACTCTGGTTGCAGTAGTACAGCCCTATTGGCCCCGTGCTTGTTGTTACCTTCCATTATTCAGTTTTTCTTTGTATCACTCTCTATCATGCGACCTTACAGCACTCTCACTCTCAACCATGTGTCTTCATTGCTATGGCAGCAACCAGAACTGTAATAAGTATATGAAGTATATTTTTTTGCATCATTTGCTTTTGTTTTCCTGTTTATATTTCAGTAATGTGATGTAGCTCTCAGGTGCTGACAGTGAGTGGAAGCAACAAAGTGAGAGCTGGCTCCCACCCCCATGAAGTCACTGTCACGACTTATGTATAGCACTTAATTTTTCCATGTGGGAGAGCTCAAAAACTCTCACAATACTACTGCTTTATCACAAAACACAGTGTTTTTTTCTGCCTCTAAACAAATCTATACTACAAAATGTATTATTGTCCAGTCTTTACCTCACAATATGAATGAGGTGACAGATATAAATAAAATTGAAAATGGAAATATAAAAAGAAAACTTTGCCACATGAGTCACTTTTAAACCTGGTAACATCTAAGCCTGTCTTCATTACTGAGATGTGAGATACTAATGTTCTGTGACCTGTGCAGCAGTCGGGGGCGAAGGCCCTCGTGGTCTATGACCAGTTTCTGTGACTGGCTACAGGGACATGGAATGACACTTCTCTGGTGGGAAAGGAACTAATGTGTGACTTTGACAAATACTTGCCAGATGTGGTGAAGTGGCACCTTAAACTCTGGTTCTGAAACCAGTCTCCTGGAAAGGGGCTGGACTGTGGTCCACTGAGGAGTTGCTCAAAGGAACGTTTACATACAGGTTTGGCTTCTCCCCAGTGAGTTATTGCTCTGAGTGAAAAGGCCTACAGGGAGTGCAGAATTATTAGGCAAATGAGTATTTTGTCCACATCATCCTCTTCATGCATGTTGTCTTACTCCAAGCTGTATAGGCTCGAAAGCCTACTACCAATTAAGCATATTAGGTGATATGCATCTCTGTAATGAGAAGGGGTGTGGTCTAATGACATCAACACCCTATATCAGGTGTGCATAATTATTAGGCAACGTCCTTTCCTTTGGCAAAATGGGTCAAAAGAAGGACTTGACAGGCTCAGAAAAGTCAAAAATAGTGAGATATCTTGCAGAGGGATGCAGCAGTCTCAAAACTGCAAAGCTTCTGAAGCGTGATCATCGAACAATCAAGCGTTTCATTCAAAATAGTCAACAGGGTCGCAAGAAGCGTGTGGAAAAACCAAGGCGCAAAATAACTGCCCATGAACTGAGAAAAGTCAAGCGTGCAGCTGCCAAGATGCCACTTGCCACCAGTTTGGCCATATTTCAGAGCTGCAACATCACTGGAGTGCCCAAAAGCACAAGGTGTGCAATACTCAGAGACATGGCCAAGGTAAGAAAGGCTGAAAGACGACCACCACTGAACAAGACACACAAGCTGAAACGTCAAGACTGGGCCAAGAAATATCTCAAGACTGATTTTTCTAAGGTTTTATGGACTGATGAAATGAGAGTGAGTCTTGATGGGCCAGATGGATGGGCCCGTGGCTGGATTGGTAAAGGGCAGAGAGCTCCAGTCCGACTCAGACGCCAGCAAGGTGGAGGTGGAGTACTGGTTTGGGCTGGTATCATCAAAGATGAGCTTGTGGGGCCTTTTCGGGTTGAGGATGGAGTCAAGCTCAACTCCCAGTCCTACTGCCAGTTTCTGGAAGACACCTTCTTCAAGCAGTGGTACAGGAAGAAGTCTGCATCCTTCAAGAAAAACATGATTTTCATGCAGGACAATGCTCCATCACACGCATCTAAGTACTCCACAGCGTGGCTGGCAAGAAAGGGTATAAAAGAAGAAAAACTAATGACATGGCCACCTTGTTCACCTGATCTGAACCCCATTGAGAACCTGTGGTCCATCATCAAATGTGAGATTTACAAGGAGGGAAAACAGTACACCTCTCTGAACAGTGTCTGGGAGGCTGTGGTTGCTGCTGCACGCAATGTTGATGGTGAACAGATCAAAACACTGACAGAATCCATGGATGGCAGGCTTTTGAGTGTCCTTGCAAAGAAAGGTGGCTATATTGGTCGCTGATTTGTTTTTCTTTTGTTTTTGAATGTCAGAAATGTATATTTGTGAATGTGGAGATGTTATATTGGTTTCACTGGTAAAAATAAATAATTGAAATGGGTATATATTTGTTTTTTGTTAAGTTGCCTAATAATTATGCACAGTAATAGTCACCTGCACACACAGATATCCCCCTAAAATAGCTAAAACTAAAAACTACTTCCAAAAACATTCAGCTTTGAAATTAATGAGTTTTTTTGGGCTCATTGAGAACATGGTTGTTGTTCAACAATAAAATTATTCCTCAAAAATACAACTTGCCTAAAAATTCTGCACTCCCTGTAGTCTAATGAGATGAAGTAGCAGAGGTGAGGGCTAGTAGACGGCAGTCATCTCCAGCTACTTTTTGTCAGGACACTAGTCAAAGGAGTGTTGATCTGCAGAGCCAACAACCCCTATAAAAGAAGTCTGCTTCATCTCTGTGATTAAAAGGTCCTAACTATGAGATCCTATGAGCCTTACCCAGTAGTTAATGCTGAGTTCAGATGGATCCGATGTGGGTGAGGGGACGTACTGGGCGAGGTGTCTCCCCTGCTCACAATGATAAGATAAGCAAACATGAGTCGAATTCTATCAGCCTGTTAACTGCAGTTCCCCTGTTGATCACAGCGTTGTAATTTCTGGGTGGATTTCAGAGTTCTGGACAGCAGGCCTCTGGGGAAAAGTTATCATATGTTATAATATAAAACACTAGAGTAACCTGTAAGAGCTATATCTATAAAGAATATGTGTGGGGTGTGGTTTGTGGCTCAGCTGCAGGGGAGGGTGGAGCAGTGGGTTTATGATGTGATGTCAGGGGAGGCTGACACCACACCTGACCCCATCATCCAATCATGTGTCCCCTGTTGAAGATGTTGCCGGGCTGATGTGTAGGGCGATCGTGGCTCAAGAGTTGGGTGTTCGTCTTGTAATCGGAAGGTTGCCGGTTCGAGCCCCGGCTCGGACAGTCTCGGTCGTTGCGTCCTTGGGCAAGACACCTCACCTACCGCCTACTGGTGATGGCCAGAGGGGCCAATGGCGCGATATGGCAGCCTCGCCTTTGTCAGTCTGCCCCAGGGCAACTGTGGTTGCAATGTAGCTTGCCTTCACCAGTGTATGAACATGAGAGTGAATGAATCGTGGTATTGTAAAGCACTTTGAGGGTCTCAAAAAGCACAATCCATTTGGGAAGAACTGGCTCTTTCGGTTCGGCTCACTAAAAAGAGCTGGCTCTTTCGGCTCCGAACCGGCTCTTCAGGTTGTTTTGTTGCTTTAATTAATTTATTATTAACAATAATATAAAATTAGGCACAAAAGGAATTACTAATGTAAAAAAAAAAAAGTATTTTTTTATATATATTGGTTTATATATAAATATATGCGGTGGCCCCTAGAGACAAAGCACGTACAAACTCCAAAACACATTCCTAGAGTTAACTGAACTTCCAAAACAGAGCTACCTAGATCACTTAAATTACACAATTGAAAGCTAATGTGTATTGTTTGTGTATTTATACACAAGCACTCATATATATATTCAAATAATTAAAAACAAAAATGTTCATTTACCTGTTACTACCACACACCAAATCAGGTCGTTGGTACTTGCTGGCTTGTGTAGCCACTAGCTCACAAGCTCAACACTGCGCCCTAGCATTCTGGAGCACTTCTGTTGTGTTTTGTACGTGCTTCAGAGTTTGTACGTGCTTCAGAGTTCATACGTGTTTTGGAGTTTGTATGTGCTTTGTCTCTAAGGGTCACCGTAAATATACTTTTATTTATTCACTCCACATAAAATGTAATAAATAAATCATATAATACAAAAACCAACTAGTCACAGTTCAACTTTTAACTATAAATGTTCAGCTTTTTCCTTTTAAACCAATTTAAAGTGAAACAACACAAAACACTGCAAACCACAACACAATTAAATATAAATTTAAATATGAAAACAAAAAGAACATGCATATTCTCTGTCATATGGGCCTGCATGAATAAACTTTCTGAATCCTTTATCATCCACAACTGAAAATAGTTGTGGATGATTACTATACCTTTCTAATGTGACGATGTTGTCCCTGGCTCTCTTTCTCCCTCCCGCTCTGTTCCTGTGCTACTGCGAGTGTAACTACCGCCCCTCCCCCCTCTGCCCAGCGCAAAGCACAAGGCTCACGTGCGAGTGAAGCGGAAAAAAAGTACGAGAGAGAGGGTGAGAGAAAGTGAAAAAATAAGGATAAGGAGCCGGCTCGCATCGTTCACGTCAAAGACCGGGCTCTAAGAGCTATTTCGTTCGCAACCGACACATCACTAGTGGTGTGCATGCTGCAGGAGCATGGCAACTGGAGAGCTGCACGTTGGAAAGCCAATAAAAACAGGTTAAACTGCAACGCTGCTGTTGTCGGGTCCTTCATGGTCACAGAATAATACTCTGACTTTTACCTTTAGTGTCTCACAAAATGTTAAAAAAGTGAATGTCCACAATTTAGACTTTAATTGCAAGTTTTATTAATGCGGTTTAGAAAGAGCTAATTGAATAGTAATAATCACAAAGCAATAGTCAAATCACCTAAACTCTATTTTTATAATTAACCTACTCTGAGCTCTTTGATGAGGAGAGGCTGGATAAAGGATGACCATACCAACCCCAAAGATGCACTTATCCCCACATTCCGATTTAAGTTCTGAGTTGTCAGATTCAATCGTTTAAATCACGTGTGGCAGGATAAGTTTTATGTCTCGGTTCAACCCACTTTCGGCCTGGCGCATTAGGGGGGCACTATCCTACTTCCGGGCCTAAAGTAGTCTGCGTTTAATATGGCTTTTGTGTTGTTAACATGTTTAATGTTATGTATTTTCTTCTATTTAATCTCAAAAAGCTCCTAAAAAGCTAAAAAGCTCCTCAAAAAGCTTCTTACTAGTGACCCAGTAAGAATAATATTTCAAACTCCACCACGCTGTGTTCCTCCGCCACTGCCTCGTTTGAGTTTTGGACGAAATGGATTCTGGGATATTGCATTTCGTCATTTCGAGCTGATTGGAGACCAGAACAGCCAATCAGATTTTTTTTGCATCCAAGTCTGTGATTGGCTGGTTTTGTGGCACAAATATAATGGTGTACAGAAAGAGTTGAGCGCTCATGGGCAGAAATGTTGAGAGCGCGAGCAACACATTGCGAGTGAGCGCAAATGCAAAAACTGAGCGAGAGGGGCTGCTATTGTGTGTGTGGATAATAGCAAACACTGAAATACATTTTTTGCACGCAGCAAAAAATTTTGTTCACTCAAATTTAGCTTTTCTTCGCTCAAAATAAATTTCTCCTCAAAATACAACACTTGCACCTGCATTTTTTTTTTACCTGCGTTCAGAATAGTTGCACAAAAATAACGCCATAGTAAACAGATATTGTTTTTAGGTCGTAGCTGTATAAGCCTCCTATGAGCTACTCTACTCATGATTTGTGACGCTGTTTACTCGGTACTAGTGATGTGTCGGTTGCGAACGAAATGGCTCTTAGAGCCTGATCTTTGACGTGAACAACGCGAGCCGGCTCCTTATCACAAGCCATGGGGTTTGGGGGGTTTTTTGGGTTTTTTTGGTTTTTCTTTCTCTCACCCTCTCTCTCCCACTTTTTTTCCACTTCACTCGCACGTGAGCCTTGTGCTTTGCGCTGGGCAGAGGGGGGAGGGGCGGTAGTTACACTCGCAGTAGCACAGGAACAGAGCGGGAGGGAGAAAGAGAGCCAGGGACAACATCGTCACATTAGAAAGGTATAGTAATCATCCACAACTATTTTCAGTTGTGGATGATAAAGGATTCAGAAAGTTTATTCATGCAGGCCCATATGACAGAGAATATGCATGTTCTTTTTGTTTTCATATTTAAATTTATATTTAATTGTGTTGTGGTTTGCAGTGTTTTGTGTTGTTTCACTTTAAATTGGTTTAAAAGGAAAAAGCTGAACATTTATAGTTAAAAGTTGAACTGTGACTAGTTGGTTTTTGTATTATATGATTTATTTATTACATTTTATGTGGAGTGAATAAATAAAAGTATATTTACGGTGACCCCTAGAGACAAAGCACATACAAACTCCAAAACACGTATGAACTCTGAAGCACGTACAAAACACAACAGAAGTGCTCCAGAATGCTAGGGTGCAGTGTTGAGCTTGTGAGCTAGTGGCTACACAAGCCAGCAAGTACCAACGACCTGATTTGGTGTGTGGTAGTAACAGGTAAATGAACATTTTTGTTTTTAATTATTTGAATATATATGAGTGCTTGTGTATAAATACACAAACAATACACATTAGCTTTCAATTGTGTAATTTAAGTGATCTAGGTAGCTCTGTTTTGGAAGTTCAGTTAACTAGGAATGTGTTTTGGAGTTTGTACGTGCTTTGTCTCTAGGGGCCACCGCATATATTTATATATAAACATATATAAATAAAACCCCTTTTTTTTTTTACATTAGTAATTCCTTTTGTGCCTAATTTTATATTATTGTTAATAATAAATTAATTAAAGCAACAAAACAACCTGAAGAGCCGGTTCGGAGCCGAAAGAGCCAGCTCTTTTTAGTGAGCCGAGCCGAAAGAGCCAGTTCTCTAAAAAGAGCCGGAAATCCCATCACTACTCTGTACGTAATTCAGTTTGTTACGATCTCTGCCTTTCATTGTTCTTTTATAGTAAATACTTATTATGCTTTGCAGGAAGTGTGGGCCTTAGTTTTAAACAACGCTACACTAACTGAAGTGCTGCTGCTTTGCTTTTACCGTCTGTTCCTGTTCCAAACAACATTCGTGTAACAAGGTAGAAGCCGCAATCAGTTTTTGGCAGTGACTTTTATATAACCTTTATTTATGCAGTTAAAAAAATCTCATTAACATTAAAAATGTCTTTTGTAAGAGTAAGTTGGCCAAGAGGACAGCAGAAATGGCAGCAAATATTACAATAGTTCTGTAAAAATATTTTAAGTGGGGATAAAGGACCGGATTGGTTATAATGTAAGTACAATAACACAGAGTTGTAAAGATACTTGAAAAACTGATAATTTTTTAATTCTCTATATAACCCCTTTGTAAACCCTATTCACCGAAGTCTATTTACGAACATACGTAAAGATATTACACATAAAAAATACACAGAAACATTGGAAATCAGTTTTTGGCAGACAATCACTTTTTGGCACAACACCGGCTACTGGAGTTGGCTGGCGTGCACATTGATTGACTGGATGATTAACTTATAGTCGGGCAGACGGCAAGTTGAAGCAATACGGCGATTCCGTCTGCTCCAGATTTTAAAGTTTTATCTAGATTGTATGTTTTCTGTTGTTTTGATTTGTAGTTTGGATTTTTGTCACGCCACTGGTAGGAGGCCCTTTTTCTAGCTGTAGATCACCAGTGTGGTCCTGCAGTTGGGTTATCCCCCAGCGCTGCATATTAGTTTTGTTGTAATATATTATAATTTTCTTTTTTCTTTTATTCAGATGCGGAGGGCTGACGTGGAGGAGACTGGGGGCGCCTTGGTGGTGGGAACTTTTGAGTGTTACACACCTGTCTTTTAGTTTATTAGTGAGAGTGTGCTGCACTTGTGTATTGGTGTGTTTTCTTTTCTTTTTTTTTGAGTTTGTGCGTGGCATCCCTGCCCCTCCACTGGTAAGCCTCGGCTCTGAATACCTTTTTTAAGCATATTTGTACATTGATATTTATGATTGTGCTTTTATATGTTGTTTTAAATAATTATTAATAAATTGTTTTATCATTGAACTTTGTCTCCGTACTGAGTATAATGAACCTAAGTGCCTTCTTGGTGATTAGTGTTACTTCCAGTATTCTCTGGGTGAAATTCCCAGGGTGGCGTTGTCTTTTAAACTGTGAAGAGTATTTGCTTTATTCCCACCTCGTGCTGCTACACACGCTTAAAAACTCACCTGTTCCATCTAGCTTTTGAAGCAAATTAGTTTGGACTTCCACCTGGCCTGCAGTTGTGCTATGTGACTGTAACTACAACTGTTTTTAATTGTTGTTAACTGTTTTTGTTGCCTTTGTAATCTGCTTTGCTACCTTGTGTGAAGCACTTTGATGGACACTGTCCTTTTTAAATGTGCTATAGAAATAAAATATTGATGATTATTGAGTTGATGAAAATCACCCAACAGGAGAACTGTGGAAGTATGATGTAAACCAAAATCCTTCAGAACTAACCATCTAACACAGGGAAAATGAGCAGAGAGGAAAGCCAAAAATATACGACCAGTTTGTAGGTTCACAGGTCGGACTGGGTCAAGCATCTCTGATGTGATTTGTGAACGACTTACATCCAATCTTCTGAACTGTTCCTTCCCGGGGACATCCAATCACATTATTAACATCTAATCACAGAAAAATCACAGGAAAAACGGGGAAAAGGTCTGTTTAGCACGTTGCTCATTTTTAATCACATAAAGCTGGATGTTAACGCCTTTTACTCCCTCTTAGCTGTGATGACCAGGGGGTACTTCACTCTCTCTCAGCCTCATGTCACCTGACAGCAGCCAAAATATAACTACAATATCCAGAGAGATGATTTGTAAAAGAAAAAAATATTCCCCCAACTCGGAGGAAAAACAAAAACCATTTCTTTTAGTGATGGGATTTCAGGCTCTTTTTAGAGATCCGGCTCTTTCGGTTCAGCTCACTAAAAAGAGCCGGCTCTTTCGGCTCCGAACCGGCTCTTCAGGTTGTTTTGTTGCTTTAATTAATTTATTATTAACAATAATATAAAATTATGCACAAAAGGAATTACTAACATAAAAACAAGTGGTTTTATTTATATATGTTTATATATAAATATATGCGGTGGCCCCTAGAGACAAAACACGTACAAACTCCAAAACACATTTCTAGCATGAACTGAACTTCCAAAGCCGAGCTACTAGATCACTTAAATTACACAATTGAAAGCATGTGTGTATTGTTTGTGTATTTATACACAGGCACTCATATATATATTCATATATATATTCAAATAATTTAAAAAAAAGTTCATTTACCTGTTATTACCACACACCAAATCCGGTCGTTGGTACTTGCTTGAAGATCGTGAAGGACCTCAGCCATCCCAACAACAGACTGTTCTCTCTGTTGAGGTCAGGAAAGCGATTCCGCTCCCTGAAGACCAACACAGAGAGACTGAGGAGGACCTTCTTCCCGCAGGCGATACGGTCTCTCAATCACACCACCACACAGTACTGACCCACACATACAGTTCTTACACACACACTGGACTTTCTGGACTTTGGTTTTGCACAACACTGGTCACTATATTCTTCATTTCCGGTTAATACTTGTACAGCTGCTGTTATTGTGTATATATTTATTTATATTTAGATTTCTTCATACATTCTTATATAGTTCTATATTGTGTATTGTGTATTTTGTTGTACAGTTATTTTATTTTCAACTTTAATTTATATATTTATCTTTATCTTATTCTTCCCAGTTAAATTTACCCTTCATTCTAATTTGTGTTGTACAGTTATTTCATTTTTAACCTTAATTTATATTCTATTCCTTCCTAGTTAAATTTACCCTTTTTAATTTTTCATATTTATTTCCTATCTTATTCATAGCCTTTCCTTTTTTGCTTTCTTTAGGTCACGAGCAGTTGTCCAAGCATTTCACTACATATCGTACTGTGTATGACTGTGTACGTGACAAATAAAATTTGAATTTGAATTTGCTGGCTTGTGTAGCCACTAGATAACAAAGGCTCAACACTGCGCCCAGCATCCTGGAGCACTTCTGTTGTCTTTTGTACGTGTTTTGAGTTTTTATATGCTTCTGAGTTTTTACGTGCTTCGGAGTTTGTACGTGTTTTGGAGTTTTTACGTGTTTTGGAGTTTGTACGTGTTTTTACGTGTTTTGGAGTTTGTACATGCTTCAGAGTTCATACGTGATTTGAAGTTTGTATGTGCTTTGTCTCTAGGGGCCACCGTAAATATACTTTTATTTATTCACTCCACATAAAATGTAATAAATAAATCATATAATACAAAAATCAACTATTCACATTTCAAGTTTTAACTATTTAAATTTTCAGCTTTTTCCTTCCTTAAATTTAAAGTGAAAAGAACACAAAACACTGCAAACCACAACACAATTAAATATAAATTATAATATGAAAACTAAAAGAACATGCATATTCTCTGTCATATGGACCTGCATGAATAAACTTTCTCAATCCTTTATCATCTGCAACTGAAAATAGTTGTGGATGATTACTATACCTTTCTAATGTTGTTGTCCCTGCCTCTCTTTCTCTCTCTCTGGCTCTGTTCCTGTGCTACTGAGTGTAACTACCGCCCCTCCCCCCTCTGCCCAGTGTAAAGCACAAGGCTCGCGTGCAGAGTGAAGCGGAAAAAAAGTGCGAGAGAGAGGCTGAGAGAAAGAAAAAAAAAAACCCACGTGACGGCTCGCGATAAGGAGCCGGCTCGCGTGGTTCACGTCAAAGAGCCGGCTCTAAGAGCCATTTCGTTCGCGAACGACCCATCACTAATTTCTTTTGTCAAAGACTATAAACATGTGCACTAATGTGATTAAACTGATCATTTTACTTTGCGGCTTAGTGGGAACAGACTTCCTTTTGGAGTTGGTCTCAAGTAACATCTGGATGAAAACAATAAAACAAGTTTTCAATATGGATGTTTTTTTTTATCTCATTTATTTCATTTAGATTGGACCATGTTATAGTTTCAAAAGTTAGCACCAAAAAGTTTGTTTCTGCAGACATTTCTTCTTGAGTTGCAGTAACTCTGGTCTCTTCAATCACTGAAACCACACAATAAATCATACAGGAGGAAATCTGAGGTGTTAAATCATGTGACATCCTGAAACAGGGTTTCACAGGGATCAGTCAACCAAACAGGTCAACAGCTTCTGGTGAGAAATGAACACATCTTCACCTAGACACTGAGGTGTTGTGCAGTTTGTTTTGGATAACTGGCTGATAATGAATAACAGAAGAGGTGACTGACCCCAGGCCATGAGAGGAGTAAGTTTCTGTTTGTGAACATGGCTAACAAAGCAACTTTTCAGAAAAATGTTGGCTCCTGTTAGCAAAGAAAAGCTCAGACACACATACTGTAGCTCAGAGAACAAGAACAGGGACACACAAGATACGGTTGGTTGAAATATGAATATGTTTGATGCTTTACACAGAAGAGAATCTTTTTATCCCCTAATATCAGCAAGGACAAGATGTGAAATGAGAAAGAACAACCTAAACATTTACAAAATGTGGCAAAATAAAGAAAATAAGTTCTCTGGTGGCGTTTAATGGCAGAGCCCACAACAAAGCAAGCCAATACAAATTACTATTGATACTGCCTATGGGGGGAAAAAAACATCCTCATCTTAAATGTCAGATAAAGCATGTAGTACACACAAGTCCATTCCCACGGGCTGTAAAAAACAACTGGTGAATATCTCACTACATTATTTTCTTCTGTTTATCACATGTTGGGGTGGCTGGACTCTCGCCCAGCTGCCATGGGGTAGGACGGGTTGTCGGTCTGTGGCAGGGCTCATACACAGAGACAGAGGAACAGTCGCACTCCTTGGAGAAATTTAGAATCACCAATTAAAAATTCAACTTAATTTCAATTGAATTTTAGTTAGAGTGCACCAAATCACAACAAGAGTCCACAACAAGTGCTTGATGAAAAGAGACACACGAGGGCAGGAAAGCAAGACATTAATAATAACTAATGGTCGCATGTAGGGTTAAGGTGAGTGAAGAAGAAACAATGAGTGCACTGTGGGACCCCCCCAGCAGCCTAAGCCTGAGGGCTTCAGCCCTAACAATATGCTTTATCAAAAAGTTTTAAGCCTGATCTTATAAAAGCAGAGAGGCTGTCTGTCTCCCAGATACAAACTGGAAGCTGTTTCCAGGGAAGAGGAGCCTGAAGGCTGAAGGCTCTGCCTCCCATTCTACTTTGGGTGATATGGGACATCTTTAGATAAGATGGGGGCCCTTAGGCATGGGAATCAAAAAACGGTCTCCACTAGTTAATTTTTTTTGGAATTGTTAATCTACTTGCCTGTTAACCCACTTATTGGTTTCACTTGCACTTATTGTAAAAATCAGTTGATTTTTAGTTTTTGTGCCAGAGTAGGTAAACAGTGGTGCAGCCTCCAGCATGGATCTGGACAATACTTTTATTATTGTTGAACAAAAGGATGAATGCACAAGAACATGCATAGTCGACATGCTAATACTAAGCCACCCAGGAACCCCGAGTGATGATAAAGCTCAGTGAATGCTAAGCCCAGCTCAGCAGCCAGACTCTGATCTTTAACTGCAGCCTCCATTTTTACCTGGTCATGATTCTAAAGTAGAATCACTGTGGCAACTGCCTTGAAGTCTCTTTGTGCTGATATTGTACACATGAAAAAAATATATGTTTAATGTGTAGACTGAAGCATATATCCTGGTCAAAAATGTTTATTTTGATCAGTTAGCTGTTTTACAACTGCTCTTTCTCCATGCCAGCTACAGTGCAGTAAAGAAACCAATGTTTCTTCTTATTTTCTTCATTTCTGATTAATCTAGCTTTATGGAGGGCTTTTATAGAGCAACAAACACTTTTTCCAGGCTAAGTGAAGATTTGCAACATTCGTGACACTAGTTCCTCTCCAGATAATGGCTTTAAGGTGCACATTTGAGAGTTATACCTGGGAGTCAAGCACTTCTGATTTGAGGCTCTTTTTTTCAAAGGAGCCACAGTATGCAAGGTCATACACAGGGAGGATGTGATACTATTAATGAGATCATTTACCTCTGTGGGAGTGGAGTTTAGGTTGCCGCTCTGCTCTGTATTGGCACTGAAGTGGAAGAATTATATCGTTAAAGTTAGTTACAGCTTTTATAGAACAATAACTACTTTAATGAAATGAATTTCTCACTGCTGTGAAATTCATTATTGTAAATTTAAATGCTATTTAAAAAATTAACAAGAGGGTTTTCAGGAAATACTGTCAAATGTTCAGTTTGTCAAAACAGTTTGTGCCGTGGAAAACGCCAGATTACCCATATAGACATGTGGAAGACATGCAATCTCCACACAGAAAGGCCCTGGCCAGATGGGCCAGAGTCTGGTTCGAGCAGTCGGGCTCAACGAATGGTCTCCTCTCTGTCCCAAGTGAGGGAGCCCACTTTGCACATGGAGGGGAGAATGTTTTCTGTTATGGGCTACTTGGCATTGGTAGAGAACTGGCGAGAGAGTGCATCTGATTTTATATTAACCTGGGCCATAGGAAGTTGAAATGACTAAAAAACAGACACCAACAGGCTTGGCAAGCATTAAGTCTCTTAATGGTTCACAGGTAAGTCAAGGTAGGTCAAGATCTGTCCAAATGACAAATGGCTATCCTGCCCCCTCCAACCCTTTCTACCACTCTTCTAAGTCCAGCTTCAGTAGCAGTAGTTCATGGTCTCCTACATTATACTAACATTTGATGGGGATTAAGGAGAAAGAGAAAAAAACATAAAGCTGTAGCTTACCTTCAGGCCCAAACGCTGGAAGAATAATGGTCCCACCCCAAAATTGAATGCATCCACCTCGACTATAAATTGCTTCTTGACGTCAGGGTGAACTAGAATGGGTGCAGAGGTGAGTACCTCTTTCAGCTTAATGAATGGTGGGAAGGTGAGTGTTGATGCTAAATGGCTATAATTACAAATGAAGCGCAAAGCCAAGGAAGAGCTGAAGATGTTTCCGGGATGTAGGGTTGGCCATTGAATCACTGCTTGCGTCTTTACCAGGTTCGGCTTCACATACCCTTCTGCCAGCATGTAGCCTAGAAGCTTTTACGTACAGTCTGTTTTCCAGGAGTTACTGTTGCATGATGCAGACATGAATCCTGTGTTCCTCCAGGGACTTGGAAAAAAGTCAATATGTCATCCACATACACAAAAATTAATAAGTTCAAAAAGTTTCTAAGTACATGTTTAATGAGAGCCTAGAAGAATGCTGGGGCAGTAGTGAGACCAAATAGCATTATAAGATACTCATAGTGACTTAAAGGAGCCACTCGTCCACTTCCCTGAATCAGACTAAATGGTTAGTGTTATGAAGCTCAAGCTTAGTGAATATGGTGGCCCTCTGAAGTGACTCAAAACTTGAACTGATGAGAGGTAATCAGTATTTATTCCATCCATCCATCTTCTTCCGCTTAGCCGGGGCCAGGTCGTGGGGGCAGCATCCCAAGCAGAGAAGCCCAGACCTCTCTCTCCCCAGCCACCTCCTCCAGCTTGTCTGGGGGAACACCAAGGCATTCCCAGGCCACCGAAGAAATATAAACTCACCAGCGTGTCCTAGGTCTGCCCCGGGCCTCCTCCCAGTGGGACATGCCCAGAACACCTCACCCAGGATGCGCACAGGAGGCATCCTTGTCAGATGCCCGAACCATCTCAAGTGGCTCCTTTCGATGTGGAGGAGCAGCGGCTCTACTCTGAGCCCCTCCCGGATAGCCAAACTTCTCACCCTATCCCTAAGGGAGAGTCCAGCCATTCTTTGGAGGAAGCCCATTTCCACCGCTTGTATCCACGATCTCATTCTTTCGGTCACTATCCACAGCTCGTGACCATAGGTGAGGGTCGGGACGTAGATCGACCGGTAAGAGCTGTGCTTTTACACTCAGCTCTCTCTTCACCACAACGGACCGCTACAGCAACCACATCACTGCAGCCGCAGCACCAATCCGTCTGTTGATCTCCCGCTCCCTTCTCCCTTCACTCGTGAACAAGACCCAGAGATACTTAAACTCCTCCACTTGGGGTAGAAACTCGTCCCTGACCCAGAGTGGGCACTCCATCCATTTCCGACTGACAACCATGGCCTCGTCCGGATTTGGAGGTGCTGATTCTCATTCCCACAAAGCGAGCTGGAGGTCATCACCCAATGAAGCCAACAGAACCACATTATCCACAAATTGCTACCTTCGTGGTGGAGGGGTTTGTGTGTCCCAGGGATCCCAGGCACTATGTTGTCTGGGGGCTTTTTGCCCCTTGGTAGGGTCTCCTGTGGCAAATTGGTCCTGGGTGAGGGACCAGACAAAGAGCAATTCAGAAGACCCCTATAAGAAGACCATCGAGGGAACAGTTCACTCTGCCCTGGATAGGGTTACTGGGGCTCGCCCTGGAGTCAGGCCCGGGGAGGGTGCCTGTGGGCGAGCGTTTGGTGGCTGGGCCTTAGTCCATGGGGCTCAGTCTAGCACAGAACAGGGGCCCATCTTCTTGCAGGCCCACTACCCACAGGAGGCACTGTAGGGGTAGGGTGCATTGTGAGCTGGGCGGCGGCCAGGAGCAGAGGTCCTGGCGGACCGATCCCCATCTAGCAAAACTGGATCAGTATTTATTTTTCACTGTTCGGTAATCAATACATGGCCATGACAGATTTTAAAGGCAACTCAAAGGATGCCGGGCTACAGAAGAGGGAATTGCACAATTTTAGGGTCTGTGTGGGGGAAGAGAGAGCCTTGTCTTTGAATACTTCCTGAAGGTCAATTTATTCTTCCAGGATGGTGGACAGGTACGGCGGTTGTGTAAGTGAAGAGGGAGAATTGCTTGAACTTGTAGTTAGCACAGATTCTAAACAGTTAGCAAGACAAAACAGACTCCAACTCTTGATTTTATATAAGGGTTGAATATAAGGGTTGTATTTCTCCAACCAGGGATAGCCAAGAATCCACGGGGTGCCTGAGGAGGGAAACGTAATGGTTTCCCAGTGATTTCTAGAGGATATAAATCTGACAGGGTCGGTCTGGTGGGTAATCTTGGCAAAATGTCACTGTTTAATGCGGTGGCAGGGTTTGGTGGATCTAGCATTATTAGAGGAAGGGTTCGTTTTTAAGCTAATTCAGTATCAGTGAGATTTTGTTTAGCGCCAGAGTAAGTAAGTGCATGGAGAGAGTTGGAATGCTGGTTGAGGCAAAGGGTAACTGGTAATCGCAAACAGGGCTTGGACATAGCCATGGAGCTGCCCCCCACATTTCCAAAACTACCAGTGGGTGGAGTCAAAGTACCTGTAAGGAATAGAGTGGCCACAATAAAAACACTCACGGGCACAGAAGCACTTCTCCTTCAGCTCCTGAGTGACCAGCCTGTCTGTATGGGTTCGGCAAGTGAACAAGGTAAAAAGTGTAAGGAGGTGGTAGCAGAAGCTGCTAACAGAGGGGAGAGAGTGGAGACGTACACCGGAAATGATCAAAACAGTCCCTTATGGTATTTGTGGTTTTTCTCAGCCTCTCTCTCCCTCAGGAGTTTATTTATCCAGAGAGAGACAGAGAGAGCTAAATCTTTGAATGTGACGGGTTCATGATTCTAACTAATCTTTCATTTGATGAATTTACGCTTGAAAAAATATGTCCTGAAGAGCGTGATCGAGCCAGCAGGCCTCAGCAGCTCCTGTGCAGAAACTAATAATGAATCCGGTCACAGTGTGATTACCCTGTCGTAAATGCAATCGTTTCTTGGCTGTGCAGCCCTCAGAAACTGGGTGAACGAAAGTCTTTTTCAGCTCTTTTACACACAGCAATCCTCCAAAGTTAGAGAGTTTTGCAGCAGCATCAGAGCGAGCAGGGTGAGTGGCCGATTGCCAGAGAACATTGTAACAGGAATCCCCCACAGCAACCCAACTCACCAGAAAATGGTGGCTGACAACATGGCATCACAGATATGGGCACTATTTGGACAGCTGCAGGGAAAGCTGGGCAACTGCCTCAGGTGCAACAAAAGGGACCTTAAGTGGAGGTGACTAGCTGGGAGTGGTGGTGGTGTTAGAGTGAATCTCCTTT
This sequence comes from Maylandia zebra, assembly GCF_041146795.1. Lineage (NCBI taxonomy): Eukaryota > Metazoa > Chordata > Actinopteri > Cichliformes > Cichlidae > Maylandia > Maylandia zebra. Next base: position 20,311,026 of record NC_135186.1, on the reverse strand, counting down.
AGAGCTGTGAGAATTTCCTCCTGTTTATCACAAATTGACTGACACTGTAGTGCCTGCTCATCCTCCCCAATGATGGCATCCTGCTTAGATATAGTGGTCCGAATTGGGTCTGTTGGGTCCATGTAAAGGGGCGGGTACGTGGAGTGGACCCAAACCAGACTCAAAGGACAGACAGGTTTGCAAGAAATCAAAGCTTTTTTAAAAATTCAGGATTAGAGGGGAGTTATTACCAATCAGTAAATGGTTGGCAGTAGGTGAATCTTGACAAGGTGAGTGCTTACCTGTGAAACCAAAAAACCAGGAGTTCCAAAGAAAGTGGCCAAGCAAGTGTCTAGCAAGGACTGGCAAGGTGAGTGGAACAGATAATCCAACTTTTTCTCCAGTAATCCAGAAGTGATTGGCAAGCAGGAAGGCATGCAGGTAAGATTGTCTGAGATTTACTTATTTCCAGTTGAGTGGCAGGAATCATTGAGCAAGGCTGATTTAACAGGTGAGTTGTGCAGCAGATGTGTGACCAGTGACAAAAACATCAGGTAAATTGGATACTGATCCTGGACCGAGCACCAAAGCATACGGAGATGTGAGGTAAGTGAAGAACATAGGCTCCAATTTACCACCATGGGGTAATCTGGCAGAGATTGGAAGTTTATGCTAGTTTTAAATGCTAGTCAGCTGATTTCTGCTTGATGGCTTGCAGGTGGGAGCAACATGTGTGAGAGCGGAACTCCACCCCGAATGCAGAACCTGGATACCAGAGCTGCGACGAAAAAACACGGCACACACCAGGCACTCACTTGGACCATGACACAGCTCTCTCCTCCGGGCCCTGGCAGTTAATCAAAACCAGGGGAGGCACGATGAGATGATGGAGATCAGCTGTGACAACCAGGCTCCCCTAACACCATACCCGCCACACTCTTTAAATAAACTATTCACCTCCAGATGATCAGTTAGCTGTTTTAAACTACTCTAAAGAAGGGGCTCAGATCCCACCCCCACTTCAAACCAATGTGACAGTTTCGCCGTCCTTCATACATGTCCTACCATCCCCACACTTCTCTGCCACTCTAACGTCCTTGTGCAGTACCACAGTTCCTAGATAAGCAACCTACATTTTCTATAGATCCACAAAAGCAATCCTCAACCCTTTCAAACCAAACATCATATCTGTAGTGCTCCTTCACTCTATGAAGCCATACTGCTGATCACCAATCACCACCTCTCTTCTTAACCTAGCATCAACATCTCTTTCCCATATGTTCATGGTATGGCTGACCACTGCCCTGTCTGCTAACCATCTCCACAGGTAAGTCATCACAACCAGCTGCATTTCCGCTCTTCATTGTCTTGATAGCTGCCTTCACTTCCAGCTCACTAATTTCCTGAAGTTCTTGATTCAACAACTGCCCTCCATCCATGTTTCTGTCTCATTTTCATCAGCTACTCAAAGAACTCCTCCCGTCTTCACTCTTCATTCATTACGTTTCCATCATTATCCTTAACATCCCTAGCCTTCTTTTAGTATTCAGCGTTACAGAAAACTCACTGTAACCATTTTCTTTTGAAATCTCTCTTTGCCATACATCTTGTCTCCCAGTACTCCTACCTATTTTCTTCATCTCCCTGACTGTCCCACCTTTTATTTGCCAACATCTTTCTTTGTTCCTGTACTTCCTCGTCCCACTACTTGTCTTCTTTCCTCTTTCCACAGAATAAACACCCAACACCTTTTTGGCAGCTGTGTAAATGAAACAGCTTTAATTGCCAAAAAACAGTAAAAACAAAGGTGTATTGAGTAGCAATGAAGAATAACAAATACTAAAAAACAAGAAAATATACCTGAGCTGCTTGCAACCAGCAATCACTCAGCATGGAGCATTCATAACCATATGTTTTCTTTGTACTCTTTTCAATGACATTTCACAGATTTGTCCAATCTTAGCAGAGGGCTTCCTGACATACACTTTTGAACATATGTCCTTATATCATCCACTGGTGAGCTTTCAGAGGACATCAGGACAGTCTCAGTCGGACTTCCGGTTCCAGGGGCAACTAAGCGATGGTAGCTTAGACCGTAGTCTCTCGATCAAAATCCAGGAATCACCCCATAAAGTCAATTTACTACGACAAAAATAGTCTTAGTGAATTTCTGGATAGGGGAACGATGGCCACGAAACAAAAAAGCAGGAAGACTACTACGCAAACGACAAAAGAGGCAAATTTGGTAGCGCATGATGCCGCTACTGTTAGCTCCGGCGAAGACATGTCTGGTGAAGCTAACACGGAGGAAGAAGTGACGAACAAATTAATACTTAAAGAACTACGTGAATATCGACAAGAAATTAAGGGAGAGTTCACAAAGACAAATGCTAGATTGGATGAAGCTGAGAGCAGGATTGAGGGAAATGAGAAGAAACTACAAGATATAGAAGAAGTGTTAACAAGCCTGCTGCGAATGCAAGAGCAGCTACAAGAGAAATTAACAGACCAGGAGGGCAGCTCGAGGAGAGAGAATGTGAGAATATATGGAATACCTGAGGGCACAGAAGGAAACGCAAAAGCAATGGTAGCGTTTATCGAGAAAGTCCTGAAAGAAAATTTGGGAATCCCTGCCTCAATGGAGATGCACATTGAAAGAGCGCACCGGGGCCTGGGTCCACAGCCTCCACCAGACGTGAAGCCCAGATCTATCCTTGTTAGATTCCAGAGTTTTAAAATGAAGGAAGAGGTGATCCGTCTGGCATGGCAGAAAAAAGGTTTCACTATGGATAATCACCTAATTAGCATCGACCATGACTACGCTTCAGCAATTCTGAAAAAGCGGAAGGAATATGCTGAAGCCAGGCGTGCATTAAAGGAAAACAAGATACGTTTCCAAACCCTGTATCCAGCCCGTTTGAGAGTACATTATGAAGATGGAAAGACACGGTGGAAGAGGCAACGGCGGACATGGCGAGCCGGGGACTGCCGGTAAAAGTGATTGAAAAACCAAAGAGGGAGAGGATTCAGCGAGGAGAGGATTCAGCGAGGATTCAGCGAGCAGCATGGCAGCCCGTGCGAACAAGGCGTACTTCGGAGGCGGCGAAGCCACGCAGCTTCAAAGACAAACTGCGAGCGTTCAGACGTTCATCACTGGATAATACAGGTTAAACTTAATCCTAACTATAACAAATGGACTTTAGTAGTGATAATCGACGGTTAAGACAAGATAAAGAGCCACACTTAACATAAATGTGTTAAGTAATTTGATCGAAGTAAAGGGACAAAAGGGGAGAGGACCATCATGACTGTTGCCACAGTAGAGGGCCCTGCAACTCATTTTGGGTTGGATGCTTTCCCTCGGACTTGCTACAGGTCAGAAAGAGGACCGTGTGGAAGTCAGAAGAGGGAGAACTGTTAAGTGTTCACAACTTTATTTATTTATTTTTATTTATTTGTTTATTTTTGTTAGTTTGTTGGTGGCATTTTTTGTTTTACTGTGTTTACGAGGCAGCAGCTTATATGAAGTGGGGGAGAAAAGGGGAAATTGTAAGGTATGAATGCAGGGAGAACCAATTGGATTAATATCCTTCAATGTAAATGGAGTTCTAAATCCGGTCAAAAGAAGTAAGATTTTGTCTAAATTAAAAAGGGAAAAAGCACAGGTGGCTTTCCTCCAGGAGACCCACCTGAGTCAATCAGAACATGATAAATTGAGAAGACAAGGTTTTAAAAACGTATTTTCGTCTTCATACAAGGGAGGACATAGGAGAGGAGTTGCTATACTTATTTCAAATACAATTAATAATGAACATATATCAGAACTACAGGATGGGGAGGGAAGGTTTATAAAAATTACGGGTAAAAATGAAGGTCAGGAAATGACGTTTATAAATGTGTATATTCCTGGAAGTAACTGGACAATATATAAACAAATATTTGATTTAATGGTGAATTCACAAGGTCTGGTAATCTGTGGAGGTGATTTTAATATTAGATTGAATCCTAAACTAGATGTGTCTGGAGCATCTATTAGCTCAAATGCTCTTACAAAAAAATTTAATCAATTGATGGAAGAATTGGGGATAATTGATGTTTGGAGAGAGTTACATCCTAAAAGCAGGGACTATACCCACTACTCCTGTCCCCATAGGACTTATTCCAGAATAGACTATTTCATTATGTTCAGTAATGAATGTACTAGAGTAAAGGGATGTCAAATTAAAACGATAGATCTTTCAGATCATAGCCCTATTTCACTGTCTTTGAGTTTAGAGAAGAAAGCAAGGAAGGTGCTGTGGAAACTGAATTCAACCATATTAAACGATCCCATACTAAAACAAAAGTTAAGAGAAGAAATAAAGGATTTTCTTGAATTAAATGATACCGGGGAAGTGTTGCAAATCATATTATGGGATACCTTAAAGGCAGTAATGAGAGGAAAAATAATTTCAATGACCTCCCATCTGAAAAAGATAAAGCTTCAAAAATTAGTCAACCTTCAGGCAAAGTTAAAACAACTACAACGGGAAGATGGATGCAAAGGTAATTCTGAGATTAAAAAAAGAAATTTAAAAAATATAGGTCGAAATTGATGAAATTTATACACAAGAAACTCAAAAGAAAATTATTCTTTTAAAGCAGAAATATTATGAGATAGGAAGCAAATCCTCTAAAGTCTTAGCCTATAAACTGCGTAAACAGAGATTGGAAAACACAATTCTTAAAATAAAAAATCCTCAAACAAAGATAATGGAAAATCAATTAGAGAAAATTCAAGAGAGCTTAGAGTTGTTCTATAAAGAACTGTATACCCAACCACAAACAACGGATGAAATAAAAATTGATAATTTTTTGAACAAATTAAAACTACCAACTTTAACGAATCTCCAAAACGAAAGTTTACTCCAACCAATAACAACCAAAGAACTTCACCTGGCAATATCTAAATTAAAAGGCAAGACCCCGGGTTTGGATGGGTACACTGCAGAGTGGTATAAAAACCTTAAAGAGGACTTGCTTCCTATTCTATTGAATACATTCAACTGGATTATGCAAAATGGTAAATTACCCCCTTCGTGGAAGGAAGCAGTTATTTCCATCATTCCCAAAGAGGGTAAAGATAGGACAGAATGTAGCAGTTATCGACCGATTAGTGTATTAAATTTGGACTATAAACTATTTACAGCAATTCTGGCACGGAGATTAGAAAAAATCTTACCTGACATAATAGACCTGGATCAGTGTGGTTTCATCCAACAAAGGCAAACACTGGACAACATAAGGCGTTCCCTACATGTTATTGAACAAATAAACAGAGATGGGGTCCAGGCAATGTTGGTGGGACTGGACGCTGAGAAAGCCTTTGATTCAGTCAGATGGCTTTTTCTTTATAGGGTACTGAAGACTTTTGGTTTTCACAATAAATTCATTTTAATAATACAATCCCTTTACGATAAACCAAGGGCTCGCGTGAAAGTCACTGGAGATTTATCTGAATCATTTACTCTAGAAAGAGGGACCAGGCAGGGTTGTCCAGTCTCACCACTTTTATTTGTACTTTATATTGAGCCTCTTGGTCAGTTTATAAGAAACAATACCAAAATTAAAGGTATTGTAGTTGCTGGGGAAGAACAAAAAGTGGCAATGTTTGCAGATGATGTCTTGGTCTTTTTGAAGGAACCTGAAGAATCATTTGAGGAGTTGATGTCCTCTCTCTCCGTTTTTGGAGAACTGTCTGGTTATAAACTAAACCTAAACAAAACACAGGTAATGACACTAAACTATACAGCATCTAACACTTTACGAGATAATTATAATATAAATTGGGAAGCTGAAACACTTAAATACTTGGGAATAATTCTAACTAAGAATATTTCTAATCTATCACAAGTAAATTATGGTCCCTTGTCACAGGCCATAAAATTTGATTTAGATAGGTGGAATCTGGTGCCTTTCTTAAATTTAAACTCAAGGATATTAGCAGTGAAAATGAATGTACTCCCAAGACTCCTCTATTTATTTAGAACTTTGCCTGTTGAAGTAAGTCAAACACAGTTTGGGGAATGGGACAAATGGATTTCGCGCTTTATTTGGCATGGGAAAAAACCAAGAATTAAATTTAGATCGTTAAGCAAGGCAAAAAAAGGGGGGGGGGGGGGGGCAATGCTCCCATGCTTACAATACTACTATTATGCATCTCAGGTCATCCCCCTGCTGCAATGGTGTAACCCGAATTTGAAAGCTAAGTGGAAATTCATAGAATTCAATACAACCCCTAAATTCCAACTACAAGCCTCAATTGCAGATAAAAAATTGGCAGACCGTTTAGAAGATAAAGGACCATGGATTAGCCACACTTTAAAAATATGGAATAAAGTGACTAAAATATGTGGTAGTGAACGAATACTAAAAGTATTTAGATGGTGTGCTTATGACACAGTTTTTAGACCAAATGAAAGTGATAATAGATTTCAGTCCTGGATAGAGAGTGGACTAACAACATTCCATTCCATCCATCCATCCATTCGCTTCCGCTTATCCTTTTCAGGGTCGCGGGGGGTGCTGGAGCCTATCCCAGCTGTCATAGGGCGAGAGGCAGGGTACACCCTGGACAGGTCGCCAGTCTGTCGCAGGGTTAACACACAGGGACAGACAACCATTCGCACTCACATTCACTCGCACATTTAAACCTAGTGGCAATTTGGATTATCCAATTAACCTATCCCCACAAGTTGCATGTCTTTGGACGGTGGGAGGAAGCCGGAGTACCCGGAGAGAACCCACGCAAACACGGGGAGAACATGCAAACTCCATTGAACTCAGGACCTTCTTGCTGTGCGGCAACAGTGCTAACCACCGTGCCACCGTGCTGCCCCCACATTCCATTCCTTCACACATAAAGGCACACTACAGAGTTTCCAGTCTTTACAAATAAGAAATGGCTTAAGACAAGTAGATTTCTTCAGGTTTCTTCAAATGAGGGATTACTTTAATAAACACTGCAATATCCCAAACCCAAATATGGTTGAGTCAGAAATTTTTAAGAAAGTTAAATTAGCATATGATAGTTCTCTGAGAAAGGCAATCTCCAAACTATATGATGTGCTCCTTCAAGCAAGGAAGGATACTACTCAAAATGTTAAGATTAAATGGGAATTGGAATCGGGGATGGGTATAACAAACGAGAACTGGGAGAGGATTTGTAATTTTCATTGGTACTCAACAAGTTCTTTATCTTGGATAAAGAACATTTGACTGTTGGAAGAACATTATTAGATCAAACTAAATATAAAAATGGGACAGCAGAATGCTGGAGAAGCTGTGGATCAGAAGAGGCACATCATTATCATATCTTTTGGGACTGCCCTAACTTAAAAAATTACTGGCTGGGAATCCATAAAACTTTGTGTGAGGTTTTTAAGATAAAATTTGACATCAATTTTGTAAATTTGTACTTGGGCTTGGTTGCTGGCTCGGTCTGGGGAGGGGACACAAAACTCTTACAAGGGCTATTAGCGGCCAGCAAAAAATCAATAACCAGAAAGTGGTTAAATCCAACTCCGCCAACACTTGAGGATTGGTTTAATGTGGTTTTCGAAATATTTAAAATGGAAAAATTGACATTCTTTTTAAAAATTCAGAAAGACAAATTCTACAAAATATGGAATAAATGGATTAGCTTTGTGTCCCCCATCCGCCCTGAATTTAGGTAAGACCAGCCCTGAATTGGTGTATCTTGGTGTATCTCCCATGTGTCGTACAATGTCAGGTTGACCCTCAACTTCATAATATGTACCTAATGTAGTTTTTGTAAATAAGTTAAACATGCTGCATTATTTAACACATTGTCAAGCCAATGAGTTAATTTTATTTTTTTGCTATCAGAATGTAAAACAAATGGACTAAGAAAAAGGGTTTTGTTTGGGGGTTTTTTGTTTTGTTTTTTTCCTTTTCTCTTTTTTTTGACTAAATAATATCAATGCACTTTATTGTAACAAGTCCCTTTTTTTTTCTTCAATAAAAATATAATTTAAAAAAAAGGACAGTCTCAGTCAAATTAAGCGCTGATCTACATGCTTTTAACAGTCATCCCTACTAACACAACAGAAAGGGAGTCGTGGAGTCCTGTGTCTGATAGAAAACACCACTAGAATGAGTGCACCACTTGTTTTGAACGACAAGTTCGATACAGCCTGTGTTTCAACACAAAGTGTATTGAGCCACTTTGTAGTTTCTCCACCAAGGTGAGAACCACCAAGGCTGTGGTTTGATTGTCTGACCCAGAAACTCCCAATCTATATTTCATGAAACATGGTGAGAGGATGAGCACTGGCTGAGAGTACAGGCAAAGAAATAACAGTTCAGATTATGGTATAAATCCAGAAGATTTTCTTTGATTTGCTGGAGGACACACTCTGGGAGTATTGGTTAGTTTTTCACTGTGCTCAGTTCTTAGTTCTATATCTGCTGTATGACAGCCAAGCCACTTTCTTATGATGAAACGATACATACATTCATACAGTTACTGCAGTTGGGTTCATGAAATGGATCCAACACAAAAAAACAGAAACCTTTTCATCCAAAGAAACCTGGTAAGATTTTTAAGGAAAAACAAATCAAAACACACACAGTGAAAGTGTTCCAAAAATTATTAGGAGAACTTTCAACAACAGCAACCCTAGCTCCTCTGACCTTTCATCAAGCCGTGAGTTTGATAATGAACTTTGTTAGTTGAAGTTGCTAACTGAAACAGACCACATAGCATGCAGGAGAAGTAAAGTCCTGCCGCTCTGTATTAGGCAGGGATTTCTGTGTGATTTTGTTTGGGATGAGCCTCCAGGTCAGAGCAGTCAGTACTGAGGAAATGGCAAAATGCTTTTAGATGCCTTGTAGGAAGTCATGGCAACATGCTGTCTCAAAACCACACAAAGGAAATGTGGGAAGTCAAGCAGGTGACTGCCTGATGCATCATTTATTAGTGTCTCACAACAGTGGAAAGTTACCTTCCTGAACTATGAAGTGGGATAAAACGGGAAGGCAGGCACCAAACGAGGTTTTCACCATGTTTCAACCATTGTACATCAGCATTATATTCACTGCCTGAGACTGATCCACTTTACAGAAAGGGCTTGGAAACAAAGTATTAATGTTAATGCTGTTCTTATAAAAACTGTAATCTAGAAATGTTGCTCTCCTACTATGCTGATATGTGCTCTGTGCTTTTCTGGACGTCAGGCTTACCTTTGATTTAAACTTTTGCATGTGTTATAGTATTTTATTCTTCACTCTGTCACCAGAAACTAAACATAATGGGGAATTATTTTACTTTAAATTCATATTTTCTTTTGATATTTTATATTCATTTTGTTTCCTAATACCACTGATTTAACTAAACTGTGTTGTGGAAAATTTAACAATAACCTGCAACACACCCAGTGAGCTTGATTTGAAGTGGGTTTAATAAACACATTGCAATGTGGAGAGAGCATCCCAGTGAAACACCAGGACAGCTCTGAATTGCGGCCACCGCCCTTACATCTTATACAGTATACAAACACACAGACAAAGAACATTCCACAAACTATGACCTTGTTTTCTGAGTGCCCATCACCTAAGGATTTACATCCCTGATAAGCCGAAGGAGTCCCAGTATCTGTTTAACGTCTCCCATTACAATGACCTCACTGTGTTAACATTCCACATGCATGTAAACTAGTGACAGGAGTGCTCTTACTATGGTACAGTGAGAAAGTGATGTTACTATAACTAATGTGATATGATTAAATATGTGATTAATAGATGAGAAAAGAAATCTGCAGATTATGTGGATTCCAATTGAACATAAACACTTGCCATACTGTGTTTTGTTGTGCATCGTCCCATCTAGCCACATAGTTTTAACCTGTGACACTTGGAATAAATGTTTGTGTTTGTTCCACTGGAACTTTTTTGGATTATTTCGGCTGCAAAAGCCACGGCTGCCTGTATACCAGTTAGTGCTTTTATCTGTAACATTTATATGAAAATCAAGTGTTTGTGGTTAGAGTTGTAGAATTGGAAAGTTAATTGGAGCTAAAACCTAAGCATAAAGTGCAACTTTCTTTTTTTTTCTAAATTCTGTCCTGTCTTGGCAGCTTTTGCGATCTGAATCGTGATCTAATCGCCTTGTTGTCCCAAACACATTTTGCTTTTCCAAGATGTGCTCTATAAATTTTATAAATAGGCTTCTCTTGTTTATGTATCTCTTTTAACTGTTTATTTAATTATTTTTATTAGTGTTATTTCAGTTATTACATTATATGTAACATATAGGGGTGCAACGATACACAAAATTCACGGTTCGGTTCGGTTCAATACTTTGGTGTCATGGTTCGATATTTTTTCGATACAAAAAAATGTTCATGCCTTTTTAATTTGTCATTTATTAAAATTATAAATATAGATTTAATGTTAATTTAATGTTGCTGAAACAACAAAATAATAATAATAAAAATAAATCTATCTGATCGAGAAATCACTCATCTTTGGAAAAGAGAGTTTATTACAGAGAAATGTCTCTTTCCAAAATAAACGCTATACTATACGCTTCTTCTGGGCTATATTCTCAGCAGCATATTAAACATATCAGGTCCCCATAAGGAGAATCATGTGCTAACGGCTGTCTAAATGACTCGGGTGAAGTTTGTAGCATGCGTGCTTGTTGTTTTTGTCTGCTTCCATTTGTCTTTGCACTAGGATGATGTCGGCTTAAATGTGCAGTCATATTCGTTGTGTTCACACTAGTGCTGTCAGCGTTAATCTCGTTGAAATGACGTTAACGCCACAACACGGCAAATCTCCTTTAACAAGTTACCGCGGATCGCCCCGTGCGTGGGGCTGGATGGCATCAACACCTTAACAAGCTATGTGCGCTAACGCACTAGTTCCCACCAATTGAGCATTGCATGGCACATGCGACATACTGTTTTACTTTTGTCCATGACGCGCTTACCATCAGGGTCATGCTTCACATGAAAACCAAGATAGTTCCAAAGGCCAGATCTGAAAGAGGGTGGGGGAGGTTCAATTTCGGGTAGCGTTGAGGCAGTTGCCATGTTGCAACGAGCTTAGCTTGCACTGCGCTCAGTGCATCTGCACTCGACAGTGCAGCCTAGGCGGAGTAGTCGAAAGCAGATCCACAACAAAAAAACCCCACTACACATTCAATTCAATTCAATTTTATTTATATAGCGCCAAATCACAACAAAAGTTGCCTCAAGACGCTTCATGGATACGTCTTGAGCTCCATCTTCCTCTAAACTGATATCCCGGTTCTTGGAAGGCATACTTGATCTGTGCTGGCCAACCCACATTCATCAAACTCAGGCACAACACTGTTTTTGTTCAGCAGGCAAATAGTTTTGTTGCCTGTAGGCAAAAAGAGTGCCAGGCTGAGACTTGAACTTTGTGGGCTTGTGAGGAATGTAGATTAAATAAATTAAATAAATAATTTTATATTGTTCGATACATATGCGTACCGAACCGAAAGCACTGTATCGAATGGTTCAATATCGATACGAGTGTTGTTGCACCCCTAGTAACATAGTATAGTATGACGATGACCAAGGCACCTGTAAGTGAAAAGAAAGGAGAAAACAATCAACAATCTGCCCTGTGTGTGTGTGTGTGTGTGTGTGTGTGTGTGTGTGTGTGTGTGTGTGTGTGTGTGTGTGTGTGTGTGTGTGTGTGTGTGTGTGAAAGAGATAGAGGCAAGAAGTAAATGGAGGAAGTTGAAAAATGAAAAATGCTGTTGAGACACACTCTGGTCATAAGTACCCAGATGACGGTACAAAACGTTTCGTCGACATTGTTGTGTTTGTTGGGGAGAAAACTTACAAACATACAGTGCAGCACTTCAGAGTCACACTGCTAGCGAACAAAGATTTATGTAAATTTGACAAGCTGAACGCATTCTGTACTGTACAGGAGACACAGAGGAGATTGATTGACAATGGTCTACAGCCAATCAGGATGCAGAACACAATGCGCTGTAAAAAAAAAAAAAAAAAAAAAAAAAAAAAGAAAGCCTGCAAAATTGCACACACAAAAAATCTGTGAAACAGTGAAGCCACGAAAGGTGAACTGCGTTATAGCGAGGGAGGGCTGTATAGCAAAGTTGGCTTTTAGCTTAGTGACTGTACTCGGGCTCACTCCAAATAATGCAGCAACTTGGATTTTGCGGACACTATCTTGAAGTTGCCCCCATCCAGATCAGTTAAATGTGGCATGCTTGGAGCAGACTAGGGATGGGTACCAGTATCCGGTGCCATTATGGCACCAGTTCTGACATAAACGGTGGTAACCAGACCGAAAAGCAGCGCACATTTCGGTGCTTTATTTCAGGTCTTTTTTTTTCCTGAGATGTCATACACTTTGGATTCTAGCCAATCATTTTACCTTTCCAAGGATAGTAGGAGGGCCCAGGTACGTACGTTCTTTTAGAGCAGAGATACAGATTAAAAATGCCCAAGACGAAGCAGTGAAAAGTATGCCTGTACTTCACAGCAAAAGATGTAAACTCAGCAGCCTGCAACAAATGCTTTAAGCTGATACTGTGCAAACGAGGGAACACCTCGAATCTGATGAAACACCTGGCAACGCATAGCGTTTTTTTAAAAGCCGAGAAATGCACCGTATTTGATAGCTTGCTGCAAGACCTCACACCAAGCACATCTACTGCGGGTGTGGTGCCTGTTATTGGCCCCGGAGTTAGCAACATCCCCCAAGAACCCGAAGAGGAGAGTCCTGGCCCCTAGCCCTGCCAGTGTAGCAGAAATTATGACGGATGATGATGGCAGCAGCAGCCGTTCTTCTCTGCGTGAGTAGCTTATTAATGTTGTTCGTGGGTAATTTACGTTGAGTAGGCTAACCACATTATTAAATTAATGCATATAAGGTGAACTAGCAAACAGCGTCGTAGTTACATACGGCTGTCTTCTTGTTTGATGATACTAACTTCACCCTGGCCAAAAAGGCTAAAATGACCAAAGAAAAAGTGGAAAACAGTTAAACATGAGAGGTTTTTGAACAACCATTGCTTATGCACTGCTTCCAGCCAAGAGTGATACCATATATACCCTATAGCTGCAGAAAAGGCTAACATTGTTATCTTTTTACAAAAAAAACAGCTGAACATGAGAGGTTTTTGGACAAAGTTTGTGTTCTCACCGTTTAAGCACCAGCACCGTTTCAAAAGTACTGGTTTGGCACCGGTATCGGATAAAACCTAAACGATACCCATCCCTAGAGCAGACACCAACTGACTGCTGTAGCAGGATACGCACTCACATGTATGCTAATCAGCCCCCAAAGAGGAACCGGATTGTCAGGACCAGGGGTACCAAAATCTTGTAACAAGAGTCCATAGCAGAATAAGTAATTTGGCATTGGCAGAGAAGATTTGGCTAATTTTTCATGGGCACAGCTCTGCTGCTCAACAAACACATGCATTTTCATCACAAATGTGGCATTATTTAAGGGGAAAAACAGTTTCCTAGCAGCAGAAGTCGTGTCCCAGAACTATACCTGCTATAAAGGCATACATGTAAAAAAAATCCATCTTCAGTGAAGTATGTTGTTGACATGGCACTTTTTTTTAAACTTAGTCTTCTGATATTCAGCATCAAGTCTGCTGATTCACATACTTCTGCTTTATTTTTGCTTTGTTCGGGAGCATATCTATCTTGTTGTATTTAAGACACTCTTGCCTTGAAGCACACTTGATGTTTTCAATTCAAACATACAGAGGCTGGCACTTAATATTTTCCCTTGGACACACAGCTTTCATCTACAGTCGCAACTCTGAGAAGTCAAAAAAACCTCTTTTTTATTAATACATTAGCTCTGTTCAAGTGGAGAGTGGCATTAATGAAAAATTAAAGTCTGTAGCATTAAATTGTGTATTTACATTGTGTAGCTGCGTATCTGTTTGCTGTTATGAAATAAATACCATGATCTTCCACCTATCAGGAAGTTTTATTTATGGTCACAGCGGCAGCTTTTCTTAACGGCTGCTATGGTTACTTTCACACCAAATACGGTGTATAGCTCAGGTTGGTGGTGTTGTTGTCACTTGTGTGCTCACCTCGCTTTTGTCTCACAACAGATCTTTTTCATTGGCGGAGGTGTGAGGCGTCACCAAGGAGTCGGTGGGTGGGAGGGATAGAGGTAAACTGTGTAAGGGTGTAAGTGTGATGATGATGATGCATGGAAAAGCCTGAGGAGAGGTTGTCTTTAAAGCACTTTTTCAGCCACCTTGACACAATGATCGTGTGCATGTGGAACCTACAGGAGTAAATCACAGTGAGAGAGCAGGGAAATGGAAAGAAGAAGGTTTATGCTCATTGAACTCAAGACAAACATTACAGCATTACTATCTGTTTAATTGTGCTGTAAACCATGACTTGCAAGATAACGCCATATAGTGTAGTGTGTGTGTGTGTGTGTGTGTGTGTGTGTGTGTGTGTGTGTGTGTGTGTGTGTGTGTGTGTGTGTTTGTTGAAAGCAGTAGAATGTCAGAGTAGTAGGCTGGTCTGTGTGACATGCAGGTGTCTCCAGGTTACTGGGGAATGTAAATGCAAACAAGGCTGCTCAAACAGAGAAAGGGGGAGCATTTATGAAACCAGAGCCATATACGATACTCGTGTGTATGTGTGTGAGAGAGAGAAGAGGGGTGTGGGTGTGTGAGAATAAAACAGTTCTCTACAGCCAGTACTTTGTTGGAATGTTTTGGTGGTAAATTTTCACTTTTTCATGGGTTGTCAGCTCATAAAAATAATTAAAATTAAAATTAAAATCAATTAGCAGAAATCAGCTTCCTCTGAAAAGTCTCAGCATCAGAGATAACGACCTCAGAGATTCAAGTGGCTCTGAGTGGTTTCTTTTACCTCTCTGGTAGTCTGGTTATTTGGTTATTTCAACCCTCCTCACTTGCACTAACATATCTCTGGGCCTCGTATTTCAAATTACAGTGAAAAACTATAAAATGCAAATGCAAACCTTTGTCTACTTTGTTTGTAATTAATATTCTCTGCAAATGGGGGACTGTGGATTTAAATGGCTGCATTGTCCTTGGACATATTCACCTTCCTGCACACCTTCCTGGCTGAAGAACTTCAAAATATTATAATTGACAGCTTGAAAAACAGGCAACCAGACTTCCTCAGATTTATGAAGATATTTCATCTGTCACACAACGAGCTTCAGTTTGAAAGGTGACCCAGGTATTTAACCTCCTGTGTGGGTTGTCCCTTTTGGATGCGATCCTAAGGACTGACCCACTATTGTTCAGTCATTACATCTGGCAGTTTGTGAAAAAAGTATGGGTCATTACCATTACTCATTAAGGGTGAAACCACTGGGAGACCCTGCCCCAACTCATCATGTGACCTCTCGAGATCACCTGAGGGGGTTGATGCACCTGGGAGGGGAACTCAAGGATGCATTGTAGCCACCACCTCTTTTCAATGATGGCTGTTCGCAGTGGACATAAACGGCCCCCTCCTTTACTCCCCTTTCAAACCATACACTATATTGCCAAACTATTTGAATCACACAGCCAAATTATTGATACCAGCACTAGTGTAGAGAAGCACTATATAAGAACCAGTCCATTTACGATTTACCATATCAGGTGTCCCACTTACATCCATGGCCATGCCAGTTCTTAGGCTTAGGCAAGATACTAACACCAATCTCTTCGCCTATGCATGAATGAATGTGTGTGAATGTTGGATAGAAAAGTAATGATAGATGAATGAGGCAATTGCATAAAGGGCTTTTAGTACTCCAAATAGAAAAGCACTCTAGAAGAACCAGTCCACTGACTGTCCTTTATCCCGATGAGGTCCACTGCACTGTAAATAACTAGACAAAAACCCATCAAGGTATGGCACATGGTGAGAATTTAGCTATTCCAATTTCATTATCAATTTCATTCCTTATCAATTCCCTTGGGTTATCTACATGGGTCTTCGCCTTTCGGCACTCTTTCCTGGCTAAAGGATTATATAATATTATTACTTCT
The DNA here is from genome assembly GCF_041146795.1 of Maylandia zebra. NCBI lineage: Eukaryota > Metazoa > Chordata > Actinopteri > Cichliformes > Cichlidae > Maylandia > Maylandia zebra. The sequence goes on along the minus strand of NC_135186.1, from coordinate 20,294,981 downwards.
ATAGTAAAATTAAGAAAAACAAAGTTGAGAAAAATCTTCCCCATCCGTCTTAAATGTGATTCCATATGTTTAAGGCAGAGCTTATTTGAAATACTTTAAATCCTTTTTAAACTCTATCATCATATTCTATAAAGCATATGCTGTTGGTGGCTGTCCTCTGAGGACACACAGGTATTGTTCATGAGCTTTTTTTTTGTAAAAACATATTTTTTTAAAGTTGAGTCTGTGTGTCTGAGCTCATGAACATCAGGTTTTGCCTAGATATCTGGTCAGAGTTGTCGTCCCTTCTCCAACATTATCGGCGCTTTCCTTGTTCATGTACTAAAGGAGTTTTGAACTCATCTTCTCTACATCACACGTGTTGGCCAAGGTGGTTAGCAAGACAAAACGTATCTGTTACGATGATAAATCACTGAAGGTTCTTTTACTTGCTAATGGTAGCTGTGTTTCCATTTGGAGACTGTAACTGATCTCAGAGCAGTGAAAGCGGAGGCGTTGCCAGCTTGCCTGGCGCGCTGGTCTTCCATCAGCTTAGCAGAGGTTGAAAAACCACCGGTTTGTCTGTAATGTGCATGTGCAAATGACCAGAAAATATGTTTGCCCCTCAGTTTGCACAACTCCAGTAGCTGACTGTAGCCACAAGATGGCAGTAATGTAAAGGATGGAAGTAAACAAACCAGGAGATGAAACGCGAAAGAGATCGATTTACTTTGGTCAGTTTTTTTTTTATTTATGTTTACTTTTAGACCAACACTGCTTGCCTAGCTTGAGGTCGCTTCGACCTGCATTATTTTCTCTGTAGGAGCTCCGCATTAAAGGGTTTTATTGAGTTTGCGTTTTGTCTGTTTTTTGGATCTCCAAACTCTCATGCAACCCATTTTTGACACCTGACATTTATGGACTGTTGCTAACAGAACAGGGGGAAATGTGTACCTATCCCAACATTTTTGCAATGCATTTCTGCCTTCAAATTCAACATGAGCTAATATTACACATATAGTTGATTTACTCTGGTCTGAATCAGCTAATGAGTTTGTAAACTTGCTGCTTTTTCCTGTGGTTTGGTTTGTTTTCACAGGGGAAAAATCCAAGTTAACTCCAAGTGAATCGAAATGTGTCACTACAAAATATAGAGATACGCCTGGAGCAGGAAAACAAAAGTAAAAAGAGGAAAAAGGTGCTGTTCTGGTCTGTTTGAAAACATGGAGAATTTATGTTCATTTCACTGCTAGTTGCTAGTCTGTACAGACCCTTGTACATCTATAGTATCTTGTCACATTGAGAATGAAAAGCATACGTGGTCGAGGTTTCAGGTGTCACAGCTGGGATGGCCGGTGTGCCTGTGAAGCTGACCCAAAAGCAGCCACTGGAGAAATGAACATGCTGTTTAAACAAAAGGTGAGCCTTAATTTTAGCTGATAACATGAATCCAAAATCAAGGCAAAACAAATAGTGGCAAAAACTGAAACCTTAACAGGAAAAAACTAGACTATAATAACTACGACCAAGAGAGGCATGAACATGATTCATAGCAGGACTATGAGAGAAGTTATGAGACAAACCATGAACATGAATCACTTGAAACCTAACATGACACGGAGGGCGCAAAACAGATGATGTGACACTGAACAAAGAACGACAGAGGACTTAAATACACAGAAGGGTAATGAGGGAAGTGGAAACACCCAGGGAGACACAGCTGACACAGATGAACAAGACACCACAGGGGAAGCAAAACCAAACACACTGAACGTGGAAACACAAGACTTTCAAAATAAAACAGGAAACAGAGAAACATGAACTGGGACACACAAGCTTAACAATGAGAGAGGGAGCGAGAGAGGGAGAGGGACACATAGGAGAGAAACCTACATAGACAAGGAGATAACACAACTAGACTAAACTTCAACTAAATCATAACTAAGAATAACATCACAAGAACTTAACATATTTCAATATAACGTAAGAAACAGAAAATGCTGAGTTGCAGACATCAGCTCAAACCTGCACATACCGGCTTAGATTGGGATCAGATCACCTTCATACCATAAACAAACTGCTTTGGAATCCCCCCCCCCCCCAGACCACCTCTTCCAACAGGTCTCAGTGTGGTTGTTTTGGTCCACACCCGAGTGCAATGTGCACATCTGGAAAAGGAACCACATCAAGAGGAAAAATAAACCACAGTTCGATTTAAATGGACCAAACACCACAGCTGTGAAAAAAATAGTACATTTTCTGCATTTCTGTGTGTTTGTTATGTTTGTTATGTTTTCTATGTTCTATTGTAAGCAAAATACAACTTCATCACAACTTTGCTGGAACTGGGGATGTGCATGTGACAGCGGAGGATGCAAGGGATAAGATGAGATGGAGGCAGATTTGATGACCTATAAAGAGAGCAGCCTGAAGAAGAAGAAAAACACATGATGATCAGAGCCTGGAGTGTTTTTAACTGACTGTCAGCCACAAGGAAATGATTCAAAAGCATCAAGCTCTCGATTTCTGTTGGCTCTTTAAGCTGATGCCAGTCAAAACTATTTCTGATGTTTTTGCATGATGGGTCAGTCTTACTTACATGTAATGCAAGTAAGACTGACATGCAGCCAAAAAATGTGACAAAGCCTCAACCATTATCTACAGATGTCTGTAAGACTTTCACAGACTGCTTATCTGTATCACATAATATATCTCCTTTAGTTCTCAGTGACTGACTTTTAGCAACAAAGTGAATAATAATGCAGTTTAACATTGGTTCTTTGCTAACACAACACTCATTTATCCTTTCAGTTATATGCTTGAATGATTCATCGGTTAATGTTAAGAGGCTTAACAAACAAACTAAAGCATTCCTCTGAAAATGATCAGGTCAGGTACAAGGACTGGACTAAAAATGGAAAAGCAGCAAATGTCAAAAGAGATTTTTTAATACTTTTAGAAAGTATGGAGAACTTCTTGCTCAAGTCCACTTGACCATTTGAAATGATAGCAAATGCTAGCTCCTTAGAAGAAAAACATAAAAGATACAAGGATAGCTCAAGACTTTAGCAAAGTACTCTATATTTTAAAAATGAACACAGTGTGAGTTCAGTTTGAGTCTATAAAATCTGTTGATGTATCCACGTATCATACCGGTGATAAGCAGTCGCCTTTGAGTCAGCCCAGTTTAAGGATTCACATCTCACCACAAACATTTGACCTCAAGTCAAAAAATGTTTGCTTTTTTCCGAACCTGAGTCACACTTGCATATCAAGGTCACTCTGTTAGGCCATGCTTACTCCCAAAATAACTTTGCCGTTAAAAAAGATATATTAAGTGGCTGCAGCAGTGTGGGTGTGTTGCTAACACTACAGCTGAGGATGGCATACAAAACGTTAGTTCAGTCAGTGAAAACATTACATATTATTTTATAGTACAGCTAACTACATTAACCACATCTGACCATGAAATGATTTATCAAAAGCCATAAATAAATTCAACCACACCATATTTATCCATGATGTCATGGCAACAACAGCAAGAAAACTGACTGTTGTATTTTTTTGTTTGTTTTTTTGTTGTAACTCAGTTGTAACACTTCTGTTGTTTGCTATGAGGCACCTGCTAAGAGAGAGAGAAGGCTAAGAGGGGTACATTGTAAAGGAAGCTTATGCTGCAGACCCAAGTAGGTTCCAAATTAGAGATTAACAGGTTTGCCGATTGATTCTCGAGAAAATAGCATCCCTGTTGCTGGAAGATCGGAATATATGTCTAAAGTCTTTGTGTTTCCTTGATGTGCATCAGTAATAAACACAGATTCATAGATGGAACTTTAGTCCATGATTTTTATTTTTCCATTGTTCTACGAGCATTAATACATGATGCTAAAATAGCACCTACACTCTGCTTGCTGATCTCATATCAAATTTGTACACAAAATACACTTCTGACTGAATTATGCTTTTATATCTAATCTTTGTCTCAGTCTCAAACCCTTAAACACCAGCAGCTGAAAAAATAAGAAACAAAAGCTGTCAGAGCAGCTTATGTTTAGGAAAATAACTGGAATTTAACCTGGAAGCTGGTTTCACAGAACAAAGGTCCTAAAAATGAAGTGACCAATCATCATGTTCATATGGATCAACCCTCCTATGAACACTTGTTTGGTTTCTCTTTGTATTGTTTCATGCTGCTGATCTTCTCACAGGTCATTTCTGTGGTTTATCAGCATTTAGTGTTTAGTGTATTTTCCTCCTTATTATTTGTGGGCATCTGTCTTTGTTTTGGCAGCACCTACTGAAAAGGAATTATTATTCCTGAACTTTAGAAATAATGATGAATACACGCGTTTCATTGGATTTTGTCAAATTTATTAAATTTCAGAACATGCCTGCACTTTTCTTTCAGCAGATTTTGAAAAGGTGAGTTTGCATCATAAGGATGTTAATGATGCACTCAAAACTGTGGCGCTTCTGTGAAAACTATGAAAGGTTGTCTAGACATCACCAAGGGCTGCACAAATATTAGGTACATTATGCATGTTGTGTAACTGGTTGCAAGTCTTGCTGCAGAAATTCGACTGCTTTCAAGGGTCATCTTCTGACACATTGTGAGACTTTGCACCCTTTGTGGTTGATGTCATTATTGTTTTATACGATCAGTCCTCACAGGTTAGTTCATGTGCTTGTTAAGTAGTGTGTAAAAGTAGCATGAACATTTTAAATAAGTAACATTTATTTATATAAAACTTTTCAGTGATATAAAGTACAAAGTTAAGAAGATTCCTGCAGTCCTGCATGTAATGGCCTGACACTGATTGATCGCTCAGAGACAGAGTACACCTTGCAACCTTCACCCCAATCAAGTGTTTTAAATCAATATTTCCTACAACTGCTTATTTTATTCTTTTAAATATTGACAGACTGCTGTTATGAAGATTATCAGTGGCTTACTTTTAACAGCTCATAGAGGTGACTGCTGACTTTTAGCACTTTTGAGTTTAACTGTTGCATTCTGCACAGTCTGAACCTCCAATGTTGTTTGCAAGGCCAAGAGCATGGAGGGTGAATTGAAACTGTTCTACTGAAATGTAAAAGAAGAAAAATGGAGAAGGTGTAATTCTGAAGGAAAACATGTGAATAGTATTGTGGAGGTGAAGGGAGTGTTAGACAGAATCATGACTTTTAAGCTAGAAGTCGAAGGTGTGATATTGAATGTTGACAGTCTGTATGCCTCAGAAGCTGGACACCAGCTGGAAGTGAGACCTGCTACAATGTATGGATGGAGACAGCAGGATTCACAAAAAGACAGGAGCTTTCTTTCATTTGCACAATTAAAAATATCCTGTCTCAGAGTGACGCTGAAAAACTAGTTCATGCATTTATTATTTCCAGGCTGGACTACTGTAATTCATTATTATCAGGAAGTCCTAAAAACTCCCTGAAAAGCCTTCAATTAATCCAAAATGCTGCAGCAAGAGTCCTGACAGGGACTAGAAAGAGAGAGCAGATTTCTCCTGTATTGGCTTCCCTTCATTGGCTCCCTGTTAAATCCAGAATTCAAAATCCTGCTCCTCACATACAAGGTCTTAAATAATCAGGCCCCATCTTATCTTAATGACCTTGTAGTACCATATCACCCTATTAGAGCACTTCGCTCTCGCTCTGCAGGCCTACTTGTTGTTCCTAGAGTATTTAGTAAAAGTAGAATGGGAGGCAGAGCCTTCAGTTTTCAGGCCCCTCTTCTGTGGAACCAGCTTCCAGTTTGGATTCAGGAGACAGACACTATCTCTACTTTTAAGATTAGGCTTCAAACTTTCCTTTTTGCTAAAGCATATAGTTAGGGCTGGACCAGGTGACCCTGAATCCTCCCTTAGTTATGCTGCAATAGGTGTAGGCTGCTGGGGGATTCCCATGATGCACTGGGTGTTTCTTCTTCACTGACCTTTCTCACTCACTGTGGTGTTAATAGACCTCTCTGCACTGAATCATACGTGTTATTAATAGCTGGAGGATGCTCGGGATAATGTGAAACAATATCATAAAAAAAGTATTGGTCCCAACACAGAATGCTGCAGAATTACATGATTAAAGTTTGTGTATGAAGAAGAGTCTTTGCGTACATAAACAAATTGAAATTTAGCAAAAGGACATGACTCATGGCAGTGCAGAAGTTATGCTGCACACAAAAGTGTAGAATTAACCTTCTGTAACGATTACATCCTGTTACAACAGCTACAATTTCCAGCTTGACCAGTCTTTCAGTGAAATTAAAACCAAATGAAAAAAATTTAAGCTAGATGAATGCAGGTGAAAAAGTATGTCATGGTAACCATAGTAACTGTTGTGTTCTATGCTCCAATTCAATTACAGATCCAAGGGAGTTACTTTGTTTCTCAGATTTATCTTGTACTCTGTAGAGCAAAGCATTCAGAGTTTCAGGGTCTGTTCTTCTCTGTGCGGAGGAGGGCTTGCTGGTAGAAAAAAAAACAGTTTGTGTGCTCTGACCATCTTTCACAAAAACGGGCGTAGAATCCTGAAGGTGTATTCTTTTTCTGTGCATGAGACAGGAAGTGATTAGTCACATCGAACACACCTGGGTCTAAGTGGCGTCATCAAAATAGCTACCACCTATGAAACCAAATAGTGTCAAATGTTGATAGAAGAACTCAAACTACAGTTGTGTCAGCAACAGTTCATGATTAATGAATCCCGCAGACCTTAATAAAAGACTTTTACTTTAAAAAACCAAAGCTGAGTGGCCAAGCCTCGCTGCAGGGGCTGGAGGACAACAGCATAAACCAGGGTGTCAGTAGACACATGTCAGTGTCTTGTGTCAACTGACAAAAAATAAAACAGTAAAATTTCAGGTCTGGGCTTCTTTGTTCAGGCTGCTACTCCTGCAATCCAGCGCTGAATAAGCGAAATAAAATGGATACATGGATGGATACAATTTCAGCCAGACTTTTACGATGAGCCAGTTGTAATCACACATAAGGCCATATTTGCCTGATCACCATAAAGCTGTGGTGCTGTGGTGTAGGTTAGGATAGGTTGCAAAGCAGGCTCATTTCTGCCATTAAGTTGTGTATTTTAACATGGGTTTTTGTTTAATTATATATTGTTCCTGTAACAGATAGGTATCTTCCTGCCCTGCTTTCCTAAGATTGAATTTGATCTCTAATTTGCCTCCACTCACTGACAAAATCGTGAAACTAGTTGTCATTGTTTATGACAGGGAACAGGACCCACACACAGGACAAGAGGAAATAAGACTAAAAGAAATAAGAGAAGCTGGCTAATTAATAAGCTAAAACAATCCCATGCTCTCCCTGTGTGTGGGTTTCCTCTTATAGTCCAAAAGCATGCATATTCTAAACTGGACAGAGTGAATGATTCAATTAAATTTTATTTACAAAGCGCCGAATCACAACAACAGTCACCTCAAGGTGCTTTAGATTGTAAGGTAGACCCTACAATAATACATACAGTGAAAAAACCCAACAATCATATGACCCAATCACATATGATATATGATCATTTGTCTCTATGTGTTAGCCTTGTGGCAGACTGGCAGCTTGTTGAAGGTTATCCTGCCTCACACCCAAAGAGGTGACTCTAATGAATAAGATTGTATAATTATAGTGAATAATAATAATAATAATAATAATAATATTAAAAAGATAATTACCCTGCTTCAATCCCTATACAACTGAATGTGGACTAAGCACTTGCAGCAGTTGTATAGGGATGAGTGTGGAACTCTCCCAGGAGGACCACAGAGTCTCCAGGTGGAGCACATTTGAACACCCCACACAGAGACTCCAAGAAGGCCACAGACTCTGAGCTGACAGGACGTTCCCCAAACCAAAGGCATAGGGAACCAGCTCTCTCATCTAATTGGAGTCACTGAACTAGACTTTTGAATTGTCTTTGTGTTGTTGTGTTTTAATGGAATGAAGTCTCCCAATAGAATTAAATGTCAGTAGGTGCAATGCTGACATTTATAGACTAAGAAATCAACTTTTTTAAGCAAAAGGCTGGGTATGATACCAGAAACACATGTAGATTGTGTCAGCACATTGTTATTCCATCATCATTTTTCCATATAGAAATGCTGAGAAGACTCACAGTCAGGTGGTCTCTTAACACTTCAGACCTGAACCTGATGAACTTGAACGGTCATGCTTGATCTATTTCACTGGATCCTTTCACTATAAAACAAAGACTCGCTGGATTTGCTACAGCATTTACAGACCATGTGGGTCACATGAATAACCAATACATGCAGTGGGTGTAACTCAGCTGAGAGGTAGGAGGGGTTGACATAATCTTATTTATTAACTTCCTGACAACTGTGCTCTATTATTGTTACTGTTACTTGAAAACCTTTAAATTCTAAAACATACACTTTGCAGCCACACACTGAACCACCAACATTGCAACTTGTAGACGACCTGCTCTGCCTTCTGAGCCACAGCTCAGTTACAGCCACCCCAGTAACCCTCCTCCACCTCCTAGATCTCAATGCACCATTATGAACTCAATAAATAGTGGTGAAAAATCATGGACACGTGATGTGTTTTTTGACAGAACGAAGGGTCAAGGGATGTTGTTGGGAGGATGAAGTGGTTGCTACATTTGTACCCCTGAACCCACTGCACTACCCCTGCCCTGCAGCCGAGCCACAGACCGCACATCACCTCATTTGTTTCCCATATGAGAACATTTCATTTTTTTTTATTTGGTGAGACAACAAAACTACCTGGTTAGTGCTATGAGAAGATGATGACCTCTATGAGGTCTCAAACATTATTAGTAACTCTACGCATAGCGTTAATGCTTTGCTATCACAATATTGTTTTTGTGGCTTTTCTCCAAACTCTTAGCTTTTCAAGTAACAAAAAGTAAGCACTGTAACAGTTCACATTAAAAGCACTTACATTTTTTAAGCAATTTCATTTTTGTTCAAACACTGGGTTAATTGGTATTAATGACGCCTGATGCAGGGTTAACATTTAATCATTAGCACCAGTTCACAGCAGAAACCTTTTTAGTAAAATACAACTTCACAATAAAGCTTTACCACAGTGGAAAAAAAAGAGTGTGACAGGTCAGCTTGGACAATAATGACAATAATCTGGGGTTCTGCAAAAATCCACTTAATGGGAATAATAACTCACCTGCAACATGAAACAACAGCAGGACCATGAATAAAGAGAGACTTTCACACATTCTAACTGGATTAATTACAGTAAATTATCCTCAACAGAGAATTGAAAATAATACTATACACTTCAGACTGTCATGAGGAGTCACAGTTCATAAGCTATTATTTAACAATTAGTTAAAATTATAAATAGTTACCAATAAGCAGATTTTTCTCTCTCTGATAAAGTACTATTATTATAGTTATTCAGCTACTGTGTGCAGGTTTACTGGACACAGTGTGGATGGTGCTATTTATGTTCTCATTATCCAGGTATACACAAGCTGTCACGGACTGCCGGGGCAGACCATGTGGAGTGAGTTGAGGACCCAAGAGCAGACAGAGGCGAGGAGACAAAACTGGACTTAACAAAAAGCGAGCCTTTATTTAGGCCGAAAACTCACGGAAAAAACAACAACAAAGTAACTGAAGGAAAACCTGAACATAGACTAGGAAACTATGACTCTTACTGAGAATTTAGACTATAACTAAACAATATACAAACTATGACTTACTATGGCTGGGAAACTGTGACAAGGGGTAGGGGAGATAACACAGACGACACGACACTGAACACAGCAAGGCTGAGGACTAAGTACACACGAGGTGATCGGGGGAAGTGGAGACACATGGGGACACAGCTGACTAGAATGAAACATAATGACAACACAGGGGAGAGTAATCTAAATGCAGTGAACAAAGAACAGACTCTTTCAAAATAAAACAGGAAACACGGAGACATAGACATGAAACGAACGAGACAACAAGAGCCACACAGACATGACACATAACAGGTAGGCGCACGAACCAGGGAGACCGAGTACAGGGGAAGATGACAGAAACGACAACATGAACTTGACAACATAAGACACACAGACATAAACACATGAAGGGCAAGGGAGACTTAACACAAGGGTAATATAATAACAAATGAGCTAGAATAACTTAATGAACCTAAACAAACAATAAACATCAAAATAGACTAAAACTCAAAACACTGGGTCGCACGACCCAGGACCATGACACAAGCATGACAGCAGGAAAAAAATCTCACACGTGATTTCACATCAGACAAATTTTTTTTTTTTGTGATGTTTGTTTTTTTCTAAATTGTAATTGTTGCATGTGGAACCTGAGCTTTCAGGAGTTTTTGGTGAAACTGGAAAATCTGCTTGCCATCAGTCAACACAGACCAGTGTGGGGACCAACGGCTGACAAACTTAAACTACATCGCTGACAATGTGCACAGTGTCTGAGGGCTTGATGTCCTCTAGTGGACCCTGTGTTCACTGCCCACTACTGTGGTATTTTATGGCAAATGCCAATTTGTCATGGAATTAGCAGGTGAAAAGTACTGGTGTCCTGTGCTTTTCACAGATGAGGGGAGCAAGTTCACAGTTAGCACACGAAAGAGTTTGAAGAAGCCAATGAGAACGTTATGTTGCCTGGCTCATCACTGGGTGAGTGTTTTTTTTGGGGGGAGGCACATCCATGGAGGGACACAAGACCTCTACAAACTGTGCTATGAAATCCTTGGACCCATTGTCAGACCCTACAATGATGCGGTGCTCCCTGGGTTCTTCCTGATGCATGATTATGCAGGCAGTTCCTGGAGGATGAAGGAGCAGGTACCAGTGACTGGCCCCCATGGTCGCCTGACCTAAATCTATAAGAACACCTCTGGGACATTATGTTCATGTCCATCCTCTGGCACCAGGTTGCACTTCAGAATGTTCAGGAGCTCAGTGATCCCCCAGGATACCATCCGCCAGAACATGGGGGCCATAAAAACTATTAAGGACCCTTCTGAGTACCCGCAGTCATTTTATTTATTTTTTTGGCAAACTGAACTAGCATGCCATTGTGGAGGTAAGCATCAACGACACAGAGCTCTCAGTTCTCACTCCTTCTTTATTCGTCTCCAACATCAACTGCGCATATCGCGCCACAAAACACAGGAACACACTTCCTATACACTGGGTGTGAGTGGAGCCCTCTAGTGGTCCACCACACATGCCCCCCCCCCCCCCCCCCCCCGAACACCCAGCAGAACTAGTCCAGGACCCAGGGCTTAAGCAAACGGCCGGAACGGCTGAACTGGGGGGGTGGGGAACTGACAGGGGGCAACCCAGCCTGGGAGCGAGGCTGACACTGGCGGTCAGAAAAAGCTGCAGACGACTCGGACTCCGTTGATTTTGGGTCGCTCCTGGGGGAAAAAACAGAATCCATCAGCCCGGTGGCAGGTGGGCGGCCGCGGCGAGGGGCCTGGGCCGGGACCACCTGATCCTCTTGCATAACATGTGCAGGCTTAAGTCTGTCAACAGAGACAACTTCCTGCCGACCGCCAAAGTCCAAAATGAAATGTTTGTTGCCTGGTTTAAGAACCCTGCATGGCCCGTCATATGGTGGACGCAGCGGAGTCCTATGGGCATCGTGCCTGACGAAAACAAAACGAGCAGAGTCCAACGAACTCGGAACAAAAGTGTCAGGCAGGCAGTGGTGCACAGGACCAGGAACAGGAAATGAGTCTCTTGGGGGGCGAAAAGGCAACAAAGAGGTATCGAAACATGGGGGAGGGCTCTCAGGTAAGAATTCCCCGGGGACCCGGAGAGGCTGGCCGAGGACCAGTTCAGCCGGGGAAACCCCGAGGTCTTCTTTAACCGCGCTACGCAATCCCAGCAAAGCCAGGGGTACCGCCTCCAGCCACCTGGTTGTGCGGTCCACCACAGTCAAAAGGTGCGTGAAACCCTATGACTGCGGCAAGGGACCAACCAGGTCCACATGAACGTGATCGAAACGCCTACCCGGGACACGGAAAGGTTCGAGGGGTGCCTGTGTGTGCCGGTGGATTTTCGAGCGTTGGCATGGGATACAAACCGCCGCCCATTCTTTCACCGTCTTGTGAAGGCCCGGCCAAACAAACCTGGCGCTGACCAGCTTGACCGAGGCCCGGACGCCGGGATGAGAGAGGGCATGGACTGAGTCAAAAACATGACGACGCCACGAAAGGGGAACCACCGGGCGGGGGCGGCCGGTGGAAACGTCGCAAAGAAGATGCGGACCGCCGTCCCACACCGGGGTGTCCTCCAGCACGAGGCCCGTTTTTGTTGACTGAAGGGCAAGGACGTCCGGGTCAGCACGTTGCTCGGCGGCCATGGCAGCGTAGTCGATGCCGACATACACCGGAGAAACCAACACACGTGAGAGACAGTCAGCGACGTGATTGGACTTACCAGCCACATGCTGAATGTCTGTGGTAAACTCTGAAATGGCCGCCAACTGGCGCTGCTGATGTGCGCTCCATGGGTCAGAGACCTTGGACATCGCAAATGTCAAAGGTTTGTGGTCAACGTACGCAGTAAAGTTGCGACCCTCGAGGAAAAAACGAAAATGTCGCGTCGCGAGGTGCAGGGCCAGCAACTCCCTGTCAAAAACACTGTACTTGCGTTCAGCATCCCGGAGCGTACGACTGAAAAAGGCGAGCGGTTGCCAGAGACCTGAAACCCGCTGTTCCAACACCCCACCCACTACCACGTCAGACGCATCGGTGGTCAACGCGATCTCCGCCGACGGAAGCGGGTGGGCCAGCAGGGCGGCGTCAGCCAGCGCAGACTTGGCTGCGGAAAATGCACGGACGCGTTCCGGCAGCCAGTCAACCGGATCTTTGGCTGTTTTACCTTTTAAGGCAGCATAGAGTGGCTGTAGCAGGTGGGCAGCTCTGGGGAGAAAGCAGTTGTAAAAATTTATCATCCCCAAGAACTCCTGCAACGCTTTAACCGACGTGGGACTTGCGTTCAGCAAGTCGGCGCTTTTCGGCGGAAAAGCCGAAACGGCCTGGACTCTGTCGGGCAACGGAACCACACCTTCAGCGGAAATGCGGTGCCCGAGGAAATCCAGAACAGGCAACCCAAACTGGCACTTGGAAGGGTTGATGATCAGGCCATGCGCTGCCAAACGCTGGAAAACCTGGCGCAGATGGGACTCGTGCTGGCTCGCTGAGCAGCTGGCCACCAATATATCGTCCAGATAAACAAAAACGAACGGCAGCCCACGCAAAACGGAGTCCATCAGCCGCTGAAAGGTCTGGGCGGCACCTTTCAGGCCAAACAGCATGCGCAAAAACTCGAACAAGCTCTATGAAGAGCAGCCTTTCTGTATTGCCAGCGGTCGCGGCTGCTATGGCGCGCTGGCGGGTCCGTTTCCCTGGGCCGTGAAAGCGCAAGGCGGCAGGCAGCGACGCGCTCTGTCGCCAAAACGCTGATGGTAGAAACAGATGCTCTTTCTGCGGTGCCGGCGTGTAGCAATCCCTGCAGTCAACAAGGGGGCGGATGCTCCGGGGGAGGCAGGTGGAGGCGTGGAAGGTGCCGCCGGCGAGTCCGTATCCAGGGCGTGAACGTCGAAAGTGCGGCTAGCCAGAAGAATGCGATCTGCTTCTTCAGCCAGGGAGCGATAATCCTTCGCAGGCAGAAGCAGAGAGTTTGCGACGACAGCTCTCACGGCAGCCGGTAGTTGGCGGAGGAAGAGGTGGGCGAAGAGGAAACCACCGTCATCTGGCCCGAGCAACGATAGCATGTTCTCCATGAGCTCGAGCGCGGTACCGCCACCCAAGCCTGACAGGTTGAGGAGCTTTTCGGCTCGTTCAGCGTCGGAGAGGGCATAGCGCCGAAGAAGCAGCTCTTTGAGGGCGGCGTATTTCCCTTGGGCGGGTGGGTCCCGGAGGAGCGCCATCGCGCGACGGGTGGCCAGCGGGTCGAGCGAGGCCACCACATGGTGATACTTCGTGTCGTCAGCCGAGATGCCGCGAAGGGCGAACTGAGCCTCCACGTGTACAAACCATGACGGGGGGTCATGGAGCCAAAAGTCCGGCAGTTTCATCGCCACAGCGAACGTAGCTGCAACAGGAGGCGGAGGTCCGGCGGCCGCTGATGCATCCATAGCGGAGTCTGCGTTATCTGCGGCCCGTTGCATGCTCGAGTCAGGGGTCAACAATGTGGAGGTAAGCATCAACGACACAGAGCTCTCAGTTCTCACTCCTTCTTTATTCGTCTCCAACATCAACTGCGCATATCGCGCCACAAAACACAGGAACACACTTCATATCCGGTTGTTCAGTCTGGCGTCACTAGCCGTGTCTGGACCTAAACTCCGCTGCTGGTCCATATATCAAACGATCACTATGGCATTACTGAGAGTTGAAAAACTGTCTAAAATCTTTCATCTTTAATAAAATGATCAGCGTTCTGCTCTACCAGGTGTAACAATTGAGTTTAACATCCAGGCATCCATGAAAACGGAATTTATGACATTTAACGGAGTTAGAAGTTACCAGGGAGTTAGCTCGCTAGCTTTTATCTAAATACAATATAGCATGTCCTGACTGCGGGGTTTTGGAAACAAATTAAAACGTACAGCTCTGTTATCACTTCCAGCATAAATGAAGACAGAAAACTACATAAATGAAAACAGAAAACTAAAAAGCAGTGACGTTTGTAGGGTTACTGAAGTTGGGCTAGCTGGTATATAATGATGTGCTACGTGACCGCTAGCGACACAGCTATGTTAGAATAATATAAACAAGCTAACTTTTTTTCCCACTCGATAAAAGTTAACGTGAGTGTTCTCGGTGGTCAGGAACAAATGTAATCGCATGGCAGGATGCTGTAAAAGGACCAAACTTCAGCCAGGAGAACAACTGAGATAATCCATCCACAATATGAGGTTAGTCATTCATATACTGCGGCATGGGCTGTAGTTACATCGTAAGGTTTTAAAAACTGAGCTTAAATAAATGATTAGCGGTAATAAAAGCCGAGGGAGGTCAACAGTGATCACTGACTGTTTTAGGAGCTTTTTGAGATTAAATAGAAGAAAATACAAAACATTAAACATGTTAACAACACAAAAGCCATATTAAACGCAGACTACTTTAGGCCCGGAAGTAGGATTCGTCGTGTCATCACTGAACAACCAGATATACTGGGTGTGAGTGGAGCCCTCTAGTGGTCCACCACACCATATCCTTTTTTCACTTTGATTTTCAGGGTGTCTTTGAATTCAGCCCTCAGATCCATCCAACAATGTGGCATCTTTTTGTGCCCAGTCCATATGAGTCTAGATACCCAGCATGATTTTTTAATTAAATTGTTCCTTTAATTTTTTTTGAGCAGCGTAAAATGTTAATAGGGCGTTGTTTTGACGGTGGTGGTGTCTGATTATTTACATAAGACAATGGCGGTGAACCTGGAGGGGCCTTATGTGCCTTGAACCCCAGAAGATTTGCCGCTGAGTGAAAAGCTCTGTTTTGACGCACAATGGTCACTTTTGGATCCATTTCCTGTTCAGTTCAGGTATATGGTGTTCCACTGAAAAAGAAAAATCATTTTCTTATTGATGTCAGTATGATTTACAGCCAGGGGTTTGGTCACTTCAGAGATGGAATGATGACAATAACGATGTGCTGATGGGATGAACCGCGCTGCTACTCCTGTCTCTGTGTGGGCGTTGTTAAAACTCCTGAAGCGGGGAGGCAGTGCGTTTATTTACGCAGTATATTTCCCTCCTATTGGTCCGATTATAGAAGCTGTTCTGATGACACAGCCAAATCTCTAGTGATAAAAAGATAGACGCCAAGACGCGCTAGAGAAACGGGTGTCGGAGGGCGGACAGCGAGCAGTTTCGTGGTAGATGTGCCTCTGCGACTCTTAACAAGGCTGGAAGTATCGGTCCGATTCCTGAGGTACCGAGTCTGGTTTTTACACTTTTTCTTTCTCTCAAACTTTAAACTAGAGAACATTTTATTTCCCTTTTATTGGTAATGATAACAAGTAGACGAAGGAACATAAAAAAAAACTTACGTGCGCTCTCCGCTAACGTGATTCTCAGTTTCAGTAATTTCTTTAATTCCAGTCTGGTGAAACATTTGATGTGGTGTTTCTCTCCCCTCACCGACTGGTGTGTGTGTGTGTGTGTGTGTGTGTGTGTGTGTGTGTGTGTGTGTGTGTGTGTGTGTGTGTGTGTCTGGATGTTTTTGAAGAATGGAGTGGTATGTCCTGGTGCTGATGCTGAGCTTGCCGCCCTGCATCCACACAGACTGTTCTTCACAGTGTCAGAAATGCGCGCAGCAAATTCTTAGCGCCGATGAAGCTTACAGCAGCCTGGTAAGAAAGTTCAAAAGGGAAATTTAAGATGACTTCATAATCTTGTTGCTGATCCAAAATGATAGAAAATTCTTCAGTGTGTTATTCTAACTGTAATCGTCTAAATCTTGGAGTTAAAAATCAGGCAAAACCATTAATAAAATCTTGGAATATGCAGTAGCCTGTGTGTATATATAGTTTTGAAATTTCTCGTTCGACTGGGAAGTAAGGCGCAGCCGCCGAGCTTTACCACAAACAAAACTCACAAGTGGGAAATGTAACGTGCGTTCAGGTATAGTGCGCCCTGCTGATGTCCCCTGGTTTCCCGATCTTGTCTGTGTCTTGCAGTCGTGCAGCGCCGATTGTGAGGGCCAGCTGGAGAGCTGCAGCCAGGCTCCGCGGTTGGCCGACTTCAGCCAAGATGAGGCTGCGGAGGAGGAGGAGAGCCAGCAGGCAGATCTGGTCAAACGCTACGGCGGCTTCATCAAGAGGATCGACAAGAACAAGAACAAAATATTCGCCTCTCCGTGGCGCGACAATTACATCCTGAAAGGTGCCTCGCTGCCCAAAAAATATGAGCTTTTTTTGAAGAAGCTGGAAGATAGAGACGCAGATACAGCGGAGCAGGCAGACGACACTCCAGAGGATCACATCCTCCGTGGTTATGTTAAACGTTACGGCGGCTTTTTACGGAAATTCGGCCCAAAGTCAAAGAGAAGTAGCTCCGTGGAGCAGGAGGACCAGGAGCCCGAGGAGCTGCAGAAGCGCTACGGAGGCTTCATGAGGAGAGTCCGACCAAAGTTGAACAACCTGAAGTGGGACAAGCGGTACGGAGGGTTTCTGCGCCGTCACTTCAAAATCTCTATGCGCTCAGTAGAGGAGCCCTATTTCTCCTATGACGAGCTGACCCTATAGACACAGTCGTAGGAGAACTCAAAGGAACTTGCACAGGTTTACTTGAAATGCCATAATTGAAGTATCATATGCCTGCTGAGCTCGCCTAGATTCGGCTGCCTTCTGTGTAACATTTGTGTAATTTGCATCATCGCCTTTCCTTCAATAAATGCTTGTTTAATAAAATCATAAATAAAATCACCCTCTTTTTAAATGTATTTGATTTTTTGCACACAGGACGATATGGCGCGGTGTTCGCTTTGAGAGCGATTTAACAATTTTACGTTGTTGTTTCTCTTGTTGCGGCCGCTGTTTGCACTCTCAGGCTGCTTGTTGTTGTCCCAATTTTGAATTTCCCAGTAAAACGATGTAGGGTTTGTGTCAATGTTCCCGTTTTATTATTCAAAACAATACTTGACATAATAGATACTTACGTTAATTTTAAAAACAATATATATAATTAATATTAACAAACAATGAAAATAATTCTGTTTACTTCTAACGACACCAAAAATCAAGGCCAGCTCAAAGCTTAAAGTAATTTGGAATAAAACCATTGTGGAGAACATTTCATTTGTATGGTCAGGATAGGACATCTAGGAGCAATCAGGTCGAGGCAATGGTACGCTTCATATTCCATAAATTGAACGTTTCTGATCGGTTGCTTTATCATGCATGTCATTTTAACTTTGACACTTTACAGAATCTAAATGCCAACTAAATTTTACACAACCTGAATATTTATTATTATATTAGGTTATTGTTGTTGTTGTTGTTGTTGTTGTTGTTACACATTTTCCCAAGTTTTCCAAAATATAGATAAACAGTTTTACAGGATGAATATAACAGCACCGCAGATGCCAAGAATTTGATCCTGAGACAGAAAACTGATGAATCTGTGAAGTCATTAAAACAGGATGCTGTTGCGCCACGGTGTGGGCAAGCGTCAGAAGTCTCCCCCCAGAACAGGAATTAAAGCACTTTAATAATAAAGGCGTCATTCACGATGAATGAATGTGTATGAATTAGCACCACAGGAGAATATGCAGATTTTTTTAATTCCTTTTCTTATTATAAAGAAAAACAGCAGAAGAAAAAAATAGAAATAGACTCCATCCATCCATCCTCATCCGCTTTGTCCGGGGCCGGGTCGCGGGGGCAGCAGCCTAAGCAAAGAAATAGACTCGTTTGGCATTTTTCTATTCTTACTGAACAATTTACACTACCAGCTTTAGCATATCTCCTTCACTGTATAATTCTCATGTACATGGCTAATTTACAATGACAAGTTGAACTAAACAGCTGTGGGATGAAGCCAGGAGTGCCTGTAGGAAACCCACAAAGGTACAGGAAAAATCCACAGAAAAAGGGCCCAGCTGATCAAGAGGTTCAAAAACTTTTTTCCTGAGAGGAACTAACCGAACCCCACTGACTGCATGTCTTTGGACTGTGGGAGGAAGCCAGAGTGCCCGGAGAGAACAGGGGGAGAAAGGTGGAGTCACACTCAGGATCTTTTTACTGTGAGGCAACAGTGCGACCCACCGGGCCACCTGCTGCCCATGTAAAAAGATACGCAGACAAATGATCAAACAAAGACTAGACAAAGATAACCTGCTTCTCATCCTGTGGTAGCTGGGAAAGGTTTTAGCCCTCGTGTGACTCTGATAGGTGATTGGATGGACAAAGTAATTGACATATGCCATCCTGGAAAGCATCACAAAGCCATTTCTAAGGATTTGGAGCTCCAGCAAACTTTAGTGAGATTCATTTGTGGTTCACCAATCTCACAGATGGAGAAAACTTGGAACAGTGGTGAAACTTCCCAGGAGTGGCTGTTCTACCAAAATTACTCTGAGTGCATAGACGAATCATCTGGGAGGTTATAAAACAAGCCAGAACAACATCTAAAGAACTGCAGGTATCACTTGGCCCAGTGGAGGTCAGAGTTCATGATCCAACAGAACGAAAGAGACTGGAGAGTTCCACGATGAAAATCACGGTTGGCCAAAGAGCATCCTGATGATCCAAGACTTTAGGGAAAATATCCTGTGCACTGATGAGAAGGTTTGAGTCCCATTATATTATACTAACCGGTCAAACATGGTACTGGTAGTGTGATAGTCTGGAGTCACTTTGCTGCTTCAGCACCTGGATGACTTTCTGTAACTGATAACAGTGAATTCTGCTCTTGATCAGAAAAAGTCCAGCCATCAGTTTGTACCCTGGAGCTCGAGCACATTTGTGTTATGCAGCACGTCCACCTCTGAATGCCAAAAAAACCCCAAAAGTTTTACACTTCTTTATTCAAAACTCAAACTTGCATCAGAATCAGAGAAACTTTATTAACCCCAGAGGGAAAGTGAATAAATTGCATGACCTTAAACAAGTGATTCATGAAAGAAACCCTTCAGTGTGGATGAATTAGAACAATTCTGCAAAGAAAAACAGACCAATGTTGCTCCACAGTAATGTGAATGACTCAGTGCCAGTCATCAGTTGATTGCTCTGTCAAGGGTAACACAACCAGTTCTTGGGTTTACAGTGCAATTACTTTTTTCTCATAACAGAAGACTATTTTCTAATATTAACATTTGTTCTATGACTTGAAATATGTAAGTGTGCAAATGCAAAAACTAAAGAACCTGCTGCAGATCTCTTCTAGTTAAGAGTTCTTCCACCAACCATCCGATGACTGGGGCTCATGTCTAAGTTTGGAATGACTGCTGCAATCTGCTGCTTTGCTTATAAAGCTGAAGGATTTACTCATAAACTTCATGTTCTGGGGGAGAATAAAGCTTTTAATGCAAAGTAGGGTCACAAAACTTTAACGCAACAAGAGTAACGATCAATTAAATACCTGTACATTTGCTTTCTTCAATGTGAAGTATAAATAACACAAAGTTTTTGTAATTTACATGTTAATGCTGAGTTCATGATACATACTCCAGCCAGCATAAGTCATGTACTGGTTAAGCTTCACATAAATGTTTTTTTACCCCCATTTTAAAGTGTTCTCCTGACCACACCCAGTGGTCAAAGCATCCCAAGAACAGGAGGTGGAGCAGGTCATCTACTGGAAGGTTGGTGGAGCTAAATCCCAACATGCTATCGGATGCATGTGTCAGAGGATGGATGTTAGACAGAAAAGCATAAAGCATGTTGTACAAAGTGCTTTGAGTGTTCAAGTAGAATAGAAAAGAACGATATAAGACCCAGTACATTAACAGTGTTTTATAATCCAAGTGAATTTAGAATCTATGAAGCCAGTAACATCACAGCAAACAGTCGTCCAAGGTCGGGACAATTCAAAAATCCCTTCACTCTTTTTTTATAAAAATACGTTTTACAAAAATCCTCAAGTCCTGAACTTTTCTTTAAAAAAAACAAGCATTTATTATCAAACTAAACAATCTTCCTGTGTGGAATAAACAGACAGACGTGATACATATTTTATTACGGATGAAATATACAGTCACAACACCTGTTCAGTTTCTAATGGAGATCTATGGATGTCTTGAAATGCATGAAATGGTGTGGAAAAGGGTTCATAGGCCTTCACCTCCACCTTCAGTCCACTCCAAACTGAAGCCAATCAGAAGCCAGACGAGGGAGCAAACAGCCAGGCTGTATTTCACTGCTGCTGGTCCTGCTGGTCCCCGTCTTCCTCTTTAACCTGCTCTGGCTGACCTTTATCATCATCATCTAGCTGGTTTGCCTCCTCGGAATCGTCGGCAGTGGCTGCCAAGGCGTCGACAACACTGATGGTGCCAACCTGCTGTTGGACAGCGGCGCCCTGTGTGGTGGCCAGACCCTGCAGCGTCACCAGCTGGAACTGAGGTCCCACCAACTTAACGAAGGCCCCGGAGGCTGCTTGGCTGCTGGCCCCAGCTGCCCCTTCCTGACCGGCAGCAGTGGACAAAACTGTCAAGTTAGAGCCATCAGCTGAAAGCTCTGACCCACAGAGTGAGGAGGTCAGGAGGGTGTACGCGCCAACATTGGTGCTGGGCTGGGCTCCTGCCACAGTCAGCACCTTCCCCAGTGGGAGGCTGGTCAGCTGGCTAAGAGGCAGGGTGATCTGGGTGGGTGCAGCATTGACTGCGGCAGGACCGGAGACAGCACGCGTCAGCCGGGGACGCTTGGGCCCGGGAGGCGCAGGCACCGGCGTGAGGGTCATCAGGACGTTGTTGAGGTGCTGTGATTTGCTCTTCAGCTCCTTGGCTCGCTTCCTGTGCTCGTCACACTGCTGCTCCAGGGCTACAGGGGGAGACGGTGAAGTACCACAAGATTGCTGTTACTCCTTCATGCAGAATGCAGTCATTTCTACAAAGTTACACAAATCACAAGCACAAGGAAGACCACTTAGGATTCTGCACTGACCGGCTAAGCTGCGAGTGTACTGCTCTCTGTAACGGTCCATCTGGCTCTTGTGACTTGCCAGAACCTTTTTCACAAGGTCCAGCATTCCAAAGTTCTGCACTATGTTGTTGAGTAAAACAGCATCTGAGAAACAGAGCAGTCACGCTGCGTCATTTCACGATCAGTATTTTTATTAGTCGTCTGTGGCAGGTGACTAACCGACCCACACCTGTGTGTGTTTCTAACCTTTGACCTGCAGCGGTGGGTCACACACTCTCTCCTGCAGCCCCTTCAGCACCTCCTGCAGCTCATTCTGGAAGTCCTCTACCACCTCTTCCAGCAGCCCTGCCTCCTTCACCGCACGCCAGAACGCGATGGAGTCCTCTGTGCACACAAACACACACATCAGTAACATGATTACCTCTCTGAGTCAGGTGACTCCACTTGATGGTGTCTGTGTGTATGTAGGTTGTTGATCACCTCCGATGGCTGTGACCCAGCCTGAAGCTTCCTCCATCACCTCTGGAAATGATGCTGCAGCTCCATTCACTACAACAGAGACGGCACACGTGGTTGCAGTGCAGACTGTGGTGCTGGTTCAGAAGCTCCACTCATCTGTGCTGCGCGTGGCTTCACTTTATATTTATTTATAACAATGACGTACTCCTGGATGCAAAGTCACTCACACTGTGACTGAATTACTGCCAAATGGGATTTTTCACAGGTAACATGTTTTCCCAGTCTTCACTAAAACTAGCTTGGAAATAACAAGTCAGGTTTTCTGTTTGCCTGTGACTATACTGCTGGATGAAGGTTTTAAAAAGCTCTTAAAACTGTGCTCACACTCGTACATGGGGCCAAAGCATCGAGCTAAATACTCTCATATTACACCTGAGACAGACTCATCATATTACAGCCCACGCTGGAAGGAATCATATGATGGCTAACTTGTGTGAAAGATTTTAAATATCGAGGGAAAATCGAGCCATCAGGCCAGATCCTGGCTAGATCTTTCATATGTAAGCGTCAACATGTCCGACCAGTGGGTGTGTTGGGATTCAAACCTGTGCACGATTTTTAGTGAAATCACCTATGCCGTCAATTTGAAGCTCCTACGTCGCCTCGTTTTCCAATTACTGCATTCACAAACTTAGGTGTCCACAGCACCCGCCCGCCCAGCGAGGTGACGACAGTACAAAGGGCTGATTTGAGATCGCAAACTAACACACAATGTAACACAATCAAGTCTGATAAGAAGTCCTGCACACAAGCACTCTGAAAAGGTTAAATACTGGATTCTCTCAAATTACATTGTGTTGAAAAATATACTGCACAGTGGGGTTTGTATCCACTACAGTTACCGTCTATTAATAACTAGTCCAGACCTGAGCATGGTGCCATTGGTTTTCTGTTTGCCTGTGACTATACTGCTGGATGAAGGATTTAAAAAGCTCTTAAAACTGTGCTCACACTCATACATGGGGCCAGAGCCGAACCTAAAATCTGTGTTGGCAGGATTACATTAAGTGAGGCTAATGCAAAAGATTACTGATTAATCTTCATGATTCTGACCTCATCATGTTTGCAAACCTGCACATGGAGATGTAACACACTCCAAGACTCTGCAAAGTTATTTTTGTTTTCAGTATAGTGTATAAATGGTAAATGGTCTGTATTTATATAGCGCTTTACTAGT
This sequence comes from Maylandia zebra, assembly GCF_041146795.1. NCBI lineage: Eukaryota > Metazoa > Chordata > Actinopteri > Cichliformes > Cichlidae > Maylandia > Maylandia zebra. Next base: position 20,271,712 of record NC_135186.1, on the reverse strand, counting down.
CCCTAAGGACCCCAAAGCGCTTTACATATCCAGTCATCCACCCATTCACGCACTGGCGATGGCAGCTACATTGTATAGAATCTGTTAATTTTTACTGTTTAAAGTGTTTATTTTTGCTTCATCACAGTCATTATTTTTTATGTAGTGTATTTGATTTGCACCAAATCATTTTGTAAAAGGACTTACAATCAGCTGATGAAGGCGTGGCGGGAATCACATCGTCTGACGAATCAGTGCTGATGGACACTTTAGTTCCCACCAGGTCTATTTTAGTACTGCGGCAGGTGTTGGAGCAGACCTTTGTGTGGTGATAGAAGTCCAGTTCACCAGAGTCCATGATCTTCCTGTGAAATTAAATATGATGAAAGGCTGTTAGGCACAATTTGCTGTAACTGTCTATCATGTCTGACAGAAGAGTGCCATCGTGACGCAAAACATGTTGAAAATAAGTTACAATGCAAACCAAAGGCCAAAAAAAATATCTAGGGGAGAGTTTAAGTATAGACAATAAATAAATAAATAAATAAATAACCAGAGAGCGTGGGATTCTCTACAAGTTTATGAATAAATTAAATGCAAACAGGGGAGGGAAGAAAATATACACACACAAAAAAAGTACATTTAAGCACTTTAAATTACTAGTTTGAATGAAAAAGTTCTTTTTTAATGCATTGCACCCAAGACTGTGAGACCACCAGGCCCTCTACTGGTTGCTGTCGGGAACAACAAGCCGGCTTGTCTCTTTTTTCACTCGTAAATTCTCAGATATCTACCGTCAACTTAACTCTGCAGGAGCTTCTGACTCTGAAGTAGACTTCCTGTTTCCCCCACTGTCTTCCTCACAGTTATTTTCAAGCTTTACTCTTCCCTCCATAACTGATGTATCTAATCTTATTAAAAAAATCTACATCCTTCACCTGTCACCTTGACCCTCTTCCCACTGTGTTAGTTAAAGCCTGTCTTCTGGATTACCAATGACCTTCTGATGGCAGCTGATTCTGGTCTCCTATATATCCTCATTCTTCTTGACAGCGTTTGATACCATTTCTCACAATATCCCCACATACACCCCCCCCCCCCCTTGCTTGGATAGCCTCGTATCTCTCACTCAGTTTATCCAATTGAAATCACGCTCTTCAAGTCTCTATCCTGTTTCTGCTGGTGTGCCCCAGGGTTCAGTATTAGGGCCTCTTTTATTCATTATTTACATGCTCCCTCTTGGACATATATTCTGAAAATATAATATACATTTTCCCTGTTATGTCGATGACACCCAGCTCTACATTTCTTCTAAACCCAATTCATCCGTCCCACTTACCTCCCTCTCAAACTGTCTTATCGAGATTAGATCCTGGTTCTCCTCCAATTTTCTTAAACTTAACAGTAATAAAACTGAAGTTTTACTCATTGGCACGGCCTCTATCTTAACCAAATCCCACAGTTTTTCCATTAACATTGAACGTTCTCCCACCGTTCCCTCCCCTCAGGTTAAGAGTTTGGGTGTCATACTTGATAATACTCTTTCATTCCAGCCTCACATTAGTTACATAACCCTGTCTGCATACTTCCACTTACGTAATAATAACCGACTCCGCCCCTTCCCTCCTACCCATGCTGCTGCCATCCTTGTCCATAGTCTTATTACGTCCCGTACTGATTACTGCAATTCCCTCCTATTTGGTCTCCCTAAAAGGTCCCTTCATAAACTCCAACTTCTAACTCGTACTCCGTCCAGAGCTCATATTACCCGAGTTCTTCAGCAGCTTCACTGGTTGCCCATAGAAGGATAAACTTTAAAATCTTACTTCTCACGTATAAGTGTATCCATAAATCTGCTCCTTCCTATTTGTGTGACCTGCTCCATATCATCACTGTTTCTCGCCCTCTCAGATCCTCATCTGCTATTCATCTTACTGTTCCGTCCTCACGTCTCAACACTCCGAGGAGCAGAGCCTCCAGCCATTAGAAATATAAACTCTCTTCCTGTATTTAAGTCACAGCTCCAAACACATCTGTTCAAACTGGCTCATTCGCGTTAGTGCTGATTTTTATCTTTTATCAAGTTCTGTTTTGCAATTTTAACTTTCTTTATGTATTTAATGACTATTGCTCCTTTTATTAATGTTGTTCTTTGTAAGGTGACCTTGGCTTTTTAAAGGCGCCCTCAAATAAAGTCTATTGTTATTATTATTTTTATTATTATTATTAAAGTCAAAGTTTTGCAGAAGACATGATGATGTTAAAGGTGGAGTAAAGAGACTTAGCCTTTGTATGGGTTGAACCCAGTTATGAGAGTGAGAGGAAGTTTAAGCCGCTCAGTGATGCCACATGATTTCAGGCAGCATTCATTTTACCTAAATACTCTCATATTACACCTGAGACAGACTCATCATATTACAGCCCACGCTGGAAGGAATCATATGATGGCTAACTTGTGTGAAAGATTTTAAATATCGGGGGAAAATCGAGCCATCAGGCCAGATCCTGGCTAGATCTTTCATATGTAAGCGTCAACATGTCCGACCAGTGGGTGTGTTGAGATTCAAACCTGTGCACGATTTTTAGTGAAATCACCTATGCTGTCAATTTGAAGCTCCTACGTTGCCTCTTTCTCCAATTACTGCATTCACAAACTTAGGTGTCCACGGCACCCGCCCGCCCAGCGAGGTGACGACAGTACAAAGGGCTGATTTGAGATCGCAAACTAACACACAATGTAACACGATCAAGTCTGATAAGAAGTCCTGCACACAAGCACTCTGAAAAGGTTAAATACTGGATTCTCTCAAATTACATTGTGTTGAAAAATATACTGCACAGTGGGGTTTGTATCCACTACAGTTACTGTCTATTAATAACAAGTCCAGACCTGAGCATGGTGCCATTGAGTCGGATAGCTCTCTTCCAGTCTTTCAGAGTGGATTTCCCTGCTAAACACACAAACTCCTTTGGGCTGATGAGCTGCTCATTGAACTGATCAGAGAGGAAAGAAAAACAAGTCAGTGTAGATTTAGGACAAGCTAAGTGCTTTAAAAACGACTGTGTACCTGGACACATTTCACATTTATCCCAGGGCAGACGAATTTCTTCCAGATCAGAGTGGCTTTGACGTCTCCGCATGTGATTGGGTAGAACACGTCAGCTTCCACATCCACCTCTTCACTTAATTTCACTGCAAAGACAGAGATGCAAACATCTTCATAAGGACACATAGTAAACTGTAAAGTAAACCATCACTTACACGTTCTTTTATTTACTTCTGAAAAATTCAGAAGAGTGAAAAAATGGCACGGCAGTTTATTCTTTACAGAAAATTATGCAAACAAAGTGGAAAACAAGAAAAATTAATCCAGCTGAAGCTAATAAAGAAAAGTTCAGTTCAAATTACCAATGACTGCGTCTTCCTTTGCCAGTGAATCTGCTCTGATGGCCTCTGCTTCCATTGGTGCTACTGTGAGGACATTCTCCCTGAGGGGGAAAAAACAGCAAACTTCTGCATATCAGTACATCTGCTGTATGTGATTTCATGTACAATATGTTATTTTGTATATATATGACTGTCAAGTAAGTGGAGTTGGCAGTCCACCTACAGTATTTCTGTTCTTTATGTAGCTATTCTGCATCCTATTACAGTTGTTTGAGTTTATTTTTAATGTTGTATCTCTCTCACTTTGTATGACAGTCATTTTATTTTATTTATTTTCCATTTTTGTACATGTTCAGTGATTTTACATTTCTGTGTTTGTTGCATTTCTTTGTAGCGTGCACTTTTGCATATTTTTATTTTGTGTTTTTGTCGACATCTTGCTCATCTTTGGACCTGTTTGTCTCTTTATAGCAGTTTTGCATTTCTATCTCACTATTACTCATCTTATATCTTTCAGTAAATTTGCCCCTTCCCATTTATTTTACATTTTGACCACAAGGCCATGTGTGCAGTGAGTATGTGTTACCCGGTCTGAGGGGTCAACTCTGCAGTGACCAGCACTGCTTTATCCTCCTCTGCCACAGAGGGGAGGTCCTCGCTCCCCGACTCCGGTAAGGTGACGATCACAACCTCATTCATTTCCTGCATGTTTACCTCTGATGAAGCCATGAAGACTCGGAGGAGCTCACCTACAGACAGGTGACAGCAGGGGGTGGACAGATGTTACTGATTGTATAATGTTGTAAAAGATTTAGTAATTAGAATAAATGATCTCCTGACTATAGCAAAAACACACCATAGTTCAGAGAAGGGTGGGAATGTGCAGAATTATTCCAGTAATACTGGGAATGACTGCAGAGCGTCCGTAACTGTATACGGGGATAAATGGCTGCTAGCTGTAGTAAACACTGACAGCATCTACTGTGTACTTTGTCTACACTGGAAAAACTACAGGAGACATCACTATTTTGTGACGGAATTAAATTGTTGGGGTTTGAATTTGTTTGCAACAAACTAACTAACATATTGAAATGAACTGAACGTGTTTGCTTTCTTGGCCTGATCGAACAGGATGTAACGACGCTCCCGCAGATTAGAGTATTATAGAGGGAGCTGAATAAGCTTACCTTGGCCTTGGGACGTAATGTTGAAAACGGTGTGTTGGTGTCGTCCCGACAGAAAGGATGCTATCTAGTAAATCTGAACCTATTCCAGTAAATTACTGTCAAAATATAAAGCTGATGATATCCGTCTCCTTTCGTCTTCATACAGAAAACTGTCGCTCTATTTTTGAAGCCTAAATTTGAAAACAAATACAATTAAGATTTCCTGCTCGTACCCAGCTAGCATGAATAGTTTTCTGTATAGTTCTTCTTCCTTTGTTATTTTTCTTGGTGGTTGGCGCTCCCAGATGGTACATTACTGCCCTCCATTGGTGTGGAGGCTGAAATGCCACAAAATACAAAAAACAGAAGCTACCTAACAAATTAGGCTGTCTTAAAAATGAAATATAGCCTGATAGTTTTCACGTCTTCAGTTCTTTATAAATAAATCAATAAGGTCCAGTTTCATTTCAGTTTTTGGATCAGTTGTCTATGCATACCCTCATATTTTCAGCATTGCAATAAAACATGTTCTATGGTTCTCCACTGCAGACACATTTTCCTGTGTGGTATTTTTCTGTTTAAACCAGTGTGTCCAAGTCTAAGTCCAGATATGACTGTCTCCTCTCTGCTGTTCTTTCTTGTGCTTCTCGTTTCTCTGTTTTCCTTTGAATTTTGTAAAAGCACTGTCCCTTCATATCTTCCTTTCAGTGCTCTCACCACCTTTCCTATATTCCTTGTCTTGTTATGCCCTTCATCCTTGTCCTAACAGAGTCTGTTTGGCGAGATCAGCTGAAAGACTCTTTGTGGCTTCCTTTGCAGTCCTATCCTATGCGTGCGTGTGTGCGCGCGTGTGTGTTGTATTTTCTGTTCAGTGATTGCTCCATTCCCAAGGTTCTCTCTTAGGAGCATTACAATTAAAAAATAAGAAAGCTATCAAGACTTTTTACATGTTTCTATATTTACTAAGTTTCTATAAGTTTTTGTACAGCTAATTGTTCTTGCTAATAATAAGAAGGAAACAGTTAAATGCTATAAGCATGAGAACAAAAGGATTATTACTTTTCTAAAATTTATTTATTTATTTTGCAACAAAGCCAGATCACAGAGCCTTGCAATAGAAATTGGCAGCACACACTAGCAGCCATAGCAGCACAGAAGTTTCAGAATTTTCTAAAGTAAGAGATTAAACAAGACATTTATGGGTGTTATCAGCAAACATAAATGAAATTAATTTGTTCCTGAAAACATGCAAGTGCATCAATCACCAAAGACTTAGCAGATTTGGGGCTTATTATCATTAGGCTAGGATAATGTTGATAACAAACAACAATAGGCAAACAACGAGGTTTGTAAGCATGTCTAACAACATCAGGGCATGGTCCTATTGAGACAACCAATGGAGTCCTGGAGTCTCCTCCCACATATGGACCAGGAAATCACTGAGCTCCAAAACAGTCTGAGGTGTAACCTGGTGGTGTTGGATAGACCAAAAATAAAGTCCCAGAGGTTTTCTATTAGATGGTATCAATTCCATCATCCTCCAGGAACTACCTTCCTGCTCTCACCACATAAGGAATATATAAATATATTGTGTTGACTGTCAAGTCTATTTTATGTACAGAGCACATTTAAAGAGGAGAAACTGCCCCCAAGTATTTTGAGGGCAGACACATTAAAAATCCAGGTTAATAGTTTTTTAAAAAGTTTTAAAATACACTAAAGGTTAAAAGGTGTGTTTATTGTGTTAATTAATTATTGTGGAAATCAAATCTTAATAATCTTTCAGAGGGGGCAACAAAGAGGAGGTGAGGAAGATCCAGGTGTTACTAAAGGACAAGATCAGAGAGGCTAAGGAAAATTACAGGAGGAAGCTGGAGTGGAAACTCCAGCAGAACAGCATGAGAGAGGTGTGGAGGGGCATGAAGACCATCACTGGATTCAGGCCAACCAACAGCAGGGGAACTGAGGGAGGTGAGAATAGAGCCAATGAGTTGAATCTGTTTTTCAATAGATTCGACACCACAGTGTCTGCTCCTACCCCCACAACCTCACCTGTAGTCAGCCTGGAATCCAGAGCCACACCACTGTGCCAGCCTCTCTCTTCACATGGCGCTGTTGCCTCCTGTGAGATTCCTGACACCCCTCCCCCACCCATCACCTTCACTCAATACCAGATTGAGATGCAAATGAGGAGACTTCACTCAGGCAAGTCTGCTGGACCAGACGGAGTGAGTCCCCTTGTCCTCAAGACCTGTGCCCCCCAGCTGTGTGGAGTCTTTCATAAACTGTTTATGCTGAGTCTGAGTCTGCAGAGGGTCCCGGTGATGTGGAAGACATCATGCCTCGTCCCTGTACCAAAGACGCCTCGTCCCAGTGGCCCCCAGGATTACAGGCCCGTGGCATTGACCTCCCACATCATGAAGACCCTGGAAAGGCTCATCCTGGACCAGCTGCGACCCATAGTAAGACCACACCTGGATCCCCTTCAGTTCGCTTATCAGCCTCGTCTCGGAACTGAGGACGCCATCATCTACCTGCTCAATCGTGTCTACACCCATCTGGACCAGCCGGCGAGCACTGTGAGGGTCATGTTTTTTGACTTTTCCAGTGCTTTCAACACCATCAGGCCGACCCTCCTGGGTGATAAGTTAGCAGCGATGCAGGTGGATGCTTCTCTGGTGTCCTGGATTGTTGATTACCTGACAGGAAGACCACAATATGTACATCTCCCACAGTGTGTGTCTGACAAGGTGATCAGCAACACAGGGGCACCACAGGGGACTGTCCTCTCCCCCTTCCTCTTCACCCTCTACACCACAGACTTCAGCCACTGCACAGAGACCTGCCATCTTCAGAAGTTTTCTGATGACTCTGCGGTGGTTGGATGCATCAGCAGGGATGATGAGACAGAGTACCGGGCTGTGGTCGACTCCTTTGTCACGTGGTGTGAGCAGAATCATCTGCAGCTCAATGTGGCAAAGACCAAGGAACTGATCGTGGACTTCAGGAAGACCAGGAAACACTTGACCCCTGTTTCAATTCAGGGGGTCAGTGTTGACATTGTGGAGGACTATAAATACCTTGGAGTACACATTGACAATAAACTGGACTGGGCTAAAAACACCACAGCACTTTACAGGAAGGGCCAGAGTCGTCTCTATTTTTTGAGGCGACTGAGGTCCTTCAACATCTGCCAGAAAATGCTGAGGATTTTCTATGAGTCTGTTGTGGCCAGTGCGATCCTCTATGCTGTTGCATGCTGGGGGAGCAGGCTGAGGGTCGCAGATGCCAACAGACTTAATAAACTAATCCGTAAGGCCAGCAATGTTGTGGGGATGGAGCTGGACTCCCTCAAGGTGGTGTCGGAGAGGCGGATGCTGTCCAAGATAAAGACAATGTTGGATAACACCTCCCACCCACTCCATGACATGCTGGTCAGTCACAGGAGCACATTCAGTGAGAGACTGAGATTACCGAAAAGCACCACTGAACGACACAGGAAATCATTCCTGCCTGTGGCCATCTCCCTGTACAACGCATCCACTTAACACACTGTTTGCTGCTACAACTACACATGTTTCTTTTCCAACTATTTATTTATGAGTGACTTATGTATGTATATATATGTATATATTGTACTATTCTTAGTTAGTGTATTGTCTGTCTTGTCTTAATGTTGGTTTAAAATGGAGCACTGTAACAAAAAATAATTTCCCCCAGGGATCAATAAAGTATTCTGATTCTGATTCTGAAATCAAATCAAAATTTATTTATATAGCACATATTAAAAACAACAGTGTTGACCATAGTGCTTCACAGTCAATAAAAACATGAGACAGTTAAAACAAACAATAGAAGAGGACAACAAACAATAGGTAACAACGCAACAAGCTAAAACAGCCAACTAGACAGAATCAAAAGCCAAAGTAAAAAAATAAGTTTTAAGACGTAATTTAAAAGACTGGATAGACTCGGCAGTGCGAATATGAACGGGGAGGTTAGTGGAAATAACATTGACTTAGTAGTCATTATAATGTGTTTGCAAATTTGCAAATGTATGAAGATCATGGCTGCTCTCCTCGAAATAAGCTGCCTTTATAAGTTACAGTATCAGTATTGATATGCAGGCCCTGTATCGGATCACTACCAAAATTTGCAATATCATCGCATAGCACTAGTGGGGGGGAGACCTCATGATAAAATGATGGAGATGAGATGTGAATGGGCAAAAAAATAAAATAAAATAAGAATCTTTACTACAGTGACCTTTTTGTTGCCGTCATTTTTCCCGTTACCCAGCGGGTCAGTGGAAGTGCTGCCTGACAAGCAGATCTCAGGGAGAAATCTCACAACAGCGGCTGTATCGTGGGCATGCGCAGTAGAGTGGCTACAGTGCTAGCAGCTGAGTTGTGTGTGCAGTTATTTAAAGACATTTAAAATGGCTAGTTGTTCTTGGGCAGAAAACATACTCCAGCTCCTCCGTAAAATGAATAACTTTTATTTACCAGGTATGCGGGTGACAGTAAGAGAAAGGATGAAACGGATGAAGGCAGTTTGATAAGTAACCACGTCTATATTTCTCTCCACAGGTTCGTGTCGTTCAAGCTGCTTTCGTTTTGAGATTGAAGGAGCCCAGGTCGGCTGGATACCTCCTCACGTAGCTTCGCTTTTAGCACGCTATCCAGACGTGTTCAGTTCGCCACACCAGGGTGCAGTGACCCTCTGCCACGGCCTGGACTCGTACGAAAAGAGATCCGAGGCTGTGAGTCATGTACTGCAAGCTCTCAGACAGGAGCCCTCTTTAACCTGCCTTAAAGGATGGAGAGATGAGGTGAGGCGCGCAAGTCAAACGTGTCTTTGTGTGGTTTTTCACTGGAAGCATTACATACTCTTTACCCGTGGCCAACTGTATCACGAGTTGTAAAACCAAGCCTGACCTCCAGCCCTGTGCCAAAGTCAGAATTTACTAAAAACCTTTCAACTTTGCAAGCAACGTTCCCTCTAATTTTTCATGTGTCTGAGCGAACACACAAACTCCCTGAGCGGTCCCTTGGACCACTGTGAGCAACAGCAGACATGTCTACTGTGGTCACGCCAGCATCGAATCCATCCAAATTATATGGTTTATTAAAATAAGCAAATTACAGCATTTACATTTATGTTAGACTACTTTTAATTAACTGCTTTAGCCCACTTACACGGGCGCAGCCAGTCACTTACTGACTAACACTGCAAAACAGAATTGTTAAGTTTCAATTGTAATTTTTTTTTGTGCGCAACGCAGATTTTTTGTGTGCAGAGACCGCGCCAGCAGTGCGCAATTGCGCACGCGCGCAGCTTAGAGGGAACATTGTTTGCAAGTGTGTCCTCACTGCAACATCTGAGACTCAAGTACGCGCAAATGTAGAGGAAGTAGTGTTTGTAGGAACTGAAGGGTTCCTACAAACCTTTGGCGTTGTGGGTGGATTACACTGTCCTCTGTTTTGTGATACAATTTGTCCTGTTTTCTAAATCCAACATGAAAGTGAATTTTTTTTTAAATTTTGTGACTCCAATTCCAGCTATAAAGTGTGTTTTGATTTCTAGGCCTATGCCCTACAATAAACACTGCTTTGAAAACGTTTTTGCCACCTTTCTTAGCATTAGTTTTTATGTGCCTAGGCCTAAGTGAAAGTGTGTGTGTGTGTGGGGGGGGGGGAAGAGTCATATTTCTGTTCCACTAGTACCTACTTGGCTCCACTTGGCTCGACTCGGTTTTTTGGGTTTTCCATTGGGTAGTAGTTCCTTATTCCAGGTACTTTTTTACTATCTGTTGGGATTCCAAGTGAGCAGAGTCGATCCAAAAATGTGACATTGGTAGACTGCATTCCACCGATTGCCAGTCAGTGACATCACTCAGTGCTGTGGGGGGGCTCCCACGCAAATGCAAAGCAGAAGATGAAGCATCGCCAAACTAACTTCGTTCCAAGCCAAAGACAAGAAAATATGATGAACAGCCCCTGCTGACTTCAGCACATCCAAGGAGGAACAGTTCATTGATCTAACCTCTGATTCAACAAATAGGCTGCAGTTTAGGAGGCTGTGCGAAGATTTTCTTGTAAAACAAAGGAGCCTAGTGGAAAAAAAAGTTTGGGAACCACTGACTCAATGTCACATAAAAGCAAGTCCTTCACAAAAATCAAACCTGCCATTTTTGTAATTGGGGAAGTGTCTACGCAAAAACCAATACCTTAGACCAATCATGATATGCATATTTATTTGGTCTTGGTGACTGATGATAGCAGGAACCAGGCAGAACAACCTGAAATGAGAATGTGTACCAGGAGATCTGTGAGCTGATGGCTGCTCAGGGATACCAGAGGACGTACAAGAGCAATCTCAACAAAAACCTATCAAATATAAAAGCGATTGCAGGACCATCAAGGACCACCACAGTCAGAGTGGTTCGATTGGAAATGGTTCAATCAAATGGACTGCATCTGCAGGCACTGACCGGCAAGCAACAGGAGGAAGATTGGGCTTGACTCGGCTACAGCATTGTTGGAAACCATAATGAGGATGGTGAGTTCTTTATGGGTTAATGCGTCTTTTATGCTAATTATCCTCACTTTGAACTCACAAGAATATTTTAAAGGTAATACCATTGTCTCCTATATGCAGACAATAACCTAGATGGTTAACTATCAACTCTAACTCCAAGTAGTCACTTCCAAGAACAAAATATTTTTAGCTCCAAGTGCATTTCCACAATATTGTTTTTAAACTGGCTTTCATTAACCATCTCCCATTTCTGCCTTTCGCAAGAGGAAGAGGACCCACACCAAACCGGACCTGACAAGTGTACTTGAAGAGATGCATGCTCAGTGTCCTAAATCTGGCCCACCATGAACAGCACAATCGATTTGCTTCTCAGTGAGAGATGTAAGGCAATGGAGCAAGAAGCCATCTTCCAGAGGAAGGAGATTACAGAGTGCTACCTTCATCCAGGCATTCCTCTTTGTGCTGGGTGAGCTTGTACAGGCAATGAGTTGCCAGCATGAGTGACATTTTTACCCCTCAGCTATGAAAGGCTGATGTGGTATCGTCGTCACCCTGTTGGCGAGCGTGCAGCATGGACTCCTAATTTTGTAAATGTGATAACTCAAGAAGGAAGTCACGTAGGACATTTAAATTGAAACCATAGGTGCAACTACTAAAAATCGGGGACAGGTTTAAATCTCAGTGACCTTGACTTGAAAGGTCAGAGGTCAAGTTTTCTGAAAATCTTGTGAAAGCAATAACTCAAAAATGTAGGATTTTGAAATTAATACCATAGGTGTGGCTAGTAGGAGGCTGAGGGGTAGCACTGGCAGTCACCAGTATTTTTACATCATGAATGCAATAAATGTATATAGTTTAACTTTTCAGCCTTCATTTTGCACATTGTAAATCGTTTGGATTTTGCTGCTGACTATAATAAAGAATTCAGTGACCATTGTGTGAGTTTTTTTTGTTTTGTTTTTTTTTTGGGGGGGGGGGGTTGTCTGTTACAACACCAGTAGGAAAAAAGTATGAACCAAACAATTATCAGTGAAATTTTGGTGCAATGACAGCTCATTTGTAATAAAAAGTAACCAAAAGAAATAATCTTCTTCGCCAGGTAAAGTCATCACAAAAAACACTATATTATTGGATGCGCCAATGCAGAAGATATTGCACGTTTTAGTTATTGCAACAGTATATCAAGAAACTGTGTCATACTGGTGTCGGCATTTCCTATAACTCTGTTAGTGTTTAATAGGATTTAACATAACACAAACAAGTTAAATGTATCTTTTAACATTTAATTTGTATCACTGAATCTTGGTCACCAGGAAAAATAAAACTTAGAAACAAAGATGGAGACAGAACACAACTTTATTGTCAAAATTCATAGTGACATTAAACAGGAGTACGTTTGTGGGGACATGACTAGGAAGGCAACGGCACCTTCCCTTCAGTCTGCTGAAAGCATTATCAATAACCAGCCATGCTCAAATGATTTTCTTTTTTAAATGTCCAGTGTCATGAAATGGTTTCAAGAACAAGCTTTGCAAGGGACAAGCTGTGTCTCCAAGGATGTAATAGCTACCACACAAATGTTCTTGATGTGAGCTGGTAAGAGGTTTTCCCAGCTAGCTAACTCCCACAGTGTGAACATATTGGTATGGTATTCAGTTATATTGGAAAACAACCTAATCCAAGTTGAGTCTAGTTGAGTTGACTCAAGATGAGTAGGTACTAGTGGAAAAGAGGTTCATTTGTCCTCTAAACCTAAGAACTGGTTGTGCTACCCTTGGCAATGAGAACTGCAGTGCAAACCATTTGTCATGACTTGCAAGTGTATTAGAACATTATCATGCTGTATGGGTTATACAGCAGGATCATGCACTTCAGTTTCAGAGTACTATATGATATAGCAAAATAGTATTTTTTTTATTTTTATTTTTTATATACACACACACACATGCAACGGCAAGGGGGGAACAGCCCACCTGAGATTGGGAACTGACCTGAAAAACAGGAACATTGCAAAGCTTGAAACCTGGACTCTCTGTAGCCGATTACCAAGACTACGTAAAATACCCTTTGAGGATCTACTAGGTGATGTGAATGCAGCACTATGGACCATACCTACTGCAACCATCACCGAAACTAACCAGCTGATCTACATCATGGCAGCAGTGATCAATGAGGTGCTTGGCTACAAGTAGAACAGCCACAAGGAGCAGTACAGTCCATGGAAAAGGAGGCTAAAGGCCAAGATCAAGGAAGCACGGAGGAAAGTTAGCCAACTATAGAAGCTGCAAAATGGTGCGATGAAGAAGGTGCCTAAGAAGTACAGCACGCTGTCTCTACCTGAGGCCTTGGAAACTACCAAGGAAAGACTGACAGCCTTGGCCAGCCGCTTTAAGAGGTACACCAGAAAGATAGAAGGCAGAACCATCCAAGGTATACAGAGACTGAGCAATACTGGAAGAGCATATGGGAGAAGGACACAACACATGACGGCAATGCTCAGTGGCTAGTGGATCTAAGAGCAAACCCCAGCAACCTCCCTGAACAGAGACCAGTAACCATTACAGTGGCAGACATCCAAGAAAAGGTCTCCAGTATGAAGAGTTGGACAGCACAAATGAACCAGCTGCTAGTGGATGAGAGACACCCAGAATGGTTAACCCCCAGAAGGAACCGGTTCCATCCATCTACCGGCCAATAACCTGCCTCAGTACCACATGGAAACTCCTGTCAAGCATCATAGCAGCTAAGACGAACAGACACATAGCTCGATAGCGGGGCACAGAAAGGGATTGGCAAGAGGAGGAGCCAAACGCGAGCTATTGGTAGACAGAGCAGTTGCCTGAGACTGCAAGACCAGGCTGACCAACTTATGCACTGTCTGGATTGATTACAAGAAGGCCTGTGGCTCGATGCCGCACACCTGGATCTTGGAATGCCTAGAACTATAAAAGGTCAACAGGATCCTAAGAGCCTTCATTCACTTGCTCAATGAATACCTCAGGCAGCAGAAACCCAAGAATGCAGAGAAAGAGGAGGCACCATTATGGAGGGACAGGCCTCTGCACGGTATGTACCACAGGCAGATAGAGGAAGTGGCTAACATCCAGAAATCCTACCAGTGGCTGGACAAAGCCGGACTGAAAGACAGCACAGATGCACTAATCATGGCAGCACAGGAACAAGCTCTGAGCACATAGAGGCTGGGGTCTACCACACCAGGCAAGACTCCAGATGCAGGTTGTGTAAAGATGCCCCTGAGACAATCCAGCACATAACAGCAGGGTGCAAGATGCTAGCCGGCATGGAGCACCATAACCAAGTGGCTGGCATAGTATACAGGAACATCTGTGCCGAGTATAACCTGGAAGTCCTCATTAGTGCCTCTGTGCTGTCTTCTAGTCCAGCTTTTTCAGCCACTGGTAGGATTTCTGGATATCAGCCACCTCCGCTATCTGCCAGTGGTACATACCGTGCAGGGGCCTGTCCTTCCATGATGGTTTCTCCTCTTCCTTTACTTTCTTGGGTTTCTGCTGCCTGAGGTATTCACTGAGCACGCAGTCAGGAAGATGGCCCCCTTCTTCCTGATGTATTCATGGATGTTCGTTGCCTCATCCTGGACTGTGGACACTCACTAGTCCCCGGCCTCCTTCCCTACGCTTAACATACAGCCCCAGGGTGCTGGACTTGGGGTGAAACCCTCCATGCATGGTCAGAAGTTTCCTGGTCTTGATGTCAGTGGCTCCTTTGGCCAGCTTATTAACCGAGCAGGGTGCCTGATCACGGGGTGTTGATAGCCTGGATCTTTTTCTTACCATTCAGTTGACTCCTCAGGACTTGCCTGACCCTCTGCAGGTACTCAGTGGTTGCAGCTTTCCTAGCGGCCTCTTCATGGTTCCCATTTACCTGTGGGATCCCCAGATACCTGTAGCTGTCCTCTATGTCTGCAATGTTGCCTTCTAGTAGTTCAATCCTGTCAGTTCTGGCTACCTTCCATTGTTATCATCAGACTACATTTCTCCAGTCTTAACAACATTCCGATGTCGTTCCTGTAGATAGATCCTGGTGGTGTGGATCAATGAATCAATGTCACGTTCACTCTTGGCATACAGCTTAATTTCATCCATGTAGAGGAGGTGGCAACAGCTCCATTCTGTAGCCAGTATCTGTAGCCAGTCTTGTTAACGGTGTCACTGAGGGGGTTCAGGCCTATGCAGAACAGCAGTAGATCCCGCACTTGATGTTAACTTGTGATATTGGCTTGAAGTTGGGCTCTAGTGTGAATATATATATATGTGTATATATATATATATATATATATATATATATATTAGGGGTGCAACGATACACAAAATTCATGGTTCGGTTCGGTTCGATACTTTGGTGTCACGGTTCGATATTTTTTCGATACAAAAAAATGTTCATGCATTTTTAATTTGTCATTTATTAAAATTATAAATATATATTTTTAACTCAAAAGTACAGTTTTTAAATTTAACCCTAACCCTTGTGCGTGTTTTTTATTTTGACAGCGAATGCGCACCTGCGGACCACTTATGTGCAGCCCTGGTTATTTAGCTCATCATATTGCAGCCACAGAAATTCTTTTGTCCATGAAACCATAAAGCTGCACTTTCTTTTTGCCTTATAGTCTGATTTGTCATAACTTCTCCGTTTTGTGGTAAGCTTTTCTTTGGCTGTCACTTCTTCACCCTGACCTGTCTTATTTGGCTCAGCAGAACTGAAATGCTTTTACACACGCACTCACATAAGCTCAGCGATTCTCTGCGCGATCAACCTCTCACATGTTTAAGCTGCGGGAGATTTCACTTGTCATGTTTGCATAGTAAGCTAACGATTAATAAGACGATGTCAGAGGAATTGGTGCACAAATTATCATCACTCACAGATCAGTGCTGTCGCTCTCTATACACAGTTCGCACGATTGCAAAGTGAAAGCAAAAAAACAAGCGCAAATTCAAACGCGACTTCAATATGTCACATATTGACAGTGGCTCACCGATGCCAATGACATAATTACCCAGCTACATTTCTGAAAGAATGCAAAAGCATTGACATATATTTTTCCTACAATAGCCCGACGGGCAGGGAAGAGATAGATTTTGGTAGCCCGACTGAAAAAATCGCTAGCCCCGGGACGTCGGGCTAGCGATATTGCGAGCCCTGTATCTGATTGAGGAATCACTCATCTTTGGAAAAGAGAGTTTATTACAGAGAAATGGCTCTTTCCAAAATAAAAGCTATACTATCCGCTTCTTCTGGGCTATATTCTCAGCAGCATAAGGAGAATCATGTGCTAACAGCTGTCTAAATGACTCGGCTAAAGTTAGTAGCATGCTTGCTTTTTGTTGTCTGCTTCCACTTGTCTTTGCACTAGGATGACGTCGGCCTAAATGTGCAGTCATATTCGTTGTGTTCCCACTAGTGCTTTCAGGTTAATCTCGTTGAAATGACCTTAACGCCACAACACGGCAAATCTCCGTTAACGAGCTACCACCCATCGCTCCGTGCATGGGGCTAGACGGCCAACACGTTAACGAGCTAACTGCGCTAACACACTAGTTCACACCAATGCAATTGAGCATTGCATGGCACATCCAACATACTGTTTTACTTTAGTCCATGACTCGCTTACCTTCAGGGTCATATGTCACATGAAAACCAAAATAATTCCAAACGCCAGATCTGAATGAGGTTCAATTTGCCTGTTGCAAGGAGAGCTTAACTTCTGTCTTGCTAGCTTGCCCTGCGCTCTTCCTTCTGACTATGCTGTCTGTGTTGAACGCTCAGTGGATCTGCGCTGGACAGTGCAGCCTAGGCGGAGTAGTCAAACACAGATTCACTGAGCGCTCAACACAGACAGCATCGTCAGAAGGAAAATTGATAAAATAAATTACAAATGTTGTATTGTTCGATACATATGCGTACCGAACCGAAAGCACTGTATCGAACGGTTCAATATCGATACGAATATCGTTGCACCCCTAATATATATATATATATATATATATATATATATATATATATATACACATGCATTAGATTGCTCAGATAATAATAAAGTATAATAGTCCAGCCTAGAATTAATAAACATGAACACGCTTTTCAACATCACTCTGAGAAATGATGTTTCTAATTTTTTGCAATATCTTGCAAATAAAAAAAAAGCACTCCCACATATTTTATTAAAGTGCATGTTAAAGGACATGTGCTGGTCAAATTAGCTCCAAGATTTAGCACAGTGTTAATGAAGGCAAAGGTAATGCCTTAGCAGTATTTGATTAAAAACCCTGCTTATGAGGATTTAAGACCAAGTAGAAAAGCATCAGTTTGATCTGACTGTAGGAGAAGAAAATTACACAATTACACAATTACACAATCCCACACAACATCCAGCCCATAAAGGGCTGGATGTTGTGTGGGATTATGGGATTATGTAAATGTATCTATTTAAATAATCCCACTAACTGCATGACTTTGACTGGTGGAAGAAGCCGGAGAACCTGGAGAGAACCCATGCAGACACAAGGAGAACATGCAAACTTCATTTTTTTTTTTTTTTTGGCCTGTCCCGTTTGGCTCTTTTGCCATCAGAATTGTTGTCTAAAGGCAAAGAAAGATGCCCAACGGATTTACTTTACCAAACTGACCATCCCAGCCTTGCCGTAATGGTCCATTTGATTCACCTTTTATTGTTTATTTTATTTTCACTTACTGAATACGGGACAGACTTGACTGGGGGAAAGAAGGGGAGAAAGAAAGAGGGAAAGAGAAACAGCTGAGAAGAGGGACGGGGGAGAAGGGCAAAAGACAAAAACCAACAGAACGGGCAGAGAAAAAAAAATGCATATATCAATCACCTGGATCACCTGCTGAGAAAGAAAAAAGAAAGCAAGCAGAAGAGAACAAGAGTAATAGAATAAACAACATCACAATGATATATGGGAATATGACAGTAAATACTAAATGTTAAACATTATTGTGCAGCACATAAGATCAACAGAACACAGTGTGCTTTGAGGTAGGAGCCAAAAAGGGTGTAGTTTGTGGGTGTGATCACCCGTGTGTACACCTGTGAGCATGGACGCGCTTGTTTTTTGTTTTTTTAAAAGGTTCCTTCATGTAATAATCTGCTAGAGGGTGTGGGGGGGCCACAGCCCCGTCCTCCAGGGCGTGAAGCAGGTGTGGAGGAGATCAAAACTCCAGACATCCAGAGGCCCCCAGAACACAAGAGACCAAGGAAGACCAACAGAGGGGCAGCTGCGCCACTGTCCCGGAAAGAGCTGAGGAGAGTCCCAGATGAGGGCTCACTCAGCAGCCGCGGAGCAGAAGCCAGGGGGAGTTGCAGTGACGCGCCAGTGAGCTCCGCCGGCAGCCAGCTGCGCCTGAGTGACCGAGCCCCAGGCCGAGAGGCCGGGGGCACCCCACCTCCGAAGTGGCCCGAGCGAGCCCCAGGCTCCAGGCCCCGATAAGCGGCCGCCAAGGAGTGAGCCGGTGTGTACCTGGACGCCCATCCCCGGACACAAAGAACCACCAACGCACCGATGTCTGAGGGGGTCCGCCACTGGCAGGGGAAGTGGTGGTAGGGGGAGATAGGCCTCCAAACCTTGGAGGGCCTGAGATGTCCCCAGAGAGGTGGCGCCTGACACCCAACCTGACATATAGACACAGACATACAGGCACACACAGATACAAACATCCATTCCCACCCTCATGCTCTCATATGCACTTACTCCACACTCAACCAACGTGGAGACAGACATAAAGAGACGTTGTACACACGATCACACTCCCCAAGCGTACTCTACAAACCGGGTCTAGGTGCCCCCGCCCCTGGAGGGGGGAACTGCACCCAGACCCAGGTGGTGTTTCCCTTTTCCCTGCGGTGGGGGGAGGCAGACCGCCCC
The DNA here is from genome assembly GCF_041146795.1 of Maylandia zebra. Lineage (NCBI taxonomy): Eukaryota > Metazoa > Chordata > Actinopteri > Cichliformes > Cichlidae > Maylandia > Maylandia zebra. The sequence continues at coordinate 20,252,714 of NC_135186.1, read as the reverse complement.
GACTCCGCAGCAGCAGGAAGGCTCCACACTCCAGACCGCAGTCGGACGGCCAACTCCTCCTCCTAGTCCTAGCCCCCCTGCTCCAGCAGGTCGCAGAGAACGGGGGTGAGAGAAGACTCCGAACCTCCCTCCACCCGCTCATTGCAAACTTCATAAAGAAAAGCCCCGCCAGATGGTGGAGTCAAGCCCAGCAGCTTCTTGCTGTGTGGCAAGAGTCCTAACCACCATGCTAACCAAATTGCATTGCATTACATTTTGGCTTTGGGTTCAGTTGTTTACTTCTCTGAATGGTTATAAGCAGGTGGAATGAAAAGGGCAAAGCAAGATAGTTTCACTGTCTTAAATATAGGTGGAAGGTGTGAAAAAATGTTCAAGGTTAAATCAACTTACATGTTCTCACTTATAACACTAAAACATCTGTTCTTTCAGAAATACAGTGTAATGCCCAGATTTTCAGACTGCCCTTTGATGTGGATGGAAAGAGCAGCTACAAGTAGGTTTTGGAGCACCGTCTCAGGCTTTTATATTATACCTGTGTTTGAGCTGTATGAGCAGACCATGCTGCTACACTGCAGGTCTCTTTGGGGTGAAGCGGTATGGAGTTCATATCAATGGCTACACTGTCAGTGACAGTCAGGAGGTTTGTATGTGGTTGGCACGGCGCTCCCACACCAAGCAGACGTACCCTGGGCTCCTGGATAACATGGTAAGAATAGACTGAAACACTGACATACGAGACAGTGTGATGAAAGCATTGGTGCAGCATCTCATGTCAAGCTATTCCACTTCAGTTTCTTCAGCGTATTGCTTGTATCCTCAAAGGCAGCAGGTGGGCTGGCTGCTGGTGTTGGCATCAAACACACTCTGGTCAAAGAGTGTCAGGAGGAAGCCTGTGTTCCAGCAGCCATAGCTAAGAAGGCTCGTCCAGTTGCAACAGTAAGGTGAGCTTGATACACTGCTAAGAAGAAGGGGGTTAAAGAACAACGCTAAGGGTAGTCTACACTTTGTTTTCTTACTGACATATCTCCCGAAAAGACTCCAACTAACAGTGATTACACAGTAACAGATCAAAAGGCAAAAACAGAGCCTCCAGATCCCCACATAATAAGGGGGATGGGGCTGTGGAGATATATATATATATATATATATATAAAAACACCTAGCTCACCCTCTGCGGGCGGTTTATCCTTCAAGCTCGGGTCCTCTACCAGAGGCCTGGGAGCTTGATGGTCCTGCACAGTATCTTAGCTGTTCCCAGGACTGCGCTCTTCTGGACAGAGATCTCCGATGTTGTTCCCGGGATCTGGTGGAGCCACTCACCTAGCTTGGGAGTCACCGCACCTAGTGCTCCGATTACCCCTGGGACCACCGTTACCTTCACCTTCCACATCCTCTCGAGCTCTTCTCTGAGCCCTTGGTATTTCTCAAGTTTCTCGTGTTCCTTCTTTCTGATGTTGCTGTCATTCAGAACCGCTACATCGATCACTACGGCCGTCTTCTTCTGTTTGTCTACCACCACTATGTTTTGTGGTGGTTAGCCACCACCATTTTGTCCGTCTGTATCTGGAAGTCCCACAGGATCTTAGCTCGGTCATTCTCCACCACCTTTGGGGGCGTCTCCCATTTTGACCTCTGAACTTCCAGGCCATACTCGGCACAGATGTTTCTGTATACTATGCTGGCCACTTGGTTATGGCATTCCATGTATGCCCTGCCTGCTAGCATCTTGCACCCTGCTGTTATGTGCTGGATTATCTCAGGGGCATCTTTACACAGAGATGGGTACCGGTGGCACCGGTTCTGACATAAACGGTAGTAACCAGACCGAAAAGCAGCGCACATTTCGGTGCTTTATTTCGGTGCTTTTTTTTCCTGAGCTGTGATACACTTCTAGCCAATCATTTTACGTTTCCGAGGATAGTAGGCGGGGCCGGGTACGTACGTTCTGTTAGAGCAGAGCTACAGATTAAAAATGTCCAAGGCGAAGCGGTCAAAAGTCTGGCTGTACTTCACAGCAAAATAAGCAAACTCAGCAGCCTGCAACAAGTGCTTTAAGCTGATACTGTGATACTGTGCAAAGGAGGTAACACCTCAAATCCGATGAAACACCTGGCGACGCATAGCGTTTTTTTTAAAAAGCCCAGAAATGCGCCGTATTTGATAGCTTGCTGTGAGACCTCACACCGTGCACGTCGGGTGGGTTGCCAGTTATCGGACCCAGAGCAACATCCCCCAAAAACCCGAAGAATAGAGTCCTGGCCCCTAGCCCTGCCAGTGTAGCAGAAATGATGACGGATGATGATGCAGCAGCAGCCGTTCTTCTCTGCGTGAGTAGCTTCATGTTGTTTGTGTGTAATTTACGTTGAGTAGGCTAACCACGTTATTACATTAATGCATGTGAGGTGAACTAGCAAACATCATCATAGCTACATGCGGCTGTCTTCTTGTTTGATGGCAGATACTCCCTTCACCCTGGCCAAAAAGGCTAAAATGACCAAAGAAAAAGTGGGAAACAGTTAAACATGAGAGGTTTTTGGACAAAGTTTGTGTTTTTTCCATTGATTAAGCACTGCTTCCAGCCAAGAGTGATGCCATATATGCCACATAGCTGCAGAAAAGGCACACATTGTTATCTTTTTACAAAAAAACCCAGCTGAACATGAGAGGTTTTTGGACAAAGTTTGTGTTCTCCATTCTTTAAGCACCGGTTCGAGCACCGTTTAAGCACCGGCACCGTTTCAAAAGTACCGATTTGGCACCGGTATCGGATAAAACCTAAACGATACCCATCCCTACCTCTATGTCTGCAATGTTGCCTTCTAGTAGTTCGATCCCCTCAGTTCTGACTACCTTCCCTCTCTTTGTTATCATCCGACTACACTTCTCCAGCCCGAATGACATCCCGATGTCATTGCTGTATATCCTGGTCGTGTGGATCAGTGAATCAACGTCTCGTTCACTCTTGGCGTACAGCTTGATGTCATCCATGTACAGGAGGTGGCTGACAACTGCTCCGTTCCATAGTCGGTATCCGTAGCCAGTCTTGTTAATGATCTCACTGAGGGGGGTTCAGGCCTATGCAGAACAGCAGTGGGGACAGAGCATCTCCTTCGTAGATCCCGCACTTGATGGTGACTTGTGCTATGGGCTTGGAGTTGGCCTCTAGTGTTGTACGCCACATCCCCATTGAGTTCCTGATGAAGGCTCTCAGGGTCCCATTGATCTTGTACAATTCTAGGCATTCCAGTATCCAGCTGTGGGGCATTGAGTCATAGGCCTTCTTGTAACCAACCAGGCAGTGCACAGGTTGGTGACCCTGGTCTTGCAGTCTCGGCTGACTGTTCTGTCTACCAGTAGCTGGTGTTTTGCGCCTCTGGTATTCTTGCCAATCCCTTTCTGTGCCCCGCTCATGTATTGACCCATGTGCCTGTTCATCTTAGCCGATATGATGCTTGACAGGAGCTTCCATGTAGTACTGAGGCAGGTTATTGGTCGGTAGTTGGATGGGACCCATCCCTTCTTGGGGTCCTTGAGGATCAGGACCGTCCGACCTTTGGTTAGCCATTCCGGGTGTCTCTCGTCAACTAGCAGCTGGTTCATATGTGCTGCCAGATGCTCGTGGAGTGCAGTCAGCTTCTTCAGCCAGTAGGCGTGAACCATGTCGGGGCCTGGCGCTGTCCAACTCTTCATACTAGAGACCCTTGCTTGGATGTCTGCCACCGTGATGGTTACTGGACCCTGTTCAGGGAGGTTGCTATGGTCTGCCCTCAGATCCACTAGCCACTGAGCATTGCTGTTATGGGTTGTGTCCTTCTCCCATATGCTCTTCCAGTATTGCTCCGTCTCCAGCCTTGGTGGTGCTGTTCTCTTATTGTTCCCTTGCCACTGAGAGTACACCTTTGCTGGTTCTGTGGAGAACAGCTGGTTTATTCTCCTGCCTTCTATCTCTTGTGTACCTCCTCAAGCAGCTGGCCAAGGCTGTGAATCTTTGCTTGGCAGTTTCCAAGGCCTCAGGTATGGACAGCTTGCTGTACTTTTTTTATGCACCTTCTTTGTCGCACCTTTCTGCAATTCTGTTAGTTGGCTAACCTCCCTCCATGCTAATTTGATCTTGCCCTCTAGCCTCCTTCTCCATGGAGGGTACTGCCCCTTGTGGCTGTTCAACTTGTAGCCAAGCATCTCACTGATCACTGCTGCCGTATTGTAGATCAGCTTGTTAGTGTCGGTAAGCGTGGCTGTAGGTATCATCCGTAGTGCTGCATTAACATCATCTAGCAGACCTTCTGAGGGTACTTCACGTAATCTTGGTAACCGGCTACGGGGGATCCAGGTTTCAAGCTTGGCCATGATCCTATCTTTCAGGTCAGTTCCTCTCGCACTCAACGATCCTTCTCCTATCGCACTTGGGGCTTTGTACCCAATCTCCCCCCTGACCTGGCGTCCTGGCTCCCCCTTGCCGTAGCATTTATGTTGTACCTCGTCAATCTCTAGCTGTGAGAGTAGTCCCTTCTTTCGAATGTTGGAACACTGAGCTACTAGTTGTTTCGCCGTCATTGTGGATGTTGGGTATCGAAGAATCCATAGGTCCCTCATCCTATTCATGTAACCAATTCCGCCAGGGTTACTTGCGTAGTAGCATTCCAACAACGCCCTGTTTTCGTCTCTAGTAGCCCGCTTCTCGTCAGGGTGCCCTGGTTCCTCAACACCTGACGCGGACCTCGTTGATCCGGGCGACGACCGAGCCGGCATGCCTTCATATTTATGTGTCTCGCTCATGTCTGCAGTAGGCTCACTTAGCATATGGGGTCTAGCCTTAGGACCCTTACTGGATACAGACGCCCCAGGCGGGGATCGAACTTGCGATCCTCTGCTCCTATATATATTAGGGGTGCAACGATATTCGTATCGATATTGAACCGTTCGATACAGTGCTTTCGGTTCGGTACGCATATGTATCGAACAATATAACATTTGTAATTTATTTTATCAACTTTCCTTCTGACGATGCTGTCTGTGTTGAGCGCTCAGTGAATCTGCGTTCGACTACTCCGCCTAGGCTGCACTGTCGAGCGCAGATCCACTGAGCGCTCAACACAGACAGCATAGTCAGAAGGAAGAGCGCAGGGAAAGCTAGCAAGACAGAAGTTAAGCTCTCCTTGCAACATGGACCTCCCCCACCCTCATTCAGATCTGGCGTTTGGAATTATTTTGGTTTTCATGTGACGTATGACCCTGAAGGTAAGCGAGTCATGGACTAAAGTAAAACAGTATGTTGGATGTGCCATGCAATGCTCAATTACATTGGTGTGAACTAGTGTGTTAGCGCAGTTAGCTCGTTAACGTGTTGGCCGTCTCGCCCCATGCACGGGGCGATCGGCGGTAGCTCGTTAACGGAGATTTGCCGTGTTGTGGCGTTAAGGTCATTTCAACGAGATTAACCTGAAAGCACTAGTGGGAACACAACGAATATGACTGCACATTTACGCCGACATCATCCTAGTGCAAAGACAAAAACAACAAGCATGCTACTAACTTTAGCCGAGTCATTTAGACAGCTGTTAGCACATGATTCTCCTTATGCTGCTGAGAATATAGCCCAGAAGAAGCGGATAGTATAGCTTTTATTTTGGAAAGAGCCATTTCTCTGTAATAAACTCTCTTTTCCAAAGATGAGTGATTCCTCAATCAGATACAGGGCTCGCAATATCGCTAGCCCGACGTCCTGGGGCTAGCAATTTTTTCAGTCGGGCTACCAAAATCTATCTCTTCCCTGCCCGTCGGGCTATTGTAGGAAGGAAAAATATATGTCAATGCTTTTGCATTCTTTCAGAAATGTAGCTGGGTATTTATGTCATTGGCATCGGTGAGCCACTGTCAATATGTGACATATTGAAATCGCGTTTCAATATGCGCTTGTTTTTTTGCTTTCACTTTGCAATCGTGCGAACTGTGTATAGAGAGCGACAGCACTGATCTGTGAGTGATGATAATTTGTGCACCAATTCCTCTGACATCGTCTTATTAATCGTTAGCTTACTATGCAAACATGACAAGTGAAATCTCCCGCAGCTTAAACATGTGAGAGGTTGATCGCGCAGAGAATCGCTGAGCTTATGTGAGTGCGTGTGTAAAAGCAGCAGGATATATATTTTAGTTCTGCTGAGCCAAATAAGACAGGTCAGGGTGAAGAAGTGACAGCCAAAGAAAAGCTTACCACAAAACGGAGAAGTTATGACAAATCAGACTATAAGGCAAAAAGAAAGTGCAGCTTTATGGTTTCATGGACAAAAGAATTTCTGTGGCTGCAATATGACGAGCTAAATAACCAGGGCTGCACATAAGTGGTCCGCAGGTGCGCATTCGCTGTCAAAATAAAAAACACGCACAAGGGTTAGGGTTAAATTTAAAAACTGTACTTTTGAGTTAAAATATATATTTATAATTTTAATAAATGACAAATTAAAAAGGCATGAACATTTTTTTTGTATCGAAAAAATATCGAACCGTGACACCAAAGTATCGAACCGAACCGTGAATTTTGTGTATCGTTGCACCCCTAATATATATGTATGTATACAAAATGTGGAAGTTGAATTTGTTATTTTTATCAGTATATTTGTTGCTGGACAGTAACAGGAGTCACTGTGGAAAAGGCTCATTCCGCTGTGATGTACCACAGAAAACCATCAAACAGCTTCTGTCTATAAAACCAGAACTATTTTTATTTGCAATATCTTTTTACATTTCTACATTGTATTTTTGATTGTTGATTGTTTGATTGTGATCTACAGATCTGTCACTTCAAAGCCTGCGCAGCTGCTTAGAACCTCTCAGCAGCTGCAGCTCGATCGTGTTGCTATAACAGGCAGAACAAACACAAGTCTGTGAACACTGTTTTTGCATTAATTGGAATAGTGTGATAAAAATGAATTAAATACTGGGTATAATAAAACATGCGTTTTAGTAGTCAGAATGGTAGAAGGGCACCAGTACTGGTGTTGATATACTGCAGCTTTGGTGTGGCTGGATCACAGCCTCACAGTGACACCTCTGGAAGAACCTCCTGTTCTGGAGAATCATTGCTTTATGAAACAGTTAGTTACATAATTGGATTTTCAAAGAGACAATTTAGCTGCCTTTGTTTTATTTTATTTTCAAGCTACACATATGAGGATGAAGAGGGTGTGTTTCCAGAAAGCCAGTTTGTCTTTGATTTGGAACTTCCTTTGGAGTTTAAGCCCATAATAGGGGATGGAGAGGTGCAGGAGTTTTACCTCCTCCCCATAGATAAGGTTAGTGTTTTTCTCATACTATAATTTGGGAATTCAGCTTCTAGGAGCCAGTACTGCATGGGTTGAGATATAGATGACACAAAGATATAAAATATAGCATCTTGTTTCAGGTGAAGGAACTGCTGGTCACTGATGACTTCAAACCCAACTCTGCCATGGTAGTCTTGGACTTTCTCATAAGACACTCGTACATTGACCCTGACACAGGTTTGTGGGTGTTTGCAAAATGTCCAGTCAAAAAACCAGCTCACTGCCTTAGTTCTCTTTTTGTTATCATTTCAGAGCCGTACTATCAGGACTTTGTGACAGGACTCCACCAGATATTATAGAACGAAGATGAAGATTACTCACTGTGCCTGAGGCACCATATGTCATGTGGTGCCAACATTGTTGTTCACATTTACAGTTGCAAGAAACATCATAAAAATGTGAACTTTTCTTTAGTGTTTCTTCAGAAACACTAAAGAAAAGTCATACACTTTATTGTACAACATGTTAATATTAAATATAGTGAGTTATTATATTTCACAGGTGTTTTTCATGCAGTTTTGTTCAGTGGGTTCAGCCTGATAACTGCAGGTGAGTGGTTCAGAGGATGGCTGAACCACATGAGTGCTGGATCTAAGAATGACATGTAAGAGTTATCATGCACAACACTTTGCAGGTGTCATGCAGACCTCAGAGTAAATATGCTCTATATTATCTATAGTCATAGTACGACCTTTTAAGTTCAAAGTGCAATTTCAGTTTCTGCACTTCCACCCATTAAATGCAGTAATCATACTTGATTCAAATCTAGTCATCTCCTTATATACTGCAAGTCTATAGGATAAAAATGTAGAGAAGAAAAATATGTTATGTTATTCTTTTGAGTATGTAGAGCTCAAAGAGAAGATAAGCAACCTCATTAGAGTAAAGCACACATGGATATTTGCTGTGTAGGCGGGTGGTTTGTGGGATCCAGCACTGGTCACATAAACCTGACAGAGCGTGGAGCTGTGTTTGGTACAGCTGAAAAACTGTTTACACAGTGATATATACGACAATATACACATATAACACTCCAAAAGAAGAATGTTTTGAGATTCCGCACAGCAATAAAGTGGAACTTGCGAGTTCATCTTTATTTATTGGTGCTTTCTGTTGTAAAATCTTAACGAGTGTTCACTGGACCAGTCTTCATCACAGGTTTTTCTACAGTTGCTCGTGACACTTGCACAGTAACGAAGAACAACTTTGGACCAGTCCTTCTGCGAGGTGTTTCAGTTCATCAACAGTTATGGAATATCTTGATTATAAAATATCATCGCATCATGCTACACCACCTCATGTGGGTTAAGCACAGGCCTCCCTGATTTTTTTTTGAATAATTCTGATATTAATTTACATCCATGCTTTGGGTAATTTATCTTATTTCATCAAACTGTCCTAAGATTCAACTTGTGAATCGCTCGCTAGATCCAGTGCAAATAATCAGACTCATTGATTCAATTTATTGTTCCTTTAATGACTGTAAAGCCTCAGATGTACTTCCACTTGCATGCCCACTAGTGTCAGACTTTAAAGTAATGACTCCTCGGGGTCTCCAGTTGTCTGTGTCCACAATGGAATATATTTGAGGATGAAGAGATCAGGCGTCGATCCCAAAACATGCTTCCTCCACCATATGTCATTGTTGGGATGAGGTTTGATGTGCAGTGCATTGTTTTTGAAAAAACAGCAACAGTCATTTTATCCGCTGAACTGCTAAACTGTCAGGTTTTTAGAATGGCTTTCATAACCTTCTCCAGCCTCTCTGCATCTCTCTGCATCTAAAGCCCTTAAATGTGGGGCTCACACACACTTACATCATAAGTCTGCCAAGTGTTGGCCAGTAATTACACTGTGGTTTTTATGTTATTTTTCCTTTGTGAGGCAAAACTAGACTCATTGCTTATCTGGAATACTTGAATATTATAACAGTTGAATGTTTGCAGTATGGAGTTGGGATTAAACTTGGCTATTGATGAGGTTATAGCATCGATGGGGAATATGTTCCTGTTATACGTTTGCAGACACATGGACATCTACACAGACCATCATGCTCACCATCTTGAGCCAAGACTTGGACACTCTTAAGTGGGTAAGAGGACAAAACACATGAGAAGTGACACACACAGCAGATTTGGTCATTCTCAAATGTATTTCCTTTAGAAAACTTTACAAAAGACTACTGGATATAAAAGAATATTTTGCTTACAAATAACCAATCCTATAGAAGATCCTTGCATTTTGCATTTCAGAATTTGGACATTGTGTGTTTTTATATGACACAGACATTTGAAGCTATGTGCAAATAATACAAAAGTAAGCTGATGGAATATCCCATAGTTAAAATAGCATACAATGGAATGCAGAGCAGGAAAGAAAAACAAAACATATAGGTACACTATAAATGTTCAAACTTGTACTTAAATAATGAGTTACATATTAGCCTCACAACATGCTTTAAAGTAGCATAATGTAAATTTCCAGAGCCCTAATTCCATCAGTACAACACAAAGATATTAGAAGAGAAACACTGTTCTTTACCAAGTGTGTCCAGTCTTAAAAGCCTTCTAGTTACAGTCTAACTGTAGCACTGATGGAATTAGTGTTGTAGAAATTGTACATTATATTAACTCTTCAAGACAGCAGGTGAACAAGACCGGATCAGAAACATGGAGGTGTGGCATTAAAACTGGAACTGCTCGACTCGAACACAATCCTTTCTTCTATAAACATCCACTCCTCTGTGTCAAAGGTACACCGAGGCCTCTTTAATATCTGACAGTTAACAAAAACTCTGTTCAGGATCATTTGCCTTTGTTAGCGCTTCTATAGCCAACTACATACAGTGTTAGACAGTCCACATCAGTTTAATGACTTGAAAAACAAAATCGAGCAATCAAATTTTGAAAAGTTGTACAAAACACTGGTAATTTAATCTTACACACAAGGTTTGGCATCACACAAAGTCCTTGTTTTGAAAGAGAAGCGCAGACTTTTATTTTGAAAAACAAAAAGTCAGAAATGAACCACAGTCTATGACTACATCATACACAACTAATGTAATCATGCATTACTGTAATTTTATTGGAATACCTGTATTGGAGTAGAAAGGCCGATTTTTAGCACACAGTGTTCCAATGGCATGTTGTTACTAATTCAAGTTTATCATGTTAGAATGTTAATTCATTACATTTTTAAACTTTTAGCTAGCTGAGTAACTGAAACATCATCCTTTGTGTGTTCAACCATAATGTGCTATGAAAGTGAACGCTATTGCATGCAGGAAACTGCCCAGAACATTGTACACAATATTATTCCCTTTATAGAACAGCCCAACTGAGCAGCAGGCCAAATACATGAGTCTGCTGTCTGAGAACAACACCTGTTAAACACTAAACAACAAGAGCTGAGAAGCAGATCAGGAATGCCTGCTTAAAAACAGTGGGGAAAAAAGAGACCACCTTATAAAATGAATAGATGGGTAAAGGTTTTGAATCCATTTTAAAATTATTTTGTTTTTAATTCTCTTAATGGTTTTGCCCCTGAGCTGCTTCACCCTTACATGCCGTCACATGCTCTTACATCAGCTAACCAGGTGCTTTTATAAATCCAAAGGAGACCCAGCTTCTGCAGCTTTGGCTCCCAAAATGTGGGATGAGCTGCCTCTGGAGGTCAGGCAGGCTCCATCCCTCACTGTTTTTAAAACCCGTTTAAAAACACAACTTTTAACTCACACACCTGGCTTTTAACCCAGTGAGAGTTGTCGTCTTCTTACCCTTTGTATGTACTTTTACTGATTTATTCTTTTGTTCTCTTATTTTCTGTACAGCACTTTGGTCAGCTGTTATGTTGTTTTTAAAGTGCTTTAGAAATAACGTGGGGAAAAAAAGAACAGATGTTGGACAGAGGAAGTCAGGGAGAAAGTTTTATGAACAGATAAACCTAACAGAGGTATTTGGGTCAAAAAGAATATTTCTGAGACAAAGACTGAAGGATCGTGGAGGTGTGCCTGCCACCTGTCAAGTGGCACTTTGTAAAAGTTTTGGAGGTCTTTGGGGTGAAGTGGGAAATTCTGGGAAATTCAGGACAACATCGGATCCTGTGGATGCTGACTGACTGCAACAGCACAGTGAGCCATAGAATGACTAAACTATACAGAAGCAGCTGAGAACCCAGCACAGTCATTGGATCTCAGTCCACTCTCACCCACATTAAACTGGGAGCTTCTGGAAGAATGAACTAAAATGTCAGCAAACTGATGGTAGAATGCTGGAAAGACTCAATTATTTTTGCAAAAATCATTATTTCTAACTTTTTAATATCAATAATAAAGAATAAAAGTGTGATTTTTATTGAATTATTTAATTTGACATTTGGCAACTTGTACTTTTGAGCGGTAGTGTGGATTTTGAATGTGAACCTGCAGCGACAGGTTACTTCATCATCATAAAGGAGGAAATCAGGTCTGTATAGAGTTGGATGGTCATTGCAGAGAAATAAAGGAAATGACAAAAGTACAGACTAATAGGATGTTAACTGAAAGAAACGCCACAAGCCAAGTCCTCCAGAAACTTGTTCATATGGTACACAGCTGTGAATGTACTGAACACCTGGGATGGATCAGTTCTAAAGATGGGCTCGTGTACAGACCATCAGGCTGCAATTTAGAATAACGGAGACCACTTCATAGGTCTGGAAATCCCAACGCACCTCTTTAAGAGAGATGGTTCCTTCTTTCCATGTTCTCTTGATTTTAGGTTTGATGAATCCAAAGATATGATTACAGATTAAAGGCAGATTAAACCTTGGACATGAATGCTTACACTCCCCTTTTGACCTAGTTTGATTTTCTCCCTTATTCCTGAAAAGGACCCATTCAATTCTGCACAGCATGGTGACAACGTAGAAACAGGAGGAATGATTTTGTTGGCAAGGATCCTTTCCTCCTGTCCTCCCTAACCTGTGTAACTTGACACTCTATAGCAGAAGGCAGCCACTCTTTCTGCCTCGTTTCTTGGCCTGTAGCGCCGCCCTGGTGGCCATCTCAAACACCTCCCTCACACCATCCTTCGTCTTGGCTGAGCACTCCAAGTAACCAAAGGCATTGATCCGGTTGGCCATTTCTCTCGCCTCCTCTGACTTCACAGGTTCCTGTTTGGGAAGAACAAAACCATGAAGGAAAACCAGCTCAATCCAATGAAAAAGAAGAAGTGAAATCATTATTCGACCCTCTGTGGGATTTATACGTTTGCTCACTTAGAAGAAATGAACACACTCTAATGTTCATGGTAGATTAATTTTAATGGAGATCAGTAAGAGTAACCGAAGGTCCAGAAACAAAAACATAAAAGTAATCTTGATTTGTTTGTCATTGAGTGAAATAAGTCTTTGATCCCTCCCACAGATTGGCTGTGAGCACATTTAGCCCACAGATTACAATCAATCAATTCCAGACACTCCCCATCTGAACTCTTTACTGTAAATGTATAAAGCACACCTGTCCACAGTATGGTATATGCAGAAGCCTGTCTTAACTTTACCAGCAAATCATCAAGCATGCCGGAAGTAATTTCTGATGTGATCAACACGGTGGAGCTGCTCATGACCGAGTTCATTTTTGGACCTTTGATTTCTGTTTTGGGGGGTTTACAGGTTTTTTTTGAGGTGTGGACCTAAACTTTTGTTCAGCTGTAAAACAGCCTGTTTCCGTTTAAATGTTGTTTTCAAAAATAATTGTTTTGTCTCACTCCCATTTCTTCATGTTGCATATTGAAGCTCTACTTGGAACCTTGTTAAGATCCAACCATGCAAAATATGATTTTTTTGCTTTGTTGACAGCGCTGCAAACCCTCTGCCTTCTCTCAGTGAGCTTCATGATGTTGTCACCTGACATGGTTTCACTTCACAGGTGTGCCTGTCAGGGTTCATTTGTTGCCTTCTTAATGAGGTTGGGACCATCAGTTGTGTTGTGCAGCAGTCAGGTTGGTACACAGCTGACAGCCCTATTTGACAACTGTTAGAATTCATATTATGGCAAGAACCAATCAGCTAAGTAAAGAGAAACAACAGCCCATCGTTACTTTAAGAACTGAAGGTCAGTCAGTCTGGAAAACTTTGATTGTGTCCCCGAGTGCAGTCGCAAGAACCAAACGCTATGATGAAACTGTCTCACATGAGGACGCCCCAGTCCTCTGCTGCTGAGGACACATTCATCCGAGTCACCAGCCTCAGAAATCACAAGTTAACAGCAGCTCAGATTAGAGCCCAGATACATGCCACACAGAGCTCCAGTAACAGACATCTCTCTACATGTTCAGAGGAGACTGTGTGAATCAGGCCTTTATGGTCAAACAGCTGCTAAGAAACCACGACTAAGGAAAAGCAACAAGCAGAAGAGATTTGTTTGGGCCAAGAAACACAAGGAATGGACATTAGACCAGTGGACATCTGTGCTTTGGTCTGATGAGTCAGAATTTGAGATGTTTGGTTCCACCCGTGACGCAGAAATGGTGAACAATGGTCTCTACATGCATGCACTGTGAAGCATGGAGGAGGAGACGTGATTGTGTCAGGGGGCTTTGCTGGTGACACTATTGGAGATTTATTCAAAACTAACGACACACTGAACCAGCAAGGCTACCACAGCATCCTGCAGCAACATGCCATCCCATCATTGATTTTTCAACAGCACAGTGACCCCAAACACACCTCCAGGCTGTGTCACGGCTGTTTGACCAAGAGAGTGATGGAGGCCTGGCCTCCACAGTCACCTGACCTAAACCCAGTGGAGATGGTTTGGGATGAGATGGAGCGCAGAGTGAAGGCAAAAGGACCAACAAGTGCTCATCATCTCTGGGAACTCCTTCAAGACTGTTGGAAACCATTTCAGGAGACGACCTCATGAAGCTCATGGAGAGAACGCCAAGAGTGTGCAAAGCAGGAATCAAAGCAAAGGGGCTGTTAGGAAGAATCTAAAATATCAAATATGTTTTCAGTTATTTCACACTTATGTGTTCATTCATAGTTTTGATGCCTTCAGTGAGAATCTACAATGTAAACAGTCATGAAAATAAAGAAAAACCATTGAATGAGAAACTGTGTCCAAACTTTTCACTTATATCACACTTTATATCAAAACAAAAGTTAGTAAATATATTTGTCTTCATTATCAGTGGCTGCAGCCCTATAAAAAAACCTAATGAATGTTAGTGGAAACTGTAGTAGACTAAAGGCTGACACACAAAAGTTATGGACATTTTTGTCATTAGTTATGTTAGTGTAGTGTTTGTGTGGTGGGATTAATATGAAACTGTATGAGTGCATGCCGTCACTGACCTGTTTCATTTTAGCCAACTCTCGGCGTGTGTGCTCATCATTTCGCAGGTCTTTCTTGTTTCCCACAAGAATAATGGGCACATTGGGACAGAAGTGCTTCACTTCTGGAGTCCACTTCTCCGGAATATTCTCTGCATCAGGTACAATGTGGACAAGGTAAACATGCAGCAGATATAAAAGAGTTTTTTCATTTTTTTTAATGAAACCAACAGAAACAGACTCACCTAAACTGTCAGGGCTGTCAATGGAAAAGCACATGAGGATGACATCTGTGTCTGGATATGACAGAGGCCGCAGTCGGTCATAGTCCTCCTGACCTGCTGTGTCCCACAAGGCCAGCTCCACCTGCAGGGGAGGGACTATAGTTAATTCCTACTACACACACCAATCCTGCTTAGGGTCCTCAAACACAGGCCCATTTTTATCATGTAACAGCATACTATGAAGACAGGTGGATGGAAGCCATTCAGGCATGTATGTAAGTGCATGAGGTGTAAATCATTGATTAGTGTTCTAGCTTACACAGAGTCCTAAAATCGAGGGCATGAGCACTCGACTGATGAAGGTGCAGACAAACTTAAGGGGGCGACAGTAGAGAAGAAAAGAGCAGCACAACCCACCAACCTCTTGGTGACATCTGCCCCCAAGATCCTTGTTTGAGGAGGCAGACATTCTCTCAAGATTAATGTGATCTACAAGTAATTTCTATACCGAGTAATGCATTGATAATTGTTTTGATTTTGCATTCATAGATAGTTTGGATGGACAGACCTCGCTCCAGTTTTACAACTGGGAGGGAAATGGATTCATTTTTGTTTGTTTTCTTGCTAAGCTGTAAAATTATGACCCGGCTCCAGATCATGTTTTGCTTGATCAGTCAATCCAAAGCGTGAGCTGCACAGATACTGCAGGTGAGATGCAGTATTACAGAAATTCAGTTTGAAAGGGTATGTACACGAGTATGTACAGTTAGATATAAACAGAGATTTAAAACTGGTAATAGGAGGTGGTTAGTTTGTGATGTGCCTCATTATGCTGAACTAGAGCTGGGCGATAGAACGATAACGATATGTATCGCGATATAACTTTTACTCGATAGAGAAATTGAGCTATCGCGATAGACTTCGCCGCTCTTGTCCTCTTAAAAAAAAAAAAAAAAAAAAAAAGGTCAGCCAATCCAAATTAGGTAGCGCAGAGCCGAACCAATCACAGCCGCAGCGTCACGTCGCGTGACTTGTTACGTACAGCACAAGTGCCAAGCCGCACGTGTGTTTGTTTGGGAAGCAGCCAGCGGGTAATGGAGCCAGCGCATAATGGAGGAAATGAGTGTGCCGACTAGAAAAATCAACCGAGCGTGACCGAAGAGAAAACAGATGATGGTTCCAATGCCGGAGAGATTGTCGAACGGAAGAGCCATAGAAGTTCCGTAGTTTGAAGGTATTTCGGCTATTTCAAGTCTGACAAAAAACAGCAGCGTGCACTGTAAATTGTGCCGAAAGCAACTCTGGAAATACAATAAACTGGTGCATGCGTCACACTGTGCGCCACGTTATTGTTTCGGTGAAATGAATTTCTACAATACTGTTAATTCTACTCTCTGCAGTGTTTAAATGCTTACATATACACACAGTTACTGTCCCTCCACACATACGACTCGGTTCTGCTTCTATGCCCCAGCTTTGTTTACTTTTTCCCACCGAGGCTTCTAGACTTCTGATTGGCCAACATTTCTGCACGGTTAGGAATCTAGCGCCACCTGCTGCTTTGGCATGTTCATAGCAGCGTTTTCCTTCATTTCTGCCTTTATGTGTGGACGGGATTATTTTTTAAAACGAAAACGGAAAATCTCCGTTTTCAAAAACACCCGTGTACGTGTGGACGTAGCCTCAGTCTCTGACTGGAAGCGCTAATTCGTCATTCGGCTTTTGTCAGACTAAAGTAACTGTTAAAACTGTTTGAAAAGCTAAGCTATACAACAAGGAGAGTTTGAGAATTTCCTTTTAGTTCTCAGTTTATTTGATATTGACAAAAGTTAGTCAGTTTTGTCTGTTCTTCTGTAAAACAAACTAAGATTTATTTTTAGAATTAATATTTTGTTTCTAAGTGGAATTGACAATTTAGTCTGTTTCGTTTGTTCTATTTTGAAACTTAAACGCTTTAGCGGCTGCCTTTTGTGTAGTTTGCAATATTTGCCTTTATTTATCTGAAAAAGTCTCATGTTCCTTAAGTACATCTACCCTGTTGAACTTATTATGGGAAATAAATATTTAAAAACAAGCTGCTGATTATTTCACATTTTACTTGTGAGCAATGGCACATTTAAATCTTACAAATATAGTTATTTGGCTTATATCGTGATAGATATCGTTATCGCCTGAAATGAAAAAAACATATCGTGATATGAAAAAATCTCATATCGCCCAGCTCTATGCTGAACTAAATTCATTGCTCTTGTATCGAAGTTTGACTGGCCTTAACACTTTGCATACAGCAGGTAAAATAAGTATTGAACATGTCACCAATTTTCTAAGTAAATATATTTCTAAAGTTGTTATTGACAGAAATTCCTACCAGATGTTGGTAACCATCCAATCCACACATACAAACAAGTCAAACCACTGATGTCCATAAATAATGTATATAATGTAAAATAAGCTCTTTTAGACCTTTGCAACCATACTGATGGAATGGGTTACAGGAGAATTTCTAAACTACTGAAGGATCCAGTAAGTACTGTTGGGGCCATGATCTGGAGGTGAAAAGAACATCATTTTACCATCAACGAGCCACGACCAGATGCTCCCCACAAGACTTCAGACAGAAGAGTGAAAAGAATTATCAGAAGAGTTGTCAAAGAGCCAAGGAGCACTTATGGAGCTACAGAAAGTTTGCTGAACAACATTTAAACAAGCCTGTGAAATACTGGGAAAGTTAGTCTGGTCAGATGATACCAAACTTGGTCTACACACCATGCTGGGAGGTCACAACATATCGCCTCACAAACACCATACCAACACTGAAAATTGGAGGTTGGAACATCATGGTGTGGGGATGTTTTTCAGCATACGGCACTGACACGCTTCATGTCATTGAAGGAAAGATGAATAGAAAAATGAAGCGAGACGTTCTTGATTAAATCTGCTGCCTTCTACCAGGATGAAGGTGGATATTTCAGCAAGACAACACTGTCAACGAACCTGTCAACTGGTTTCAAAGAAAGAAAATAAAGCTGTTGAAATGGTCCAGCCAGTCACCTGACCTGAACCCAACTGAAAATCTTTGGAAAGAACTAAAGGTCAGAGTTCATAGAAGGGGCCTATGTAACGTTCAGGACTTGAAGACTGTTTGTGTGGAAGAATGGACCAAAATCACACCTGAGCAATGCATGTGACTAATACTATCTATTAGTGGTAGACTGCCATGTTAAAATTATTTATTGTTAAGCTTTACTCAAGGTGTACTTAAAGTCAACTCTGAACTTATTAACCACAGAAATCATCCGTGTGGCTGCATTTTGTGCAGGTGGCTGACCAAAAAGTTAAAAGCAAATTTTGCAGTAATGAATATCACAACTCTATCAGCTATATCTATATTAACATTCATAAAGCTATCCAAGATAGAGAAAATAATTAAAGCTAGTTTCAGCTTCAATATTAACATACATACATCAATCAATAGTTACAATATAATGTGCTATTTATGAAATTGGCTAGTGTTAAAGTACTTTAGATATGTCCCGTCTTAAAACTCTTAGCCTCACACATAGCACACACACTGCTATGCTACTGTGCTACAATAAATATAAAACAATCTGACATTTATTGTTAGAATGAACAGCTTACCTGTTTACCATCCACCTCAATATCTGCCACGTAGTTTTCAAACACTGTAGGCACATAGACCTCAGGGAACTGATCCTTGCTGAACACTATGAGGAGGCAAGTCTTGCCACAGGCTCCATCACCGACTATCACCAGTTTCTTTCTGATTGCCGCCATCTGAAAAAAGTCAAAGTACAGAATCCATCAGCCAAGCTAGAGATTAAAATTAACACAAAGGTTTATTGCCAAAGACAAACTTGTTAGGGAGAGTGGTTTGAGCTCTTGTGAAAACACAAAATCAGGGAAATAAGAAATCTGAAAAGGTGAGAAAATACTACGTAAAACTAAGAAGAAAATAATGTGTGCTTGGACAGAGCTGAAGCAAGGTCCCTAAAATGTTTGCACATTTCTCAACAATCACAAAATAACTTCAACTGTAATGTTTCATCACAGCTTATTTTGAACGTTAGGCAAAACAGTTCTAGCTTTTGTCAGTTGTGGTTATTTCCTGTCTTTGCAGGTAGAGTGCCTGATGAGGACATTATTAATATCCCTCTGTAACTAAACCAGACACAACTGTATCAGAGAGCCACTGCTTTGCCTGAAAATGGAATGCAGGGATCTGAAACACATTCTTTTCTATTGCTTGTGCCGCAAAATAACGGTTTCCTGCAGAGTGTGAGCACTCACACATGTCATGGTCAATCCTCAACAGTTGAGCTTTGAAAACCGTGCGTTGTGATGTATGTTTGTAACACCAAAAAAAAAGAAAAAAAAAAAGTGTACAGCTGCATGAAGTTCAACCACACAATGAATGAAAACATGGAAGAAAAGTTTATCCAAGTTTGAGAATTATATTCCAAAACATCCTTTAAGGGTCCCAAGGAGGAAAGTGGTGCTGAATCATATTTTCCCTAAATTAGGCACAACACAGGTTTGTTAAAAAAATAAAATAAAGAAGCTTGCTGTATCTAGGTAGGTGGACTAGTTTTTAAATACAGCAGGTAAAATAAGTATTGAACATGTCACCAGTTTTCAAAGGGAATATATTTGTAAAGGCGCTACTGACATAAAATTCTTCCCAGATGTTGGGAAACATCCAATCCTTTGTGGATCGGATGGTTCCCTGCAGGAAAAGACTTATCAGAAGTGTCGTCCAAGAGCCAAGGACCACCACAGAATTTGAAGAATGTTTGTGTTGAAGAATGGGCCCAACTCACACCTGAACAATGCATGTGACTAGTTTTTCCAGACAGGAGGCATATTGAGTCCCAACTTGACATCCTGCTATTATGCGTTCTGTATCTTAGCTGTTCCTAGGACTGCGCTCTTCTCCTGGAAAGAGGTCTCAGATGTTGTTCCTGGAATGTGCTGGATTCCAGGAACAACACTCACCAGGTTTTATCCTGGTACTATGTGTTTCACAGTTTCCAGGGTCCCTTTGCACAGTCTGTAACTTGGGTCCTGTCAGCTGTGACAGCCGCCTTTATGGATCTGGTGCTTAGATCCATAGAGGCATGTGCCATGATCACAGCCTCTGTGCTGTCCTGTAGGCCGGCCTCTTCTAGGAACTGGTAGGATTTCTTGATGTCATCCACTTCCTTCATCCTTCCTTCATCCGCAGGGGCTCAGTCATCCATACTTCCTCTTCCTCATCACTCTCCATCTTCAGCTGTCTTAGGCATTCTTGGAGCAGCTAAACTCAGGAGGTCATCTTCCTGATGTATTTCGAATGCGTTGTTTCATCAAGGATTGCAGTTCTGACACTTACTAATCCTCACCTTGCCTGTTTCCATTGCTTGCAGAGGCTCGAAGAGCTTGACTTCAGGTGAAGACCTGCAAGTACTGTGAGGAGTTCTTGTTATCAGTGACATATCTTCTACTGCGGCTACCTTACTAGTGGAGATGGGCATTAGATGAATAGTTGGCGATATGTATTGATGGCTTGGGTGTTACTCATTTTGGTCAGCTAGCTTCCAAGATCCGTAAAAAAAAAAAAAAAAAGTATTTATTTATTGACTGATTGATTCATTTGCCTATGAGTAAGTTTGCTAATAATGATGGAGCTAATAGAAGCAGTCAACAGAAAGAAAAATAATAGCGCTGCTTTAACAGCACCCTCATTCATCTGTGAGCAAATGCCCCTTCCTCAGAGTGCGCCCAGATGCTTGTTGATGGAGCTGCAGAAGCTGGTGATAGCCTAGCATACTCAGCCGGATGGTGGACACGTACATGCTCATGTAAGTTAGCCGTGTTTGAGCACTATACGTCTGCACAAGCGGCACACCGCTTTGGTTACATCCTTAGGTTTACCTCTGTCATCTGGTTTAAAGCCAAAGAAATCCCAAATTGGCGACTTTATATTTTTTTTTTAGTGCTGTCAGCATTAACGTGCCATCATCACGACCAACGCGATGAACAATTAACTCATCTGGAGCGCAGACTGAATTAAAATCCCTGAAATGTCTCTATCAACGCATTTCAGCAGTTAGTCCAAAGTTTGTTCATTCTGCGCTCCAGATGGGTTGAGCGCATTCAAAATTTTAATCGCATTAATCGTGATGACCGCATTAGGGCTGACAGCCCTAATTTTGGGGGGAAATTAGTTTGTCCATGTTTGGCCGCCTTCTGTATTTTAAAACATGCAAATCAGTCCATGATTACATTGCTCTGCCCATCAAAAAGTCTGTGCATGTGCAAATATATCGCCCATTGTCAATTTTGGGAAGTTCACCACTGTTCCAAGTGTTCTTTATTTGTGGATAATGGCTCTCACTGTGGTGCCCTGGAGTCCCAAAACCTTAAAAATGGCTTTGTAAACATTTCCAGACAGATGTCAGTTACTTTGTTTCTCAACTCTTTTTGAGTTTCTTTAGACTTTGGCATGGTTTGTTACTTTTTGAGATCTTTTAGCCTACTTCACGTTGTGACACAGGTTGTATTTAAGCAATTTCTTGATTAAACTGGCCTGACAGTAATCAGGCCCTGTGGTGAGTGAAACTGAATTCAACTCAAGGGGGCCAATAACTTTCCCCCCACAGGGCCAGGGAGTTTGTTTTTTTTTTTTTTTTCCTTGATAATTGAAATTATTAAAAACTAAATTTTATTTTTCAACTTTCCAAGTTATTTTGGACCAAGCTGCCTTTTTAGAAAAATGAATCTACTGAACTAATCTCTTACATAAATAATTATGAGTTTTGCTAAAAGCATTAGTGGACATCTTTTTATTACATATGACAACCATGTCAAAAATGAAACTTCTTATAGTATTTTTGGTGTGTGTGTGTGTGTGTGTGTGGCAATAACACTGAACACATCACTACACAATAAAGTACAGTTATGATAGTTAAGACCAAATTTCTGTCCTTTTGACTAAATATGGCACCCAATATAAATATGTTGGCTCACAAATGCCACAATTTGGCTTTTAAATTGTCTCGATAAACCCATTCAAGCGCTGTGACTCTTCTTTATCCAAAGCAGTAATTTCAGGATGTATTTCTGTGACATCACTATTTCCTGAAGGTTCAGACGTCCGCTCAAACGCAGTTCAGTAAAGGCAGACATATTTTGAGTACATCGATCTCCTAACTAACTTTACAGTTATACTATAAACGACTAGTCTTTTCTGTAAATACCTATAAGAACCATTAACTACTTCACAACAAGATAGTTTACCGTTATACACTGCTGAGAGTTTAAGCCTCGGTTATCTGGGGATTTTGTAATATTATGCTGATTTAGAACTTCACTTCCTTAATGATACGTGCCTCCGATGGAGGGGCACTTGTAACTCAGCTCAACGCTGGTGAAATGAAGTTACATAAAACTTGGCACGCTAATGTTTCCTCAGTTCTGAAGTAGCCCGTTGACCTCTTTAGGTCACCAGAGTGTCGGCTAACTTCTACCTAGCTGCAGTTTCCCTTTCGTCTACGGAAGCTAATCATTAGCTTGCTAACTTTGCTTACTTCTTCATGATAGCTGGCCTCTTGTCGACCTAAACACACACACTTTAGAGAAGGAAGCATATTACTTGATACCAGTTTCAACGCTAAGAATTTTAAAAAGCAAAGGGAGATTCTGAGCAATCAGAGTTTTACCTTTTTCCTGCGAGATACTCGCCTTTCTTTAGTTTTCCTGTCAGAACTAACAGTCCCGCCCCCGAAAGCGCTACGAGGATTGTCCCGGCCAAACCACATACTTTCAGCCAATAGGATACGTTGAAGTCATGAGTGAACGGCAACTTAGCCAACCAAAATAATATATTATGAAAAGTCATTGTTTAGCACTAACCGAGAGGCTGAAGGTTGTGCCCCTGAGTACAGCCTCCCAGGGATGTTCGTGTTTAGAGCGCAGTTGGTATATAAAGCATTTATCTATTAAATTATATGAAACAAGGTTAGCTGACACCCACAGTATCCCCTTCATCATTTCTGAAGTTCTATGTTATTGATTCAATATACCGAAGGGTCACCGCTGATAGCTCGTGTTGCAGATGTATTACCCTGTATATTACCCACACAAGTTAAAGAGGCAGGGTACACACTGGACAGGTCGCCAGTCTGTCGCAGGGTTAACACATAGGCAGGAACAAAATCAGTCGTGCATTTCATTACTTTATAATTTAGTTGTGTGCGTTTATCTGTATGTGCTATCATACACTGACATCATGATGTGTAACTGCAACGTTTGCTGATTTTTTATTTATTTATTTTTTGTTCCATCATTTTTTTGCATTTTTTTTTCCTTAGCTGATGAATGTACCCATTTACACTGTTTATAAGACATAAAAGTTTGGAGGAAGAAAAAGTGGCTGCCTATTTAACGATCTTTAAGAGAACGAAAAGAAAGTCACACATTAAACATTTCTACTTTTGGATGATTCAGTTTGTGACACTGAATTTAACAACTTGTGGGTGTGTATTTCTAAAAAATAACAACGTATATTCAGTATTATGTGGACTGGAGCCGGCGTATTCAAAATTACACACATCACTGTACAAAATCACGCAGATTTTAAGTTTTGTGATTACGTGGTTACGTAATACGTTTTTACATTGCATAAGCCAATAAGTGACAAGTTGGTGAATACAACGTTTGTCATTGGCTGGTTCAAAACAGTGGCAAATTTAAACGCTTCCGTTGAGCGCTGCGCGGCTTGTTTGTTTTCCCTTTTAGTCGCAGTGAGCAAAGACGGTGAGTTTTTGCAGTCATTTACATTATTTATTGCTGCCTTATTTTCAGATGTAGTTTTTTAGCTCACTAAAAATATATAGTGTTGCATATTGTTATGTGTATAATGGAGTGAGTTTATAGTTGGGTTTATGTTAATAGTACCTTCTCGTGAAGACGTATGTAACGCTAGCTCGGCAGTTGTTTCCTTATCAGCAATGTTACCGTTTATATTCTGTTTCTATGAAGAAAAAGCGACTCGGAACCGCAATTGCAAAGCTAACGTGACATTACTGTGGGATAAATTCTCGTAGGAGACGAGAAGTAAATGCTTTTGACCTTTTCCAGCCAGTTTGGTCTGTTGTCTTGGCTAACACGGCCAATAGTCTCCCATGAAGCCATAGCGATAGAATGCAACCTAGCCGTGGTTTATGTGGGTGCAAGTCACCTCAGTTTGGTTGTTGCAAATAAAACTGTTTTTTGGCTGAAAGATTGATAATTTGAAGTTTGCAATCTTCGTAGTTCCCTGTTTAGTGAGTTGTCGAAGAAATAACCTGAAAACATGGCCGAGAACGAGTCCGGGGATACTTCGGAGCGCTACGAGTTTGATGCCCCGTCCCACGTCGTTGACTTCAAAGAACTAGTGAATGCTGAAACCGACGACAAGTGGTTTGGTAAGTGTCCTCTGCACATCTTTATCCAACAATATGCATTTTAAAGGATACCCTGCTGGGCATACAGCAAGTGGGTGTTATGGAGGGCTACAAAAGCGGATCTAACAGGCAGCGATCACTTTTTGAAGAAGGCTTTTTGGTGACTTGTTTCACAAAAACTTGCGTACGTCATTCCTACCATTTTCCAGTATCCTTTATCTTAGGATGTTGGCTAACAGTTTTAACCAAAGTGTCCACTCGCAGGTCATATTGTCATCTCCAAGTGTTTTGAATGTAGAGAGAGAGTTTAAGCTGAGGAGGTAGAGCAGGTCATCTTTAGTTAGAAAGTTGGTGCTCTGATGCTGGGCTGTTCCAGTCTGTTTGCCTAATATCCTTGGGCAAGATGCAAACCCCGGGTTGCTCTCTGATGCATCCATTGGGGTACTAATGTTTGATATTTGTTGCTTGTGTGAATGGTTGAATGAGGCGGTTTTATAGAATGCTCAGAGCAGAAAAGCGCTGTATATTAACCAGTCAGTTCCTCATTTTACCATTTTACTATTTAATTTCATATTTACAAGAGCTTCAGTGTCCCTGCATATTTATTTTAAGAGTGTTGTATTATATATATATAAAAAAGATCTGTTTTGTAGCCTGTGTGTATCTTTTACATTGAAAATGAGTTTTATTGAAATTTAGTCCAGTTTTTTAAAATTCAGATTTGTCATGTTGGGTATTTGGTGACTGTGGCGTTCATTTACCTGTGGGATTCCCAAGTGCTTTTAACTTTCCTTGATATCTGCAATGTTGCCTTCTGGTAGTGCAACCCACTCGATTCTGACTACCCCCCCTCTCTTTATTACCGTCCAACGACACATCTGCAATCTGGATTATATAGCTGTGTCACTACTGTAGATCCTTGTTGTATAGATCAGTGAATCAATGCCACGTTCACTCCTTGAATACAGCTTCGTGTCCTCCATGAAGCGAAGGTGGCTCCATTCTGTAGTCTGTATCCCTAGCGAGTCTTGTTAATGGTCGGGCTGAGGGGGTTCAGGCCTGTGAAGAACAGCAGTGGGGACAGAGCATCTCATTGGTAAATCCCACAGTTGATGGTAATTTGTGCTACAGGCTTGAAGTTGGCCTCTAGGTGCTGTTTGCCACATCCCCATTGAATTCCCGATGATGTATATAAACACACACCAGTGATTGTTCTTGGAATGGCAATGCATTGTGGTTTGTTGCCTCATAATGGTTGCAAAACCAAAACAAAGACATCAACAGGGCCCTATTCCAGGAAGCATGTTCAACAAACTGTCACAACTAACTGTGAGATTGGTAACTCTGGCATTCTTCTGCAGAGTAGGGTCTCCATTGTAATCCAGAGGACTAGGGAATATTACCACGTGTTAGTCCTGACTGCGGTGTTTTTTAATTGTTTTCTAAAAACATTTTTTGTGCATTTATGCCTCTATTGGATAGATGAGCAAGAAAGTAGAGAGTAGGGGTGAAGACATGCAGCAAAGGGCTGCAGCTCAAGCATGCGTCGCTGCACTCTGGCCATGTGGCCAATGGTTTGCTGGTCTCTCACTGAGCTAACCAGCACGTCCTGACTGTGATATTTAAAATATGAGGGAGGAAGAGTCGTTTTTAGCTTGGGTCAGATCAGCAGCACTCGAGGTCAACAAACTACTATAGTGTCTTTTTGTTTAATGGAGTTTGATCCTCTATTTCACGGCTATTCAACTAAAAAGTTATTTGGGCTAGATTATTATTATTATTTATTTTTTTGTAGAGATATTTTTGCAGCCAGTAGCAGCAGATCATGATAAATTTCAAACCAACACAAATGTATTGGAAAAACAAGTAATGTTTATTCACTTTGTTCCTTTTAAATCTGGTGACCGCTCACAAATGCACACCTAAAGGTCCATAAAAAAAACATTAAATGAGCTATAACTGAATAGCGTCTGCAGTAGTAGCAATACTTTTTCTTCACATTTGAATTTATAAAAAAAAAACAACAGACGTTTTGATAATTCCCTTTCAAAATAAAATAAATATTTTGGTGACTCAGACACATCTTAAAGAGCATTTAACAGAATTTAAAAAAAGAACAATCAATCCTATCAAATGCACAAACCATAGCAGTAACACATATGAATACAACATTTACTGCTGCACACTGAGGGAATACAGGTTTGTTTTAAATCAACACCTGTAATTAAGCATGGCTTGTTAGACATCCCACATTATGTTGATATGTAGGCTACAGTTACCTCTTACATTATTAATGGGAGACGTGACTTTTTTCTGAACAAGAGCGGCAACTTTTGGCTCGTAAGATGTCAGTGTAATCCAAAGGCAGTGGTGAAGTGTCAGTCAGTGAACAACGAGAGCTGCTTTTTATTGAGTTCATGTGTGAAAAGCTTGATTCACATGTGTACGTTGACCCAAACAGAGGATGAGGATGACGACTGCTACTTTCTTAACATTGGGGAACTGGTGCCATGATAGCTTAATGTTTACAACATCACGCTGCATTGTGGGTTGAATGTTGCTAGCCTACTAGGAGTGTTGCATTCACAGTCTACACTATGCTGTAAGAAAAAAAAAAAAAAAATTCTGCCAGGACCACAGGCAGGGACACTCAGAGGTTGCTTCTGGGCTGCATGTAGCCTGTTTGCCACCATTTGAATAGGCTTGCTCTATTTGATCGTCAGTCCTGAGGATTTGACTGAGCGTTCCATTTAAAGTCAGACTTTATTAGGTTAATGTTTTCTTTTTCTCCTAAACTGGAATGGCCCCTCAGGTGGGATTTCTAACTAAAAAAGTGGGGTTTTACAATCGAATCTGTAGTGTACTAGTGACCAGAATTGAAAAGTTTTGACCATCGAATCTCTCGTGGGCAGAAATGCACGCTGTGGGAGAAAGTGATCATCTTATCACACCTTCGAGACCGGACCAGCTGCATCTGACAAGTGATGAGCCTGAGCATGTGATGTTGTCTCAAACAAACACTGACGGTGACTCTGGTTAGTCAACACCCCCGTGCATCTTTAGTCATTATTTTCTGTCCTTGTAACTTGGTTAATGTGTGACTATCTGTAATTGTTTTTATGTTCCAGGTCCCAGCATATCGGCATCTCCACCTGCAAACATTGTGACGTCCTGGGGTGCTGAACGTCGCACACAGAACGATGTCCGTTCAAAGCAAAGGCCTGTTATTAAAGTCCCTGCACAGCCACGCAGGTACAGTTGATGTAGTTGTTACTTTTGTGTAACCATGTGAAACTTTCACACAAAAGGTTTCTTTCCCACATGATGCACTCAGTAGAAGACTTGTTGGGTTTTGCCAAAGGGGCTGTACACGAGACGGCACTCATGAAATTCTGGCATCCAGTCATTCATTGACAGTTTCCTGTTGTATATCATTTGTATTAAATAGGTTCTACACAAACCCTACATGATAAATATGGACAGATAATTTATTGATCCCACAAAGAAAAATGTTTTGTTACAGCAGAACGATAAAAAGTAAAAATAGTCGTCACAATAAAAGTGCCACTGGTGCCGAGTGCAGGAAGGAAAGAAGGTGAAAATGAAGCTGGTTCAAAACAGTAAAAGTAAGACTGACATTGTGGAAGAGATAAGTGTAAATACATTAATAAATACTTAATAAATGTGTGGCATTGCATGTATGTATTGGCAACTCCTCTAAGTGGGTGTGCAGTACTCTTTGTACCATGCAGAGTCCAAACCTTAAACACTGCAGCTTCGCTGTCTGATCCAGCCCCTGCGTAAAAACACGATGGTTATAGAACAGCATCTGTGTGTAATCGGTTCAAGTTTGAGAACTGCTTCTGTTCTAATTTATTTTAGAGTTTCAAAGCGTAAAGACATGACCAGCGGTCCAGCTGCACCACCATCAAAGAAATGCAAAGAGTGAGTATTAGAAGTATCCTGTCATCATTCTAAACCTGAAAAAGCTGAGAGTCCAGCACATGCACACTTTCTACCAGTTAGAAAGCTAAGAAACCATCTCTTCACCTTCAGCTTTTTTCTTAGAGTTTTCAGTTACAGCAGTTTAATGTAGATGTCCTGTTGCCCAAAAATCCAGGAGTGAGCAGCTGCTTTCTGGGTTTGGTCCCCGCAGGAGTGAGCGGCTAAATTCAAAGAGAGAACATCAGACCCACGCAGCAGCTTCCACCTCCACACTCACAGAGTAAGACTGTGCCTTACACCTTTATCTATCCTTGAATGTACAATGAGAAAGAACTTGAAATTAATGTTAAAATGCTCTCGGCTGGAAATGTTCAGCATTTGTGTAGAATGATAAAGTAAAACTGGCTCATATGTATTTACTTCATGGTAGAGCGAGCGGTTTTAAGACGGCTAAAAATAAACGGCAGGTTCCAAGTTTGTAAGCAGGACGGAGGGTGAGCTGATACTGGTAACAGAAGGAAGGCTGGAGAGTATAAAACTAGAGAAAAGGATGAAAATCAGATATTTGTTAGTCTTAAAGTGGTTATAAACAGAGAATCTGGACTTGTGAGAAGTGTGTTCAGTTTTCAGTCACATGACCCGACTCACTACCCTTGTGGGTAAAACATTATTCATGACTGTAAATATTAGACGGACTGCTTGGATCATCTGTCCATGGAGGGAAACTTTTTCGGGGGCCTGTGATCATACTGTGCAGCTTTATTTGAATCCCTGAAAGTAGTGATGTCTCTGTGAGAGTCTCACCAGTTTGGTCACCACCATGTAGCTTGTAGAGCACCCCTCACCTTACACTGCTGCCAGGATTAAAGCTTTGAAAGCAGGGACAGATACATGCATTTTGGATCTGGCTGGGTAAATAATGGCGCCGTGTCGGAGGGGAACAACAAATTGTTCATTGTTAAAGCAAAGGTAAGCGCTACATAATGGCTAAAAGACCCACCATACATTAATCTTGTGTTTTGTTACAGTGTATGGCCAGAAAATTTGCATTTGTCACATTAGTGTCGTGTCATAAGTATTTTTCCATTGTCAGGTAAATCATTCCCACAGTGTAAATGAGCTGCTACTGACAGCCTGAGTTATTGTGGAGAAACGGGGATTTGTGTGATTTGGCGTGTGGAGTGGGGTTAGAGAGTTGGTTGGTCTCCAGCTGTTTGAACTCTCCAGCCCGGTCGTTTTGCTTACTGCTGCAGTATCAGTCACTCCTGTGTGCGGCTGTTGTTGAGGCACAGGTAACCGCTGCAGAGTTCTCCTCCTCATGGACAGGTATCAGGCGATACAGCCACATCAGGCCTCACAAAAACAGGTGTTTATATAGTTCTTCCTGCCTTTGGTTGGTTCTTAGCAATCTGTGACATTCAGGAGTCGTCTCATTGTTTTGAAAAAAAAAAACAACAACAAAAAACAGATGACTACACTAAATGTCACAAACCCCTCACACCAGAAAGCTCGCCCTGTGTCGCTCTGCATCCGTCTGCTGCTGCCAAGTCACTTCTAAAACATTCCCTCTTCCCAAACAGCCAAATGCCACAGACATTTATTTTGTGTCAGAGTAGAGATTTTATGTATACCTTATTTGATTTTGACCTTTGACTGTTCTTTGACTGACATTTGTAAAATGGAAACCAATGAGCAGTTCATTTTAAACCCTTTTTTCTCTTTTGATTATTGCTCATAAGTAAAAATAATTTCTTGTCTGATTAAGTGATTAATTGACAGGATAGGATGCTTAATAATTACGATGATCAATGGTTGCAGTGCATGAAGTGCTTGAATTTCTCTTGTTCAGGTTTGTTCTGAGTACTGGGCTGACCTCCAGTACTCACATTGTAGGAATCCTTCTTTAAGACAGTACCCCACCCAAACATGTGGGAAGGTGGATGATGGTAGCAGGTGTAGTGTCTGGGATTTGGTGTAAATGAGTCCTTGAGCTTGAGCCAGTCGCCTTTTTTTTTTTTTTTAAGTAGTAGGGTCATGAAGAGAACGTTGACATGTTGAGCCTCTAAATGAGAGACGGGGGTACAGATGTACCTTTACTAAAGATTAAAGTCTACAAAAATCTGTGACCCGCAGGCCGAGCACCTCTGAGGAGCTGGAGCTGGAGCGCATCAGGAACCTTCAGAAGGAAGTTGCTCTTCACCGGAAGAAGAATGAGGCCAGCTACAAGGCTGCTCTAGCTGGGAGTGAGTACATGTTTCAGACTGTGGTGCTACAGCCAGTAGTAACACTCTAACTCTAGAACTGCCAACGGGTACGTTTGACCCTTTGGCATTTACCGTAAACAAAACGAGCTGTGAAAAATAAAACCCCATCATTTTTTTTTTTCATCAGCCTGTGTTTCCAGAAATATTCCTAAAATTTGTTTGTTTGTTTTTTTTGGTGAATTTGTTTTTTAAGAGGGGAGAAATAGTACGACCACTCATACTCTGAACTGTCAAAGATGTCATTGTGACCTATAGAGACTAAAGTAAAATGAAAGTGTTGCTAGGCATGCTGGGTGAACTGAGCAGTCAAGTGTGTGGAGAGAGCAGTCAATCAGATGGTGAAGCAGATGTGTCAGAACTGAGCTGCAGTGTGGGTGGTGCTTCAGGTCCAATCAGCAAAGACGATGTGAAGGAAACGGATGAAACTTGACTGTTTTACTTTTTATAGAAATTAAATGTTTCTTACATTTTTGTAACCTGCTCTGTGGTTAAGTTTACAATGCAGACAATGAGTTGATCGGTCTGTTTAAGTGTTTTCACACCTCTATTTCAGCACATGTACTACCACATTTTTCACTTTTCATAATGTTCTTATTCAAGTAAATTGTTTAGGTGTCAGTTTTATGTGTTGTACCCTTTGTTTATTGGTTTATTCTCATGTGCATTTTTAAAGGATCTGAGATGACCCAGAAGCGCTGTCTTTGCCATTACTGTTGTTGCAGGTCAAAATGACTCCTGTTAGCAGTTCTGATGAGTTTAGAGTTCTGGGGGTTAAAAGTGTTCACTTTACTTGTTTGGTTTAAAAAAACCAAACCAAACCACTGTCATTTCAGATCCACCACCAAAGAAGACATTCCTGTCTACAACTGTGCCCAAAGACTTCCACTTCAGTACAGATACCCGTGTTAAGTCCTCCACTTCATGCAACACAGAGAAGGAAGTGGACTTTGTCAGTCAGCTTCGCAAACCGTCCTCCCCAGTAAGTGACACAACTTGCTTTATTGCCAGTTCATTGCAGCCCACTATAAAGTTCATCTTTGTTAACAGCAGCTAAAAGAAACTTGATGAAACATCTGCATATTTAAGCTAAGGTGAGATGGGGGAAAAAAAACTGATTATACTTGTTTTCAGGCAAAGGCTCGGAAAGGTGCCACAGTGCCCAAACCTTTCAACCTGTCAACAGGCAACAAGAGAAAGGCAGAAGAGGCGAGCGCTTATGTGCCCATGGCCCAGCAGATCGAGCAGTTCCAGAAGCGAACCCCCACCCGCTACCATATGCACAGTCGTAGAAGTCAAGAGAGAGGTGTGGCGCATGCTGACTCTCTGTGACACTCTTCAGATAAGGGTTAAAAAAAACCATTATTGCAGGTTTTCATTGTATCTGCATCCTGTTTCAACAGGACCCGCCACAGCAAAGGGGAACCACCTGAAGCTCACTCAGCCCCACTCCCCATACCTGATGACTCGTCAGAGGAGCCGGCCGCCTACTGTTAAGTGCTCTGCTGAGCTGGAGGCTGAGGAGGCGGAAAAACTTGCAAAGTGAGAAGCTTGGCCTTTTCTGGTTGGAGGTTCTTGTAATGTGCCATCACTTTGTGTTGGGAAACGTGGTTTCACAACAGATTTCTGGTGTTTTGCAAAAAACGTTGTATTTAAAGTGTTCGGGTGACCTGATCCAGTGCTAACTATAAGCAAAAAGGAAAGTTTGAAGCCTAATCTTAAAAGTAGAGAGCGTCTGCCTCCTGAATCCAAACTTGTGTTTGAGGGGAAGGATTTTAAATCAGAATCTGGAGCCACTAAAGAGAAGCCAGTGTGTGCTCTCTTACTTTCTAGTCCCTGTCAGTACTTTTGGTGCAGTATATTTGGCATCAACTGAAGGTTTTTCATGCAGTGTTTAGGACAGCCTGACAATAATGACTTACAATAGCATAGAAATAATAAATGCACTAAGATGTTTCAGATGAGCCATTGTAAACCTCCTCCTTTTGCTAACACATGGAAAATGTGGCATTGCAGGGTTTCTTTAAGGACTGTTATTATACAAAATACAGCTGATTATTTAGGAATCATGGATCAGTATGTGCATGGCTGCAGCTTCAACAGTTACAGAGGCCAAAATGCTGAAATGTCTTGATTGATGTGACGTGTTTTTGCCGCTACAGTTGTAGTTTGTGGCAGAAGCTACGTTTGGGTCACTTCACTGTGACAGCGTTACATTTTGATCTAGTGACCATTGACTAATGTTGGCTTTTAAACGCAGCTTTAAAATCAAGGCGCTGGAGCTGAACAGGAAGATACTGGAGAGTGCAGAGGACCTAAAAAAGCCAGCAGTGAAGGAGCCCACCGTACCCGAAGGCTTCGAGCTGGAGATTGAAAAAAGGCTCCAGGAGAGGCAGGCCACAAAGAAGCCCCAGGAGGATGACGAAAAGCCCCAGAACTTTAAAGCCAAGCCTCTGCCCAAAAAGGTTCTGGAAGGAGTTGTGGTGAGTTTAAACACTGATGAGTTTCAAAGTTGTTTTTTCATTGCAGAAAGGCAGATTTTACTGTGTGGGAATACTGTTTTAAGAATCCTCTCATCAACAGGGACTGCCAGAAAAGAAAGTTGCAAATCCGACTGTTCCCGAGTCTCCTGCCTTTGCCCTCAAGAAGAGAGTTCGACTAGATCGCAAGGTCGAGGAGGTAAGGACGTGTGTCTTTGCTATGGCTCTGTGCACCATCTACTGCAGCTATACCCATAAAACTGTCTTTGTCAGGTCAAGCAGCCGTCACCAGTTAAGGCCCCCCCAGTGCCTCACTTCGGCCTGCCCTTTCAGCCCCGGCTACCTGAGAACCACCGTGTGGAGGTCTGTCCTTTCTCCTTTGAGCAGAGGGAGCGTGAAAGAAAAGCCTTGAGAGAGAAAAAGTTGGAGGAAAAGCGAAACGAAGAGGTAGTCTGACTTTCAGTCTGTCGTCGAGAGTTTCACAGTACAGAGTTACTGAGTGACTCTGTCGCCTGAATATTTTCCAGATACCACAGTTTAAGGCCCAGCCGCTGCCTGACTTTGACAGTGTGGTCCTGCCAGAGAAGAAGAAGCTGGAGCCTACCAAGCCCGAGCCTTTTAGGCTGCTTCTGGATGAACGGGGAACTGTGAAGAACAGTCGCTGGGAGCAGATGGTATGATGGGATTTTTCACTTTATTTTCATTTTTTTATTTGAATAACACTCACAACATCTGTACCTCACAGGTGAAAGAAGAACAGAAACATCAAGAGGAAGCAGCAGTATTTAAAGCTCGGCCCAACACCGTCATTCACAAGGAGCCTTTCAGGCCCAAGAAAGAGGCCCGGCCTGCAGTGGGTAAGGACGCTCAGTTTAGACTAAAACAGATCCTTTGTGTTTATTATCATTGCTGTGATGCATGATGGGAGGTTGCAGCTGTATAGAGATTGTCTGTTGTGCTGTTGTCACATCTCCTTTCCTCAGCTGAATGCCACATTTGCCAAAATGTTCAAATGACAGTCTGACAAACTATAAAGCAGTTTATGCTTTATAATTTCTCTCTCTGAGGAATGTCAATGACAAATATGAGCGTTATATTGCTCTTAGCAAATC